>NC_138768.1:242316542-242944555 GCF_965119305.1 Pelophylax lessonae | reverse complement strand
CCATGGCATTCTCTGCAGTAAAGCCTCTGTCTGTGCTTTTTGTCTCTAGTAAATTTGGGCTTAGCCTTGCCTATTAACTACTTGCCTACTGGGCACTTTCACCCCCTTGTTGACCAGGCCAATGTTCAGCTTTCAGTGCTTTCACACTTTGAACGAAAACTGCGCGGTCATGCAGCACAGTACCCATATTGGGGATATTTAATTACCACTGGCTTTTTTATTATTTGCTAAAGAAGCAAAAAAAAAAGACCGAACAGTTTGAAAAAAAAAAAAACATTTCCTTTTTTTCGTTATAACATTTAGCAAATAACGGAAAATTGATATCAAATACTTACCGTAATTTTCCTTTCCTGATGGACTCCATGGCAGCATACGTTCGGGTAGGCTCCGCCTCCTCTCCTACCTCATAGGACCCCACTCCCATAAATCTTTGCTCCCTTTCAGCATCAGTGTTCTGTAACTAGCCTACTCAGGAATTGGGAGGGGACTCCTGCTGCCATGGAGTCCATCAGGAAAGGAAAATTACGGTAAGTATTTGATATCAATTTTCCGTTTTCCTGACAGACTCCATGGCAGCATACGTTCGGGAAATAACTCGCTATACACTCCCGGGTGGGAAGATGCTGAACAAAGAAAACTTTAATTGGCACTGTCAACTGACAAAACTTGAATGCCGAAGTTAACTGAAGATAAAGCAGCAGGTTCAACACAGTAATGTGTAAGGAAGGTATTCACAGATGACCAAGCGGCTGCTTTGCAGATCACATCAGGCGCGACATGTTTAGAAACTGCCCAGGATGTAGCAATGCTTCTGGTAGAATGAGCCGTAATCGCCTCTGGAGGAGCCAAGCCTTTTGCTCTATATGCCCATTGTATAGCCTGGACAATCCAAGCAGCCACCGCTCTTGAAGATGCACGTGTACCTTTCTTATTCCCATGGAGAAGAACAAACAGGAAATCCGATTGCCGGAAGGAGGATGTGGCCTCTAAGTATTGACTCAGAGTGTCTCCCACATCTAAAGGATGGACTAAGGATTCTTCATTTGTTCTGAAGGTAGGCAAAACTATCTCAGAATTTTCGTGGAAGACAGATGTAACTTTGGGGTTTGACCCCAACATAGGGATTAGGACCACCCTGTCCTGAAAAAAGGTCAGAAAAGGCTCTTTGCAGCCCAAATTGTGTATCTCTGAGACCCTCTTGGCAGAGGTGATAGCCACCAGAAATACCGTCTTCAACGTAAGCTCCCTGATGGACATGGAAGCAACCTCTTTCGAAGCAAAGAAGTCCAGGACCAACGGAAGATCCCATTTCGGGAATCTAGGTTTCCTCTGAGGCCTGAGCCTGACTGCGCCCTTAAAAAACTGTTGGATCAGTTGATGTCTTGCCCACTGAATTCCGGTGAAAGCTGAGATGGCAGAAACTTGCACCCGGAGAGAAGAGACTGAGAGGGACAGATCTAAACCAGACTGTAGGAAACTCAATACTTGCTGAATGGTAGGTGCCCCTGCTGGACCCAAACCCTGGGCTTGATGACTCAGAAACCTTGCCCAGATTTTCTCATACACTCTGTTGGTGCTAGCCCTCCTCGAGCTCATAAGAGTGGGAATCACCTCTTCTGGACATCTGAGGGCCTCCAGCCTCTCCCTCTCAAGAACCAGACCTTGAGGTGTAGACGCGCAGGGTTCGGATGTAGAGTAGGCCCCTGCGATAGAAGGTCTGGCCTGAGAGGCAGAGGGATCGGGTCCCTGAAGCTGAGAAGGGACAGCAGAGGAAACCAAGGCCTGTTGGGCCAGAAGGGAACTATCGCTATGACCTCTACTTCCTCCATCTTCAGTCTCCGAAGGAATTGGAGTACTATTGGCACCGGTGGAAAGGCATAGGCAACTTGGAAGTTCCATCTGTCCGTGAGGGCATCCACCCCGAAGGCTCGAGGATCCCTGAACCTCGTGTAATACTTCTGAAGTTTTTTGTTGTGTGGACTCGCAAAAAGATCCACCTCCGGTGAAACTCCTAGAGACAGAACCCAATTGAACACCTCCTGATGGAGGGACCATTCGTTGTTGTCCAACTGGAATCTGGACAGGAAGTCTGCTTGCGTATTCAATACCCCCGGGACAAAGACCGCAGAGAGGTTGGCCAGGTGTTGCTGGGCCCAAGACATAATTGGATCTGTCTCCTGGAGTAGAGACATGCTGCGGGTTCCACCTTGCCTCTTGACGTATGCCACTGCCGTGGTGTTGTCCATCCTGAGTAACACTGAGGCCCCTTGAGTCAGATGGTGAAAAGCCTGGAGGGCTTTGAAGGCGGCTCGTAGCTCTAGGATGTTGGACACCACTCCGTGACTGGCGAAATTCCACCTGCCCTGTGCCACTTCTGACCGGCAGTGAGCTCCCCAGCCGGTACTGCTGGCGTCGGAGGTTATCGTCACCCACGAAATTGGAGCAATTGAGTGGCAGTTGGTTAGATTTGCACGGCGTAGCCACCAAGGAAGACACCCCTTCATGAATGGTGTTAGATAAATAATCTGTGACAGGTTCTCTGTCGTCCACTGGTGGAGAAACCCCTTCTGAAAGGGTCTCAGCCTCCACAGAGCCCACTTCACCATGGGTGAGGTAGCCACCAGAGTCCCTACCACCTTTAGACACTGACGAGCAGTGAGCTGGGAGGCAGCGAGGGCGAGAGCCACCCTGCTCTGGACCACTGGAATTTTCTCTTCTGGTAGAGATATGGTGCAATTCACCGTATTGAACAGTGCTCCGAGAAAGACCAGGGACTGCGTGGGCACCAGATGGCTCTTCTCCAGATTGAGAATCCATCCGAACTCTTGAAGAGTACGAATCACCTGCTCCAGATGTAGCAGTAGCTGGGACCTGTCCTGGGACAGAAGAAGGAGATCGTCCAGGTAATGATGTAACCTGATACCTCTGGTTCTGATGAGAGCCACGATTGCCAATAGCGTCTTGGAGAAGGTGCGAGGCGAAGTCGAGAGCCCAAAGGGAAGACATGTAAATTGCATGTGGACATGATTGACAGCAAATCGGAGAAACTGATGATATTCTTTTGCCACAGGAACGTGGAAGTACGCATCTTTTAGGTCTATTGATGCCAACCAATCTCCTGGGAGAACCGAGTGCTGTATTGTAATTAGGGACTCCATCTTGAATCTCTCTCGACGTATAGATCTGTTGAGATAAGTTAGATCTATTACCGGTCGCCAAGTGCCGTTCTTTTTCTGGACAAGAAAAAGAGGCGAATATACTCCTTGACCCCTTTCCTTTTCGGGAACTAGTACGACAGCTCGTTGATCCAGTAGGGTATCTACATAACTGAGAAGAACCTTCTTCTTTTCTGCTGCAGGAGGAAGGGAAGTTGCGATGAACCTGGGTTTGGGAACGTTGTTGAACGTCCAAGAGTGCCCTTGCGACACAACATTCAGAACCCAGGGATCCTGGATCGAGGCCGCCCAGACGTTCCGAAATTGGAGCAACCTGGCCCCTACCGGAACAGACTGGACGGGACCAACCTCAAAAGGATTTGGTGGCCTCCCGGTCACCGGACGAAGAGCCCTTGGGGCCTTTCTGAAAGGAGGACTGTCTTGACTTCCAGCTTCTCCCATAGGATTTACCTGGTTTGTAGCTGCGCGCTTCCCTAGAACGATTAGCGTTTTGCCTCCTTGGGAAAGAGCGTTTCTGATTGCTTGGGCGTTTGTCCTGAGGAAGAAACCCAGATTTTCCACCCGTGGCCCGGGTTATGGCTGCATCTAGTTTATTCCCAAAGAGGGAAGAACCCTCAAAGGGAATCCTACACCAAGCCTGTTTAGAGGCAGCGTCGGCAACCCAGGGCCGAAGCCAAAGGGCACGTTTGGCCGTAACAGAGGCCAGCATAACCCGGGCCAAAAGGCGAATAGTATCTAAGGAAGCCTCCCCCAAGAAGCCCGCGACCATCTTCAGCTCCTGTATAGGAGAACTTTGGAGCACTTCCTCCGACACTCCTCCAAGAGTATCTTCAAGGGCATTAACCCAAACCTCCATAGCCTTGGAAATTGTAGCCAAAGCCATTGCTGGCTTACAGGCCATGCCGGCCGATAGGTATGCTCGCTTAAGATCAGCGTCAATCCTCCGATCCAAAGGATCTCTAAATGATGCTGTATCCTCCATTGGGAGAGTGACGTGTTTCGCCAGACGCATCACTGCTGCATCCACACTAGGAGATGACTCCAAGTATTTCACCTTTTCCTGTTTAAAAGGATAGAGCTTCGCTACTTTAGTGGTCATGGAATTTTTCCTTTCCACTTTGCTCCATTCTTCCGACATTATGTCTCCCAGTTCCTCTAGAAATGGGAAATTTAAACGCTCTTTGCATAACTGCTTGAAATATTTCTTCTGCTTAGGAGAAGAGACAGCAGGATCCTCCCAGTCAAGGGCCTCTCTCACCGCTTTAACTAACGGAGACACGAGGGCAAATTCAAATCCAGTACCGGAGTCATCCGAATCGGAATCGGACTCAGACGGGAGGATAGATGTATGGCTGGGTTGGGAGGACTCAAACGGATCCTGAACCGACAAATCTCTGTCAGGAGAGCGTGACGGACCTGCAGAAGTGCTTGGCTTATGCAAATCAGCAAGAGAGTCCTTTAAAACTCTGCGTACCACCTCCTCAATATGTTTGTCCGTTTTTTCCCTTTCACCCGTAGCTTGGGTATAACAGGGTTTGCACAAAGAGGAACCGTCTGGTATCAGGGTACGGCAACCCCAGCATTTTTTCCCCTGCGGGCGTTCTGAGCTGCCATGGTGCGAGGAGGAATGATGCTCACGTCCCCTGCTGTGGGAGGAGCTGCGCTTAGACTTAGATGAGGAGCGCTGGTGTTGCGTATTTGCATGACTGTCTTCGCTGCGTGTGCGGGGCTGTTGATCAGACCTAAGAGAGCTGAGACAGACATATACAACAAGCCATAAGGAAGATGAAAGAAAAACAGACATTTAAAGCTGATAAAACCAGCACATACCTAGAAAGAGCAGGCTGGCCACTAGGGGGCGGCGATGAGTCCATTGCTCCAGTAAACACAATGGTGCACTATTCAGAGATAGGAATCCTGATAGGAAGAGGACATAACATCAGACCCATCTACCCAGAAGCAAAACCCCCAGAGGATGGAACCTTCTTACCTTGACTACAGGACCAGAGTCTGGGGGAGGCTACCGGAATGCCGACCTTCCCGCCAGCTTCGGTCTAATTCTGAGTTTAAATAGACCGCCAGGCCGTAACACGCCGTATTGCGCAACCGCGCGTGACGTCAGACCGCACCACTGCGCATGCGCGGCGACTCCGATACTCGGAGCGTACCGCGCATGCCCAGAAGCGCCGAACAACCCGGAAGTAGCGGCAAAGACCGTGGCGGCGGCCAAGAAGCACCATAAGTAAGTACTAAGCCACAGAACTAACGAAACCTGAGCAATAACTGACAGAAAAACACCCTAGACACGAGCATAGACAAAATAAAAGGCACTAAAAACGAAAGATAAGCATAAAAATGAGGAAAAAGAAATGGTCCCATATAAGGGCTTACCACCCTCCGATAGCATAACCGAGTCCAGGAGACGCAACACCGGCTTGTGCCTTCAGGCAATAAAGGGCCACCCGCAGCAGCAGGGCTCTCTCGGCCAAACCACATAGCTCCAGCTAAGGGTCTCTTCCATTGCCCCTCCATACCCCGCTAAGAGCCAGGGCTTATCGGAGACTCCAAAACTCAGTCTGCCACCGATATACAGGACCAGATAGTAGGAACATCAGACATATGTATGAGGAGGACGAAAAAAGAACACTGATGCTGAAAGGGAGCAAAGATTTATGGGAGTGGGGTCCTATGAGGTAGGAGAGGAGGCGGAGCCTACCCGAACGTATGCTGCCATGGAGTCTGTCAGGAAAAGTAATTTTCCTTCTTCACTGATGTGTGCTGTTGAGGTTGAACTGATGGGCACTGATAAGCTGCACTGATGGGCACTGATGAGGAGGCACTGATAGGCACTGATACTTTTATAGTATATAAAAAAGCCTACTTTTTATTTACTATTTTCTGGAAACTCCAGCACTGCAAAATTCTACTAGTTCTCATGAGGGGGCTGGGTAGCTGTGCTTGCTAGAATTAACCCTCTCTGTACTGTGCAGGCAAACCTTCCTTATTAGTTTCAAACTAGATTTGAACAGTGTCTGTCCTAACAGAGAGTTAAAGGTTTAGAAGCTTAGCTTCTTTCGTTATATGTTAATGTGAGGAAACTCAACCTGTCCTTAGCACAGAGTCACTCTGGCATTGTTCAGTAGTCCTTGCAGTCAGCCATGCTGCCTTCTCCTGAGAAACATCTAAAAGGTAAGAAATATTCTAAAACCATTTTTAGATATTCTGTGTGAATGGGAACACATGACCTACAGTGCATCAAGAAAGTATTCCAATCGCTTCAATTTTTCCACATTTTATGTTACATCCTTATTACAAAATGGATTAAATTATTTATTTTCCTCAAAATTCTACAAACAATACACTATAATGACAACGTGAAAGAAGTTTGTGTAAAATCTTTGCAAATGTATTAAAAATAAAAAATGAAAATAATCCCATGTACATAAGTATTCACAACCTTTGCCATGACACTCAAAATTGAGCTCGGGTGCATCCTGTTTCCACTAATCATCCTTGAGATGTTTCTATAACTTGATTGGAGTCCACCTGTGGTAAATTCAGTTGACTAGACATGATTTGGAAAGGCACACATCTATATAAGGTCCCACAGTTAACAGTGCCTGTCAGAGCACAAACCAAGCCATGAAGTCCAAGGAATTGTCTGTAGACCTATGACAGGATTATATGGAGGCACAGATCTGGGGAAGGGTACAGAAAAATGTCTGCAGCTTTGAAGGTCCCATTGAGCACAATAGCCTCCATCATCTGTAAATCAAAGAAGTTTAGAGCCACCAGGACTTTTCCTAGAGCGGGCCGCCCAGAAAAACTGGGAGAAGGGCCTTAGTCAGGGAAGTGACCAAGAACCTGATGGTCACTCTGACAGAGCTCTAGCATTTATCCATGGAGAGGAGAACCTTCCAAAAGAACAATTATCTCTGCAGCACTCCACCAATCAGGTCTGTATGGTAGAGTGGCCAGACGGAAGCCACTCCTCAGTAAAAGGCACATAACAGCCCACCTGGAGTTTGCCAAAATGCACCTGAAGGACTCCCAGACCATGAGAAACAAAATTTTCTGGTCTGATGAAACAAAGGTTGAACTCTTTGGACTGAATAGTAAGCCTCATGTCTGGAGGAAACCAGGCACTGTTCATCACCTGGCCAATACCATCCCTACAGTGAAGCATGGTGGTGGTAGCATCATGCTGTGGGGATGTTTTTCAGTGGCAGGAATTGGGAGACTAGTCAGGATCAAGGGAAAGATGAGTGCAGCAATGTACAGAGACATTCTTGATGAAAACCTGCTCCAGAGCACTCTAGACCTCAGACTGGGGTGAAGGTTCATTTTCCAGCAGGATAGCGACCCTAACCACACAGCCAAAATAACAAAGGAGTGGCTACTGGACAACTCTTTGAATATCCTTGAGTGGCCCAGCCAGAGGTCAGACTTGAACCCAATTGAACATCTCTGGAGAGATCTGAAAATGGCTGTTTAACAACGCTCCCCATCCAACCTGATGAAGCTTGAGAGGTCCTGCAAAAAAAAATGGGAGAAACTGCCCGAAAATAGGTGTGCCAGGCTTGTAGCATCATACTCAAAAAGACTTGAGGCTGTATTTAGTGCCAAAGGTGCTTCAACAAAGTATTAAGCAAAGGCTGTGAATACTTATGTACATGGGATTTTTTTCATTTTTATTTTAATAAATTTGCAAAGATTTCAAACAAACTTTTTTTATGTTGTCATTATGGGGTATTGATTGTAGAATTTTGAGAAAAATAATGATTTTAATCCATTTTGGAATAAGGCTGTAGCATAACAAAATGTGGAAAAAGTGAAGTGCTGCAAATACTTTCCAGATGCACTGTATATACTATATAGTGGGGTTTTCTCAAATTTGACTGCAAAAGTAAAAATAAACTTTAAAGGCATCCCCAAGCATGTTATTTAAATTATTTGTGTATTTTCAAAGTTGCCCAGAAAGATGCATGATTAGACCATGTCCCCGATGTACAGTATATATAAAAAAATAAATAAATAATAATGAGCATTCCTACATGTCTCTAACAAAAACATCCGCTTTCCATGTGTTTTTGCCAATAGTTTGCATATTAGCCATACAATGGGCATAATTTAATAAAAGGATTAATCTTCCGTACACTTAAATGTTACATTCACAAGTAAAATCAGTTTTGACATATTTTAAACAGGACTTGTTGAACCTTTTGTTAATCAAACCTTGGCAGATTTGCACCTATTTTTTTCTCTTTAAAGAAACCCTGTGGCCAAATCACTTATGTAAATATGTTTAACACATTTTTGTATGTTATTTGCCTGTAAAAAAACCTCCCTTGTTTTGACATCCAAAAGTTCTGAGACTGCTGCTTGGTGCCACCATCCTGGTACTGATGTCAGCAGCTCCGGTAGGCTCAGAGCTGACACTTTATAGTACATGACATGGCCTTTTTAAAGACCTTAAAAGAAAAAAAAAAGAACTGTTGATCTGTTAGAAATGCACTCAGCTCCTAATTTCATCCCATGGAATGAAATATTTATTTTGTAGACTGGATTTGCACAATTTGCTGTCAGCACTGGCCAATTGTCTGTTAAACAAATCTTGCCCATTTTAACAGGACAGCTCAGAATTTTTGACATAATAAACTGATTTTTTTCTTTCCAAATGTGTGAAATGTACATTTTTGAGATATAACAATACTTTTAATGGCATATTTCACAGACCAAAATGGAGCAAATTAAAAAAATAATTGTTAGAATTTACATACACAATAAATTACAAAAACCTGGTCAGGAAGCTACAGTAGTCTCCTATCTATGTTGGTATGTACCTATTTCCCCATTTCTATGAGTCTCTTTGAAGCACAAAATGCTACAGTAAGCCTCGGTTCACTCTAGAACGTGATGCGGAAAACCACAATTTGTGTGTGTTTCCCACACTGCATTCAAATCTTATTGCCCTTGCAATCTGCGGGTGTCAGTGCAATGGTAATGACAACCCAAATGCAGGTTGCAAACGCATAGGTTACAAAAAAAAAAAAAAAACTGAAATGAATGTTAAGTTCTGAAGGAGACACTGTCTGATTTTTTTTATTTTTTTTTTATTTTATTGACTGTAGGAATACGCATTACACAGGTAATTGGAACTGGCAAGTCATACATTACAATTTTGCATCACACTGAAATATTTACAACAAAGTTTTTCTTCCTACACTTTTGTTTTGAATCTGCAAAATCTTTAACTCTTCAAACTATATCATCTTGAGGACAATGCTCTTGACAGCCAGTAGGCACAGAGCACTTATGCTAGGTACACACTGACTAAAAATTGGGCTCCCTGTTGAACAAGCATGCTGGAAAATCAGCAGCCAGTTGGCATCTGATCAGCGCTTGCAGCCAATGGTGTGTCCCCCTGTCAGAACACATCACATAGTTAGTACTGCAACCACCTCCATTTTTTTTTCCATTCAGCCCGCTGGGTTGAACAAGAAAAAAAAACTTCCTGTGGCTCTGCAGACGACTAATCTAAAAAAAAACATTCAAAGTTTCTCATCTGAATTTTTCTCTTGGAGAAAAAACAGTTTCCTTTGAGACTGATGTTTGGTTTGCATCATATCGCTTGATTCTTTTTGTTGACCTGCCAGTAGATGATTTGTAGTCTGCATTGCCACCGAAGTTCCTGGCATCCAGATCCTGGTCTTCATACCTATCTCAAAATGATTCCAGAGAATCACCTTTATTCAGGTCAACTTCAAAGTCTTGGGAAGCTTTAATTGTACTGTTGAAGCGTATAAGAATTACTGTATGTTCCAGATCTTAGCCATCACAGCGGTTTCAAGACAGCCCGTTTTGTCTCCCAATGCTCGAGCTTCATGTCTTGCTTCAGGTGTTTGCTCTAAGTCACTTTCAATATCTCTGAGGCAATTTCAAATAGAGTTGTATCAATCTACAAGGCCTTCAATAGGATCAACTCTTGCTGACTCACTGAATTTGAATGTAAAACATCTGCCAGAAGCCCTCATCCCTTTCTACTCCTCTAAAGTCAGGCTCAACTGTTCCACTTACGTGCAATTACCCCTTTTGCCCCCCTTTAAATCCAACACTGCAAATCATACCTACTAAAGGTTCTATTATGGTTCAGGAAAGGCATGTAAACATCTGGTGGGGGAACATTACCCCAAATCCTATCTCAGTTTATATACATTTTCTTTAGGGCCTTGCTGCTAAACATCTTCCTACTTATAATTTTGGCCCAGCGTAGTCATCTATGTGGTGATTCACATGTTGCTGGTAGGTACTCTGTTGGTAGATCGTTAATAAGAAAATGCTGCAGCTTGCCCTTGCTAATAACTATCTCTTGTTGTTCCTTGAGGAGAAGAAGATAATTTGTTTGAAAAAAAAAATACATTTCTGTTTTTCCTCCTTTTAGAAAGAATTATTTGGCTGACCTATTTATTTTACAGTTCAGCCACAGTGTCAGATTTCCCCAGCAGGTGGCTTTTCAAAGGAAATCTGTATCTGTCTCTTTCCAAAAATAGTCAAGATGCTAAGGAAATGAAAGACTCCACCTAGCATGAAGACTCCAGCTAGCATTTGCTCTGGACAAGCAAATCATTTTTATTTTTCCAGAAATTTGCTTTAAGACCTAATCAGAAGATACCCCTCTGAGATTAGAGCTGTGCCCACAACCACGTCAAGGAAATCAAATTGCTAGATTGCCACCTAAGCAAGCAAAATAGTAAAATTTAGCATGGTCATGGTTGCTTTACTGTTTAGCATTAAGCAGAACATTGCATATCTATGCTATTAACCAAAATCCACCAATAAGTAATACATCTTTAGTGGACTCAGCCTTTAAATTAAGTGTGTCCACACATTACTTACTTTATAAAATGATAAAGCTGAAATAGATATCCCTGTCCAGTGCAGGTATGCCAAGTTTTCTTTACTGACCTTTTTTTTTCTAAGGCCATGGTTGTTACTCAAGAAATGGAAGGCAAAACGTGAACTTCCTCAGGCTAATTTAAAAAAAAAAAAAACCTGTGCTTAGCTATTGTTAGTTGACTACCTGTATCTGTTTCTGCTATGCCTGACCTGGATCTTCATAGGGGCCTATTTGTGCTGCATGATGGACTTGTGCTGCATCTAGACTCCTCCTTTTAGTGACTTCCCTTGCATTGTTGTCCACAATATGAAGCCACAATGTGAAGCCTTTGCTACGTTTGGGCATGCTCAGTGCAGTTCCTTGTCAGTTGATCCATTCAGGCACACTCAGTTAGTGCATCACATCTTTTAAGCTTATCTTTGCATTGAATCCTGATTGGTTCCTAGCTTAAATAAGAAGTCAGGAGACTCAAAAACTGGCTACAGTAGAGGTCCCAATTATTAGTCTAGGCACCTGTACTACTACTTGTACTTGTTAGATTGTTTTTCATGGACTCTTGACTTTGAAATTGAACATTGTGCATCTGATACCTAGCTGACTGTTCAGACCCCAGCCTGTAACCTCCTTTTGGACTCAACTCGGTACCTCTAAGACCTCATGCACAAAAAAACGCCGCTTCTACAGGCATTTGGCATTTATTGTTTCAGCCTGTAAACGCACCTGTATGTTAGCCTATGTGTCCATGCAAACATATACAGCATTTAAGAAGAGGAGTGTTTAAAGGCTGAAAAAAAAAACATCACCCATCGCATTTAGGAGAGGAGCGTTTGGGTAGGAAAAACTTGTGAATGCGCTTCAAGGCACTTTAACACTAGATGAGTTTATACGTGTTTGTGTGTTATTGCATTCTAATGGCCGTAATAAAATAATGTTATTAGAAAACATTAACACAAAAAGTCTACTCACTCATAAATGCTCGTGAGCTTGCATGAATGCATGTGCAAAGTACAGCTTCTACTGTGTTTTTTGAGAAGCTTTTTTTCTGCCAGGAGAAAAGGTGTTCAGAGGAGCTAAGCAAGTTCTCAGCATGCATGAGGTCTTATTGATTTTTGGACTCCTCTGCTTAAGTCCCTGGCTATTTTCAAAGTCTGCCTAGGAAAACCCATTTCTCTAGACTGACACTAAAACATCAAGTCATTTTAATATTTGCATAACTCCTCCAAGGAGCCAACACACTGCTTGCTTTATTTTAGAGGCACAGCAGTGCAAAATATAATGGTTGGACAAATCAATATAAAGTACTGTATCCATTATAAGATACAGATCATGATTACAATAAAGACACAGTGTTACGGACATAAAAGTTGACAAAACATAGGAAAAGATTTTTATAAATGTGAGTCACAAGCCTCGTCTGCCGTAATTACATTCCAATTTTAATATAAATTGCTACTGTTTCCTAAAACATTATTTTATATTTTCTTTTTAGTTTACAAAGGGAACTTCGGATTTACAGTGTGTTTAAACCCATTGGGTAGTAAGGGCAAGAAGGAGAGAGAAAGTGAGAAGAAGAGGGAGAGGGGGAGAAAATAAAAAATGGGGTAAGTGCAAAGGGGAGGAAAGACAGAGAGAATAGTTGGGTTGGGTTGGGTAGGGTAAGGGAGGGGAGTCCGAGTCCCCACCCCCCAATCCCACAATGCCTCAACAGCAGGACCAGCAAAAGGAGGTTATTGTCTAATCTACTGTTGGGAGGCTAGTGGTGTCCGCTCTTTATAAAAGAAGTATGGTGTCCAAATCCTGTCTCCTGATCCTTCATAGCCATAGTAAGGTTTTCTACTTGTTGAATTTCTGCAATTCCATTAAGCCAATGTGACCTGGAAGTTACGGGTGTGGGGGGGGGGGGGGGATGATGGATTTTTCATAGTGCGGGCTGCAGGCTTTAGCTGGGATAAGGATATGTTTCAGTTAGGGCCAGATTTCTTATTGGATAAGGGGGTATTATGAAATAGAAGGCTACTGGATTTCTCTCAGGAGACACGCCCACAATTGTTTTAATCATTCTTTCAACCATATCCCAAAGGTCATATCTCTGAGTTTTGGGCATTCCCTGAACCTATGCAGCAAGGTGCCTTCAGATTCCAGGCTGCACCACCAATTATGGGAACATGTGATGAGGGACTGCAGGGAACTTGTACCACCTAGTGAGGAGCTTGTAATCCCATTTGTGATACTTACATGCTATAGAAGCTTTTTGTGCAAATAGAACAATGGTTTCTTAATGAAGGCTGTGAGAAAGTAAGGTTTAGATCTGTTTCCCAGTGCTTTAAGAAAGGAAATTACAGTGGGGCCCCTTTGCTATCAGCAATGGCAAGGTATGCCTTACTGGCTCTCCATACAGGCAAATTTATTCAAATGAGGATGGTTTCCTCACTGTGGCATATTCAATCAGCGAAGGTGTGCTCCCAACTGAACACGACGTAGAAAGTCCAGAGTATTCCAGAAATGAATCTCCAATTCTTGATTTGTCATCAGACAATTGTTAGAGGAGAAATGTAACCCCCGACCCCCAATCCAACCCCCTGTTGGATAAGGATGTCATACTGAGGGTCATGTCTGCTATGTTGAAAGTCTGTTGTGTTTTTAGTATGGGAGTCAGAGGACATATAAAGGGTGATGGAGCAATGCTAATAGATTTTCACAGGAGGCTGGGTGCTGTGATGTTATAGAAAGCCATATACACCTCCTCCCACAAGCCATGATCTGCCTGCATTAATAAACACAGGCGCACTGAAATCCCTTTGTCCAGAATTATGCTGGGTATATACATTTAACTCACACACTCAAATAAAAAAAACCCTCACAGGCTAGGGAAAGCATTTGTGACATACAAAGTCTACCCGTCAGCATTTTTTAAAACAAAAATCCTGCTTTAACTATCCCTCACCGATCCTCATTAGTACCCTACTTGGCTGCCATAACCGATAAAAGAAAGCCCCAGAAAGCTCCAAAGCAAGTTGGCATAGCTTACATAGGGTTGTAGGTAACTGCCTTGGCCCCATCTAACAGCCTTAAACCTGTCACCAGGTAGTTATGTACATGGGAGGAGTTAGTGGCTGAATAGAGTGCCTGGAGAGCAAAGGAAAGGTGGCAAGGGAGCAAAGGAAAGGATTTAGATGACCAAACTACTATTTACTACGTTGGCAAAAAAAAGTGTCATTTTTAATTGGCCCTGCCTGCCACTGAGACAGAAACTGACATTGGAATTCATAAAGACTGGTGCAGGCAGATTTTGCGTAGGTGTCTTTCATGCATTCTAAAAGTGTTGCAGCATATTCCACATTTAAATACCTGTCTAGAACTTGTACTTGAATTTGGCTCATGCTGCACCACCTTAAAAATGCACATGATACACTTTTAAAAAATCCGTCTGAGACAGTTTTTCTCTCTGTACGCCAAAATAAGTCTTCATTGGCTCTTTTTTTACATTAGGAGCATTCAGTGCGACACAATGTAAAAATGGTGCATTTTAGAACTACCTGAATTTCAAAACTTTTCAAAAAAATCTTTCTAGAGTAGGGAAATAAAACATGTTTTGAACTTTAAAGTTAGTGTCAATTTTTTTTCCTTCTAACGTTACTAGAAAATTAGCCTTAATTTAACTGGCAGGGAAAGGCTGATGAGCACTGAGTACTTGTGTTTCCCCTTAGAATAAAAGCCTCTTCATTTTGGAAGAGTTGCATTAGTATGCTATGATTATAGTCAGCTTTATCCAGGGACTTATGCTTGGCTGATGAATATATGTAAGGATATGGTTTGTACTCCAAGCAGATGTTTCATTACTACTTTGGAAGTGTAATAGATGCCATACTTTTATGATAGATGGGAATGACAGTACATTGCATCCTCTGCAGGTCTTGCCAAAGTCTAGTTTCCACAGGCAAAAGTAACGTCAGCTTTCCTATACTCAGTAGATTAGTCAGCACAGTGTTAATACTCCTCATGTGCGCACTTATTACTTTATAAAATAAAAACTGAATGTAATTAAATGCTTCTGACTAGAAAAAAAGAAACTGAATGAAGGTCACACATTTCTAATTTATCTGTGTCTGCCAAGTTTAAACAAAGCAGGTTAATCCACAGAAAGCATTTTTTTATAATTTAAGTGGATAGCATATCACATAGTAATGCTTAATTCAAATCTATTTGTTTATTTAACCACTTGTGATCTGGAAGGTTTAACCCCCTTCCTGACCAGGCCCTTTTTGCGATACTGCACTTAAGGTGAGCGACACTGTACCCAAATAACATTTTTGTCCTTTTTTCCCCACACAAATGAAGCTTTCTTTTGACCAACAACTTTGAAAAAAAAAACTATATTTTTTACTTTCTGCTATAAAACATAACTATGTATTCTGCTACATATTTTTGGTAGAAAAAATTCCAATAAGTGTATATTGATTGGTTTTTGGAAAACATTTTAGCGTCTACAAACGATGGGATATTTTTATTTACCGTATTTTCCGGCGTATAAGACAACTGGGCGTATAAGACGACCCCCCTATTACATGATCTACCGGTAATACTTCTACTTAGGTTACCTTGGAGATATTATACTCGGCGTATAAGACGACCTCCCATTTTTGGGGGATTTTTTTGAGGTTCAAAAGTAGTCTTATACGCCAGAAAATACAGTATTTATTTTTTACTAGTTATGGCAGCAATCAGCGACTTATAGAGAGACTGCAATGTTATGGTGGATAAATCGGACACCTAACTAACACTTTTTGGGGACCAGTGACATTATTACAGGGATCAGTGCTAAAAAAAAATATGCACGGTCACTGTACTAATGATCAAAAGGTTAACTGTGTGCCTAGGTTGTGCTTACTCACTGTGGGGGAGGTGCTTTGACTAGGGAAAGGCAAAGATCTGTGTTCCTGCTTAGCAGAAACACAGGATCAATTCCTTCCCTTCTGACAGAACCCCAATCTGCCTGGTTTACATAGGCAGATTGTCGTTCTACTGGTGTCCTGTGCAATCGGCGGGTGTTGGCGGACATTGAGTCTGCGGTAGCTGCCGCTGGGCTCTTGCTGTACCTAATCACAGCGGGAGTGGGTCACTGGCGCTGTGCGCCCCAGACCCGGAAGTGTCAGATCATGCACTAGGTATGTGATCTGGCACAGAGCGGCCGCCCTGCCACAGTATACCTATGGTGGGCAGTCCTAAAGTGGTTAAAGTTGAACATCGGCCATACAGTATAATATACAGTTGAAATAATGGTTTTACTGTTTTACCCACCAAAATATTTTGTCACTTTGCTCAGCCAGTCTTCTTATTTGCATAGCTCTGCCGCATTGCACAGGTTGATCCCTCTATTACTTTAGTGCATTTTTCTGCTTCCTAGATCACCTCCCTGCTCACTGGATAGAGGCAGACAAGCAATGACCAACACTTCAAAATCATTATTACATCTGGATAGGGAGGATCACGTCTGCTTCCTAAGTCATGGCCAGATGAGACCACACTTCAAACTGGACAATTTACTGAGCGGTTTTGGAACCCCCACCAAATTCACTTACATGTCTACAAAAAAGAAGCATTGATGACCAAAAATGCCTAAATCAATTTCATATTTTTCTATCAGAATTACCTGAACTGGTTGTGAGAGGCCTGTGTAGCTCTTCTTTGTGGAAACATAATTGGACAAAGGCAGTGATGCAGATCCATTGTCCAATGAGGATGCTGGAGAGATGACATAAAACATTGCATTACAGAATCAGGAAATATTATTTCACCTATCTTGATGTGCTGTGTGGTAGATGTGTGTACATCTTAAGACTAGCCATACAGAATTACATATCCTAGGGCCGATATAATGATATTTAAAATATGTCATTATTTGTTTTCCTAGAGTTCTGATATAAGGTATATACTGTATGTTTATCTATATTTACAAATTTCAGTTTGCCTATTTTGAGTTACAATTTTTTACCCTTGATTTGAGTCCCCAATACAGCAATGGTAATATAAAAACCTTGGTCTGTGTTTCTAGTTTTCTGTCATTATATCTATAGTTAATGAAATAAAATAAGGGCTGGAATTCAGTAATATCTGTTTTTATCTACTTCCTAATATCTTACAGTATCAGTTGTGATATTAAGGTGTCATTGAACCCGAAACGTATTTAAATGTGTTTACATTGTAATATTGCAATATATAGGGGGGGGGGGGTTTACTAAAACTGGACAGTGCAAAACCTGGTGCAGCTCTGCATAGAAACCAATCAGCTTCCAGGGTTTTTTTTTTTTTTTTTTGGTCAAAGCTTAATTAAACAAGCTGAGGTTAGAAGCTGATTGGCTACTATGCACAGCTGCACCAGATTCTGAGAGCTCCAGTTTTATTAAATCAGTTCTGCCGTTTACTTGCACTTCTCTGTTACCCGTGTTCCCACTGAAGCATCGGATTGCCTGTTGTCACCTGCACGTGCGTGCTCCTCTTTTAGTGAACAGACAATCTTGGGTGAGTGTAGGTCCCCCATGACAATTGAGTCATCTTTCTGGGCATGTCAGTCAACAAAAACTCCGCCTCCCCTATGTGATTCAACAAAAATTAGATCAAATCTTTTTTTTAAATAATTAATTCTAATAATGTTTAAACAATATATTGAGATGCAATATGTGTTTTTTTTGCAATCGAGAACTTTTCTTTTACTTGTCATGTGACCGCTACAGAGCCAATCAGTGTTGCACTGGCATGGGAGGCTAGTACAGGCTTCCTGATAATGACATAGGTTTTGTCCTCGCTAAACGTTTCATTGTGTGTAACTCAACATGCAGCTGAACCCAATTCTGCAATAAGTCAGACTAAAGGTAATCTTGGAGCTTTTTATATATAATCGGTGAACCTCGCGCTCAGAAAGAAAACATATTGTTGCACTTTTAGAATACAGAATACAGGATAAAAAAGGGAAAACTAACTGAAAACCAACAATAAAGGAAAAAAAACAAACAAGTGAAAAAAAGGTTACAAATGTATCAACCTAAACAAAAAAACATAACACAATGTGATCAATCCAATTATGAAACGGAGACGTGAGAGAATATCAAGTAAAAAGTATATAAAAAGTGTCCATATGGTGTTCCAAAACAAAATACAAGGTGCACTTCTTATGATGTAGACTAATACACAGTCATTTGCTCCAATCCTCCACACGTGTGTAAGTAAAATGAAAGCTTCTTAACGGATATTCATGATCTCTAAGTTATAGGAGATCATGAAAAGCGTAGAACACAGAGGCCTCCTTAGGAAATCATGTCCTGACAGCTGCTCTTCTCAGACTGGATCCTGTGTAATATGGTTAGCGTTCCAGCTTTCACACACACTTATCCAAGCAAAAACATCTTGAGTCACTCAGGCAGAAGTCGGAAGCTCATGCATAAGAAAAAAAGCGGCTCATCGTGCAGTATTGTCATGCTATTTTTTAGATGTTTAAAAAAATATTGTGTTACCAAAATAGAAGATAAAATCAAGCAGTAGAGATAGGAACCAACCATGCAATCAACCAGCAGGTCAGAAACTTTGTGACGTCACAACTCCTGTATCTAACCGACGCGTTTCCTCGTAAAACGCATCATTTGGGGTTGGAGGATGATCTTGGAGCTTTATTAACAAAACAGGGTTGGTGAAACTATTGGAAAAGACAGATAAGAAATACATACAATCAATGTATGAAACATATAAAAAAAAAAATGAAATAGCTAGGCTGCAGATAGCAATAAGTCCATGCTCACCAGCGATGCTGCCTGTAGGAAATGTAAGTTTAGTCCCCAACATGTGCTGCAGGTATGATAGCTGTTTTCCTTTCTCTCAGTTCTTAAAATTGAATCTGAGCTCCCAGAGCTCCCAAAATGCATCTATTCCCTTTTCTCAGAATGAGGGATAATGGGAGTTCTTATTAACTAAACTGCCTCTAACTTCTGTAAAACAGTACATTTATTTCAGGCTCCATCTAGTGGCCATAATAATGAACATAATATGAATAACATAATAAATTTCCCTGCTGAAGGCAGAACATCATACGTAGTCACCTAGAGTACTCCAAAACAAATTTGCGATGCATAGCACCTTGCTGTTGCGCTCAGAAACAGGGCTCCCCAACCACTCCTATCATGGAACTCTTACTTGGCATCCCCAATGGCTAAGGCATTGCTACCCTCTGGGCTGATCCACAAAGTACTGCAAACAAAAAACAAAGAAAGGGCGCACCGGCTTAGCGCATTATCCTCAGTACGGCTCTATTATTACAAAGTAGAAGAGGCTACTCACAAATAAAAGGTGTAAACCAGCATATCAAATTCAAACGTCAGAATCAATTGTTGCAATGTCCGGCTTTATAAATACGAAATAAAAGTGGCTACTCACAAACAAAAGGTGTAAACCAGCATATCAAATTCAAACGTCGGAATCAATTGTTGCAATGTCCGGCTTTATTAATACAAAATAAAAGTGGCTACTCACAAACAAAAGGTGTAAACCAGCATATCAAATTCAAACGTTGGAATCAATTGTTGCAATGTCACAGTGGACAGTGGACAGTGGACATTGCAACAATTGATTCTGACATTTGAATTTGATATGCTGGTTTACACCTTTTGTTTGTGAGTAGCCACTTTTATTTTGTATTAATAAAGCCGTACTGAGGATAATGCGCTAGGCCGGTGCGCCCTTTCTTTGTTTTTTGTTTGCAGTAGTCACCTAGAGGACTGAGTTGACTTGCATGTGGCTCTTATAATTCTTCACCTCTCTATACGTCAAGAATCTTACAGTTACCATACATGTTATATTCTGACCATATAATCAACATTACATTTACCAAAACAATGTAATGTGGAAACCTACAATACCTAAGCTATCCAATCAATATGTATTCGGTCAGACAGGCCTATGCGCTACATAGTTGTAGGTAGAGGAAAAGGAGATTGTACTATTAGATTTTTTGGTGAGAATATATATGTCTATGGTCTTTTTTTAGAAATTTCTCTACTTGGCCTTTACCTATTGGCCAGCTCAAGGTACTAGAGCCCTCAAGGCTACTAGAAATGTTTGGTTCTACCATCTAGCCATACTGCTCTGTATACCTCAAATATAAGGTATTTTATTCTATGCATGAACATATATTAAGTTCCTTTCATTTTTCCCATGACATGGAAACATGGAAAGCCATGAAATAAGACCAGTCTGTGACGTTCGATTAGAATATGGCACCTGTAACCATTCATAATAAAAAGGTGAATATATCATATATTATTTTTTGGGTTTCTTGTGTCCTGCTATACAAATGTTATGCCTAAACTGTGCATAATGTCTAACTTCATGACTAGAGTTGACACCAACATTCAGACAGTGTTTGATTTGTTCCAAGTTGAATACAGATTTCAATGTTACTTTGGTGGTTCAGTTTTCAAAAAGGCTTCTGTAAGCCATGTGATGCTACTTGTGTATCTAAAACTACTCCTTTAGTTACCTGACCATCCCAACTACAAGGCCCAAACTTGAAATAATATCTTAATATCCCTGAAATACTTTTTGCTGCTTACACTGCTCCTGTCCATTTTCTTCTTGCCAAAGTTACTCTCACCACAAAAAAACCCCCATGGGAATACATTTTTTTTAAAATGAGGGGCTTCAAGGGCTGTTATGAGTTTTTTGCTAGTTTTTCTGATTTCCCCAGCCTGGGTTTCAACTTTTTCCATCAAGTTATTGGGCATGGCTATCAGAGGATTTCCAATTAATTTTACAACTGTGCATCAGTTTTTGCTTTCTCATATACACTTTTTGAAACCTAGTTTGGATTTCTATTGACTTCAACAGTACTTGCAGGTTTTTTAAAAATAACCACAGAGTGAACCACAACTGATCAAACTTTTCAGAAGTTTGCTCTCCTCTATTCATGACTAGAACTCCATAACCATCACTGCCTTTGCAATTTCATATCTCTTCAAACTTCAGCTTAGCAAAAATTCATGCACACAGCTTTGTATTGCAGGGTGCATTAGACTCGTTTCATTACTAAAAGCTGATTACTAAGTGCGCTAGGTCTAATGGACAGCACAGTCATATTTAGACACACTGACACTGTAACAAGAAAATAGAGGCATGACCATAAAATGGAAATTATTAGCACAATTTTTACCTGACTTCATAGTCATAGGGTCGGACTGGGCCCGGGGGCTGCTCTGATGCCCTGTATAAAAGGCTGCACCACTTCTGCCAGAAGCGATCAGCCAGGAAACTGTCAGGAGGAGAGCCGGCCAGGTTCACACAGTGAGAAGATCTCCAACTGTGACACAGCTTGGATCTGAAATGCCGGCATCTGTCAAATCCCACCTTCTGAACTGGCTTCTATGATAGACAGCAGGAAATTGAATCAGTGTGCTGTCTATAATAGGGGCCAGTCCAGGATGCAGGACTTTGACAACGGCAGGCATTTCAAATCCAAGCTTCAGATCCTCTCTCTGTGTGATCCCGCCGGCTCTCCTCCCAATTCCTCTCTGTGATCCCCATGCAATGATAGGCTGCACTGATGACCACTGATAGGCTTCACTAATGGGCAGTGATGAGGCTACACTGATGGGAACTAATAGGCTGCACAGATGGGCACTAATAGGCTGCTTAGATGGGCACTGAAAGGCTGCATTGATTAGCACTGATGAGGCTACACTGATGGGAACTAATAGGCTGCACAGATGGACACTAATAGGCTGCACAGATGGGCACTGAAAGGCTGCATTGATTAGCACTGATGAAGCTGCACTGATGGGCACTGATGAGGCTGCACTGATGGGAACTACTAGACTGCACTAATGGGCACTGATTAGCTGAATTAATGGGCACTGATGGGACTGCACTAATGGGCACTCATGAGGCTGCACTGATGGCCACTGATGAGGCTTGCATTGATAAGCTGCATTGATATGGCTGCACTGATGGGTGCTGATATGCTGCACTGAAGGACACTAATAGGATGCACCGATGGGTACTGATGAGGCTGCACTGTTGGCCACTGATGAGGCGGCAATGATGGGCATTGATAAGTTGCACCTATGGGCAATGATGAGGCTGCACTGATGGGCACTGATGGGCACTGATAGGCTGCACTGATGGGCACTGATGAGGCTGCATTGATAGGCACTGATATGCTGTATGTTAATATTGTTAAATTTGTTGTTAATATTTATTTTTGTAACTTAATTCTGCATGAAACATTTAACAGTGTAATTTCATAAGATAATTTATTAGTGCGTGTTTAGGGGCGGGGCATGGTAGTGGTTGGCAGGGGCAACTGGTGACTAGTAACTCTAAAGGTCTGGCTAGTACCGTGTTTACCTGAAAGTAAGCCCTACCCTGAAAATAAGACCTAGTCTGATTATCAGAGAGGACTGAATTATAAGCCCTACCCCGAAAATAAGCCCCAGTTTAAAGTGAAAAATCCTAGAATCCACTCTTACTGTTTTTAAAAAAAAATGTCCAATGTGTGTGTTTCTGTATTATATTTGTGTCAAATACCTTCGGTACAGCTCCGCTCGGTGCTCAGCTGATCTCCTGCTGCTCTCCTCCTCCTTTCCCAGCTGTCAGCGGGGGATCTCAGCCCCTCCCCTCTGCAGTGCTAAGAGCATATGGTAGAAGAGAGCTCCAGTGGGTCACGGAAGCACCGTGTGGCACTGTAACTAAGGTATTTGGCACAAATATAATACAGGAAATATACACATTGGACATGATATACTAAGAGAAGGGAGCTCCAGGGGGGTCACGGAAGCGCCGAGCGGTGCTGTAATGGAAGGTATTTGGCACAATTATAATACAGGAGCACACACATTGGACATGACATACTAATAATAGAGTGGATTCTAGGATTTTGCAAACACTTTTACTCGGTTTACACAGGGGATTCCTGACAGAGGGGAGAGAAAAGAGCACATTATATGTTAAGACCTACCCCGAAAATAAGTCCTACTGTGGCTTTTGGCGCCAGAATTAATATAAGACCCGGTCTTATTTTCGGGTAAACATGATAGCTCGGGGCTTTAAATTTTGAGCCCTGTGTTAGTTCATCTTTGATACTGTGCATTTAATACTGTTTACAGGTTTATTAATTAGGAAAAAGTTAACATGCTATTTAGGTTGCAATCCCATGAGATTACTATTATGCAGGCAGGCAGGCAGGCAGGTATATTCTTTAGTAACAGGTGCTATATTATCTGTGATGCTGAACCATCATTACTGTGTGAAGGTATATTAACTAGTAACTTGTTAAGTATTCTTTACAATCTATGATACTGTGCCATCACTAGTGTGTGAAGATAAATTAATTAGGAGCAGATAACAGATACTATATCCGATGTAATTCTGTGACACCACTAATATGTAACGGTGTGTTATTTGGTAACAGATTAACACTTGCTATATCAATTGTAATACTGTGACATCGCTACTGTGTGAATGTATACTCATTTCTTACAGATTACGCTTGTACTATATTATATATAATGCTGTGACATGACTAGTGTGTGCACCGTCGCACCGCCTCCTCACCAACTGTCAAACACCTCTGAAAAGTGATCTGAACACAGATCGCTTTTCAGAGCCAAAGCAGTTTAGACACATTTTTAAACTTAAGCCCCGTACACACGTAACGATTGTCGGTCGTAAATATTCGGCCGACAACCGATTGGCTGATTGTAGGCTTGTTAGTATGATGCTTCCGACAGCCGACAGCGCATTTTCGGCCGAACAGAATCTGTTGTGCAGGCATTAAAATTTTTGTATGCCAACACCAGAACGGCCGATTGTTCGCCAGTCAGTACAGAATTCGGCCGACAAACAGCCGATTAGCAAGACTGGGCATGCTCAGAAAAGAAAAAACACACGGAAAGTTAACCATCACATGACATCACTTCCGCAGTCGGCTGTTGTTGGCCGACAAAATTCATGTGCAATCTTTTGCAGTTTTCAGCCGACACGACAGCCCTGGACAAAAGACTGCCGATCGTTTGGCCGACGTTCGCTACGTGTGTACTGGGCTTAAGCCTAACAGGTTTTCTGCCACCATCGATCCGGAGTGCACTATGTACAGAGTGCAGAGATCAGAAGTGCGCTAAATGATCCCTTTCTGGAAAGTAGACAGTCAAAGGTATTTAGTAAGAGGCATGGCGAGTGTTTTGATGCTTTTTGAAGTTGTCATTTTTTTGTCACATTTTTTTTTGGAAAATGAAGAAATTACTTAAAATTAAAATAATACATTTTTTTTGTTTACATACTGTCACCAGAGCAGTACAGCATCACCATATGATTAGTGTGGTAGTGATCAGGGGCACTGACTGGTGACAGTATGTAAAAAAAAATATTTTAATCATTTTGTTTTTCAATTTTATAACTTTTTTCTTTTTAAAAATACATTTTTCTTTTTTCACAAATAATTTTTTTACATACTGTGACCAGAGCAGTACAATGTCACCCCACTGTACTACTCTGGGGAAGCGATCAGGATTTTTTTTTGCACACTATGATTGCTTATATCAGTGATTATCACTGTTAGAAGCAATTATTTTTATTAATGGCATCCATTCATTCATTGTGTACTATTGTGAAGCTGTGAGTGGCCACAGCTATCACAAGGTAGAGATGTACTGTGATTGACCCTATCTGTACCATATGATCACTCTGACCAATCGCAAAGATCAACACTTCAAAATGAATGGCTATAAATTAAAGTCATGTGATCGCTGTAATTGGTCACAGCTATTGTGATCACATGGTACCAGCAATGGATCAGTACAAAGATCTGTTATCCCCTGTGTCTGGTGGACACAGCGGGTGACAGATTGCACTGCAGCACAATCCCTTGGGCACGCACTTAGTAGGACATCATATGACATCCACCCAAGTTGGGAGAGCTCACACTTGGCTGTTATTTGACTGTAGGCCGAGCATGAAGAGGTTAAATTAGTTTTGGTGTCAGTGTCAGTGCGTTTTAGGTAGGATTAAAAAAGCAAACTGCACACCATTGTTTCTGGGTCCTACTATAGGTACAAACAAGAAATAAAATACACATATGTGGTATCGATGCGATTGTCAGGGGCAGGAAAATAATTTTGGGTAGTTTTTTGGTGGTAAACTATGGTAATAGCAAGAAATATACAGCTACATTTAAAAAAAAAAAAAAAAATATATATATATATATATATATATATATATATATATGTATTTGTTTTACTATTTTGGGATAGTATTTAATTGATAATACAAATAAATCATGAGATACCCAAAACAAGGTATAATCCATCTGGATACACAAAGTAGTTGCAATTTTGTGTACAGTTTTACTAACACATGTCAAAGTTGCAACATTAGGTCTGGCTGTTAAGATTTGTTTTACCTTTGTTCATGAAGGGGTTAAGAGCTAAGTGTTAGGGGGAGGTTTATTTAAGAGATTGGGTTATATTAAAGGGTTTGGGTAGTTGTGAAGAATATAAGGTGAGGGTTGGGGCATTAAAATGTCCCCACCCACCACCTATGGGATCATGGCAGACAGTAGAAAATGCTAGAAGCTGTAAAGAAAAAAAATGTAAAAAAAAAATACTTACCAGTGATTGGTTGGTGAAATGACAGTTGTTCAAAAACGGTCTTCTGGCAGGAGCTGGTACCTATAAAAGAAGAAGATGAGTCATTTACAAGCAGTCGGCGGCGAGAAACAGAAGAAATGCACATGCCAACTTCCCATCCCTGTCATGGCCCTTTTTATGAGGTTTGTCCCGTTCTTTGAAAGGGGATGTTAAGTTTATCTGAAAGTGGTAGCTCAAGCTTCAATAGCTGAGCTATATGGTTATGCACACATCTATTAATACTTATGTTATGAGTGTTGCTTAAATAATTATTTAATTCATTATTTACATATTAATTGGTTTTGATATAATAAATTAATTATTGGGCCACGGCCTATTCAATCCACAGGTTTGAGTCAAAGAGTGATTAAATGTAAGGATTAAGGAGTTCTGCCTACGATCCCATTAGGCAATAGGGTCAGCTGAAGGCCCCTTTCACATGGGCTTTCCGATCAGGTCCGCCTGTCAGTTTTTCAGGCGGACCTGATCGGATGCTCCTATGGAGCAGCGGATGTCAGCGGTGACATGTCCGCTGACACTCACTGCTATCCAATCCTGTCCGTGAAATCTAAATGGATGGAAACCCTATTTTCCATCCGTCTGGAGTATTGGATGAAAACAGACAGGCGGTCCATTTTCTTCTGATCTCCCATAGAGGACAGCAGGGATCTGACAGCTCCGTCTCTGCACAGTGAGTGGAGATGGACCTGTCATCTGCCTGCTCAGTGGGGATCGGTGGATCGATCCCCGCTGAGCAAAACTGAGTTCGCCGGGTGGAAAGCCCATGTGAAAGGAGCCTTAAGCCCCGTACACACGCTACGAATTTCCGCCGACCGATCGTCCGTCTTTTGTCGAGAGTGCAGGTCCGTGATGTTGGAATGTGTTCTAGACTGCAAGAATTTTGTCGTCCGACAAAAGATGACGTAGCTACGTCCAACGCTACAAAAGAGGAAGTGAGTTTTTGGCCGTGACCCTTCTGGGCATCTTGCGCTAATTTCGGTAGCATTTGTTTGGTAAACGACATTTCGCTATATTCCGAGACATCGTTCTAGGACCAATTATGATGACCGAGGATGCTACTCTTGCTGTTGTTGGGCTGGGAGTAATTGCTCTAAGCAAAGTTCTTGGCAAGAAAAAGAAAAAGAGGACCTCCTGGTCCAAAAATTGTCCTTGCTGCGGGAGCTACAGGAAAATAATCCTGATGACTTCAGGAATTATTTGAGGATGACGGATCCATGTGTTAACCGTCTTCTTGCCTTGGTGTCCCCCTATATTTGGAAGCAGGATACATGTATGCGGGTTGCAATTACTCCTGAGCAAAGGCTAATTGCAACATTGAGATATCTTGCAACAGGGAGAAGCCTGCAGGATCTCAAGTTTACCACAGGTATCTCCCCTCAAGCTCTTGGAGTCATCATCCCTGTGACCTGCTCTGCTATCATTAAAGTTTTGCATAAGGACAATATCAAGGTATGTTTATTGTTCTATGTGTTTGTCATGTCAACATAATTTAATTTATTTTGTATGTACATCAAATTACATATTTCATTATTTTGTAACTGCCCTCTGGCCTCATGCACATTGTTCTAATGCTCTTTTTGTTTTTAAGCATTTTTACAATTAGCCAGTAACCACCCCAGCATCCTCTCCTATGTGTCCATCAACGCATAGCCTGTTAACAGTATATTTTATCCGTGTCATTTTCTGACGTTCCCAGAATCCATTATCCCTTTTTATTGTGTATGTTTATTTTCTGCTGTAAAATCGTTCAGAGTGCACAAGGCCTTAATAATGTTTAAAAGCATAGTTCTACCCACTCAGCCATGCTAAATATAAAAGTCAGCATATACAAATACTGTAGCTGGTGAATTACAATATTATGACATTAGGAGGCGAGTACGGATGATCGAACTTTTGAAAAGTTTGGTTCGACCAGAACACCCGAATTTCCCGAAAGTTCGGTTCGGATTCCAGAACCCCATTGAAATCAATGGGACCCGAACTTCTGGAATCAAAAAACCCCATTTTGAAGCCCTAAAACCCAATAAATGCCCCTAAAAACTGCCTAGGGTTCTGGGTCATGCCCCAGGGACTATGAATCAGGCAAAAAAAAGTTCTTAAAAATTGTCGTTTTTGATAGAGAGCCAATTATTGAAAAAATTATTGAAAAAAAAAATGAAAACAGATTATTTTTTTTAGAATTTCAGTAGCGCAGGGATGGTGTTACCCTCCTTTCACACCCGGGCGTTTTTGTTTAAGGCGTTTTTCAGGCGTTTTTTGGGCATTTTTTGAAGGGGCGTTTGGAGGCAGGCATGACATCTAAACTTCTGTATAGAGGTATATACATATGTGTGTGTATATATACATATATATATTGTGGGAGATTAGCTCGGTGGCGGGTATGGATGACCCCTTGGGGGGGTGCATTTACACAGGGAGATAGCCGAGAAGTGGTTGAAAACAACAGTGTAAGGTTTTATTCTTGCAATTTTCTTCACACAAGTGCAAGCTTCAAAAACAGCATAATTAAAAATAAACATAAATAAAATAAATCCTTGCCACTGTGGGCGGCTACCTTCTCACATACAGGAATCTACCTACGGAGTCTGTCTCCAACCTACTGTTGGGCAAACTTTGCTGATCCTACAGCAGACACTCAATAGTCCATGTTTTTTCTTCACACAACAAATGTCCATTGAACATGTCCCTTTTTCTCTTCACATTGAACATGTCTCTTTGCTTGTCTCTTCACATAGCAAACAGTGCATTTATTTCTTTCCACATAGAAATAGTCCAAGACCTCACCTTGAGTAGTCTTCAGTCTTAATTCATTTTCCCTTCACACAGGAAATGTCCATTGGTTTCTTTTCACATAGAAACGATCCAAGACCTCACCTCGAGTAGTCTTCACACTTGTTACCCTCCTCAACGCACATCGCTTCAGGAGGTCTTCCCCATGCTCACACAGCTTTCAGGGGGCACACATCTGACTGTCCTCCTCTCCCCATGCCCACACAGCGTCAGGAGGCAGCAATCCTTAGACTTCCTTTGGACAAATTATAGAGGCCTTCATTTCCTCATTCTGAACAGCTGAATGGTTTTCAACTTCCTGCTGGCTATCTCTGCAGCCGACACCCTATAGTAATTGGTGAATTTTCTAAACCAGGTGGAAATGTATCTCCTGTCTCTGACTACATCCACAGATTTACCTGACTTCCTGTCACATACCCCCCCTCTTGTTTCAACCCTAGGGTTGGGACACAGATTTCCAGACTCGCATGTGTCAGGCACTGCTCTTGACTCTCACTGATAAGCCTCCTAGTATCTTCAAGCTTCAGGGTGAAACTGTTTCTGTCATCTTCATTGACAGATTTCTCATAAATGTCAGACAACTTGTCCCTCATCTCATATACACATTCTTCAACTGCATTTTTGGCATCATTTTGCTCCTTCTCAGGTTTGTCCTGCATAACCATCTGTCCTATCCACCAAGGAGGACTGTGATCCATAGGCAACTCAATTGTGCTAGTCTTAAAGTCTTCAACATTCTTGAGACACCTCTCTCTGCAATCAACAAATGATTTCCACAACACTTTAAGAACTTCTGCTTCACTTGGCTTTGTTCCAAGAAATGTCTGTACTTTATCAACTTTCCTTCCACCATCATATGGGTCAAAGGCAGTAGCTTCATTAATTAGCCGTAGACAGTTGAACCCAGCGATCTGGGTGGCATCCATTACAGACCTCCTCTCTGCATCAGTGAAGAAGCATGGAACTGCAACACAGTCTACTACAGGTGTATCCACTGCACTTTCTGCCATTGCATTACTTTTCCCTTGTAGCTCCTCTTCTTTATCTGAACTCCACATGGAATGTATCTCAAGCTCACGATCAAACTTCTGCCACCTGTCTTTCACCAGTTCCATTTTGGAAATATTCCCTGAAAGGCACTTATTCATTTGCTTCACGTTTTCACCAACAGCCTTAGTTTTCTCCAATAGGTGGTGTTTGCTTTTTTCTCCAAGTTTTATATCACTTGCCTTAGTTTTCTCCACTAGGTGGTGTTTAATCCAGAGGGGTGATTTAAACAACATGTCATCAAATTTTTGATGCTCACTATGGACAGACCCCAAAACACTGATCCTTTTATAAACTGCATCAGGCACACTATCCCCTCTTTGGGACAGATCCTCTATTGCCTGTAATTCCTCTTCCAGTTCTTCCAACTTAATCTTCATCTCTTCTACTTGCTGTTCTAAGGCTCGCTTAGACTTTTCTAGCTCCTGAACGCTTTTCACAACATCATCCTTGGAGCTGACCAAATCTTCAATTTCTGTACACATCTGTTTGTTAACTCTTTCTATTTCAACCTTACACTCGAGAGCTTCCTCCAAGGAGCGAGCCAAGAACAGGGCTTTGCTCTCTTTATCATGCGCCTCCGTTTCTGCACAGTCGCGTTCTTCTGCATATTTTGCAGACACAGTCTTCTCCTCACCAAGCATCTGATCAAACTTCTTTTTGACATTTTCAACACTCTCTAATGAACCAACGCTTTCTTCCATGCGTTTTTTCATATCTCCTATCTGAGCTTGCAGTGTTGCGACTTGCTCTGATAGGTTTTTCTTTGCTTCCTCCTCCTCTTTAATTGTTCCAGGAAGCCATTTTTCACATCTTCCATTTGTTTGAGCTTTGTGCTAAAACTCAGCCTTTGACACCTCTCTTCCTGTAAGAGTTCCTGCGTGTCTTGCAGCTGCGATTCCAAGATAGAGAAATCTTTGGAAATTTCTCTAGATTTGCTGTCTGCTTGGGCAAGCTGATTTGTGACATTGTCCAACTCAACCTGCAGTCGGTTTGCCTTCTCTGACAGCTTAGCACACAATCGGTCACCTTCTGACACCTTGACTTGCGATTCCTGCAGCTGTGCCTCTACTTTTTTTCTCTTGTGTTCAGAATCTCTTTTTCCCTGCATAAGAGCCTTCACCTCATTGGCTAGTTTCTGGGAATGAGACTGTAATTCTGCCACACAGGCTTCTTTCTCCTTTAGCTGCTGCTGGACACGTTGGACTTCATCTTTCCAACTTTCACAGTCTGTACGTAATTCATCTACCACATTGCTCAAAGTGGTGAGCTCATACACAGTACTCAGTAATTTAGCTTCTCTCTCATTTTTCTCCTTGTTGCTGAGAGACAATGTCGTTTTCAGCGCGACATTCTGTTCCTGCCCCTCCTGCAGGTCTATTTTTGTAGCTTCCAAAGACTGAAGACTTTTTTCCAGCTGATTACGCAACTCCAACATATCACACATACTTTGCTTCTGCAAAGTCTGAATTTCAATTTCCTTTTCCATGAGGATGGTATCTTTCTCTATTATAGTCTCTCTACGTTTTTGTAACTCGGAAAAAAGAAGAGCAGTGGATTCTTCCCACTGTAACACCTGAGCCTGCAAGTTTCTATGCTCCATCCTAAGCAACTCCAGGGCGTGTTCCTTTTCTTCCATTTTCCGTTGCAAGGCATCCAGCTCAGCCCTGCACACATACTCGGTTTCCTCCAAACCGATGACCTCCATTTGCTGCTGGCGTCTCTGTTTCCAGCCTGCCATGCTCTCTTGGTGAGCCTTTTGTTGAGCTGCAAAGCTCCACCGAAAATCCACATTTGCCCCAATGTTGCTAGGGACAACAACCTCTCTTTTTAGCAGATTCCATTCAGGCATGGATGGGGCTCGTTCAGACGGTAGCATCCCCTCCATCCATAGAATCCGGTCTCTCATTTCAGCTATCTTCACATCTTTCAGGCGTTTTGATCGCCCCATCTTCAATAACTCCACAATAAATTTTTCCCAGTCCAGCAAAAAAATTTTGAGACCACTGTCTCTTTAAAACCAGTAGTTTTTCTCTCTTTCAGGATCTCCTCTCCTGCACACACAGATTGTGCAATCTCATGCACCAGACAAAGTTCATTGAAAATTTTGAGACCACTGTCTCTTTAAAACAGATGAACTTCTTTGCAGGGATCTCTGCTTCTGCCCAATGCATACCTCCACCATATGTGGGAGATTAGCTCGGTGGCGGGTATGGATGACCCCTTGGGGGGGTGCGTTTGCACAGGGAGATAGCCGAGAAGTGGTTGAAAACAACAGTGTAAGGTTTTATTCTTGCAATTTTCTCACACAAGTGCAAGCTTCAAAAATAATTCAAAATAAACATAAATAAAATAAATCCTTGCCACTGTGGGCGGCTAACTTCTCACATACAGGAACCTACCTACGGAGTCTGTCTCCAACCTACTGTTGGGCAAACTTTGCTGATCCTACAGCAGACACTCAATAGTCCATGTGTTTTCTTCACACAACAAATGTCCATTGAACATGTCCCTTTTCCTCTTCACATTGAACATGTCCCTTTGCTTGTCTCTTCACATAGCAAACAGTGCATTTATTTCTTTCCACATAGAAATAGTCCAAGACCTCACCTTGAGTAGTCTTCAGTCTTATTTAATTTCCCCTTCACACAGGAAATGTCCATTGGTTTCTTTTCACATAGAAACGATCCAAGACCTCACCTCGAGTAGTCTTCACACTTGTTACCCTCCTCAACGCACATCGCTTCAGGAGGTCTTCCCCATGCTCACACAGCTTTCAGGGGGCACACATCTGACTGTCCTCCTCTCCCCATGCCAACACAGCGTCAGGAGGCAGCAATCCTTAGACTTCCTTTGGACAAATTATAGAGGCCTTCATTTCCTCATTCTGAACAGCTGAATGGTTTTCAACTTCCTGCTGGCTATCTCTGCAGCCGACACCCTATAGTAATTGGTGAATTTTCTAAACCAGGTGGAAATGTATCTCCTGTCTGTGACTACATCCACAGATTTACCCGACTTCCTGTCACAATATATATATATATATATATATATATATATATATATTTATATTTATATATATAAATATATATATATATATACCCCTAACCCAGAATCTGCATAGTGGGGTCACCCTGACATGGCAGAGTTCGGTCACCCTGACATGGCAGAGTCAGTTCACCCTAAACTACACTACGGTCACCCTGACATGGCAGAGTCAGTTCACCCTAAACTACCTTACGGTCACCCTGACATGGCAGAGTTCGGTCATCCTGACATGGCAGAGTCAGTTCACCCTAAACTACACTACGATCATCCTGACATGGCAGAGTCAGTTCACCCTAAACTACACTACGGTCACCCTGACATGGCAGAGTTCGGTCACCCTGACATGGCAGAGTCAGTTCACCCTAAACTACACTACGGTCACCCTGACATGGCAGAGTTCGGTCCTCACCTTGAGTAGTCTTCAGTCTTATTTAATTTCCCCTTCACACAGGAAATGTCCATTGGTTTCTTTTCACATAGAAACGATCCAAGACCTCACCTCGAGTAGTCTTCACACTTGTTACCCTCCTCAATGCACATCGCTTCAGGAGGTCTTCCCCATGCTCACACAGCTTTCAGGGGGCACACATCTGACTGTCCTCCTCTCCCCATGCCAACACAGCGTCAGGAGGCAGCAATCCTTAGACTTCCTTTGGACAAATTATAGAGGCCTTCATTTCCTCATTCTGAACAGCTGAATGGTTTTCAACTTCCTGCTGGCTATCTCTGCAGCCGACACCCTATAGTAATTGGTGAATTTTCTAAACCAGGTGGAAATGTATCTCCTGTCTGTGACTACATCCACAGATTTACCCGACTTCCTGTCACAATATATATATATATATATATATATATATATATATATATGTATATATTTATATTTATATATATATAAATATATATATATATATACCCCTAACCCAGAATCTGCATAGTGGGGTCACCCTGACATGGCAGAGTTCGGTCACCCTGACATGGCAGAGTCAGTTCACCCTAAACTACACTACGGTCACCCTGACATGGCAGAGTCAGTTTACCCTAAACTACCTTACGGTCACCCTGACATGGCAGAGTTCGGTCACCCTGACATGGCAGAGTCAGTTCACCCTAAACTACACTACGATCATCCTGACATGGCAGAGTCAGTTCACCCTAAACTACACTACGGTCACCCTGACATGGCAGAGTTCGGTCACCCTGACATGGCAGAGTCAGTTCACCCTAAACTACACTACGGTCACCCTGACATGGCAGAGTTCGGTCACCCTGACATGGCAGAGTCAGTTCACCCTAAACTACACTATGGTCACCCTGACAGGCAGAGTTCAGTCACCCTGACATGGCAGAGTAAGTTCACCCTAAACTACACTACGGTCACCCTGACATGGCAGAGCCAGTTCACCCTAAACTACACTACGATCACCCTGACATGGCAGAGTTCGGTCACCCAGACATGGCAGAGTCAGTTCACCCTAAATTACACTACGGTCACCCTGACATGGCAGAGTTCGGTCACCCTGACATGGCAGAGTCAGTTCACCCAAAACTACACTACGGTCACCCTGACATGGCAGAGTCAGTTCACCCTAAACTACACTACGGTCACCCTGACATGGCAGAGTCAGGTCACCCTAAACTACACTGCGGTCACCCTGACACTTAAAGGTATCCCTACAAAAACTAGATTATTGAATCTAACTATAGTGGTATATAGTACCCTAACTACACTGCATATCCCTTTCCTCACACTAAAAGAACAGCTCCATACAGCAGAAGATAATTGCAAAATGACACTGGAGCTTTACAAGCAGCAGGAGAAACACAAATGCTTCCACTCTCTTCCACAGCCTCTGTATTACAGTGCTAGAGGTTTTGCGGGGCTATGTTATGTACTGGGGGGCGTATGGGGGGCGTATTCACTCCTGATTGGCCTCTGGACCCGTAGTCACTCCAATCACATTCCTAGCAGACTCCTGGCTTTTACTGATGTTTCTTGGCCAATCACGGGCTTTTAAAGCCCAGTTCCTGTCCCATTGCATTTTGGGCAGTTCTGGTGACCGAATTCCGAACTTTTTCCGCAAAATGTTCGGAATTCGGCCGAATTTCGAACACCCAATGTTCGGGTCAAACCGAACCGTTCGATCATCCCTAGAGGCGATTATTAAATGTATGTAGATGTTATCCCCAAAAATGCTAAAGATTTCCTTCATTTCGTTCTTATCTTAAAGTTGCAAAAGCATTTGTATGCCAAATGTGTGTGTAATAATGTGATGTGCACAAGCACTAATTTTTATAATATTTTTTTCCTACAGTTTCCGACCAACCCAGAGCAGTGGCAGGAAGTTGCTGGCCAATTCTAGGAGCAGTGGGATTTTCCAAATTGTGGGGGTGCTATAGATGGCAAGCACAGTCGCATCGTCCCACCACCTAACTCTGGCTCATATTATTTTAATTACAAAGGTTTTTTTTTTAGCATTGTAATGCTTGCCATTGTAAATGCGAATTATGAGTTTCTTTTTTGGACATTGGGAAGAATGGCCGAAACCCTGATGGCGGAGTCATCGACCAAACGGAATTTGCTCAGCGTCTACAAAATGGCACTCTCAACTTGCCTTCCAGTGACCAAACAATTGAGGGTCTAAATTTTGTTTTTGTTGCTGATGACGCCTTTGCTCTTGGGGAACATCTTATGAAGCCATTCCCTCTGCGAAACCTCATCCCCGAGCAAAGGATTTACAATTATCGCCTATCCCGTGCCAGAAGAGTGGTGGAGAATGCCTTTGGGATTATGTCCAATAGGTTTAGACTTTTTCTCAGCTCAATCAATCTGGCATTGTACAAAATCAATAATGTTGTCCTCTGCTGCTGCATCCTGCATACATTTTTGCGCAGGCATGCAGAGAGATATGTTACCTCTCTGCCAATTGAGAGTGACCCTGCCATGCCAGGGCCTAGTGTAGAAGCTGAAGGACGTGGGGCTGTAGATCCAATGACACCCATGGAAGTAGCCCGTTCTGGCTTGGTCTCCAGAAGTGCCTGTGATGTGCGGAAAAAATATGTTGACTATTTTGTTGGTAGAGGGGCCGTTTCTTGGCAGCAATTCCTGCCCGATACAGTATAATTTGTCAATATATTTTATTATTTGTGAATTAAAAAATGTTAGCATTTATTCAGGAGTGTGTATTAGAATGTTTTTGGTACATCCCAAAATCAACATGTTTATTGTTCAGCATGTGTTATATATGTGTCACATTTTGAGGGTTAATACATTAATCAGTGTGTTAATCTACTGTTGTCTCTCCCCTGCTGTTAAAAATATTTTTTTTATCATGTGAGTTTGGTTTACTGCACAAGGTTGCAGAGTACCTGCTCTTTGCTTTTATTGGGCACACTTGGCAGATGCTACACCTGTTAAGTGTGACAGGGTGAATAATTCCTGCTGAGGCAAGTGTACACCTTTGGCCACTGCAGTTAAAGGGGGTGTGTTTTCTGGTGTGAAGAGGGTATGTATTGGGGTGTGCTTTGGGAGAGTTGATGATCCCCTTCCCCAGACTAGCAAAAGTCCTATCTCCTCCCCAAGCACCCCACAATCCATATCCTCTACCCCCCCCCCTTCCCGATGCCACTGGGCAAGCTACAATTTTCATGAGTGCATAACATGTACAAAGAGCAAGTTTGAGAACTTAAATTATTCAACGTTTGAAGATGACAGATATTAGGCAAAGAAACATTAGAACACACATTGTTGAATGAAAACATTTTTTTATTAAAACACATTCACAGGGTAAGGGTTAGGGTTAGGGTTAGAGTAAGGGTTAGGGTTATGGTAAGGGTTAGGGTTATGGTGTTGTAAAGTGCTTTAACACCAGACTCTCTTGGGTGAGAACATCTAGCTTCCTTATAATTTGTGGTAGCTTTGTTCAGTAGACATGTTACAGTTCTTCAACTCTTCTTATTTTGGACTAAACAAAAATAGTCATATGCAGAGGAGCCCTGTATAAATTTTTTTACAACATTTGGACACCTCTTGCACCTCAACAATTAGTGGCCAAAAAATAGCCGATAGAATTTGTTTATAAAATTGGGAAAAAACAAAATGTATCCCAAATACAAAAATAAAACATAATAAAATGCAAGTAACCTTAAAATTTAGCAAGCAAGTCAACAGAGTAACACATTTTGCACTGTAAAGCTGTAGCAGCCTCCTTTCTTTTTTCTAGTTAGTTTCTAACACTGCAACACATCAACAGTCATCCTGGCAATTGTACAACTGTGAATAACATGACCTGTTAATAAGGCAACAAAAAAAGTAAGGCAATGACAAGCAAGTATCTGAGGTCATAATTTATAATCATTTGTGGTCAAGTTCATCATAAAGTAATTAATAGTTTCTACCTACCCTGTGCATTGTTGTGTGTAACCTGCTTGCCCTTATGACACCTATACTACTATGAAAGTACACAGTGCAAACATTATGTACTCTTTGCACTGGTGTCTGTGGCTCATAAACAATTCCACCTGTTGACACAAACAGCTCCTTACACCTCTTCCTCCCCCATGGTAATGCACTTTATACTATGTATAAAAAAAAAAGAAGGAATAACCGCGCTAAATTAAAGGAAAAAGCAGCAGCTTCAAGTGTGACAACACCAAAACTGTATATAAATGATAACAAGCTGCGCTGAAAACAATAATGCGTGCTTTGAGCACACGTGTGTATAAAGTCCCAACCGTCTCTTGATACAAGTGTATTCCTCAATATACAAGGATCTTCGACAACTACAGGACCTTCTCTGGTGATACAATCTGCTTACCAGATATTGGTGAATAATGAGCCAATTTCAAAGGTTACCTCTCAAAACACCGGAATGACTCTCTCGTGGCTGGTGATCCGCTGTGTTCCCAATAACTAGATCATAGGACCTCAACCAGTGTTGGATAATACATGTGGAAAAAGAAAAAGGGGTCCCATAGCGTAATACTGATACAAATATGTAAACATAAAGGGAACCCAAAAGTGCAAGTGTATATGTTGAAATCACACCAAAAATCGTGAAGGGACCAAAGGAGTAACGCAGAAAAGTACACCAAATAGCCCACCACCAAGTGTACCAACTGCCAGTACCATGCCAAGCACCATGCCAGTACCCTGCATTCTCCTGCACCATGCCAGTACCCTGCATTCTCCTGCACCATGCCAGTAACCTGCATTCTCCTGCACCATGCCCGCTGCCCTGCATTCTTACCCTAGGCTTATACTTGAGTCAATGATTTTTCCCATCTTTTTGTGGTAAAAGTAGGGGCCTCGGCTTATACTCGGGTCGGCTTATACTCGAGTATATACGGTATTATAAAAAATTATTAGCAATAATATGCATATATAGTTTATATTCGGATTCCTGTTTTTTAATGTCATATACAAATACCTAATAAATATATAAATAAAATACATCCATGACAATTTTCAAAATTAAAAAAGTTTTCATATACATTAATATATATATACACATTTCAAAATAACATACACCAAATATACACAATACATATTGCTTAGACACAACTATTGCTTACTTCTTTTCAGGATATGATGGATGTGACCTAGCTGCTCTTGTTTCCGATGTTTGAGATCTGACCATCTTTTTCTGATCTGGTCTTTGGATAGATCCACACCATAAATATTCTTTATAGATGAAATGACCTCAAGAATTCGGTCTTTTCTGGAGTTGGGCCTTTCATAATTCTCCAGCTTGCCATCATAATCGTTTTTCTCAAGTATGGCCACCATCTCAACCATCTCACCCTTGCTCATAGGTGTGGCTTTGGGTTTTTTTGTGAGCTGAACCACTGCGGCCATGACTGCAACTCCCCGATTCTGCCATCTTCTCCACTAATCTTCCGCCTTCTCACGTGTCTGTGTGTCGCATGCACCTTAATATTCGGCACGTACTTGCCCTTGTGTCAGCGCGCCACTGGAGGCGGAGTTGACGCATGAGCAGTATTTAAAGGCCGCCAGATCGTTAGTTCGACGATTCGCCTTCGGACAGATCTGTCACAGGAGCACGATCGATCGGAAAACTACGAATCATCTCAGCAAACAAAGGTACAACTTTAGATTAGAGCATGGGTGTTTTGTGGCCTATACAGCTTATATTGGGCCTATCTTTTGGGAAAACAACATGAACTTTCACTATGTTTTGTGTTGTGTCTTGCAGGCATCATGGTTGACAAATTTGCGTCACCCAATTTCTTACCCCAATTTATTGAGGAATACAGGCAGATGCCGCGTTTGTGGAGGGCGAAGAGTAAGGACTACTTTAATAAGCAAATACGAAATTCTGCTCTGCAAAAATTGGCAGATTTGTGCAAAACATTCTGCCCCAATGCTGACATTAATTATGTCAGAAATAAAATCTCCAATCTATGCAGCACCTTTAAAAGGGAGCTCAATAAAATACGAGATTCGGAAAGGTCAAGAGCTGCTGCAGATGACATTTATGTACCAAGGCTCTGGTACTTCGAGAGCCTGCGCTTCCTGACAGAACAGTCAGAACCCAGGCCATCCCTCTCTATTCTCCCTTCCACTGCGGCAGAGGGCCCATGTGCTGAAACTCAGGAGGAAGATGTAGAGGAGCCAACCTTGACACAGGTATAGCATTTAACAATATATTGTCTGCAATAAATATAATGATGCTAAACAAATATTATCAAGGTAATAATTTATCCTTAATGTAAAATCTGTTATTTTGTGAAAATAATCAAACAACGTGAAATGAAAGGGGTGTATCGGGTGCGCTAAACTGTTGGATAACGTGTCTAGTGATATATATAAAATATATATAAAGACAACCGAACCAATCATACAAATAATATCTCAAACCTGAAAGTGCTCAAACAAATGTATAAACATAATTCAGAGAGGACTAGGACCTCTGAGATATTGTTAAAAAATTCCAGTGGAATTATTTAACAATTTTTTAACAATATCTCAGAGGTCCTAGTCCTCTCTGAATTATGTTTATACATTTGTTTGAGCACTTTCAGGTTTGAGATATTATTTGTATGATTGGTTGTCTTTATATATATTTTATATATATCACTAGACACGTTATCCAACAGTTTAGCGCACCCGATACACCCCTTTCATTTCACATTTATTTTTCTAGGGTTGCAGCTTTTCTGTTAGTCCAGCGCACTTTTTTCCTTATCACAATCAAACAAACGTGAAATTTTATATACAATATAACATTATAATAATGTACTAATTTCCTACACAGGAAAGTGTCATAGTGGAGGAGCCGAGTGAAAGCCAGGCGTCAGAGCAGTCAATAACCACCCAACCTCCTGAAAAGAGAAGAAAGAAAACAAAAAACTTGGAGGAGGCCACTGCTTCCTTCCTAAGCCAGGCCTCTATGGCCCTGCAAAGAAAGCCAGATGAGGCTGATTCGCTTGGCTTTCTTACAGCAAATAAATTACGCATGATGACAGAGGACCAACACCAAATGGCCAAGGTCCTCCTACTGCAGGTGCTCCAGATTTTGTCTGATGAATTCTGTACAGACTGCACGAAAATCGGACGTTGTGTTGACGGACGACAAAAATTTTATAGCCTGCACATCAGGATTTTTTCGGCCGAAAAGTCTGAGTCGGCTGTCGGAAGCACCATACTAACAATCCGAAAATCGGCAGATCGGTCATCGGACGAATTTTCCCTACAGATTTTCTTATCGTGTGTACGGGGCCTTTAGGGTTAGGTTAGATAGAATTTTAGCAGCTGAGTGATGAATTATGGTATAGTCAACCTAAAGGTTGGGCTAATGTACAAGGTCAGGGTGTGTAGTTATTTTTGGCATTTTAAAAACCCATGCTGTTCAATACTAGCCTTGGGTTCTTGGTGCAGATTAATAAACTCAATATCTCCATGGCAGTAGCAAACAATGCAAGGAATTAACAAAGATTTGTTCACGCAAAATGCTTGCATGGCTCTCCTAAACTTAGAACATGGTGCAGATGCTGCTCCCAATTAACACAGGGATACAATCACTGCATGAGCATAGAGAGCAGAGTCTATTGACAGCTCACATCCCGTACTACAGGTCACACCTGGTGGGAATCTGCATCAGTTTTCTGTATAGAAAACTGACTTAGGCCTCTTTCACACGGGCGTTCCGTATGTCCGTATATCACCCCATCCGTTTGCGGTTGATATACGGACATAATGCATGTCAATGGGATTGCGGATGTCAGCGGATGACACCGCTGACATCTGATTTGCGTCCTTTCAGTTCTGTTCCATTTTTTGGAACGGAACAGAACCCTATTTTTCTTTTGTTTAAAAAATGGAAAGGACGCAAAATCGGATGTCAGCGGTGTCATCCGCTGACATCCACAATCCCATAGACATACATTATGTCCGTATATCATCCACAAACGCATGGGATGATATGCGGACATATGGACCGGATGACACATGTGTCATCCGTGTCCGTAAAAAAAAAAGTACCGGAGCGTATCGCAATACGGTCCGCTCCGTGTGAAAGAGGCCTTATTCCCTCTGTTAATCAGGTGCAGACCTATGCAAATTTATTTTTCACTCTCATTTAAAAACTGGTGCAGGTGACACAGATAGACCTGAAACAGATCTATCTGCTCTGTTTGTCCTGGTTTACACATATGCGATGTCAGACATCACATGTGATTCGCAGTGCACTGCTCTGCAAATCACATGCGATGTCTGTACGTTGCCAGTTCAGCCATACAGATTGTATGGCTGAATTCGCATTGCATTCAGACCAGTCACACAGGACCCTTTTTTTGATCTGCACCAGAATCAGATCGCATGGGTGTTCATATCTATGCGATCCAAATCATGTCCGAACTGACAGCTCGCACTGCGATATGCAAACTGATTTGGGGTATCGTTAACCTGGTTTTGACACCCCCGGCGATTCGCATATGGAAGTGTGAACTGCCTGCGAGTTGAGTGCAATGTGGGAACCCGCAGTCGACTCACAGGGTTTCCGCATCGTATAATTGTGAACCGGGCAGGGAACACTGCGAATCCACTGCGGGTTCTCGCATTGCACTCAACTTGCAGGCAGTTCACACTGCCATATGCGAATCACTGGGGTGACAATACAAAGTTACCACACCCCTAGATCAGTTCGCATATCGCAGTGCGAACTATCAGTTTGGACATGAATCGAATTGCATAGGTGTGAACACCCATGCGATCCGATTCTGATGCGGACCAAAAAAAAGGGTCCTGTGTGACTTTGGTCCGAATGTGATGCAAATTCAGCCATACATTCTGTATGGCTGAATTGGCAACGCACAGACACTGCATGTGATTTGCAGACCAGTGCGCTGTGAGTCACCTGCAATGTCTGACATCGCTTATGTGTGAACCGGGACTTAATGCGGTGCTTGCCACTTCTGACAGTTTTCTTCATCTCAGAATGAATTGATAGCCAAAAAGAAGACATGTGTTACAACCTTGCATTTTTTTTCAGTGATAAAATGAATAGAAATGAGCTATCTAGCTGTAATTGGATGAATGCGTGTCTCAAATAACTAATTTACAAGGTGGTATAAGATAATATGAAACATTTGCAGACACTCCAATGACCTGCATGCTTCTCTGAGTCTGAGAATAAATGATATAAAAAGTTTTCAGAATCACGGTTTCTTGCTGTTTACAATCATCTTCAGAGTAAAACTCCTACAGGTATATTCAAATTATGCACCATCTGCTGCCTAGCTATCTGTCATTTATTTCTCCACTGAACATATTTTCTGGATGTTGCCAATCATTTTCCATAATATCTAATCATCACATCTACTCGCTTAATTAAAGAAAATTCAAAAAGTGAACTTTGATGAGTTTACACCATAAGTTATATCCCATGCCAAGCGCAATCTCTGTACACAGTCATTTACACAGGAACAGACTCCCATTACGATGATGTAAAGTACACATAGATGACAAGCATTTAACCTGTGTGACCCCGTTACAGGAAGTGAATTAAATCCGCTATCACAAGCAGCTAAAGGCCATCAGTAAATCAGAGTGTGCATGCATTGCTTTACAGTGGATGTTCTGAAAAGTGAAGTGCACCCCAAACAATTTCACAGCTAATGTTGATGGACCATTAGTATAGGCTGAAGAAGTATTATTATCTTTGTAATCACTTGTGATTTTATACTGGAACATTTTAGATACTTCATAGATATTTTTAGATATGTACAAACAGGTACTGTCTAATGTCTGTCTGTCTGTCTAATTGTACGGTAATGGTACAATCACCACAACTTGTCTTCTTAACCACTTTAAGAATGGAAGGATTTTCCCCCTTAACGACCAGGCCCTATTTTGCGATTCGGCACTACGTTACTTTAACAGACAATTGCGCGGTCCTGCGACGCTGCACCCAAACCAAATTTATGTCCTTTTTTCCCACAAATAGAGCTTTCTTTTGGTAGTATTTGATCACCTGCACGATTTTTATGTTATGCGCTATAAACAAAAAAACAGCGAGAATTTTGAAAAAAAAAAAAACAATATTTTTCACATTCTGCTATATGACATTCTCAAAAAAAATGTAAAAATCAAATTTTTTTAACATTGTAGGCCAATTTGTTTTCTGCTACATATTTTTTGGTAAAAAAAATCTCAATAAGCGTATTTTTATTGGTTTGCGCAAAAGTCATTTTTATTGTTTTTCTGTTTTTTTTACTAGTAATGTTGGCAATCTGCGATTTTTTGGAAGTGAAAGTAAACCCTCCTATCATTTGCAGCCAAGTAAGCTCGGAACGCCGATAGGTTGAAGTCGGCACGTGATCAGTGTTGCCCTGCTGTGATTGGCTGATTGTTGCGAGGCTTGGCGCCGCGGTGAGTAGTGAGGAGCGGTTTCTCACGTGGGCGCGGATATAGAAGAGAGCGGTGGGTCCATGGAGGAGACTCCGACCAGCTTTACCTAAGAGAACACCTGATACCATGTGGCATTCCATAGGAGAAGTCCCGGTGCAATATCTCATTGATTTCAGGCTATATCTGTCTGCTGTTGCGGTGAGTGGGGAACCGAGAGGGGTCACCGTCACCTGGAGCACCTTATATGTTATTTTGCACTGGAGTACTTTGGAATTTGATCACTTTAATGAAGGGACTCTTTTACTTGATATATACACTCATATGATTTATAGTATTTATTTGCACTATATATTTTATTATTTTAATGTTCAATTGTATTTATGCTAGCGCTGTTTTAATTTTGACAGCATATTTTACCTAAGTTTTTACATTCATATCACATTTTATACTTTTATATATTTTTATATATTGTTCACATTATATGTTTTTCACTATTTATATTTTCTATTTATCCATACCTGTTTATTTACATTTTTATATCTTGGGCCATAAGCGCGGGTTTAATTAACATTTTCATAGCCAAGGAAGCTGCCATCTTAAGCCCCGTACACACGTACCGATCGTCGGCCGACCGATCGGCCGTCTTTTGTCCACGGCTGTCCTGTCCGCTGAAAAGTGCAAAAGACTGCACAAGAATTTTGTCCGCCGACTGCAGAAGTGATGTCATGTGATGGTTAACTTTCCCTGTGTTTTTTCTTCTCTGAGCATGCCCAGTCTTGCAGATCTGCTGATTGTCGGCCGAATTCTGTACTGACTGGCGAACAATCGGCCGTTCTGGTGTTGGCCAACAAAAATTTTAATGCCTGCACGACAGATTCTTTTCGGGCGAAAGTGCGCTGTCGGCTGTCAGAAGCATCATACTAACAAGCCTACAATTGGCCGATCGGTCGTCGTCCGAATATTTACGGCCGACAATCGGTACGTGTGTACGGGGCTTAAGTTTCTGTTTATTCTTCAACTGCCATGATGCTGCACGTGTGATCAGTTATGACACCAGCCATTGGGTGGTTTGACAGTTTCGTTGAGAACACAACCAATGTGGCACGTGCCAGAAATGTAACTGTTTTTTGAAACTGGTAAATAGATGGGTTTACTTCCACTTTAAATCTGAACAGACACAATTCAAACAACAGTTACAACGGCTTCATGGTGACCACCATTCTGTATAAAGTCCCAGAATAATTAAAAACATGCATCTTTCCCTGCTGGCCACCCCACTACAATTGTATAATTAGGTAATATTTATTTATTTCAGGTACTTATATAGCGCCGTCAATTTACGCAGTGCTTTACATATACATTGTACATTCACATCAGTCCCTGCCCTCAAAGAGCTTACAATCTAAGGTCCCTAACTGACATTCATATATACACATACCAGGGCCAATTCAGACAGGAGCCAATTAACCTACCAGCATGTCTTTGGAGTGTGGGAGGAAACCAGAGTACTTGGAGGAAACCCACACAGGCACAGGGAGAACATGCAAACTCCAGGAAGGTAGTGTCATGGTTGGGATTCGAACCAGAGACCCTTTTTTTGTTGCTAGGCAAAGGTACTAACCACTACACCACTGTGCTGCCCAGGTAATACTCAAATTACCCTGGGTATTATCGGATACAATCAACAATATCCTGTGATAGGTAATCACCCATCATTTTCTTATTTTTTTTGTTTTTAAACATTACTGTTCTATTAGCACGTCTTTTTATATTCTGATTCTTTTCACGTGCTTAGTAAAATCTCATTCCCATTATCTTTTAACTTGTTTTTCACCTACTCCACCTAATTTTTCACATACACAGTGGTGCCTTAAAGATTATTCACTCTGGGTGCAGTATTGAGCCCCCTAACCAGCACATTATCTATCGCCAATTAATCTATCCCATTGTATACAAGGTGTGTATTAAAAAATAAGCACAAGCAGCGCTATACCTAAAACCAAACATTTGATATGATTGGGTGACTCAAAAGATCTTTCGCATATAGTCACAAGTCTCTCACAAATAAGCCAGTAAAAAAACAAATGATAAGTAAGAAGAGTCAGAGTCCGTGATAAAGTAAGTCCATCACCAACAGAGCTTCATGTGGGGTCACAATGGGATAAGTATTCCCGATGTAGAACAACACTGCTCGATATCCACCTCCACCTCACCGCGTGTGACACACCCAAGTATACACGCTTACCAGAAATCTCTGTTAATGGAGCCTGTAAGATTTATCACTCTCATCCGGACTCTCCAAATGATCCGATCCCTGTGAGATCTGCTCGTAGCTGCAATATCCTCAAGGGTGCGGTGCATAGGAAGGAGTAAAAACGCACATAGGGCAATATAGTTTGAATAAAACATGCACTTTTATTGAATACTCCCCCCCTCACCCATTACACTCACATCCAGCAGATAAAATACAGCATGTATTGCCAATGTAGGCGCTACGGTCTCTGTCGGCCGCTTACCGGTCTCCCGCTCGCTCGTCAGCGTCCCGGAAGTTCCCGATCCTCATGGCTGTGCAGCGTCCCGTTGCCTAGGTGACTGCGCAAGTCACCGTTCTAACGCGTTTCGTCAGAGGTTCAGTTGTGGTTCAAAAATACAATAAACTGCAACACATTACATCACTTACACATTTTTATTCTGTCGTACGAGAATTTTCGTCACATTAGTAAACACTTTATTTTCGATATGAAACTAGCATGTGAAAAAAATGGACGATCAATCGTCTAATAATCTCATCGTGTGTACCAGACATTAGTCACAGACATAACACCACATACAAATCCGTCTAGAATAACGGGATCACTAAACTAGTTTTGAGCATCATGCTTATAATATTGCAAATCGTACTCTTCTTCTTTCTATTGGGATTCCACATGTAATTGCTGCAAAAGAGAAAGAGATACACACATATTGCCAAATTATCAAAATTTCCTAATCCCTGACTTCGGCTAATGCAAAACTGTGAAGAGCAAATACAGCCCCGTAGTGTTAAAATCCTTGCAACTAGCTGACTAAAATTTCAGACTGGTAAATATATAATTGCTGTACACAGATATAGAAATAGTAGGGGGCAATTTTCTCACCTCAGCTCTCAGTAAAAGCATATACATAAACATCAGACGATTGTGGTCATTACAGCTATGGGTATTTAGCTAATGCAAAACTGTGAACTGCAATACAGCACATAGGGCCAAAATCCTTACTAGCTGACTACAATCTCTGAGTGGCAGCTATCTCAGGTCTCTATATAGATACAAAAATAATTGGCAACAGATCTTCTCACCTCAACTGTATCAGTGAAAACATATACATAAACATCAGAGGATTGTGGTCATTGCAACTATAGGTACATTGATAATGAAAAATTACGAAGAACAATATAGCCCATAGGGCTGAAATCCTTACAGCTGGCTAACTACAAAGCATCTTATACTGGCAAAACAATACAGAAATTACAAACAATTAATTTACACAGACACACCATTAAATAACACAAGGAAGATGACTTGTGCACACCTGTGGGACATCATTTCTCACAACCAGACCACACAATGGAAGACATGAATGTTTTGGTTCTTAAAGGGAACTGGAAAACTACTCAGGAAAGGAGAACTTTTGGACTAAAGCTGGCTACACACTCTAAGATTTTCTGAAGACTTTTTCCTTCAGATGTACCTTTTCTATGTAGTGCAAGGGCCTGCCAGATTGCATACAAATTGAAAGTGTTTAGGTTTGACCTCATATTATATGGTTTTGGTAAGTCTAAAGGAAAAAGTCTTCAGAAAATCTTATAGTGTGTACGGCCCATTAGAATGATAATTCTATTTGACCCAAAAGATCCTGAAAAGATATGACTCCTCCCTCTTCCCATTCCATAGCCCCCCACCACCTTATTTCACTAACTATCCAAATTTAATTAACATTGTGGTATATGTTTAATTGTGTGTTTTCCCCCTAAATCCTTGTACACACTATTCATTTATTTTCCATTCAACCCAGCAGGTTAAAAGGAAAAAAACTTTCAGATCCAGTCGGAGCCGCTGTACGAACGATCATACGCTAGTACAGCGATCTCCCCTGCTGAGCTGTTGTGTTCTGACAGGGGGACAGCCATTGGTTGATAGCACTGATTGGGAGCCAGTCAGCTTCTGGTTTTCCAGAATGCTTGTCCGACAGATGCCGGCCAAACAGTTGGCTTCTGTTGGACTGGCTGGCATGCACACGGCCTAAATGTTGGCCGTTTTTTATTGACCTGGCCGATGTGGGCCGGTATTTGGCCGCTTGTATGGGACTTTATAGATTGTCTTATTACCATTTTGCTAAAACATTATGTTTTAGTACTGCTTGGACCTTGAAGAAGAAGTACACTCCAAAAGCTTGTGCTGAAAATTTGGATGTTAGTGCAAATAGAAGTATCATGGACAGTACTTAAAGCGGTAGTAAACACTGCTTGGTCATTTTTACCTACAAGTAAGCCTATAATAAGGCTTACCTATAGGTAAAATAAATATCTTCTAAATGTGCACCGTTTAGGAGATATTCACCATGAATGCAGCCAGTCACTACACTGGTGCATACACTCTGAAAGTCCGGCATACCTTGCTGGACCTTCAGAGCTTTGTGCCGAAACTGATGGCTCCCACGCCCATGCACGGGAGTGACGTCTTTGTGGCTCCTGCCAATCACATAGCCGGAGCACACAAACCCGGAAGACAGATGGTGGGAACATGTCCACCCTCCCAGAGGTGACAGCCCAGCACTGGAAGGGCCTTTGTTCCAAGGTGAGTATTCCATAATTTGCTAGTATGCGATGCATATTAGCACATTATGCAATGGCCTTATAGGAGTTTTTTTTTTTTTTTTAAACAACCGCTTTAATTGTTTTTAAAGCTAGCTAACTAAAAATTCTTAATGGTAACTATAGAAATGCTCTACGCAGATCTGAACTCTATCAGGGAAAGCAGAAAATAAATATCAGATGATATTTAGTTAGCTAAATCAATGTGTACTTTGCAACACCTTTCAATTTCAGCCAGATGAAAATGATATACAGGGACAGGTTAGCTCCATGGTAAAAGTGATCATTTTCGTGAGTGGGACTTTAAGGGCAACTAGTAATTATCTCTCATAGGAAAGATTAATTTAGAATAAAATAATTTATTGAGAAAAGTGATTATAAGAAAAATCATCAAGGTAATTTATATTACATATGTAACAGTATAAATAAACATGTGATACAATACAGTGTTACAGGTACACAACAGAGTCCAACGCGTTTCGAAGAATTGTATAATACCAGAATCTTCCTCAGGGAATCTGTGTATATTCCTGAAAAGCATATGCCAGAAATAAATCAAAAAAAATGTAAAAAGAAAAGAACAAAGCAAAATAATGGCTAAATATTATATATCAAATCATTAACATGGATACTTTTTGTAGTTGCGACAACATATTACTCCATCTTATTGTGAGAGACATTCCTGGCTAATTAGCCATCAATAAATCAGAAACCTTATCTTATACCCTAAAGATACTATGGACAACCCACCTCAATATTGAGGTAAGACAGTCCAAATCTCAATAATCCATTATATATTTCTCTCCTTTTTTTTGGGGGGGGATTTATTTCTCCTCCATATAAAGTTATATATTATCCATGTATCTGTCCTAGATTAATATCCAACATCGACCTGAAAATCTGGGAATACATTTTGGAATAGAGATTTTATACATACCCGTGTGAATATTATATCCATAGAAGTCAATAAAGACACCATGGATGTTTCACATTAATACGGAGGTAAGGCATCCGAAATACCAAGGATATAATATATAGTCTACCGTGGTTAATGGATATATTTATTCTGTTGGTTCCCTGTTTTTCTTTTTTCTTTTTTCTTCTTTTTTCATCAGAATTTACCATCTGTCAAGTCCTGAAGGCACCCCCATTGGAGGATAACCATCACAAGTTGTTAGGAACTCTTTCCTTCTTCTTATACTTGGAGAGAATTTTTTTTCTCTTCCCCTTTTTACATATTAAACATTTTGATCATCATAACAGGTGAATTGATCCATAGTCTTCTACATATATGGTGGTTTAAATTTATGGAACCCCCCTTTTTTCACTGATAATGAATTATTATCTTTAGGTAATGAACATTATGAGTTAATATCTGACTCTTGCTCCTACACTGTGGGATTACTATATATCCCCCCCTTTCAGGACAGATATTTCTGGCTCCAAAGGTCTGCAGGTATGTGAACTCTTACCATGTGATATGCTTGCTTCTTTCTTCTTCCTTCTCTTTTCTTGCTTAATTTTCTATAGGGTATAAGATAAGGTTTCTGATTTATTGATGGCTAATTAGCCAGGAATGTCTCTCACAATAAGATGGAGTAATATGTTGTCGCAACTACAAAAAGTATCCATGTTAATGATTTGATATATAATATTTAGCCATTATTTTGCTTTGTTCTTTTCTTTTTACATTTTTTTTTATTTATTTCTGGCATATGCTTTTCAGGAATATACACAGATTCCCTGAGGAAGATTCTGGTATTATACAATTCTTCGAAACGCGTTGGACTCTGTTGTGTACCTGTAACACTGTATTGTATCACATGTTTATTTATACTGTTACATATGTAATATAAATTACCTTGATGATTTTTCTTATAATCACTTTTCTCAATAAATTATTTTATTCTAAATTAATCTTTCCTATGAGAGATAATTACTAGTTGCCCTTAAAGTCCCACCCACCCAAAAGGGGGTTAGTCTTCTTTCACAATTTTCATGGGATTATGGTAACATCTTACCTGGAAACTACCTACATATCTTTACAAAGTGATCATTTTCTTCTGAAAATGTGTTGAGATCCCCTATGCATATTTCAGCTGTTTAATCTAAACATTGCATACACCCTGGGGAATAAATACTTTTACAAAATTATTTAGCAATTTGTTTCAGGGTGCAGCACAGTACCATTAGCCTGGACTGGACAGAAGGCTGCTGCTGCTGAATGAGGTAAACATATAGAGAATCAAAGAGTCTAATGATTTAAAGCTGAGCTGGGGTTGTTTGTGAAATCCTAATCACTTCGAAGTAAGAGATTTAACTCCTTGTCTGCATATTTCTGAGGGTTAAATCTCTGGCTAACAAGCGACTGAAATCACACATGCAGCTGGGCTTCAAACTTGGTTTCACTCAGCAAAAAATGTTAAGTGCTGTAATAAAGCTAATTAGGAATGAGAAAGGCTCAAGCACAGGTAATTACCCAATGAACCTAAATCAATTGCTGCTTCAGATCAATAGGGTAACAACCTTTCAAGACCCAAGCAGACTCCTCTTGTCCTTCACAGATCATTGCTTTATATTCACATATCACAGCAGAGCCATTTAGTGTGCATCAATTTCACTACTGATGTGACTACAATGAGCACAATTTAATCAGACCTGTCTCTATACACTGGGGAATTTTATTTCATTCTGAGTTCTAACCATAAGCTCAGCTAATCAATATGGAAAAAGAGCAGAGGGTCCGGGTGGACTACCTATTTTTTTTTTTTCTTGAAGTCCTGCAGAAGAAAATAGATTTCAAGTTAGAAAATTCAATAAACTATGTGCATCCAACAACACTGAGTCCCTTGTGCCAAATGCTTAGGATTGAATTGTTAGTTGCATACAACAGCAGGTGTCTGCCTTTAGGACATTACGTTCACTTGTAGAGCAGGTGCAGTACATGTCATAGTAGGTTGGTAAACCTATCTGTACTTAAAGGCTTTGATCGCGGTACATCTCACTGAACAAGTGCTAGACTTTGGCCAGGAGCTAAAAGAGCAGCAGGTGATCACTTGTCTGTGTATTATGGCATAGAAATTGCTTATTCATTGTAAGAAAAGCATCTGATAAAACTCTATGCCAAAATCAAGATCTCATATTCCATGTGGTACTTCACAATAAACAGCTAAGGAAATATTCACTTGAAAAGCAGCCACACAGTACAAAAACCTATCATACAACAGACAAGTTGACTTACTGGAAGAGGGCAAAACAAATTTAGGTTATACATGGAAAGTAAGTAAAAATAGGAAAACGTACAGGAAATATTTTAGCTGATGTACATCACAAATATTTTTTATTCTTTATTTTTTATATATTTTATTTTCTATTCTGTCATACAAGGGCTGCCATTGCAGACTTCATTCTGAAATTGCTAGTTGTCTGATTGTTATGCTGACCCTCTGGCTTCACTGACCCAGAACAAGTAAGCAGATAAGTGAAGAGCAGAAAGTTCCTATCTGTGTACATGGGGGTCCGCGCAGCAAGGGGGGCAAGTGCCCCCCCTGGAATATCTGGAATGTCAAGCTCCATGCGCGATCACCGCCGGCTTCCTGCTCTCCCTGTCCTCTCTCCTTCTGAAAGGTGCAAGGGGCGGGCCGGACCGGACCAAGGATTCCCGGCTGACATCAGTCAGGAGGCGCGGAGCTGTGGCCTGCAGCGGAGAGGAGCCTGGTGGCGGAGAGATTTGGGACACCAGCGGCAGCGGTGACCATGAAAGGTGAGTCAGAAGAAGAAATAATTGATCTAATGCTAAAGGCATGATAAGACACAGTCATAGGCAGTGGAGCAGGATGTTGATTTGAAGGGATTCAAGAGAAGGAAGGATGTTATTATTAGTGGGTTATGCATGCTGCACCAGGCCAGAGGCAGCACTGGAGTACAGGGGCAGAGGCCAGTGGTGGGGCACACACATGACATGATGTGGATTTTGATTTGAAGGATATAATCCTAGGTATATTGGTGCTTATGCACCAGAGGTAGGAGTAGAGACTTTGCTTGTCAGCTCTCAACACTGCCTCTGCACATTTGCTGCCCCAGCCCAGCCTCAGCCTATGTTCATATTGCTCTGATTTGACATTCGATTTGACATGTCTCCAAAACAGCACCCCAAAAACCAAAGCCAACATTTTTTAAGGGAAGCCTAATACCAAAAAAAAAAACCCAGCCTAAAAATTTGCACCTGAATCGTACCTGAAATGGTGAACAGAAATGCTCCGTACTGCAAACAGCAGTCAGATATGTGTGAACTAGGGTTGCCACCTCATCCCTTTAATCCATGACACACATTGGCATCCACATGGGGGGGTCAATGGGGGGGTGACTGCCCTCCCTTGAAAGTCAAGCTCTGTGCGCCGAACGCCGCCGGCTCCCTGCTCTCCCTGTCCTCTCTCCTTCTGACAGCTGCAGGTGGCGGGCCGGACCGAGGATTCCCTGCTGACATCAGTCAGGAGTGGCGGAGCTGCGGCCCCCAGAGGAGAGGTGCCTGGTGGAGGAGAGAGTCGGGACCTCACCAGAAGTGGCGGTGACCGTGAAAAGTGAGTCAGAAGAAGAGATAATTGAGCTAATGCTAAAGGTATAATATGGGTCCCGTGCTATGCCCTACGTCACTTACGGTTTCTGGAACGCAGCCGGAACGCAAACCGGCTGCGGCACTACTCCATTGAAGCTGTTCCTTGCAAACTGTAATGTAAGTGACTACATTTTTTTTTTAATCCTGGAATTATTACATACTACACCATGAGCTTCCTTTGTCTTCTTATGGCATACTGAAATCATCGTACACGATCTGACTGGGGTACATAGCAGAATCCATATAAAGCCCTTTCTATACAGTGGAAAGACTTTATGTTATAATACCTGGGGAAACCCATCTACTAGTATCAATTTATTTATTAATTGTGATTTGTGATTTATACATATTTATTGAATTGAATTTAATTTATTTGTATATTAAGATTGATTGTCGAGTATTAGACTCACAGATATATAATATTGAGCGCTGTCCCCCCCTTGATCTCCCTTCCCTCCACCTGTTGGCACCTGCCATGCCAGTCCCAGGTCTGCCAATAGGTGCATGGAGCCCAGGAAACATGGCTGAGGACCGTTGCGTGTGTGTGTGTGTGGGGGGGGGGGGGAGGGGGCCGGCACAACAGGGGTGTGTGGAAGTGATCTGGTGACTACACTGCTAATGGATTGTTTCCATATGACAGACAACACTTGGCTTGTCAGGTATGTACACAGAAAGTGAGGGGGGCTGCTGTACACAGAAGTTTTTTTTTAACTTAATGCATAGATTGAATTATGATAAAAAAAAGAAAAAAATTCTGCCTTTTCAATCCCTTTAAGGAGACTTGTATTGTGAAAAACATGCAGGTTGCCATTTATGACCTCACCTTTTGAAGATGCTAGTTGCTTGGCTGATATTCAGCTCCAATAGCTTTAACACTTTCATACTTGAACCAGAACAAGTACGCAGACATGGAAATCCACAGAACTTTTTTTAAGGGGGGGGCGTAATTTTAAGGTCACTTTTCCTTTCCCCTTTTTATTTGCTCTGCCCCTTCATTTGTTTGATAGAAATGAGAGCTGATAGAAATTGACCAGCAACAGGATAGTTTTGCATTAGTGAGAACAGGGACAGCCACAGCAAACTGCTGCCCACTTTCTATCTGCCGACCTATTACATAGTTGGTAAGGTTGAGTAACGACACCAGTCTATCCTGTCAACCTGAGTGTGTGTGTCTGTATGTGTATGTGTGTAACTACTATTTTTCATATCCCTGTACATTGTGCTCTCAAACCACCTTTTTTATTTAACCTACACTCCCTACTGATACCGCCACTTCTGGAGGGGAGTTTCACATCCTTAGCACTCTTAACGCTTATGCAGTGTGAGATTGAAATGCTTCTCGTCCATTTTCATTGTGTGGCTGCGTGCCTTATTTAACTGATCTAAAATTAGAATGTTTCCTGCCAAGCCACCTTTCAGACATTTGTATATTGTGATCGTATCCCCTCTTAAAGCTGGCCATAGACAATTCAAAACTCTGCCGTTTCAGCAGGGACCGGCCGAGATTTAAACCATGTATTGTCAGGCTGATTGTACCCAAGTTGATCGATCAGTCAACTTGGGTGTAACTTTTGTACAACCAGCCTGTTGAAATGTATTAGATTGTATTGGCTAGCAATAATTACTGTGTTTTCTCCTAGCAGGGACAGCTATAGAGAACACAAAAGCTCCGCAGGAGGGATTCCCCCATCAACACTGACTGTAAATCGAGTGAGGGGGGCATCGAGGGAGATTCTTTCCTGCAAATCTGTGGCAGGCTTAACAGTCTCTTCTAGAAGAATATGTTTAATTTTTGTAGTCATTCTCCAAGACTAAGGTCCTCCATGCCCCTTATTAGCTTTGTTGCCCTTCTCTAGACTCTCTCTATTTCATGCACATTTTTCCTGAGGATTTATGAGGAGAACTGAACTGCATACTCAAGATATGGCTGAACTAAATGACCAACTACTTGATGAAAAAAAACATGTGTGACTTCTAAAACTACCTGAGAAAAAGCAATTTTTTTAAAACTGAAATGAATAAGGTTGGGCTGCTGCTAGTGTATGTAAATCGGGTATTTTTACATTATTTTTGCATTTGTACACCTTTTGCAACCCCTCTTTTTGTAAGAGTATTTTGCCTTTTATTTGAATTTAATATGAGCATCCTCCCAGAACAACGCCCCTAGCGCGCCCCCGACACACTCTGTTAAAGCTGTGTCCTTCGGACACAACTGATCACAGTTTGTGGTAAAGGGCCAATCACAGCCCTTTTACTACGTGATCAACGGTGTCAAATCACAGTTGATCACAGTGTAAACAGAATTGCCGGTTATCAGCAATATTTTCCTCATGCGTTGTTACAGCGTAAGGAGAAGGGAGCCAGTAACCGGCAATTTTGACAGGGGACATGCACACTGGGGATGATCGAACTTTTGAAAAGTTCGGTTTGACCAGAACACCCGAACGGGTCCGGATTCCAGAACCCCATTGAAATCAATGGGACCCGAACTTTGGTAATCAAAAAACACAATTTTGAAGCCCTAAAACCCAATAAATGCCACTAAAAAATGCCTATGGTTCTGGGTCATGCCCCAGGGACTATTAATCACACAAAAAAAAGTTCTTAAAAATTGTCGTTTTTGATAGAGAGACAATTATTGAAAAAATTATTGAAAAAAAAATGAGATTTCTTTGTATTTAGTGTTTGGGGGGGGGGGGGTCTAAAAAGTGAACCTGTGAAGTTTCAGCTCTGTAGCATGTCCAGAACCAGAAAAAAAAGATAATTTTTCTTAGAATTTTTATTAGCTCAGGGATGTGGCTCCGCTCCTATCACACCTATATGTGTGTATGTGTATATATACATATATGTGTGTGTGTATATATACCCCTACACAGAAGTTCAGATGTCATGCCTGCCTCCAAAGACATCCACAAAAAAGCCCAATAAACGCCTGAAACAAAATTGCCCAGGTGTGACAGGAGCGGAGCCACATCCTTGCTCTACTGCAATTCTAAGACAAACGATCTTTTTCTTATGGCAGTCACCCTGACATGGATGAATTCGGGCACCCTGGCATACAAGGAGCGGAGCCCCATCCCTGCTCTACTAAAAATTCTAAGAAAAATTATCTTTTTCTTATGGCGGTCACCCTGACATGGATGAGTTCTGTCACCCTGGCATAGCAGTCAGAGTCAGTTCACCCTACACTACACTACGGTCACCCTGACACTTAACACTTTCCCTACAGAAACTAGATTATTGAATCTAACTATAGTGGTATATAGTACCCTAACTACACTAGATATCCCTTTCTTCACACTAATAATTGCTAAATGACACTTTTGCATCAGGAGTAATACAGGAGTAATACAGGACAGTAAAGCCCCTACCTGTCCTGTATTAGGCCCCAGGACCTTAGAGACCACTCTATGACTGTATAAAGAACAAGAAGAGGGTGCACCAGCCTTGTGCATTACCCAAATTGAGTTTAATAAAATGAAATAAGCAGAAATATACTCAGGAACATGAAAATGTTAAAAGCATATCGATCCACAATGGACCCAAAGTGACCAATGTACAGCATGCCAGAGAACCTTCAAAAAGGCCATTTTGAAGGTCCTCCAGGGTGATTGACATTGCCCTGATGACCTGGTCACTTTGGGTCCATTGTGGATCGATATTCTTTTAACATTTTCATGTTTGTGAGTATATTTCTTCTTATTTCATTTTAATAAACTCCATTGGGTAATGCACAAGGTTGGTGTGCCCTCTTCTTGTTTATACAGTGTTTCCATTGGGTTTCCCCTGACCCCAGAAAGGCAGCAAAATCTGTGCTTTTACCCGGAGCCCTAGAGACCCTGGGCCGCCACATCTCCGTCGAGCGCAGGAGGTTTTGTCTATTTTTTCACATTTGCCACTCTATGACTGCATGGGCTAATGTGTCCACCACTGAGGTACGTCAGAAAATAAGGACTTAAGGCAGCTCTTTATAAGGCACATTGACACACAACTAAATAAAAGGCTCTATAATTTTTTTCTGCACATACTGTCAAAAACCCACATTCACCATTCCTTTCCCCTCAGTGTTCAATTAACTTTCCTATTGGGTACTCCTGAATTCAGTGCAATCTTATAGGGAACTTAAGGCATATCAAAGAATTTTACTGATATGGTCCCACCAGTGTGATCTATGTCTCTATCATAACTTATAACTGAAGTTTAGGCGAATGGAAAAAAAAACCAAATCAATGTAAATTAGTGATCTAATTAAATAAAAATTCAGGTAGCATATGCAACTAATGTAAGTACCTGAATTTTTATTGATATCAGAATTCTGAATTATTTCAACTGCTTTTTTAGCTGCTTGCCTGGAGTTCAGCTTTAAATTGGTCCTTACTGTACCCTATACTTTTGCCAAATACTAATCACCTTTTACACAGTATTTTGGTACTTTTCAACCTAGAAAAAGGAAATGATTTTCTACTGACCTCAGTAAAAGGTCTGCTGATTCTTTTTAATGATCATTTACTTGTCAAAACAAGGTAGAATTTTAGATTTGGCATCTCCCAAAAAAATAAATAATTTAACATACATCAGTTTCATATCTTTTCAACGCACATTATTGCCACATATCCCTTCACTGTGTTCTTTATTCTGTATCCACTATAACAAAATGCCAGTTGTATGAGAGGAAACATTGATGCAGTCAATCAGCACAGCCAGAAAGCAAGGCTGAACTGTTCTGTCTGCAGAGAATGAAATAACTGCTTATTTGCTGCACAAGGAGTTGATTTGCTTAGATAATGATATTTATATGACATTATGACATCCATAGAAGATGATACATGGTGTCATTAACTTGGCCCATTCTAGAAATAAATATCTACATAAATTAACTTCTAAATCAAAATGGAGTGAGCTGGAAGTAAATGGAGTTTCCATTGAAAAATGAAACTTTGCTGTCTGCTATTTTCAAGCATGTGGGCTGGAGTAGAATGAACATGTGGGTAGGCATTTTCTAATATGGACAAAGCAGATAAAAAAAGTGTTCTTTAATTTTGGAACAGCATTTATTTCGTAAGGGTTTCATATTTTTTAAACCCTTAGCTTATGCGTTTCAAATAAACTGTGCTTTGTGAAACAGCTATCTCTTTGTAAACCACTTAGTCTTTGTTTGAATGTCTGTCTACCTTCATTTCTAATTTGCTTTGCTTATTTACAGCCTTTTGAAGCACTATTGAACTAAAAAAAATAAAAATAAATAAATAATAATAATATATTGCAGCTTACCAATCATTAGATGTGGTGGCTGCATTTGTTTTCTTTTTTTTTTTCTTATTTTCTTAGGCTTTTTCTCCCTCTGTTTTCACCTGGTGATCTGGACAGTAACACACATCCTGTATTAGAGAGACAACACTCCAGATGAAGGAGCAAAGAGGACACCTTTAGACAGCAGCATTATCAGTCTGGCAGAGGGGAGTGTTAGATGTACTAGCAGATTTAAATACACTAGCAAATGGAAGCCAGTTCCAGCTAACACTTTTTAAGAAGTTATAGCAACAGTGTTGTTCCTTTTGGAATAAACAAGCAGAATATGATCTGCCACCTTGCTTGTCTAGTAGCCTCCATCCCTAATTTTATACATGAACAAAGACCAAGATGTGGGGGAACATCTTGGTCTTTGTTCTTCCTTTTGGAATAAGACTCCATTCACACTAGCGCGACTTGTCAGGCGACTTGGTCGCCTGACAAGTGGCGGTGGGTCGCTCGCCATTGAATAGTACAGGACCCGTTCTAATAGGAGCCACACAAGTCGCTCCGACTTAGAAAAAGGGTCCTGTACTACTTTGGGGCGACCTGGAGGCGACTTGCATTTACTTCAATTATATGAAGTCTGTGCAAGTCGCGCCGAGGTCGCGGTGCACGCTGTGCACCGTGACTTCACAGGTCGCCCCACCAAGTCGTGTCACCCCTGTCTGAACGGGGTCTAAAGGTTTTACATAAATAAATAAATAAAAGCTGATCATTTTAGGCACCCTGTCAGTGGTAAATGGTTTATCTCAACTTTCTGTTACAACAGCATTTAGAATTGGTATGGTGCAATGTTAGAAATATTTGCTTTTGGGTTTAACACCGATTTAGGTTTATTCCAATTTTTTCCATTGGAGATCATTTTTACAATTTAGGCATTGACTTATAGAATTGCACTATGAATATTATGAGTAAGCTGTAAGGCCAGGTTCATATCTATCTGAGTCTGATTTTGTCAATTTTTTAGTGCATTTTTAACATTTGTTGCAGTGCATTTACATCCATTTTCAATATTCTTTTGAGCATCACAGCACAGAGACAGCAGAACACAAGTGAACTGGATAGGAGGAGTGGTGGGGGCAGCATACAGAGGAACCAATCTCCTCCATTTTCCTCCTTCAGCTACAGGAGGAAATAGGAGGACAGTGATTTCTCTACATGCTGCCCCCGCCGCCCCTCCTATCCAGGTGTACAGGGGAGCCACACAGGCCCTCTGGAGCATGGGCCCCGGTTGCAATTGCAACCCCTGCAACCCCTGTAGTTACGCCCCTGACAGCACATGAAAATGCTCAGAAAAACTGACATGCCTCATTTTTTAAATGCCTAGCACTGGAGCACATAGATTTGAACAGCCTCAACGACTATCATTACTTCTGTTTTGCTTTACAACACATGTATTGAATTCCATAGATGTGAACGGGGCCGTTAAAGAGAAGTACAGCCAAAACTAATTTGGCTGTACTTCTCCTGTGGCTTACAGGAGTACAGATCGATCTACACTCCTGTGATGTGATTTCAGCAGACAGCGGCTGTCGACTGACGTCATAGCGGCTTGTTCAGGCTCTGGAAAGGTTGTGACCATATGGTTGGGATCCGCCCACATGCCTGGACCAGCTCAGCCTCTCAGTGAGCCGCTGAGAGCCTGAGATGGATGCTCCAGTAGGGGGGGGGGGGGGGAACAGAGCAGACAGTGGTTACTGACAGTCATCAGCTATCTGCTCAGGGAGCTCTGAGAACCAAGCGATCAGCTGGATTAGAACGCTCTGTTCTCGGCCTCAGAGCCAGCAGGGGACAGATGCAGCTTTGGACCAATGCTGCATCCACCTAGGTAAGTATGATTTTTAAAAAAGAACCCATAATTCTCTTAAAGTTTATCTACGTTCAAAGTGTAAAATTATATATTTATTTCCACATCTAAATCAGGATAATCTTGTAGTTTGAAGACATACTTTTTGAGGACTCCTACACATTCAATTCCTTAAATTCTGTGCCTTGTATTCACTATGCAGGGAATCCAGGAAGTTGTTGGATGATCCTTGAAAACCATTCTCTTCAGAGAAGCCTATCCCACCTCCACCTAACAACTGTACTTTTATTTTATCCATCAGATCATTCCCTACAGTTATTACCTTTTGTATTACTTAACCCTTACTTTTAGATTGTAAGCTCAAACCAACAGGGCTCACTGTTTCTTCCTGTATTGGATTGTATTGTAATTGTACCGTCTGCCCTCATGTTGTAAAGCACTGAGCAAAGTGTTGGTGCTGTATAATAATAATAAAGTTGTGGAAAGAGATGGACAGACAGGCAGAACTGACAACATGAAAGGACATTTAAGAAATCAGGTTTATATTGGATGGTCAAATATAACTATTGTTTGTATTATTATTACAATGCTGATGTTATAAAATGAAAGTGTATGCTCTGATTATAGAACTCCTGTAAAGTATCTACAAATGAGAATAAAAATGCAATATATTGCAGCTTACAGTCCTTAGATGTGGTGGCTGCATTATTTTTTTTTTTCTGGGGCTCCTGCCAATAACACACTGCCTGTTCTGGGGTGGCATCGCTTACTCAGTGTACTGTGTCTATAGATAAGCAGCATTCTCATCCCATGACAGTAAGTGCGTTAGAACTACAGGCTACCTTTCTCTTCCCTAAAATGCATAACATAGGGTGAAGGTGTACTGTAGTCTGCAGATGTTGAAGGAAAGCAATGCTGTAATGCAAAAGGATGAAACAAAGTTCGGTTTTCTATGATACACAGTTTTTTAGCAAACTAAATAAAAATGAATGAATCAACTAACTGAGATCCATGAATTTTCAGAGGATATTATGGAGAAGTTGCAAAAGGTAAGTGGGTAGTAAGGGAAGCATTTTAAAGGGGAAAATGCTCATATTATGTACACCATTCCTTGCCCAATATAGATTTCTGTTGCACTAACCTTGCCCAGATATCCCAGGCTTCAGCTAAAATAGATTTTTAAATTTGACACAAGCCTGTGGTATTACAGCCTTATGCCTCGTACACACGCAACGATTGTTGGCCGTGAATTTTCGGCCAACGTCCGATCAGCCGATTGTCGGCTTGTGAGTATGATGCTTCCAACAACCGACTGTGACTTTTCGGCCGAACAAAATCTGGTGTGCATGCTATAAAATTTTTGTTGGCCATCAACAGAAAGGCCGATTCTCCGTCAGTCAGTACAGATTTCGGCAGACAAAAATCAGATGAGCAAGACTGGGCATGAAAAAACACACGGAAAGTAAACCAGAACATGACATCACTTCTGAAGTTGGTAGTTGTTGGCCGAAAAAATTTGTGTGCAGTCTAGAGCACATTTCAACCAACACAACAATACTGGACAAAAGACGACCGATCGGTCGGTTAACAATCGTTGCGTGTGTACGAGGCATTCAAAAACGTCCTACAGCATAAAAAAACATCACCGTGGCAACCTGCATATCAATTGCCTATATGGGTATAAACAGGCCAAGATATGGCGTAATGCTTAATAAAAGCCAGTGTATTCCTGATTCAGAATATACTGTACATATAAAATCACATTTTTCTTGATTAGTGATTTTTTTTAAAGTTTTCAATACAGAGACAAAACTAAGAAGGTACACAGGTAATTTTCAAATGAAATGCACAATTCCACAGTCTGTGATGATTTGGGGAGCCATGTCATCTGGTGTTGATCCACTGTGTTTTAACAAGTCCAAAGTCAGCGCAGCCCTCTACCAGGAAATTATAGAGCACTTCATGCTTCCCTCTACTGACCAGCTTTATGGAGATGCTGATTTCATTTTCCAGCAGAACTTGGCACCTGCCCACATTGCCAAAAGTACCAATACTTTTTAATACCAATTTAATGATTATGATATCACTGGGCTTGATTGGCCGACAAACTCACCCAACCTAAACCCCATAGAGAATCTGTGAGGTATTGTCAGGAGGAAGATGAGAGACACCAGACCCAACAATGCAGATGAACTGAAGGCCGCTTTTAAATGGATGCAGTAATCCATGCAAAAGGAGCCCTGACCACGTTTTGAGTGCATACTATATTGTACATGGACATACATTTCAGTAAGGCAACATTTCTGTATTATAAATCCTTTTTTCTTATTGGTCTTATGTAATATTCTAATGTTCAGAGATACTGAATTTTGGGTTTTCACTAGCTGTACACCATAATCCTTAAAATAAAAAGAAAGAAATGCATGAAATATATCACTGTGTGTATAATGCATCTATATAAAATATATACGTTTTACTTTTTGAATTGAATTACTGAAATAAATTAACTTTTTGATGATATTCTAATTTTATGAGATGCCCCTGTACACCAAAGGTTATGTATGTACAGATTGCCACAAGAGCAAAAAGGAATTGTTTGCATAACTCTGCACAGTTACCTATAACCAGGGACTAAGCTCTTTGTTTTTGGTGTTTTTTGCTGGAATTGGTAAATATCTTCTGTTAAATTAATGCCGTATTTCTGGATTAATGCGGTGCATAATTTCAGGACCATGGACAGCACAGAAGATCAATTTATATTATTTGCCCATGTATTTTTCTATGAAAATCTAAGGGCAAAATCTATTCTATAAAATCTATCTATTCATCCACCTACACATGTATCTATCTATCTATCTATCTATCTATCTATCTATCTATCTATCTATCTATCTATCTATCTATCTATCTATCTATCTATCTATCTATCTATCTATCTATCTATCTATCTATCTATCTATCTATCTATCTATCTATCTATCTATCTATCTATCTATCTATCTATCTATCTATCTATCTATCTATCTATCTATCTATCTATCTATCTATCTATCTATCTATCTATCTATCTATCTATCTATCTATCTATCTATCTATCTATCTATCTATCTATCTATCTATCTATCTATCTATCTATCTATCTATCTATCTATCTATCTATCTATCTATCTATCTATCTATCTATCTATCTATCTATCTATCTATCTATCTATCTATCTATCTATCTATCTATCTATCTATCTATCTATCTATCTATCTATCTATCTATCTATCTATCTATCTATCTATCTATCTATCTATCTATCTATCTATCTATCTATCTATCTATCTATCTATCTATCTATCTATCTATCTATCTATCTATCTATCTATCTATCTATCTATCTATCTATCTATCTATCTATCTATCTATCTATCTATCTATCTATCTATCTATCTATCTATCTATCTATCTATCTATCTATCTATCTATCTATCTATCTATCTATCTATCTATCTATCTATCTATCTATCTATCTATCTATCTATCTATCTATCTATCTATCTATCTATCTATCTATCTATCTATCTATCTATCTATCTATCTATCTATCTATCTATCTATCTATCTATCTATCTATCTATCTATCTATCTATCTATCTATCTATCTATCTATCTATCTATCTATCTATCTATCTATCTATCTATCTATCTATCTATCTATCTATCTATCTATCTATCTATCTATCTATCTATCTATCTATCTATCTATCTATCTATCTATCTATCTATCTATCTATCTATCTATCTATCTATCTATCTATCTATCTATCTATCTATCTATCTATCTATCTATCTATCTATCTATCTATCTATCTATCTATCTATCTGTCTTTATCAGAATGTCTACCTATTTGTCTTTCAGTATTCATACATTTCCCGGGAGAAAGGATGATATCAATGACTATTACTCACATCTAAAGTGATAAAATAAACCATTTGAATAATAAATAAGGCACTGCAGTGCTTGGATTTTATTGCAACAATATGTATTACTATGTAGCACTGCTGCACATTAAAAGCCATTAATCAGCCACCAAGAATAAGAACAGTGTTCTGGGGGCAAACAGGCTCTTCCCTGCTGATAATTCTCATTCTTGGCAATACGTTTTGACAGAAAAACAAACCTGCTTTCTCTCTTCTTATTAAAAATGGTCCTTACAAGTCAGCTTTTGTATAACCTATCATAGGTTCAATTACAGGATTACATCATCACATAATAAAAACAACTTTATTAGAAACTATAGTGTAAATATTGTAGGTTTTAAAAGCTTTAAAGGGGGGGGGGGGGGGCAGAGATGATCTGGCTTAAAGAGAAGGTGCACTTTCGGACAAAGTGGCTCTCTAATAGAAGAGCTAGCTCTAAAAACTTGATGCAGGTTCTCCCCATTGGAGATATTTCTCTTTACTTCCTGTGCCATTAGTAATACAGGAAATGGGCCAAATGTGGAGACATTGGCAGATGTAAAACATACGTACATAATATAATACAGTTTTTGTGATTACGTTTAGCTATACAAGCGCATGTTATGAAGGCAAATTTGATTTGCCCCTGTAATATAGACTGGAACTGAAAAGTCCACACAATACAATGGGCTTGGGCATGGGCTGGTCTGATGTTATATCTTCAAGAAAAGAGCTCTAATTATGCTCTGAATTTAAACTAGAGAAAAAGAGGTTCCCACCCTATGTGTATGGGACTTTAGAATGGCAGCTCAAACACCAATACTCATGTAAACACACTTGGGGGGCAGCGCTGTGCGTTCCACAGACAGTTGGTCTCATTGGTCGCCTATCCGCTCATGTGCAATGCTCGCAGTGTGCATGCACGGGCGTCCAGCGCCATTTTAAACTTAGGAGGAATCTATTGTGGGACCAGCGCCTATGAGACCTGTCACACACCCCAGACCACATCAGGTAAACCAGCTAATTTAAAAATAGCTACACTAAACTATATATAGACCCTACTCTTTTATGGACAATCTGCTTCCCCTTAGGATTTTTACGCTGACCACGTCAGACCCAGCCTAATATTACATGGAGGGATATTTTCCTATATTTGAGCCTGAGATTATATGCTAAATAATCAGGTAATTATGTTCATTGTGAAATCTTAGTTTGGAACTGCTAATGAGATATATAGGGGGTTAAATATGGGACATCTTTCTTATGGATCTGTTATATAGTATTTCACTATCTCTCATAGTGCACTTTGCCCTGGGGGGGCAGAGGAACATCAGCGACCCACATTGCGTGAGGACCTTCATGGGTACTTTTGTGCTGGCCCATTCCCTGGGTCCTCCGGCCCCTTGGTGCCTGCCGCCGGTTGTGAAGCGCTGGCTCCTTCTATTTTAAATTCTATAAACACAGCCTGATGTTTTGTATGAACATTTTGATGGTAAGTATAGTCCAGTTGGACATCCCAATCAGGAGAAATATGTCACTGTTGTACATATCCTACAATGTTTTCTATATCTTTTTGTTATATAGATGTTTTTGAATTGGTATATCTCCTCTAAATTACCCCTGAAGAAAGGCGCAGTCCTGAAACGCATCAGGTTCTTTGGAGAATTACAGGATATTATCGCTTTGTGATCACATACTCATTTGGCTGTGAGACATGTTTTTAGAAACCTTCTGTTATGTATATGTACAAACAACATTTTATATATCAATAAACATTTGATTTTATATGAATATTGGTGTTTGAGCTGCAGTTCTAAAGTCCCATACACACAGGGGGAGCCTTTTTTTACTTTTATGATTGGGATGATGGCAGGATGATTTGTTCTTTGAATCTCTAGTCATATTATTGAAGGCTAGTAATGAGAGATCTTTAGAAACCAGTTATTTTACTCAATTGGTCATGAAAAACAAAAAGACACAAGGGAAAAAAAGAAAAACAACTAATATTACCTATAAGTAGAGTTGGGCAAATGGTTTGGCCCGAGCCTGGGTTTGAGCCGAACATTGGCTGTTCGCCTATTCGACAAACACCCGAATTATCGGGGCATTCAACCATTTTTTGGTCTGCCGAGTGACCACAATGCACTGCGCCACAGCACAGTGCATTGGAAGCCCTGATTGGCTGAAGCAATGTAAGCTTTACCCAGTCAAGGCATAAAGCACTGTCAGAGCCATGATTGGAAACTGTGATGATGACTCTATCCAATCATGGCTCATTGCTCATAGTCCCAACCCACACTATAAAAATATTCTTCCCATTGTGGCCATTTGCAGTGTGATATTGGCGTGGAGAGAGATAGAACAGGGCTCTGTTCAGTGCTACTAGCGAATTAGTGTGCTATAGTGTACTATTGTTATTCTATTGTGAGTGTAGAGTGTCAGTTTAGTGTAAATCAAGTGATAGTGCAGTGTGAGTGTAGTGGGACCATTCATCTTTACTTTAGTGTCACATTAGTGTGAATCTAGTGATAGTGCAGTGTGAGTGTAGTGCAACCATTCAATTTTACTTTAGTGTCATTTTATTTTGTCAGGGCAGATTTCCTGCAGTATATTTCAGTGCATTACTGCATGTTTACCGCAGTATTTTGTAGTGTGTTATTGCAGGTTTACCGCAGTATATTGCAGTGCATTAGTTATTGCATGCTTAAGGCAGTATATTTCAGTGCGCCAATCATGATTTGGGATTGGAGATAAAATATGGGATGCAGTCTGACCATCATACATTTCTATATAATAGATATAATGTAATTCTCAATAGAAGATTGTCCATATAACCATAATCTCTACATTCCCTCTTGGTATATAATGGGCCATGGAAGTTGTAGATATTCTCAAATATTTTTAAAATAATGTCTGATTGGTATGTATTGGTGACAAGCAAAGAGAAAAAAATTGAGGGCTCTCTGTATTTAACGTTCCCAGAATTGAGACGATAGTCTGGTAATTGATTAACTCATTTAACTGCTTTCTTTTTGAGATCTTTTGTATTGTAAATCTTCCTGCCAAGGTTGTCTCACCTGGGATAAGCAATTTAGCTGGCTGTGTCTCCAGAGTATTATATTCAAGGCTTTCCAAATACAATCTCTTTTGGTGACCATAGGATATAGCTTTTTTTTTATCTCAAGGATTGCAAACACAGCTTACCACCCTTCAATAAGGTGAAAAAAAAACACATGATGTCTTGTTTGAAGAACCCCTTTGAATGCCTTGAGTCTATCCCTGTTTTTGGGGCTTATTCAGTCCTTAAATCTCCATATGCAATTTATGAAAGATATGTCTATTTCTTCACCATAGGTCTGACAATATGTCTTTTAATAAATTATACAAATATGGGGATTGCCTATTTGACCAACTTAAAAAGAGGATGTACTGCACAAGGTACAACATTCACATAACACATTTCGGCCAATTTCAGCCAAAACTGAATTGTTGCAGTAGATTAAACAATGGCAAAGTGATTAAACAGGTGATTTGGTAGAGATTCTCTAAATTGTGAACCCTTATTAGGAATGGTCGAGAATGATATTATGATTGGAATAGATGGATGAAGGGGCACCACCTGGGGGGTAAAGTTAGATCAAAAATCGGGAATGCATTAGAAAGTCTGAGAGAGTGAAGACAGAGAAAAGGAAGGAGTAAGATTAAAAAAGGGGATTAGGTATAGGGTCCTCTTCCAACCTACTATACCTGGGGGATCTGCTAGTGTCAAACTTTTGTGCAATAGCTAAAAATATGAGAGAGTGAAATCAAAATCGACAGGATACACTAAGTATAGTTGGTCCAAGGTTGCCAGATGTCTAAATAATTGATCCAAAAGGATATCAGTAACTTTCACATTGAGTAATGTATCATTTAGCCTAGTTTTTACCTTGATAAAGCCAAGTGAAGGTGTTTTCCATGGTTTAGCAATTGTTTTGCCATGACATGATCACTAATATGGCTTGGTTAATCGGCAAAATGAGCAGTATTTCTCTAATTTTTGCAGTGCTCCTGCTAGTGGCAAGTGAGTGCAGTTTCTTTAGCAGCACAGCAGAATGTAAAAATATCTTGAGGAGTTGTGGCAATACAAGCACATCCATAGTAAGCAAACTGTAAAAAAATAAAAATAAAATGTTGAAGCATTTCCCTGGAGCACTGTAAGTTTAGGATACATTTACACTTATGGTAATGTACAATAAACTGGAATGTGCATTAACTTATAAATTGTAGTGCGGTGCATTTCTGTGGCATTCATACTGAATTGCACCCCAATGCATTTTTACAGTGGTAGGCAATGCATCTTCTCTACAGCATTCCACAACACATATATATTAAAAAAGAATAGCGCACACATGCAAAAGAAAAGGCTATCAAATATGGAGACAATCCATAAATAAAAATGGGGATTTGGTCCCACCATATGGCCATATCGTGCTCAAGCCCACCACTACGTCAAAGTACCCCATTATCAGTGGTTCCTACACTATCCATAAAAAAGGATGAATCCAGCCTCTCTAACCCTTGGAGATAACACTCCACTCCACAACACATATGGCGTCTTAACACAACACATACTGTAAGTGACCCCTTAGAGCCAAAATCATGTTGATGCATAATCCAGAGCTTCTTTCACTCTTTCACATGCTTCTCCTCTAGTAGTCTCCTTCATCTTCTGCTTACAGAATCATGACTTGTAGGTGCCTCTACTAACCCCTGACAGATAACCTCATAACTAAACCTATATCATATATTATATATAACCTGATAAATATTTAACCTGACAGATAACCCCAACTACACCCTGGCTGCATCATTATTCAGATTCAGAATACTTTATTAATCCCAAAGGAAAATTATTCATCCCATCATTAGCTAGCAGGGAAATTTACACGGAAGCACTGCATGCTTAGATATAGCAGACTGAGCTAGATGCAATTAAAATTCTCTGGGAAGTCAATAAATGTGAAATTTAATGGATTTATTCAAAGGAAAGCTTAGAACTGAGCATATTTGCCAACTTTGGACACCAACAATCTATTAATCCACAATGTTTTACACATTGCAAAGGCAACCATTGTACTGTATATGGTTAATGAAACCTGCAGCAAATTTATATTTATAAGATAGCTGGTTAGTATCTAGTAAATAAAGGTAAACATAAGCATAACATGTAGAAAATAGTGAAGAACTGGATGTTACAAAGGATATGTAACCCTCGAGGAAAATACATTTTCCATTTCATTAATCGGTAGGGGGAAGATATTAATTCAGGGATATGGTCTGCCATTGATTTGATGGAAGCAAGACTGTCTAATAAAAATCATTAACTCCTGTGGACATAACACTGGTATACATTCTGATATCATTTCAGTTAAGAGCTGACAACAATTTTGTGTATTGAACCTGTGTTCGTACAATTCATGTAATTGTGTCAAGGTCAGTGTTGAAGCATATGGTGATCTGTGAATCATTGCTGTATGCATTACCTATTCCATGTTAACCCTCTGTTATAGAATACCTAAAAGTTAGAGCATCATGCTGCTTCTTGTGAAGCCTGGGAATTTCAGCTCATGTTAAATGCATTTGTCTCTTTACTCACTCCCTGGTATATGTTTCAGACATGTAATAAGCCCTCCAGGTATTAAGAGGAATATATGACTGTGTTTTACTGAATTTGACTTCAGCTCCTGAATTAATACGCATTTGAGAGGAATGTCACCTTCATTCACTCAATCCTCTATATATACTAAATACAATAGTTTTTTTTTCCCCCCATGTATCACAGATTGTAAAAAAGCATATTTGACAAGCTACTGTCAGTAAAAATAAGTATAATACTTGCCTGTCTTTATAACAAATTGGTAATTTAACACACTTCTGACTCTTTCCACTGTTTTTATCTATAGTTTTACCTTCTTACTTCTCAATGAGCATATCATACTCCACACTGTCCCAGTCATTGTTACTCTTTAGGAACAGAAATGAGCTCAGGCATCCTCCAAAATCATCTCTGGACAAACTTCCACTTTACACTGTTATCTAGTCCAGCCAAGCGAAGGCCACATTATTCCCCAGCCCTCAGCTCACGTGACAGGATACTGGTGACATCAGTCCCTCTATGGGTACTGTAAAGGATGCCAGGGTTGGGTCCTGGAAGGAAGATACATGTCCCCACTGCTTGGGTTTTGGTCCTGGGTGTGGGAGGGGGGGGGGGGCGTGATATGAACACATGTAGGGTGAGGGGTTCTGGGGTAGTCCAGTTTGAAAGGCTAAGAAAAACGTTGGGTGCGAAAGAGCTTCTAACCCTGCTTTCAGGGGCTTTGGCTCCAAAAGGTTTAACCCACTTGCAGGGGAGTCCTGAAAAGAAGCAAGAAGGAGTTAGCACCTGTTTTTGAGGTGAAGTATGAGGCAGGGCACAGCTATGAGAAAGTGTGGAGTGTCTGGGGACTGAGACAAGCTTTGCTGGGCTCCTGCAGCCTTTGTGCCTCCTAAAGAAGATGGGAACCCTTAAACCCTGGTGTGGGATGGGTATACTGGAGGTAAGAAATCATGTTGTTTTTTCATTATGCCAGCATTTTGGACTGTTTATGTTTACTTTTGCTGAAGAAAGCTTTTTGTTTACCTGATTTTGATAAACAATAAAGACTGTTTTACTTTTAGTGCCGGTTCACACTGGGGCGACCTGTGAGGCGACCTGGTCGCCTCACAGGTCGCCGCAGGTCGCCTCCCATAGGGAAGCTGCGGACCCGTTCTAATAGGAGCGACACAAGTCGCTCCGACCTAGAAAAAGGGTCCGGAGCTTCTTTGGGGCGACCCGGAGGCGACCGCCATAGACTTCAATGTTATGAAGTCCGTGGCGGCCGCTCCGAGGTAGCGGCGCGCTGCTCGCACCGCGACCTCGGAGGTCGCGGTGCGAAGTAGCGTCGCCCCTATGTGAACGGGGGCTTACAAGTGGCTAACTGGTGATCCCAGACCTTCCATATTTAGTCAATGACAGAATCCCATTCCATTGTTTACATGTACTGTGGGGTGGGGAAAGACCTGGCCTGTGGCTGACACCTTTTGTAAAAAAATAATAAATGCACATCTTTTTGAAGGTAAAAAAAGGGCATTTATACTTTTTTTACTCTGGAGCCTTTAAAGCATTGCACCAATGATCAGCAGATTGTGGGTGCAATGCCAGCATCCTGCAGACCCTCAACAAGCTGTCTGCCCGTACCTCCAATATGGTCAGGCAGTTACTGAATGGCAGGAAGATCAATGAACTTTGAAAGGCTTACCAGCACTCTCACAGTTCATTGAGAACTACAAGCTGTCAGCTGCAATGTCTGACAGTAGTCTACTCATTCACAGGAAACTATGAATGAATGAGACGGCCATATGTGGAAGAGCCCAACACGGTCATGCTGTTTTCAAATTGTGACAGTGGGTGCGGGGAGAAGATCTCCCTGCCGGCTGTCACAAAACAGGGAGCACTAGCGATGGAAGGTAGCTGCATAGGAGTATGTTACATGTTACACCTTGAACATTGGTGTAACATGTAGCATGCTCCTAAAGGTGAACTTGTGCTTTAGGGAAGAAGATCTGGGGAAAAAGTACATAAATATAAGAAGATCTAACTTTTAATTAGTAATCTATTAAAACTATCCAAAGGTTACAAAAACAGACCTGTACATATACCTTCTCATGGTGCACAGAAGCACTCACTATTTTCAAACATGTGAATACACAATGCAGAAAATGTATCCAGCACCCGTTATCTGATCTAAAACTTCCTTTTGAATCAGCATAGAAACATACAGGACAACCTACGGACTGTAATGAATGTTTCTAATCGAATGCAACAAAAGAAGTTGTAGATCAGCTGACAGGCACTGGATACTTTTTCTGCACTGTGTTGAATGCAAATGCTTGGTTTATGTACTTGTAGCACCCTCCTAGGTAGGTGCTGGAGAGAAAGTATAGTTTTGGGTCATGTCTGCTTACCAGAAGGGCTGCAGGTAAATCTCTATTGTTCTCTGCTTACCAGAGAGTAGGATCTGTTAGTGACCTGTGCTCATTGTGCTTGGGTGCAATTCATTCTGTCTGCAGAGTGTTTCATACTGATCAAATAGGGAGGCATATTGGACAGTGGGAGGAAACCTGATAAATGTGTCACAGGCTTTTGATACAACCCTGGTGATTTGACAGAAGAAAAGTGCCTTGGTGCAGAGGATACTGTAAAAAAGCCAGAAGCACATGTGCTTGAGGTCTTTCGGCTGAATAGCGGTGTCCCAGAGGGAGGGGGCGGCTGCCTCCTCATCTGTAGAGGGGTTGTGAGGCATCAGGTGGTTGACCTGTGGGCCTAGAGAGTGCCAGAGAAGAGCTGAACCCAGAGATCCAGGGAAGCTGACTGAAAGGGGAGACACTGGAGGATCTGATTCTGCAGTACAGTGAGTGCAGATCTGTGTCAAGGGGCATGACCTGAGAGGGGCCATCCTTGTAGCTAGAAGAGACAGTGGATGGGTGTCAGTAAAGGGGATGCTAGTGAGTATCCCGAAGATAATGTAGGATCACCAAGTCTATTGCTGGAGAGGAAAGAGCAAGGAGACTTAACCTTTTCCATACAAGTGGCAGTATGGATTAAACAGCGCTGCTGTTTCCAAAAGCAACCCATTGAGGCAAGTGAGAGTTGTCCTTATCCATTGTGATTAGTTACAGTTGGAGTATCCCACTATTCCCTTCTCCCATCCAAGTTCCAAAATAATTACTAAAAACCAATACCCCTGGACTGTTTACTTTGTGACGAGCCATCGGGAGTAAGGAGGGATATATGTACTATTCCTTAAGTGACTGTGTGCTGATAATCAGAGGTGGCCCGAGAAGTAATCTTACAGCAGGCCCTACGGGGACAGTGCTACAGTGTGTTTAGGATGTGTGCATATAATAGGAAGCACCAGGAGGCACACGTGCAGCATCCAGCCCCACTGCCTAGAGCCTGTCAAAGCCTATGGCTTTTACACACACTGTGGCTTATTGCTGTTATGTATAATTAGCCTAACTCTGTCCAAAATCACATATTGGTACCTCTTGCTACAGCGTTGTTAAAGATGTATAATGAAGAAGAAACTTGCGCTTTAAATAATCACATCCTATTTGAAGAAAATAAAAAAAAAACGTGTGTGTGAATGTGAAACAATGTGCCGCAACTTAAATAAAATCAAATCAAGTTGTTAAAGATGCATATACAGAATTCCTGGTTTTGCATGCAATGATATTAGGATGTCACAGTCTCTCTTCCTGACTTCAATTAATACTCCTATAATCCTCGACTTTAGTTAATTCTTACAGTACATCCTTATTGTCCTAGACTTATTTTACTTCTCTCACTTAGCTATATTTCAGCTTTTACTTCACCTGTTACTCCCATCTTCCTAGACCTCAGATAGTTGTCTTATATTCCTAGGCTTCAGATGGTTCTCATATTTTCTTAGACTTCAGTTACTACTCCCCCCTTTCTAGACTTCTTAGATTTCAGCTACTACTGTCATCTTCTTCGACTTCTATTACTACTCCCACCATCGTAGACTTCATTTACTTTCCTATCCTCCCACACTTCTGTTACTTGTCCCATCCTCCTAGACTTCTGCTTCTACTCTCACATTCATAGACTTTGTTTTTCAAAAGCACCATGTGATTTTAAAAAGGTGCAGAGACCTTTATGCCTGCAGGTACAGCAGCCCATTTAATGCAAAAAGGGGGGCACCAACCACATATGTGTGAGCCTAGCCTTAGTCCTCAGTTGCTATTCCCATCCCTGGGCTTTCATAGTAAATGAAACATAACCAGAAAATTTGGTCTCAAGGGCACTAATTGATTGTTAGTGTATACATGATCTTGTAGACAAAAAACACCAGGTTAAGTGGCTTTTGTTCATTTTAAAACTGTTTTTACCCCATACAAATTTACTGAATGTCACATACAGGTCACATGCACCTGCAGTCAATTTAAAGTGATTGTAAAGTATTGCTTTTTTCCAATTAAAATAACAAACATGTTATGCTTACCTCTTCTGTGCAGTTGGTTTTACACAGAGCAGCCCGAATCCTCCTCTTTGCGGGTCCCTGGCTGGTGCTCTTGGCCCCTCCCTCCTGTTGAGTGCCCCTACAGCAAGCAGCTTGCTATGGGGGCACCTGAGCCGAGCTGCAGCTCTGAGTATCCATTCAGACACAGAGCTGCCATTTGACCCTGCCCCCTCTCTCTCTCTCCTGATTGGCTGAGTTTGATTGACAGCAGCAGGAGCTAATGAGGCCACAGCTGTGTCTCAGCCAATCAGGAGAGAGAGAGAGTATGGGATGGCTGAAGCACTCGTGGACATCGCTGGATTGAGAGGGGGCTCAGGTAAGTATTAGGGGGGCTGAGGGGGGCTGCTGCATACAGAAGGCTCTTTGATTCCTGTACTAACTCTGCCTCCGGAAACTCCTCCTCTCAGCACCTCTGTAGTTCAGAAGGCAGGCTCTGTGAAATGTGTGACACACTAGTGCCTACCAACAGGGCATAGTGAATATGTGTCATAGAATTCAAGGAAGTAAATGTAAATTAGTTTACAGACTTCAGTATTGTTCAGAATGATAGGGGTAGGCTAGAAACAATTGAAATACAATGTGGAAATTAATATATGATTTTAAATTTTGGCCATAGATACACTTACGTTTTTCATAATCTAAGAGTTGCTTTCATATTTAGTTTCCACAACCTCTTTAACTGCTTCCCACCTGGCCACTGTACATAAACTACCGGGTGGGAGCTTTGCTGTTCTGACTGAACATACCTGTACATACTGTCAAAACTGGGGCTGTGCAGCGGTGCAGTTCTTTGATGGCTGTGTCCCTGGAACACAGCACATCACAGATTGGGACATGGGCTCTGTGATTGGCCCTCCCGATCATGTTATGGATGTGTCCAATCAGCCATCACACATGGTAAACAGAGACACGTGTCTCTGTATCGGCTCTCTTAGGGAACTCAGTGTGGGGGGGAGGGGAGAGGGGGATACTGCAGCCTGTCTGATCTTCTGTGTGTGCTGATCATTTTACTGTTCAGCTACACACAGATCACAGTCAGTGCAGCCATCCCACATAGTACACAAAACACCATCTGCCCCTGTTCAAGTGTCCCATCAACATCTGTACCAGTGCACATAACATCTGTCACAGTGTACCAATGTCACATCAATATCTGTCACAGTGTACCAGTGCACAAAAACATCTGCAATAGTGTCATATTACAACATCAACATCTGTCAGTGTCTGCCAGTGGACGATCAACATCTGTCACAGTGTACCAATGTCACATCAATATCTGTCACAGTGTACCAGTGCACAAAAACATCTGCAATAGTGTCATATTGCAACATCAACATCTGTCAGTGTCTGCCAGTGGATGATCAACATCTGTCACAGTGTACAAGTGCCCCCCGTACTCATGTGCAAGGCACGAACACACACGCTAGTCCCATACATATAAGAGTTATTGTTGGGCACGTCAGAGCATAAGCAATAATTCTAGCACTAGACCCCCTCTGTAACTCTAAACTGGTAACCTGTAAAGGCTTCTAAAGTGTTGCCTATGGAGATTTTAAAATACTGAAGTTTGGTGCCATTTCCCAAGTGTGTGGAATTTTAACGGATGACATGCTTTGTATCTATTTACTCAGAGCAGCACCACATTTTATATTTTGCCATAAACATGATCCCTTGCTAACTGTGAGACCGGAGGTTCAGGGGGAGCAGGGCCGGTGCATCTGTAACATACTACATGTTACATGTTACAACAGGTGTAACATGTTACAACAGGTGAACTTATCCTTTAACTACATAAAGCTAAAACATGTCCTATCTTACAGCAAATATGTGATTTTCCCATGCATGCTTAGTTTTAATTCCCCCCATCCCAGCATTATATACCTACCTTTCTTTTGCCACCCCACAACTCTGTTCAACAACAAAGAGCAAACCTGGTACTTGTGGGTATGGGGGGGGGGGCATGTGACTCATTTTATGTCACAGTGCTGGCACTGGTGATTGGCCCAACGCTTTCACATGAGCACATTTTTTTTACTAGAAAGGCTTGGAGCTTACACAGGGCTTCTTTCCTTGCTCCCCACGGCTGAACTTAGCAGAGGAGAAGTGAAGGAAAGTGTTAGACCAATCTTTTTCAGCCAGTGCGTCTTCTGGCTTCTTCAGGGGTGGCTTAGCAAAAGTCTTAAAAATTGCCAAAAGTTGTCAACAAGCCAGCAAGTGGAACAAGCCTGCCTTTTTGTTTCACAAACCACAGGAATTCATTGTGCAGCATTACAACCTTGGACACCATATGTGCCAGCTTGGCATCTTAACAACCAGTGACATAATTTGTTGAATGGAGGGCATTGGGTGCCTGCACAGCATCCTTCTTTGACCCACTCCCCCACCCTCCTCTTAATCAGCACTGGGGTCTTGTTAGCCAAGCAAGGAAGAGAAAGTTAACTAAGGAAGTCTCTACTAGTCTCAGTACCTGTGTGCAAAGGTGTATTAGCTTTGTCCTGTGTGTGTGAATGTATCTATGATATGTAAAATTATTTGTTTAGTCTTTTCATATTTTAAAAATGAGGTGCCAAGAGATTGTGCAAAATTTTAAAGGGTGCCTTGACTAAAAAATGTTGAGAAACAGTGGTGTTGATTTAGTAAAAGAGTAAAAAATCTGGTGCAGCTGTGCCTAGAAACCAATCAGCTTCCAGGTTTTATTGTCAAAGCTTAATTGAACAAGCTGAAGTTAGAAGCTGATTGGCTACCATGTACAGCTTCACCAGATTTTGCACTCACCAGTTTTAGTGAATCAGTTAATATTTCCTAATAGTAAAGATTTGTCTCGTGCAACCCCAGTGGCTAATCCCTTTCGGCAATTTTCAGTGGAAAGATGAGCATGTAATTTGGAGCTCCCAGACAGGCGAGATATTCTCGGGAAGTCTTTAGGAATCAAACCAACCCTGTTGTAGAAGTGAACACTAGGCATCCCTCTGGCATAAGTGCTGTTTAACTTGTTAGCATCTGTTTATGCTACACGGCAGCAGAGATTTCTCCACTTTACATTGCTCATCAGTTTTATATGCCAAACAGATTTTATTTATTGCTTCAGTGATGGTTCTGACAGCAGTCAACAGTGAGGAAAGCTGACAATCACTGAAGTCATAAAAAAGTCTGTCTGGAACTAAAAATAGACGAGCAATTCAGAGTGCAGAAAGCAAATCTCCCGCACGCAGTAGAGAATTAGCAGATGCTAAAGAGTTAGACAGAATTCATGCTAGAGGGACATCTGCATAGAGAAGCTGCCTGTGTACGTCACCCCTGCTACATGAGGGTGCAATCTTTTAAGGACATCCAAAGATGTTATCATCAGAAAAAGAAAAAAGTATTCCAGTAGAGGAGAGAAAGAAGCACTAGGTGAACATATTAAGGCAGTTTAAATGTCCTCCTTTATTAAACCAAATCCAATTCTCCCTCCTTCCTCCTCACTTGTAACTCTACTTTTTTTAAGTATAGAAATCTATTAAAATGTTATTTAAAGTAGAACTATATGCAAATTATTATTATTTTTTTCATTTTGGCTAGAGCAAGGGTGGGTTAAAACCCCTGTCAGATTTTTTTTCGCCATCTGTGTCCCATAGTGGAGTTCCTGTCCCATAGCCAAACAGGAAGTGAGAAGAAATCCCTGAAAATTAAGTGAATTTCTTGTCAGATTTTTTTTTTTTTTCGCCATCTGTGTCCCATTGTGGAGATTTACGTTCCCTTCCTGTCCCATAGCCAAACAGAAAGTGAGAAGAAATCCGTGAAAATAAAGGGAATTCCTTGCCCCCCCCCCCCCAAGTCACCTGATGTAGTGTCCCTATTGTAAGATTTCCCCTCTATTAGTTTTCTGGGGACAGCCCAAAATTTGGGATTTTCTTTTACCTTTACTTTCAATGATAATGGTAAACAGGACAAATAGAGAGGGAGAATCTCTTTAACGGGGGCACAAACAGCAATAAAAACAGATCCGTCTTCTAATCCCTCTGCATTCTCTCCCCAGACTAAAAAACGTTTTGTCTTTAGTTATGCTTTAATTATCAAAATGTTATGCCTACACTAAACTTTTCATCCAACCTCTAAATTATTCCACTTGCTATTTTGAAAAGAACATATACATGGCAATTTGAGGTGAAAATCAAGCAATTGTGTATTTAACATAATTTCATTTGTGTATTAAATCAGTGTTAAACCCCAAAAGAAAACATTTATTAAATTGTAGCTTACCAATTCTTAGAAGTGATCGCTGTATTAGTTTGTTTTTTAGGCTTCTTTTGTTTTCATCTATGCACAATACCACTTTAAATGTGTATTGTTTCTTTTTTAATTTGCATCAAATAAAATATGACTTTTATGAACTTCAGTGATCTGGTTGCCTATAAAGTCCCGTTTCCAAGTGGGGGATATTTTGCTTTTTTCAACAGTATTGGGATGTTGGCAACAAGACACCGGGTCTTCTTATAGTGGAGATCTTCTTTTTTCTAGACACAATCCTAAACCTTGTGGACAGCCTTTCCAGAAGAGTTGAAGCAGTTATAGTTGCAAAGGGTGGGCCAACTCAATATTGAACCCTACGGACAAAGACTGGGATGCCATTAAAGTTCATGTGCATTTAAAGGCAGGTGTCTCAATACTTTTGGTAATATAGTGTAAGATAAAGTTAATAAATACTGTATAGTAAAAAAAAGTTAGTATTTCAAGGTTTTTTTTGCAAATGCTTTGTCAAAGCTTTCTGTTCACACTGCTCCTATACAAGCTGAAGATCATGTGAAGCAAGAGGACTGTGACCCACGCTACACATAGAGGCAAGAGGTCATGCTTTAGGGATTTGTGTTTAAAATCTAACTGAACATGGCCTGGTATAAGCGTGAAGATACTGCTGCACATACTGAGTTACTGTAAAGGACCTTAAAGGAAGTTAAAGGCGCTCTACGTGGATCCTAAATTCCCTTTGTGCTGCAGGTGAGCGGCCATTGCACACAGAGGTGTTTTTTGTTTTTGGTGAAAGGATTCCAGCACTACTAGTTGTTTTTTCCTAAAAATGAAGGTCATAAAAATGAAGGACCTAAAAATGAAGGTCAAAAATGAGGTCATAAAATGTACCTGACATTCATTTATGGGGACGTGGCATGACAGTTCTTTTTTTTTTTTTAAATAAAAAAAAAAATTATAGAAAAATGTTATTTAATGAACAATATAATTGGTCATTATAACTCCAGCTTGATTGGTTAATAAGTCTAGTATTTTAATTGGTTAATGGTATTAACTTACCTGGGATTGGTCCAAATTGTATGGAAAAGTCACCTTGAGATGTGGAAACTCCCCTATATAAGAAGGGAAGTTAACGGTTAAAATTCAGTCAGCGGGAGCAACATTCAGAAGTACAGAAGATTCGTTCGTCTGTTGTAATTACCTACGATGGAATCTCTACTGAAGAGGCTGTTGGACCGGGCTGGGGAAGCTGACGGTGAAGAATGGATGAGACATTGCCTGTCCGTTACCGCGGTTTCGGAGCCGGTGGCGCCTTGCCGTCCATCTGTAAGATTCTGGTACCTTCGGTACCCTTCCAGCCCATTATTTCCGCATTGCGTTCCACCATTCAGGTAGGTGGAACGCATATAGCTACCTGTCCCTTTAACTCTCATGACGTCATCACTAGGCGCCGCTCTGAGCGGCTATTTCAATCGCCGGCTTTCACTCACAAGGCGTTCGTGCAAGCCGCCTGTTATACAGCCTTGTCTGACGCTGCCAAAGCCTCCAGCTATTTCCCCAATATCTGGATAGACCGGAGTCTCGCTTCTTGATCCTGTATCTCGCTACTTGATCCTGTATCTCACTACCTGATCCTTAGCTCACTACCGGACCCCTCTCCTCTCTAAACCAACTAGTGATAAGTACCCCGCAGGGGATTCCTTCCTATCAACTTACACTATCTACTCTTGCATACTAAAGACTGTTGCTATCTATGCATTACTATTTCTATCATCTGCACTGTCACATAGATTGCTAGCTCTTGAGTCTACTACCAACTATATCCTAGTCTCGCTACTTGATCCCGTATCTCGCTACTGATCCTGTATCTCGCTACTTGATCCTATATCTCGCTACTGATCCTGTATCTCGCTACCGGATCCTTATCTCATTACTGGACCCCTCACCTCTCTAAACCAACTAGTGATAAGTACCCCGCAGGGGATTCCTTCCTATCAACTTACACTATCTACTCTTGCATACTAAAGACTGTTGCTATCTATGCATTACTATTTCTATCATCTGCACTGTTACATAGATTGCTAGCTCTTGAGTCTACTACCATCTATACCCTTGCACTAAGTTAGCATCTCCTGTACATTCATCTGCTGTCCCCTACCACCTGTTACTTGTACATGATTGCTAACCTATCTGCATACTATCTATCACCATCTGCTAACACTCCTGAACATTACTATTGAGTGCCTATCATTGCTATCACTACTCACGCCTGTCCTTTCAGCACATCACCTCTATACTATCGTATACAACCTATCACTCCAGGAACATCTTATCTGAGTGTCTGTATATTTGCATGCTGAGGCAGGCTGGGCCACAATGATGAGTCTGGAGAGTTGGATATGGTGATGCAACACATCTCTACACGACTACTGAGTGTAAATTCTGCAGCTGCAAATCCAGTTCACTAAACAAACGCCAGAGCGTTACAGATTGCACGAACCAGAAAAAAAATGGATTCAGCAGAATTAGCCACTCATGTGATGCACCTAACACAAAAGGTAGATGGGTTAGTTCAGACTCTTACTGAAATACTAAACGAAAACCATACCTTAAAAAGGCAATTAGCTTCTGTGTCACAGCCTACTGCTGCTCAACCCCCAGAACCCCTTGTCCTGTTACCAGACAGGTTTGATGGTTCCCGTTCCTCATTTTTTTTTTTTCCGGATGGATTGTGAACTCCTATTTGTCCTTAAGCCCAGGACCTATCATAATGACTTTATTAAAGTTCATGCTGCCATTAATTTGCTTTCCAGAAAGATGAAAACATGGGCATACCAGAAACTGAAAGAGAAAAGTCCTATCCTAGACAATTGGGAGTCATTTACAATTGCCATGCACTCTCAGTGTCTCCCCTCCCAAAAACCTACTCCTAAACCTGCTCCAGGTTCCCGCAGACCCCGGGTACCTAGGGAAAAAAGAAAACCAAATGAGTATGGTGATTCTGCCTGGTCATGGTACAAGCCTGCCTTAAACAGTCAGCCTTGTCACTCTGACACACCTTCTTTAGACCCTGGTCCTCCAGAAGTTGATGAGGAGCCTATGGAGATTGGTACCGTGCATACTAGGCTGTCTTTACAAAAAAAAGATCACAGGAGAATCTGTGGCCTTTGTTTTTATTGTGGAGAGGGGGGACATTTCATTACATCTTGCCCAACCCGACCATCTAGGCCTAAGGCTCTCCCAGTGGAGGCCAAGCAAATCCGTGCTGTCTTCCCTGAAAAACAGCCTGGAAATTGCCAAGGCTGTTGCCAGCCCTGTCCCCGTTCTATATCAGAAAAGGACACCCAGAATTTGGCAAATGTTGGAATAGATACTCCTGTAGAAGCCCTTCCTTCAACTCCAGTGAACCCTGTACCACGTTCTAAAAAACCTCCTGTACCACTACCTAAAGAAATTCCTGTTTTGGCAAGCACCCTTATAGCTTCCAATTTAAATATTGAGGTTCTTGCACCTGACTGCACACGCGCTTCTAATGGCACGGTGGTACGTAGGGAGGATCTGAGGTTATTTGAAGAAGCATTAAAAGCTATGCCTACTTCTGACGTTCACGCTCCCAGGCTTATACGAAGGTTCCACTCCAAATACCCAGAGAGACCAGTGCTGTTGGCCTTCCGGAGCCGGCCTTAAGGTGGGGTACTGTAAGATTCTGGTACCTTCGGTACCCTTCCAGCCCATTATTTCCGCATTGCGTTCCACCATTCAGGTAGGTGGAACGCATATAGCTACCTGTCCCTTTAACTCTCATGACGTCATCACTAGGCGCCGCTCTGAGCGGCTATTTCAATCGCCGGCTTTCACTCACAAGGCGTTCGTGCAAGCCGCCTGTTATACAGCCTTGTCTGACGCTGCCGAAGCCTCCAGCTATTTCCCCAATATCTGGATAGACCGGAGTCTCGCTACTTGATCCTGTATCTCGCTACTTGATCCTGTATCTCGCTACCTGATCCTTATCTCGCTACCGGACCCCTCACCTCTCTAAACCAACTAGTGATAAGTACCCCGCAGGGGATTCCTTCCTATCAACTTACACTATCTACTCTTGCATACTAAAGACTGTTGCTATCTATGCATTACTATTTCTATCATCTGCACTGTCACATAGATTGCTAGCTCTTGAGTCTACTACCAACTATATCCTAGTCTCACTACTTGATCCCGTATCTCGCTACTGATCCTGTATCTCGCTACTTGATCCTATATCTCGCTACTGATCCTGTATCTCGCTACCGGATCCTTATCTCATTACTGGACCCCTCACCTCTCTAAACCAACTAGTGATAAGTACCCCGCAGGGGATTCCTTCCTATCAACTTACACTATCTACTCTTGCATACTAAAGACTGTTGCTATCTATGCATTACTATTTCTATCATCTGCACTGTTACATAGATTGCTAGCTCTTGAGTCTACTACCATCTATACCCTTGCACTAAGTTAGCATCTCCTGTACATTCATCTGCTGTCCCCTAAAACCTGTTACTTGTACATGATTGCTAACCTATCTGCATACTATCTATCACCATCTGCTAACACTCCTGAACATTACTATTGAGTGCCTATCATTGCTATCACTACTCACGCCTGTCCTTTCAGCACATCACCTCTATACTATCGTATACAACCTATCACTCCAGGAACATCTTATCTGAGTGTCTGTATATTTGCATGCTGAGGCAGGCTGGGCCACAATGATGAGTCTGGAGAGTTGGATATGGTGATTCAACACATCTCTACACGACTACTGAGTGGAAATTCTGCAGCTGCAAATCCCAACTAAACAAACGCCAGAGCGTTACACCATCTTTGGCTGTTTCTGATGACATCCTTCCGGTCACTACGGCGCTTTCCGCTGACTCTGTTTCCGTTCGCCGGGGTCGTCCTATAGGAGCGGCTGTCCGTGACCCCAGTGACGCAGTTCCGGATCGTCATTTCCGTGCGACTGTTTCCGGGAGGCAAGATGGACACCTGCACCGCTCGGCGAAACGTCCAGGGAGATTTGAAGAGGATTCGGCTACGTCTTCAAGAAGCTCTGGAAAGAAGGGGAGACACATTAAAGGTACTTGTAGTACCAGTCTCACGTCGGCCCCTTCAGCTACTTTTTCTCCTTCTTTACAGGGTGTTGGAGTGGCCGAGTCGTCTGGTCGGCCTGCTGTCCCGGTACCAGTTGTTCAACCTTCAACGGTCATCCACTCTGCATCTACGGTCCTGCCTGAGTGTGCTCTTGACACTGCGGTCATTAGTGACGCAGTGTCTGGAGGTCAGTCTAATATTCTTCAGGATTTCTTTACTATGCTAACTGCATTTTGTTCTAAAGTGTCTACTCAGTCTGACAATGTGCATTCATCTGTTAGTAATGCTACCTCTAATGTAAATGTTCCTATTGTTACTGGGTCATCAATTGTAGACCCACTGAGCGAGGTATGGTCTGAGGCTTTGCTTCCTGCTGCTCAACCAGATTTACATGCTTCTGAGGTGTCTGCCCTCCCTGTAATCCCTGTTTCTTCACCTTTTGTGCCTGATGTTTGTTTAAAAGAGAGTATGCCGTGTGAAATTTCCCCTTTAGGATTCCATTTAACTGATACTGTTAAGGAAAAAATATGGAGGGGAGATTTTGTGAATTTTTTTAACTTTACTGCCCAATAGCAAAGCTTCAAGGACGGATGGTGGAAAAACTTATGAGGAGAGAACTAGGACTGTTCCTAGATATTTCAATAATTGGTTGCAGGGATTTTGTATTTTTGCAAGTGTTTTAGGTGAAAGGCGTCCCGAATTATGTTCTGGACTTTTTCAACACTTAGACATCCTTTTGGAAGCTTATAAACATTTTCCAGGTTTTGCTTGGTATCTTTATGACGAATCATTCAGGCAGAAGCTTTCAATTCACAAATTGTGGAAATGGGGGGCAAAAGATGTAGGTTTGTGGATTAATTTGGTATTGCCCCAAAAGTCTACAGCTCCTTCGTGATCTTCCACGTTTGGACAACAGCATAAAGGAGTGTGTTTTGCTTTCAATGAGGGCCAGTGTACTCGTTCTAACTGTAAATTTAAACACGAGTGTTCCAATTGTGTGAGTAATCACCATATTTCGCGTTGCTTTAAAAGGAATAATCCGCTTTCTGTCCCTTATGCGAAGGATCAGCTTTTTCAAAAGAGCGGCAACTCCGGTGAGCTGGGAAAAAATGCTTCCCTGGCTCCTGGAGTACCCAGATAATCACAAAGCCATGGTTTTGTATAATGATAATGGTTTTAGATTCGGTTTTTCTTTGCCTGCATTTTCTGGTTCAAGATGTTTTATTGTTGATAATTTGCCTTCGGTGACTGAATTTCCTGAGATAGTTCAAGAAAAATTTTTCAAGGAAATTGCTGCTGACAGGGTGACTGGCCCGTTTTCTTCACCCCCTTTTCCAGATTTCCGGATTTCTCAGTTGGGTCTTATCCCTAAGAAGGAGGCAGGCGAGTGTCGACTTATCCATCACTTGTCTTACCCTGATGGGCTATCTCTAAATGATGAGATTGATCCTTCTCTTTGTTCTGTCTCTTATTCTACATTTGAAGACGCTTTAGAAAAAATTAGGAGTGTAGGGGCTTCTGCTTTATTAGCGAAATCTGATGTGGTCTGCCTTTCGGCTGTTGCCTATACACCCATCTGCATTTAACTCTTTGGGGTTTTTCTTTCATGATCACTTTTTCTTTGACAAATGTTTGCCAATGGGGTGTTCGTTATCCTGCTCTTATTTTGAGCTTTTTTCTTGTTTTCTGGAATGGGTTGTGTCTTGCAGGGCGTCTTCCAGTAATCTTTTGCATCACCTTGATGATTTTTTGTTCATTGGGAGTGCTGATTCTCTGGATTGTTTGAGAATCTTTACGGAACTTAAAATTGTTTGTCGTGAGTTTGGGATTCCTTTAGCTGTGGAAAAGACTGTATACCCTACCACCAACCTTGAGTTTTTGGGTATTGAAATTGACACAGTCCTGATGGAGTTTCGACACCCGGCTGCCAAGGTTTCCAAGATGAAGTTTTTGTTGGAGTTTATTTTGAGTAAGAAAAAAGTTCAGTTGCGGATTATTCAGTCTCTTTTAGGGCTTTTGAACTTTGCTTCTCGGGTTCTGCCTATGGGCAGGGCTTTTTGTAAGCGCTTGTATAGGGCCATTTCTGGGGTTTCTTCCCCCTCTTCATTTTGTCAGGATTTCTTCCGCCGTTGCTGCGGATTTGGTAGTTTGGTTGAAGTTTTTGGATAGTTTTAACGGTTCTTCAGTTTGGCAGGAGGAATTTTGTTCTGCTTCTGCTCTTAGTTTGTTTACAGATGCATCTGCAGCACATGGTTTTGGTGCTTTCTAGGAAGGAAATTGGTCTGCTGATTCCTGGCATCCTGATTGGATTCGTAGAGGTTTGACTTCTAGTATAGTGCTATTGGAATTATTTCCTGTGCTTGTTGCCTTAGAATTGTGGGGTCATCATTTTAAAAACAGAAGGATTATTTTACATTCAGACAACAAAGGTGTTGTCTTTGCTGTGAACTGCCTGTCTTCACGTTCGTTGCCTGTCATTTCTCTTTTACATTTTTTGGTTTTGCAGTGTCTACGTTTAAATATCTGGTTGAAGGCAAGGTATATTCCTGGTTTTTCCAATGATATAGCTGACTCTTTAGCTCGCCTCCAGTTCGACAGATTTCGGATGTTGGCGCCAGCAGCGGCTCCCATTGGCCTGTCCGGCCTGAGCCACTTGTGGACCTTGGCTTGACTAGAGTTGCTTCAGCTATTAAGAATTTGTTGGCTCCTTCTACTTGGTCATCTTATGTATCATCATGGGGGTTATGGTCCTCCTTTTGGTTATCCAGGGGGCGGGCTATTTTTCCCGTGGGTGAAGGGTCAGTTCTGCTGTTTTTGGAAGACTTGTGTGGTAGGCAATTTTCTTATGCGCATGTATCTAAAACTTTGGCCGGTATCTCCTTTTTTGCACAGCTGAGTGGCTATCCATCCTGCGCTAGTCATTTTTCAGTGAAGATTGTTTTGCGTTGTTATCGCAAGACTCATGTCTTTCCTGACAAAAGGTTTGCAATTTCGTTGTCTCTTCTGCAAGATCTATGTGGGGCAACATTTTCAGTCTATTTTTCCAATTTTGAGACCTTGCTATTCAAGACTGCCTTTTGTACTTGTTATTTTGGGGCATTTAGAGTCTCCGAGTTGTTTGCATCTTCTTCTTCAGCGGAAAATGGTTTGAATTTTACTGATGTCTCTTTGGCTAATGATTCTTTGAGAATCTGCTTGAGACGCAGAAAGACGGACAAACAAGGTAATGGTTGTTTAATCTCTTTAAGACGCCAAGCTGATTCCTCTCTCTGTGTGGTGATGCTAGTGGAGCAGTATTTGAAAGTCCGGCCTGTGTCTTTTGCCCAATTTTTTGTTCACCAGACTGGACTTCCTCTTACAATTTTTCAGTTTGGTGCTGTTTTAAAAAAAACACTTTTCTTTGTCAAAAAAATGATTGGCATATTTGCATTTGGACCATTTGCCAATCACGTCCCTTTCTTTTAGGATTGGTGCTTCCACTTCTGCTGCTCAAGCAGGTTTTTCTGGCAGCACTATTCGGAACATTGGCAGATGGAGATCAAATGCTTTTAGGTCATATGTCAGGCCTAACCTTTATGTTTAATTTTCAGGCAGTGCTAAGTTTATATGGATTGTTGGGCATTCCTATATTTTTTGGGCCCACAGAAGAGCTAATTTGAGAAGTTATGGAAGTGATGTGGGATTCTCATCAACTACCCTGAAAATGTTTTGGTTTGGTGTGCGTGGTCTTCAATGGACTAATCTACGTTCAGTGTTTTCTGATCTTTGTGAGAAATGGCCTGTTCCTGATGTACTTATTATACATGCGGGAGGTAATGATCTGGGGTTTAAGAAGAATATTGATGTTATTTTGCAGATCAGGGCTGATTTCTTGTATTTTAAATCTATTTTTCCTTCCTGTAAGCTTATTTTTTCCGAAATGATTTCGCGTTTGTTATGGTTCTCCGAAGGTCATGTTTTTTTGGAGAAAAATCGCAAACGTGTTAATAGGTCCATAGCTAAATTTATGCCTGCTATTGGCGGACTGTCTTTCAGACACTCTGACCTTGAAGGTTTTTTAAGTGGTTTTTATAGGAGTGATTTGGTTCATTTGTCTGATGTGGCAAATTATATTTTTAATCTAGGCCTTCAAACTTGCATTGAGATGGCCTTGGGCCTTGTGGTGGTGCCATGCCCTTAGTGGGCATTGGCGTGTGGGATGTTTTTTAATTGTTGGTATAGTCTGAGCTTTTGGGCTAGACTATAGTGTTTATATATATGTTTTAATAAATTAAAAGTGATTAGTTTGGGCTCTAGGGCCAAGCTATACTATGTTTTTATTATTCCCACAATTTTTTTTGGAAAATTTTTAATAAAAGGCCGTGGCCGTTTTTATCAATGCAAGTTTGGTGTCAGTGTATTTATTTAAAATTAGTAATATTAATTCCATATATATTATTTAGATAATTATTTATCCCCTTTTCCTTGAGTTCTGCCTACGGTGCCATAAAAATGAAGGGCAGGTCATAAAATGTACCTGACATTCATTTATGGGGACGTGGCATGACAGTTCTTTTTTTAAAAAAAAAGAAAAATAAAATAATAGAAAAATGTTATTGGTCATTAAATGAACAATATAATTGGTCATTATAACTCCAGCTTGATTGGTTAATAAGTCTAGTATTTTAATTGGTTAATGGTATTAACTTACCTGGGATTGGTCCAAATTGTATGGAAAAGTCACCTTGAGATGTGGAAACTCCCCTATATAAGAAGGGAAGTTAACGGTTAAAATTCAGTCAGCGGGAGCAACATTCTGTATAACTCAGTATAGTCTGAGATTTTGGGCTAGACTATAGTGTTTATATATATGTTTTAATAAATTAAAAGTGGTTAGTTTGGGCTCTAGGGCCAAGCTATACTATGTTTTTATTATTCCCACAATTTTTTTTGGAAAATTTTTAATAAAAGGCCGTGGCCATTTTTATCAATGCAAGTTTAGTGTCAGTGTATTTATTTAAAATTAGTAATATTAATTCCATATGTATTTTTTAGATAATTATTTATCCCCTTTTCCTTGAGTTCTGCCTACGGCACCATAAGAAACACTGCACTAAACTGGTTTTAGTCTTCATTTGAAGATTTCCTTGACAATTGTTTATACCTATGTATAGGAAAGTTGGTATATAGGTATATTGTATATTGTCTGACTCACGAACTTGACTCACTGCAAGATTGATCTCATAATATGTTTATGCACATATATTATATATACACATTTTTTTTTTTTTATTGATGTATTGATTAATTTGTTATTACCATAATGTATTCATGTTATGAGTAGTGCACCACTTTTCTTTGTCAAATAGTATTTCAAGGTGTTTTTTACTTTTTTACTTCATGTTTTATTTTTTTTAACTGAGAATGATTGGGGTGTTAGGAGATGGAGAAAAGAGATTATGGCCAGAATATGAGCAGTGGCACATATTCACAGTGTGATTGTCACATGAAGAGACTCAGGAGCACAAGGGGAGGAAGGTGGGGTGATTGTGTCTTGCTCTTGGCTGCTTAATGTACATAAGCAAAAGAAAAGTTCATACTGTGTGCTTGCCGTAGACTTGAGAACACTGCATTTCAAGAGTTGGCTATTTCCTGTAATGCTGAATAATTACCTCCCTGAAGTGATTCTATTAATATAATCTACATGAGCAGATTCCTCTCTGGTGGCAAAATGAATCATGTTGGACTTGTCATGAATTTGGCTTTTAAAATGTAATACTAAATTAACCTGTTCATGGCGTGAAATAAAAGCAAGTCCTTGATAAGTGTGTCAGCATATGCTCAGTGTAAACAGAATTATATTTTTGGTTACAAACAGGTGTGAGAACTAATGTGTTGTTTAGGACAACTATTTTAAAAAATTGTGGTGAACATGATAAAATGACCTGTAAATGAATAGCCTAAGTGAAGGAAATATATCATTTTTAAAAAAACACTTAAAAAAGTATTTTGGTTTCAAATACGTTATACTACATACAGCCTAAAATACTCAACTATTGTTTTCACTAAACTGGGGATGGCAACCCCTCGATCATGATCTACCTGTTGATCGCGGCAGGCGACAGGTAGATTGCGCGGTGCGCCCCTTCTATACCAACCTGGACAGGAGCGGGCTCAGCATTTACTGGAACTGATCCCCTTTCCTTTTTAAAAAAGTAAACATCTGGCTTTTCCTTCTTTCCTTCCCACTAGCATTCAGCTGCTGCAGGAGAAAAGGGGAGATCTTCCAGTAAATGCCGCCCCCAACGCCCCTCCTGTCCAGGCAGGGCCACCGATAGGGCGATACCCAGGCACAGAGGAGGGCCTGAACAGCAGGGGGAATTGATGCAGCGGGGCAGAGTGCAAATAACATAAGGATGACCTGTGCGGCACTCTGCATTAGCTGAAAAACAGTTTCTCTACCTCCCGACGACATTCAACTGTTGCAGGGAGAGACACAGGGCATTGTTCCTGTAATTGCTTCCCCAGCACTGATTCCCCTCTCTGTTCTGCTGCTTCTGATGGCCCCCCTGTCACTGTGCCAGAACCCCCCCCCCCCCCGGCCCTCCCCATGGCGCTGCCGTGTAAGGGAGGATAGCAGAAGAAGGGGTCGGTAAATATGTAATTTACTGGCTCCTTCCTTTTTTGAATGGACAGAGTAAGTGATCGGTACCGACCCTTTGTCCATTCATAACATAGCATAGTAAACTGTGACCCCTTATATCTCACCATAGCCCCTCCAACAATGTTGCAAAAACAATTTAAAAAATGTAAAAAATAATAACAAATTGTAAATAATAGTTTTTAAAAAACATTTTCTCAAAAATTATTTTTTTTTTAAATGATAACAAATTATTTAAAAAAAAATTGTCAAAAATAATAATAATAAAAAGCAAATGCACACGTGTTCTCTGGCCGATACAGTATGAGGGCTCATACAGTGTGAATGAGCTGTTTGTGACGTGGGAGCCGTCTGTTACTATGAGGATTCAGCAGTTATATGAAAAAAGCCACAGGTCCTAATTTAATAGGTGTGCAGGTGCGGGTGATTGGTCTCGAATGCACACTGTCAATGTTCGGGGGCCATACACTTGAATACACATGCCTGTCAAATGAGGACCCAAGGTTGTGTTCATACAGCTACTGCATCCCCCAAATTTAACATAGGCTGCCTGCACGCAGCAATATCCACATTTGAAAAAAACATAGATTCACACTGTACAGGCCACAGCACATATTTGAATGAGCCTTGTTTACACAAATAACTTTTTTTTATCACAATACAGTTTTATCTTTTACATTTAGCAGGAATTTTGTAAGTTAGGTTATGTTTGTGTCCACTAATAATGATTTTAGTGTCTTTTTAGTGGCTGCTGCAGGGTTTGTTTCAGGATAGAGAGAGGGGGAGAGGGCTGGTAAATATTTCATATTTATTGGCCCCTTCCTTTTCTGAATGAATACAGCAAGTGATTGGTACCGATCACTCACTGTGCTCATAACTGAATCATAGTAAACTAGTTTGTAAATGAACAGTAAGCTCCATACAGAGCTATTCATGTTCATTCATTTTGTGCAACTGAGGCTACAGAGATAGGGATTGTCTCCTTTCTCCTCCTATCTCTGTTCAGACCCCTGATATTCTACCAATGCCCCCAACAGGGCTGCTAAAAAAATGTACAAAATAATGAAAAAATAAAATTGTAAAAAAAAAAAAAAAAAATAGAGATACAAAATTACGGACACCATCCGCTGCCCTACTCATACTATCATCTGCCCTACTGACACTGTCCACTACCCTACTGACACCACCCACTGCCCTACTGACTGTCAGGAAACGAATGCTCATACTCATGCTGCTAATGTTTGTGCTCATGTGCCAGCAAACAGGCTAGCTCTGACCAATAACCAATATGCACTGACATGTAGGTGCATTGACGTGTGCATCCATCACACATTGGTGCACGACTAAGCCTGGGAATGGCACCAAACTGTCTTTTCAACGGAGGCACTAATTTGAGCTACTTGCTGGATGTTCTTCAGCTCTATGTGATCCTTTGTCCTGTGTATCCTGGTAACCTTGCTGCCTGACTCTATTCCTGGCTCAGTCTGTTCCTCAATCTCCCCCTAACTTTCTCCTGATTGTGACCCTGGCTTGGTGCTTGACCTTGCTCCTGTTTGATCTCCTATTCTTGACCTGACTTGTCTCCAGACACTGCTCCCTCTACCTCTGCCCATCGGAGTCTGCCTTTTGACTACATCGTTCTGCCTGCTGCTTCGGAACCTAGTTACCATATCTGTCTTTAGAGCATTGTCTGGCATTTTCACACAATCAGTGCATGGGCTGTCACTACTGATTGTGAGAGGCTACCCTTACCTGCATCAACCACCGTCCCTGAAGACCATCTCTACTGATCATCACCTGCCATTCAGGTCCCGGCTCCCGTGCTACCCTGGACCTTGTACACCTGTTGTCACATTCAAAATAGTTTGAACCAGAGCTTCAAATGAAGCCCTCTCCACAGCTCAGTCTCCAGCCAAGGTATGTGACATTGACATTATGCACAAAGAATATATTTGTCAGCACACCACGGATCTTCAGTTCAATTGTTTTTTATTTCAGCACAATCACATCACAAGCAAGAGAATGCAATGTTTCAAATGAATGCAAGACCCCTTCGTCTGGCATGTGATGATCATCACATGCCTGACAAAGGGGTCCTGCATGATTCTGAAATGTTATACTCTCTTGCTTGTGATGTGATCATCTATATTAATAAAACGGAAGTTTCCCTGCGTCTGCTTTTCCCTGTGTCCGTGGAAATGCGCTACTGCGCATGTGCTGAACGAACAGCCATTGAGACACAGAGAACACCGCCGCGCGAAAATTACTGTCACGGGCGAACCAAAGGTGCTGGAGACCCCAAAATTGTATCGCAGGTGCCAAGACGCTCCCCTACAGCTGAGAAAAATTTGGGGTTTCAAAGATGAAAGGGCGCAGAGCAGTGACCCTGAGAACCGGGCACCCCCGCAATAGACTCCATTGTTAAACCTGGTCACCTCGCGGTTAGGTCACGGCCCCTTTGGGGAGCTGTCTCGGGCGAACCAAAGGTGCTGGAGACCCCAAAATTGTATGGTAGGTAGCCATGACGCTCCCGCACCCTTTCATCCCCGAAACCCCAAATTTTTATCAGCTATAGGGGAGCGTCTCGGCCACCTGCGGTATAATTTTGGGGTCTCCAACACCTTTGGTTCACCCGTGACAGCAATTTTCCCGGGAGGTGAGGTGGTAATGGATTTGGGAGTATTTTCCTATTGGATGATCCACTGTTCTGTGTGCGTGAGGAGCTGCCCTTCCCCCTCCCCTCTGATTTCCTGCCCTCACATCTCCCCTCCCCCACACCAATCTCCAACCCGACATTTATCGTTCAATCCCCCCCATACACTACAATCCCCTCCCCTCCATACACTACAATCCCCTCCCTCCCCCACACACTACAATCCCCTCCCTCCCCCATACACTACAATCCCCTCCCTCCCCCCCACTACAATCCCCTCCCTCCCCCATACACTACAATCCCCCTCCCCCATACACTATAATTCCCCCCTCCCCCATACACTATAATCCCCCCCATCTATATTAATAAAATGGAAGTGTCCGTCCCTGTGTCCGTGGAAATGCGCTACTGCACATGTGCCGCACAAACAGCCATTGGGATGCAGAGAGACTTTGGGAGGCCGGCCGGCGCTGGGTGGGCGTGTAAGACAGGAGCGGATCCCCGCCCACTTCACTTCCTCCTCAGAAGAGAACGACTCTGAGGGAAGAGGCCTGTCGGATGATGCCTCGAAGGCATTATCCGACATGACAGAGGCATCATCCGACAGGCCTCTTCCCTCAGAGCCGCGGGGGGAGCCAGCATGCACACAGCGAAAGAAGCAGCAGCAGGTACATCATAGCGAGCAGTCTCTCCGATCTGTCCCGGCTCCTCCAATCACCTCCTCGCCATAAGTTCCAGCAAGTCACCGGAATCCACCAAACTTCCCACATACCTGCGGTAAATTCACACTGACAGCCCCGGGATCTCACCGATCACACAACGCACTCCCAGCGATGCACTCTGCTACGATACATGCCGACCTCATGAATATTTATAGAGGGACCGGACAGGCCCGCCCCCCGACCAATCCGATTATCCCCCCTGGAGGCAGGCGGCAGTTGAAAATTTGGTGTGTATATATATATATATATATATATATATATATATATATATATATATATATGTATGTGTGTGTATATATATATATATATATATATATATATATATATATATATATATATATATATATACACATACATACGTTCTAGCGCCCGTTAATTTAACAGGCTTAATGTCTAGTGCTTAAATAAAAAGCATTTGAACTGAAGATTCATGGTGTGCTAGCAAATATATTCTTTGTGGTGTTCATGATCAAGTCTCCAGCTGGTGGTTGCTACAGCACCAAGTATTCTAGAGCAATGGTTCTCAACTCCAGTCCTCAGGACCCACAAACAGACCAGGTTTTCAAGATAACTGAAATACATCACAGGTGATATAATTTGCTGCTTAGAGATTGCAGTACTCTAGTCTCCATCTCCTCAAGGTAATACTTAAAATCTGGCCTGTTAGTGGGTCCTGAGGACTGGAGTTGAGAACCACTGTTCTAGAGCTTTCCCCCAGGAATGTGTCCAATGGGAATATGGACTATTGATTGAAACTATCCACACACCATCTACTGCCCTGCTGGCACTGTCCACACACTGTCCTACTGACACTGTCCACTGCTCTACTGACTGACACTGTACACTTCTAAGGTAGGCTAAGTTTTAGATTTTTACAGTGATATTTGTTTTATTATATTTTTCCACATTTTCCTTACTATTTAGTTAGGCCTTGCGCCAAACCTCGTTGATCTATGATCTCTTTCATGTTGTTTAGGTAGATCTTCACCTCTCAAAGGTTGCCTATCCCTGCACTAAACTAAAACTCTGGCTTCTATTACTATTGATTTAAAGGAAACTATATTCTAATCATAATATCAATGTGCTCTCTATTTAATACAAGTGTTTTTTATTTTTATTACAAAAATATAAAAATATAGAAAAATATATTGCTTTATGAATTAAATCTATTGATCCTTGATGTCAAAGGTATCCCCAACTCCCGGGCCAGGGACTGGTGCCTGGCCGCGGCCTGTCTGCAACCGGATCGTGAAGGCTGCACTGTCAGATGCGCGGTGATTGCGGGTGAGCAGAGAGATGAAATAATCTCTCACCACCTGCCCCGGATCACTGCTCCTCCGCCCTTACAGCTGGGCCACTTCAATGTCATAGGTGCGGCATGGGGCAGAGAGATGACATCATCTCTAAGCCGCCTTCCCTGAATTACCGCTCTTCCGCCCTCACAGGTGGGTTGCTTCTGTCAGAGGTGCAGCAGGAAGCAGAGAGATGACATCATCTCTCACCGCCCACCCCGCATCACCGCTGTTCCACCCTCACTTGGAACCCACCACTACACCGAGGCCTGCCCCTGTGCTCAATGGACCAGTGCTGCCACCAATGCAGTGACAATTCACATCTGGTGGCAGGAGGCTGGAAAGTGACAATCCGCATCTGGTGGGTGGCAGGTAACGTGGAAAGGGATAATCTGTATCTGGTGGAAGGCAGACGACGTGGAACGTGACAATGCACATCTGGTTGCAGGCGACATGGCAAGTGACAATCTGCATCTGGTGGCCAGCGACGTGGCAAGTGACAATCCGAATCTAGTGGCAGGTGACGTGGCAAGTGACAATCCACATCTGGTGACAAGCGACATGGCAAGTGATGTGGAAAGGGACAATCTGCATCTGTTGGGTGGCAGGTAATGTGGCAAGTGACAATCTGTATCTGGTGGGAGGCAGATGACGTGGAACAAGACAATGCACATCTGGTTGCAGGCGATGTGGCAAGTGAAAATCTGCATCTGGTGGCCGGTGACGTGGCAAGTGACAATCCACATCTGGTGACAGGCGACGTGGCAAGTGAGGTGGTAAGTGACAATCTGCATCTGGTGGCAGGCAACGTGGCAAGTGACAATACTCATCTGGTGTCAGGTGACCTGGCTAATGACAATCCGCATCTTGTGGCAGGCGACGTGGAAAGTGACAATACGCATCTGGTGGCAGCCGACGTGGCAAGTGATGTGGCAAGTGACAAACTGCATCTGGTGGCAAGTGACAAGCTGCATCTGAAGACAGGCAATGTGGCAAGTGACAATCCGCATCTGGTGGGTGGCAGGCGACATGGCAAGTGACAATTCGCATCTGGTGGCAGGTGATGTTGCAAGTGACAACCTGCATCTGGTGGCAGATGATGTGGCAAGTGACAGTCCACATCTGGTGGCAGTTGACATGGCAAGTGACAAGCTGCATCTGAAGGCAGGTGATGTGGCAAGTGAAAAACTGCATCTGGTGGCAAGTAACAAGCTGCATCTGAAGGCAGGCAATGTGGCAAGTGACAATCCGCATCTGGTGGGTGGCAGGGGACGTGGCAAGTGACAATCCGCATCTGGTGGCAGGTGATATGGCAAGGGACAAGCTGCATCTTGTGTCAGGCGACGTGGCAAGTGACAAGTAACAAGGGGGTCCCCATATCCCGCCCACCCATGAATGAGTAATGGGTACGTCCCCCTACAATTCACCGAAAAAGTGTCAAAAATTTATAAAAACAGTACGCAGGTTTTTGACAGTTCCTTTATTAAAAATAATAAAAAACAATGTCCCCCAATGTAGATCCATTGCCATTCACAATGCCCACCGCACTCCTTGACCCTTCAAAAAGCTCTGCCCCCGAGGAAGACTGACTGCCGAATACCTGCTCTGCCGTTTGACAGTTCCCTAAATTGGTAATGGGCGGGGTCACATGGTGACATCACCTGGTTGCCCCACTCCCTTGTGACATCACCAACCGTTGCATTCTGGGTGGCACCAGGTGACGTCGCCAGGTGGCTCGGCCCCTTACCTATATAAGAACTGTCAAACGGTGGAGTCTGCAATAGGCGGTCAGCCTTCATCGTGGGCAAATTTTTTTTGGGGTCTGGAAGTGGCGGGGCATCATGAGTGACGATGAATTTACATCAGGGGGCATTGTTTTTTTTATTTTTTTTTTAATAAAGCATTTGTCAAAAATCGTCTACTGTTTTTCTTTATTTTTGACACTTTTTTGGTGAATGAGTATGGGTACAATGTACCCTTACTCATTCACATGGGCAGGGGCGAGATCTAGGGGCACCCTTTTTACAGGGGGCTTCCAGGATTCCGATAAGCCCCCTGCCTGCAGACCCCCACAACCACAGCCCAGGGTTGTCGGGAAGAGACCCTTGTGCACCCACCCCCCATGTTGAGGGCATGTGGCCTGGTATGGGTCAGGAGGGAGGGGCTCGCTTTCCTTTCCTTTTCTTGCCTGCCAAGCTGTGTGCTTGTATAAGGGTCTGGTATTGATTTTAGGGGGGGGGGTCCCACACCGCTTTTGTTTTTAAAGTTGTGGCGTGGTGTGTTTACCTTTATTTTTTGGGGGGAACCCCCAAAATCAATACCAGACCCTTATCCATATATGCAGCCTGGCAAGTCAAGAAAGGGGGGGACAAGCAAGCGCTCCCCCCGAACCATACTAGGGGCCACATGCCCTCAACATGGGGGGGTGGGTGCTTTGGAGCAGGGGGGGCATCTGTTGATAGAGACAAGAGTCTCTTCCCCACAACCCTGGGCTGTGGTTGTGGGGGTCTGGTGGTGGGCTTATCCGCGAAAAAAATCTGAGAGGAGTTATAACCCTCCCTTTTTCCCATAGATCTACTTTAAGCATAATTAAAATCATCGCTCTTGAAAGAACAATCCATTTAAAAAAAATGTATTGATACATGTCGCCTAGGGCAGTACCCAGACCCCATACCCATTTTATGGCCAATTACTTGCATATAAGCCTTCAAAATGTGTGCTATTGATTTTTCCTGTTCGGCTCCCATAGACTTTAACCACCTCCCATCCGCGCTACAGCCTATATACGGCTGCAGCACGGACTTGAATTTTCGGGAGGCCGTTTTTAAACGGCCTCCCAGAAACAGTCTCCCCGCGCGCTCCCGCGAGCACGCATCGGGGAAAATCTGTGTCGGCCATGTCCCTTGGACACAGCTGATCACAGATCGTGGTGAATGGCCAATCACAGTGGCCATTCACCACGTGATCGGACCATCCAATGAGAGATGATCTCATATGTAAACATATGAGATCATCTCTCATCGCCAGCGCTCCTTCCTCACACGGAGCCTGCAGTGTGAGGAAGGAGGGGGAGCCTCACAGCGCCGGGGACAAAGAAAAATGTAATCAGGGCACCGATCACCAGTGCCCTGATTACTAGAGGTAAAAAAAACATATACACAGTGCCCACAGTGCCCGCCATCAGTGCCCCCCATCAATGCCCACAATCAGTGCCCATAGTGCTGTCATGCAGTGCCCATCAGTGCCTGCTCATCTAGGCACTGATGAGCACTGACTGGCAGCACTATGGGCACTGAGTGTGGGCACTGATGGTGCTGCCCATCAGTGCTCATCAGTGCCGCCCATCAGTGCTCATCAGTGCCACCCGTCAGTGTCCATCAGTGCCATCCGCCAGTGCCCATCAGTGCCGCCTGTCAGTGCCGCCTCTCAGTGCCCAGCAGTGCCACCTCTCAGTGCCACCTCTCAGTGCCCAGCAGTGCCACCTCTCAGTGCCCAGCAGTGCCACCTATCAGTGCTCATCAGTGCCACCTATCAGTGCTCATCAGTGCCGCCTATCAGTGCCGCCTATCAGTGCCGCCTATCAGTGCTCATCAGTGCGGCATATTAGTACCTCCTCATCAGTGCCCATAAGTGCCACCTCATCAGTGCCCATAAGTGCCACCTCATCAGTGCCCATCAGTGCAGCCTATCAGTGCCCATCAGTGCCGCCTCATCAGTGCACATCAGTGAAGGAGAAAAATTTATTTTCAAAATTTACTCGCAGAAAATAAGAAAAACTTTTTTTTTTTTTCAAAATTTTCTGTCTTTTTTCTTTTTTTTTGTAAAAAATAAAAAACCCAGAGATGATTACATACCACCAAAAGAAAGCTCTATTTGTGTGAAAAAAATGATAAAAATTTCATATGGGTACAGTGTAGCATGACCGCGCAATTGTCAGTCAAAGTGTGAGAGCACTGAAAGCTAAAAATTGGTCTGGATGGGAAGGGGGTTTAAGTGCACAGAAGGCAAGTAGTTAATGAGCTTGCTGTTCAGGTTTGAACATTTCCCCTGTTCAGGAGTTCTGCTGCGAAACGAACAGGAATGTTCGGCCCATCTTTACATGGCACAGATGCGCCACTTTACAGGCAGACTATGGGGACCCCCCAAGGCACTATATTTCATTAGGAAACCCCAAAACTAAGAACCCTGGGTTCCTAATCATTCAGGCCATCTAAACTTGATTCTACATGTTGGATGATGATACAAGCGTTTGTTATTTGAATATGATGTACGTTTTCTGCCTTTTTTTAATACATTTTGAGATACAGTTTTACACTATATGGAGGTTATTTTTTTTATCCCTATGGTTCAATGCACTGCACAAGACTGTTCCCTGAGTGGCGGTCCCACCGTGGAATGAAGTTGTGATATCTCCAGAGTTACCTGTATGCACCATCCCTGGCTATACTTTAACCACTTTACCACCGGAGGATTTTGCTGTCTTACGTCCAGGCCACTTTTTGCGATTCGGCGCTGTGCGGCTTTAACTGACAATTGCGCGGTCATGCAACGCTGTACCCAAGCGAAATTTACGTCCTTTTTTTTCCCACAAACAGAGCTTTCTTTTGGTGGTATCTGATCACCTGTGTGATGTTCTTTTTTTTGCAATATTAATTTAAAAAATTTACAAATATGGAAAAAAATAACAATATTTTTCTACTTTGACAGTTAAAAAATATCCAATATATTCAATTTTTGTCATATTTTTAGGCCAAAATGTATTTAGCTACATGTCTTTGACAAAAAATTCTCAATGAGCGTATTTTTAACCGCTTTATGACTGGAAGGTTTTACCCCATTCCTGACCAGGCCATATTTTGCGATTCGGCACTGCGTTACTTTAACGCACAATTGCACGGTCGTGCAACGCTGTACCCCCAAATAGAGCTTTCTTTTGGTGGTATTTGATCACCTGTGCAATTTTTACTTTTTACGCTATAAACAAAAAAAGAGCGACAATTTTGAAAAAATAACAATATTTTTCCCATTTTTTTATATGAAATTCCCCCCCAAAACAATGGAAAAATCACATTTTTTTTATAATTTTAGGCCAATTTGTTTTCTGCTACATATTTTTGGTAAAAAAAAAAATCGCAATAAGCGTATTTTGATTGGTTTGTGCAAAAGTTATTGCGTTTACTAACTAAGGGAAAGATTTCTGTCATTTTTGGTGTTTTTTTTTTTTAACGAGTAATGGCGTCGATCTGAGATTTTTTTTGCGGGAATGCGACATTGCGGCGGACAGATCGGACCCTTGACTGACATTTTTGACACTTTTGGGGGTACCAGTGACATTACTACAGTAATTAGTGCTATACATATGCACTGTTACTGTAAAAATGACACTGGCAGGGAAGGGGTTAATTTTTATTGGAGAGGGAGGGGTTAATGTATGCCTGGTGCTTACTGACGTGTGTGGGGGGAGGTGACTGAGTGACACAGGGACAGATCGCAGGTTCAGCTATGCTGAACCCTGCAATCTGACCCTGCCTGTCACTTAGGAGATCCGCCCGCTTTGTTTACACAAGCGGGCAGATTTCCACACTAGATCCCCGACGATCGGGGAAGAGCAGCGGTGATCACTGCTGCTCCTCCCCTGGCCCGACTCCCGCTGTAACTGAATACAGCAGGAGCGAGCCTCCGGCAGCGCGCGCACGCCGCCGAGAGAGGGGAATGTCTGGTGACGTAGGTCTACGTCGCCAGACAATAATGAGCCACTTTGCCGCAGTACAGTCAACGTGACTGGTCGGCAAGTGGTTAATGCCGTTGACTCAGTGCTTATTGGAGTTCATATTCTCTGGTAAGCATTGAATCTATATGAGTGGTGGACGGTACACAGTGGTGATTTAACCTCCCTGGCGGTATGATTCTTTCCGATTTTAGGTGCTGAAAGCGGTACCATTATTTTGCATGTAATTCTTAAGAACGAGCAGCCCAAACCAACTATTTACAAATGATTTTTTTTTACTGTGTGTTCTTCTTTATAACATCTCGTGTATGATAAGGTTTGAAACACAAAATCATAAATTATAATATAATAAATAACTATAATTAAGTTAAAGTATGTATTTATGTATATATATATATATATATATATATATATATATATATATATATATATATATATATATATATACACAGTGGGTACGGAAAGTATTCAGACCCCCTTACATTTTTCACTCTTTGTTATATTGCAGCCATTTGCTAAAATCATTTAAGTTCATTCTTCTTCCTCATGAATGTACACATAGCACCCCATACTGACAGAAAAACACAGAATTGTTGACATTGTTGCAGATTTATTAAAAAAGAAAAACTGAAATATCACATGGTCCTAAGTATTCAGACCCTTTGCTGTGACACTCATATATTTAACTCAGGTGCTTTCCATTTCTTCTGATCATCCTTGAGATGGTTCTACACCTTCATTTGAGTCCAGCTGTGTTTGATTATACTGATTGGACTTGATTAGGAAAGCCACACCCCTGTCTATATAAGACCTTCCAGATCACAATGCATGTCAGAGCAAATGAGAATCATGAGGTCAAAGGAACTGCCTGAAGAGCTCAGAGACAGAATTGTGGCAAGGCACAGATCTGGCCAAGGTTACAAAAAGATTTCTGCTGCACTTAAGGTTCCTAAGAGCACAGTGGCCTCCATAATCCTCAAATGGAAGACGTTTGGGACGACCAGAACCCTTCCTAGAGCTGGCCGTCCGGCCAAACTGAGCTATCGGGGGAGAAGAGCCTTGGTGAGAGAGGTAAAGAAGAACCCAAAGATCACTGTGGCTGAGCTCCAGAGATGCAGTCAGGAGATGGGAGAAATTTGTAGAAAGTCAACCATCACTGCAGCCCTCCACCAGTTAGGGCTTTATGGCAGAGTGGCCCGACAGAAGCCTCTCCTCAGTGTAAGACACATGAAAGCCCGCATGGAGTTTGCTAAAAAACACCTGAAGAACTCCAAGATGGTGAGAAATAAGATTCTATGGTCTGATGAGACCAAAATAGAACTTTTTGGCCTTAATTCTAAGCGGTATGTGTGGAGAAAACCAGGCACTGCTCATCACCTGTCCAATACAGTCCCAACAGTGAAGCATGGTGGTGGCAGCATCATGCTGTGGGGGTGTTTTTCAGCTGCAGGGACAGGACGACTGGTTGCAATCGAGGGAAAGATGAATGCGGCCAAGTACAGGGATATCCTGGACAAAAACCTTCTCCAGAGTGCTCTGGACCTCAGACTGGGCCGAAGGTTTACCTTCCAACAAGACAATGACCCTAAGCACACAGCTAAAATAACGAAGGAGTGGCTTCACAACAACTCCGTGACTGTTCTTGAATGGCCCAGCCAGAGCCCTGACTTAAACCCAATTGAGCATCTCTGGAGAGACCTAAAAATGGCTGTCCACCAACGTTTACCATCCAACCTGACAGAACTGGAGAGGATCTGCAAGGAGGAATGGCAGAGGATCCCCAAATCCAGGTGTGAAAGACTTGTTGCATCTTTCCCAAAAAGACTCCTGGCTGTATTAGATCAAAAGGGGGCTTCTACTAAATACTGAGCAAAGGGTCTGAATACTTAGGACCATGTGATATTTCAGTTTTTCTTTTTTAATAAATCTGCAACAATGTCAACAATTCTGTGTTTTTCTGTCAGTATGGGGTGCTATGTGTACATTCATGAGGAAGAAGAATGAACTTAAATGATTTTAGCAAATGGCTGCAATATAACAAAGAGTGAAAAATGTAAGGGGGTCTGAATACTTTCCGTACCCACTGTATATATGTGTGCGTATACATATATATATTGTGAGGGATTAGCTCGGTGGCGGGTGTGGATGACCCCTCGGGGGGTGTTTTTTCCCAGAGAGGTAGCCGACAAGTGCTTGCAAACAAACAGTGTGGTTTATTAAATGGTGTTTTCTTCACCAGGCTGTATGCAGCAAAACATCCAAAATAAAATAAAACAGAAAATAAATCCTTGCCTCTGTGGGCGGCTACCTTCTCACAACTGGAACCTGCCTAAGTGTCTGTCTCCAACCTACCGTCGGGCAGACTTCCTTGTCCTACAGTGGACACTCAATAGTCCTTTTATAATAGTTTCACAGGGCAACACAGTCCTTTTGTTTCTTTCACACAGAAACACTTCGTCTTCTCACCTTTGAGACGTATTCACCCTTGGTTACCGTCCCGGGCACACATCACTCCGGGGGGTCTTCTCCCAGGCCCACACATCCTGTCGGGAGGCACACGCTGACTGTCCTCCTGCTCCCAGCCCACATGGCTTCAGGATGCAGCTTCTGGAGGCAGCAAACAACAGGAATTTCTCTGAACAAATTATAGAGCCTTAACTCCCTCATTCTGAACAGGTGAAGGCCTTTCAACTTCCTGCTGGCTAGCTCTGTAGCCAACACCCTAAATTAATTAATGGACTTCTCAATCAGGTGGAAAATGTATCTCCTTCCTGTGACTACATTCCCAGATTTAGCTGACTTCCTGTCACATACCCCCCCCTCTTGTTTCAACCCTAGGGTTGGGACACATATTTCCAGGCACGCATGTGTCAGGCACTGCTGACTCACTGATAAGCCTCCTATTATCCTCAAGCTTCCGGATGAAACTGTTTTGTCATCTTCATTGACGGATTTCTCATAAATGCCACACAGTTTGTCTCTCATCTCATATACACATTCTTCAACTGCATTTTTGGCATCATTTCGCTCCTTCTCGTTTCTGTCATCTTCATTGACAGCTTTCTCATAAATGTCAGACAGCTTGTCCCTCATAACCGTCTGTCCAATCCACCATGGAGGACCGTGATCCATAGGCAACTCAATTGGGCTAGTCTTAATGTCTTCAACATTCTTAAGACGCCTCTCTCTGCAATCCATAAATGTTTTCCACAAAACTTTGAGAACCTTTGCTTCACTAAGCTTTGTTCCAAGTAGGGACTCTTGACATCCCTCTGTGACTTGAGTTGCCTCTCCATACATCTGTACACAATCATTGACTTTTTGTTGTAAAAGGGAATGATCTTCCTTCTTGAGCTTTGCTTGCTCTAAGATGCTGTGCAGAGGATTTTCCAATTGAGACAACAGGCTGTCACACATTTCTTCAAAGTGACCCCTGTTCCTTTTCCCAGAGATATCAATATCATTCACCAAACATTTCATATTCATAGGCAGATCTGAAGCATTTGCACTCATCAACTTCTTAAACTTTTCGCCCTCCTGAGCGAGTCGCAGTAAAGGCCTACTATTTGATTTGATATTGAGTTTATATTTCTTGCCAAACTCTTCACAGAAGAAGCCAACCAGAACATCATCAACTTTCCTTCCACCAACATAGGGGTCAAAGGCAACAACACAGTTGAACCCAGCGATCTGGGTGGTATCCATTATAGACCTCCTCTCTGCATCAGTGAAGAAGCATGGAACTGCAACACATTCTTTTACAGGTTTCTTCAATGCACTTTCTGCTGAACTATTTGACCGCTCAAGGTCACCTAGTTCTTTTTCTCTATCTGAATTCCACATGGAATGCATCTCAAGATCACGATCAAACTTCTGCCACCCGTCTTTCACCAGTTTCATTTTAGAAATATTCTCTGAAAGGCACTTGAAATTCATTTGCTTCACGTTTTCACCAACAGCCTTAGTTTTCTCCACTAGGTGGCGTTTGCTTTTTCCTCCCAGATTTATATCACTTGCTTTAGTTTTCTCCGCTTTAGTTTTCTCCACTAGGTTTTCAGCCTGAACTGAGAAATCATCACATTTCTTACACAACTCCTTTATTTGCTGAAGTTCTAATGATACATTTTCCAATGCTTGAAGTTTTTGAAGGAACGGTTTATTCCAAAGGGGTGATTCAAGCCACGTGTCATCACATTTCTGAGGCTCACTCAGGACAGACCCCAAAACACTGATCCTTTTAAAAACTGCATCAGGCACACTATCCCCTCTTTGGGACAGATCCTCTGTTGCCTGGAATTCCTCTTCCAGTTCCTGCAACGGAATCTTCATCTCTTCTACTTGCTGTTCTAAGGCTCGCTTAGACTTTTCTAGCTCCTGAACGCTTTTCACAACATCATCCTTGGAGCTGACCAATTCTTCCATTTCTGTACGCAGCTGTTTAACACTTTCTAGTTCAGCCTTACACTCTAGAGCTTCCTCCAAAGAGCGAGCCAAGAACAGGGCTTTGCTCTCGTTATCACGCACCTCCGTTTCTGCACGTGCGCGTTCTTCTGCATATTTTGCAGACACAGTCTTCTCTTCACCAAGCATCTGATCAAACTTCTTTTTCACATCTTCAACACACTGTAATGAACCAACGCTTTCTTCCATGCGTTTTTTCATATCCGCTATCTGAGCTTGCAATGTTGCGACTTGCTCTGATAGGTTTTTCTTTGCTTCCGCCTCCTCTTTTAATTGTTCCAGGAAGCCATTTTTCTCATCTTCCATTTGTTTGAGCTTTGTGCTAAAACTCAGCCTTTGACACCTCTCTTCCTGTAAGAGTTCCTGCGTGTCTTGCAGCTGCGATTCCAAGATAGAAAAATCTTCCGCAATTTCTCTAGATTTGCGGTCTGCTTGAGAAAGCCGATTTGTGACACTGTCCAACTCAACCTGCAATCGGTTTGCCTTCTCTGACAGCTTAGCACACAATCGGTCACCTTCTGACACCTTGACTTGCGATTCCAGAAGCTGTGCCTCTACTTTTTCCCTCTTATGTTCACAATCTCCTTTTCCCTGCATAAGAGCCTTCACCTCATTGGCTAGCATCTGGGAATAAGAATGTAATTCTGCCACACAGGCTTCTTTCTCCTTTAACTGCTGCTGGACACGTTGGGCTTCCCCTTTCCAACTTTCACAGTCCGCACGCCATTCATCTACCACATTGCTCAAAGTAGTGAGCTCATACACAGTACTCAGTAATTTAGCCTCTCTTTCACTTTTCTCTTTGTCGCTGAGAGACAATGTCGCTTTCAGAGCAACATTCTGTTCCTGCGACTCCTGCAGGTCTATTTTTGTAGCTCCCAAAGACTGAAGACTTTTTTCCAGCTGATTACGCAACTCCAACATATCAGCCATACTTTGCTTCTGCAAAGTCTGAATTTCACTTTCCTTTTCCATGAGGATGGTATCTTTCTCCATTATAGTCTCTCTGCGTTTTTGCAACTCGACCAAAAGAAGAGCAGTGGATTCTTCCCACTGTAACACATGAGACTTGAGTAGTTCATTCGTTTCCTGCAAGTTTCTATGCTCCATTTTAAGCAATTCCAAGGCTTGTTCCTTTTCTTCCATTTTCCGTTGCAAGGCATCCAACTTAGCCCTGCACACATACTCGGTTTCCTCCATACCGATGGCCTCCATTGGCTGCTGGCGTCTCTGTTTCCAGCCTGCCATGCTCTCTTGATGAGCCTTTTGTTGAGCTGCAAAGCTCTGCTGAAAATCCGCATTTGCCTGCTGTTGAGCTGTATTTGCTTGCTGTTGAGCTGCATTTGATATAATCAGATGTTTCAACATCTCCTCCATTTTGAGTTTACTTTTCATCTGAGCACACTGCGTCTCCATAGCGGTTTCATCAGTGTTGCTAGGGACAACAACCTTCCTCTTTAGTAGACTCTCTTTAGGCATGGATGGGGCTGGTTCAGACGGCAACATCCCCTCCATCCATAGAATCCGGTCTCTCATTTCATCTATCTTTGCATTCTTCAGGCGTTTGGACCGCCCCATCTTCAATAACTCCACAAACAAATTTTTCACAGTCCAGCAAACAATTTTCAGACCACTGTCTCTTCAACACATGTAGTTTTTCTCTCTCTTGCAGGATCTCTTTTCCTGCGCACACAGTTTGTGCAGTCACTTGCACCAGACACAACAAAGTTCATCAAAAAATTTTGAGACCCCTGTCTCTTTAAAACACTTTTTTTTTTTTTTTTTTTCTGTCAGGATCTTCTCTCCTGCACACATAGATTGTGCAATCTCATGCACCAGACAAAGTTCATCAAACATTTGCACTTCCTTGCAGGGATCTTGCTGCTTCTGCCCGCTGCATACCTCCACCATATGTGAGGGATTAGCTCGGTGGCGGGTGTGGATGACCCCTCGGGGGGTGTTTTTTCCCAGAGAGGTAGCCGACAAGTGCTTGCAAACAAACAGTGTGGTTTATTAAATGGTGTTTTCTTCACCAGGCTGTATGCAGCAAAACATCCAAAATAAAATAAAACAGAAAATAAATCCTTGCCTCTGTGGGCGGCTACCTTCTCACAACTGGAACCTGCCTAAGTGTCTGTCTCCAACCTACCGTCGGGCAGACTTCCTTGTCCTACAGTGGACACTCAATAGTCCTTTTATAATAGTTTCACAGGGCAACACAGTCCTTTTGTTTCTTTCACACAGAAACACTTCGTCTTCTCACCTTTGAGACGTATTCACCCTTGGTTACCGTCCCGGGCACACATCACTCCGGGGGGTCTTCTCCCAGGCCCACACATCCTGTCGGGAGGCACACGCTGACTGTCCTCCTGCTCCCAGCCCACATGGCTTCAGGATGCAGCTTCTGGAGGCAGCAAACAACAGGAATTTCTCTGAACAAATTATAGAGCCTTAACTCCCTCATTCTGAACAGGTGAAGGCCTTTCAACTTCCTGCTGGCTAGCTCTGTAGCCAACACCCTAAATTAATTAATGGACTTCTCAATCAGGTGGAAAATGTATCTCCTTCCTGTGACTACATTCCCAGATTTAGCTGACTTCCTGTCACAATATATATATATATATATATATATATAGATATACGTGTGTGTGTATATATATATATATATATATATATATATATATATATATGCAGATATATATATATATATATATACATAAAAAGTACAGTAAAACTGCAGGAAAGGGCATGGGGGGCAAACTAATGTGAATTTATTTTATTTTGCAATGTATCAGTGTTTTTGGTGTGTTTTACTGTTTGAATTTGCCGCTGGTTCCACCCCCCTGTGAGCGTCACGTCGCAGGAGACGGAAGACGGGGCTCAGAGCATCAGGAGGAAGATCCGCCGCTGTACATCGCCGGGATACATCGCTGGATGCCAGTAACAAGGTGAGTACTCTCTCTTACAGGATCCAGCGATCTCCCTAGCGGTACCCCGAGTGTGGCTCGGGGTTACCGCTTTTGGCACTGAAATTTAACCCCGAGCCACACTCGGGAATACCGCTAAGGAGGTTAAACACGTATAGTGGCAAAACTAACTTATACCACGAAGTTTGCACTGAGATCTTCATTTCAATTTCATTTTACATTATATATTGTGAACTTAATGTACACTATATGGACTTTATTGTTATTTTCATGTCATTTTGGCACTTTTGCACTTTACGATTCCTTTTTTAAATTTTCATATTTATTGATATTTTCTCAGCGCTGAAATTATTTATCACCCAATCACTTTTACAGGGCACAGAAGGGGGCCCCTTCCCCGCTGCCGCTCACTGCTGTTTCAGTACAATTGGGTAGTCTGGGACCACTTCTCTCTGTCAGGTTAGCTGAGCTTAGAAAAGGAGAAGGTCGATCTGTACATTCCCCTCCTCTGTAGCGTAAGAAACCAGAAGTGACAAGGATTTTTTCACTTGCAGTTTCGGTTTGTTGTTTACAAGCTGTTACTGGCTATGAAAGCATCTGATCAAACTCAGTTTCATCAAATGCTTTTGAGGTCAGAAAAGAGATCTGGGGTCTCCGTAAAGAATACCTGTCACTGCCCATTATCACAATGGGATAGTGTTCTTCCCTTGTTAAAGCAATAAAGTTGATCTGAAAAAAAAATTAAAGATACAGTTTTACAAAAAAATAAATAAAATAAAATAAATACAATAAAAAAAAAAAAAATAATTAAAATGCCCCTGTGCCCCCAAGCTCACATGAAAATGTGAATGCACTCTTAGGTCCCACACACATACAGAAATGGTGATTGCACCACACATGTAAGATATTGCTGGGAATATCAGATTGAGAGCAATAATTGTAGTGGCAGGCCTCCTGATTAAATTTAATCTGGCAAACTGTAAAGGTGTTTAAAGCGTCACCTATAGATAATTTAATGCACCATAATTTGTCTCCATTTCATGGGTGTGCATAGTTTTAAAGCATGAGACATGTTAGGTATCTATTTACTTGGCGTAACATCATCTTTTACATTTTACAGAAAAATTGGGTATTATATTGTGTTTGTGTGCACTAAAATTCATTAACATCTATTTTTTCCTGAAAATTTCTGTTTGATAAACTGCTGTGCAAATATCATGTGACATAAAAAATGCATTTTATTCTCCAGGTTTTTAATTTAGAAATCTACCTAGAAAATATAATAATGTTTGGAGGTTCTAAATTATTTTCTGGCAAAAAATATGCAGATTTTTACATGTATGAGAAATGTCAGAATTAGCCAGGGATGGCAAGTGGTTAAGATATTTTTTCTAAAAAAAAAATTTCATCCTGTGCTTGTGTTGATAGCTCTTTGATCTTTAGGTTGTTGTTTAACCACTTAAGCCCCAGCCCTATTTCGGACACTTTTTGTTTACAAGTTAAAACCAGTATTTTTTCCTAGAAAACTACTTAGAACCCCCAAACATTATATATATTTTTTTGCAAAGACTCTGGAGAATAAAATGTCGGTCATTGCAAAATTTTTTGTCAAGCAGTATTTGCGCAGCGGTCTTTAAAACGCCATTTTTTTGGAAAAAATTTGAAAAATCACATTTCACTGCATTTAAAAAATACTAAACAGTAAAGTTAGCCCATTTTTTTTGTATATTGTGAAAGATGATGTCACGCCGAGTAACATCAACATGTTACGGTTTAAAATTGCGCCCCCCGTGGGATGGCGACAAACTACGGTCAATAGAGATCTCAATCGGCGACGCTTTAAATGTATTTAACGGTTCTGGCTCTGGCGATCGCGATCGCGGCGATACCTCACATGTGTGGTTTGAACAGCGATTTCATTCGCGGCTCAACTTGCGTATATGTTTTTTTTTTGTGCGCGAGCTAACGATGACGGGGGCGGCTAAATTTTTTTTTTTTCCTATTTATTTTTTCTTTTTTTTTAACTTTATTACAGGTTTTTTTTAAAAAAAAAAAAATCTGATCACTTTTATTGCTGTCACAAGCAATGTAAACATCCCTTGTGACACCAATATGTAGTGACAGGTACACTTTATGGAGGGATCGAGGGTCTAAAAGACCCTAGACCCCTCCACTACACTTCCATGTATGCAAAACGCCAAAAACGGCGTTTTTGCATACAGCCATTTTTAAATTTGCCGCCTTTTGCAGCACAGTAACCCGGAAGTGACGTCATGGACGCCGCCTCCGGGTTACATCATCGGAGACCCGATCGATGCCATTTCCGGCATTCATCGGGACTCCATCCAGCCGTCGGTTGTGCCGGCTGGGTGCTTGGGGCTCCCAGTGGGACGGGAGCCCCGAGCAAAGTCGCGGAAGGCGGCGGGAGGGGGGGGCCGTCCCCTCCCGCTCACCCGGGTAACGATCGAGCGGCTCCCGAGCCGCATTGGTCGTTACCGACGGAAAGCCGACCTTCGGCTTTAAACCACGGTACCGGGATGATGCCTATAGCTAGAGGCATCATCCCGCTATAACCCCGCAAAGTCTGCCGACGTACGGGTACGTCAGTATGCGGTAAGTGGTTAAATATGTACTCTAACCAACTATGGGGCCTGTCAAAGAAAGGTATATGTATACAGTACAGGTGTATCTAAAAAAAAATTGAACATCATCAAAAAGTGCATTTATTTCAGTAATTCAAAAAGTGAAACTCTTTTAATATATAGATTCATTACACACAGAGCGATATATTTCAAGCATTTTATTTATTTTCTTCTAAATTTCGATGATTATGGCTTACAGCTAGTGAAAACCCAAAATTTAGTATCTCAGGAAATTAGAATATTACATATGACCAATAAAAAAAAGGCTTTTTAATACCGAAATGTTGGCTTACTGAAAAGTATGTCCATATACAGTATAGTATGCACTCAATACTTGGTCGAGCTCCTTTTGCATAAATTACTGCAACAGTGTGGCGTGGCATGGAGGCGATCAGCCTATGGCATTACTGAGGTGGTATTGAAACCCAGGTTGCTTTGATAGCAGCCTTCAGCTCATCTGCATTGTTGGGTCTGGTGCCTCTCATCTTCCTCTTGACAATACCCCACAGATTCTCTATGGGGTTTAGGTCAGGCCAGTTTGCTGGCCAATCAAGCACAGTGATACCATTATCATTAAATCAGGTATTGGTTGTTTTGGCAGTGTGGGCAGGTGCCAAGTCCTGCTGGAAAATTAAATCAACATCTCCATAAGGCTGGTCAGCAGAAGGAAGCATGAAGTGCTCTAGAGTTACCTGTTAGAGGGCTGCACTGACTTTGGACTTGATAAAACACAGTGGACCAACACCAGCAGATGACATGGCTCCTCAAATCATCACTGACTATGGGAATTTTACACTGGACCTCATGCAACTTGGATTCTGTTCCTCTCCACTCTTCCTCCAGACTCTGGTACCTTAATTCAAATGAAATGCAAAATTTACTTTCATCCAACTTTGGACCTGTCAGGAACGCTCCCTGTGCACACTGAAGTACTGTCATGAATCTGCAACCTAAGGGTTAACCTAGCTCAGGCTAATTTCATTAATTGACAACAGGCTGCCTTATTTAAGCACCTCAGCAGCACAGTGTCTTTGCTGTCTGATCTGAAGCTTCTCCTGTGTTCCTGAACCTGAAACCTGTTGTATCCAGTTTGATTCCTGTTTGACCTCCGAGGTTGTCCCTCACCTCGCTTGTCTGCTGCCCGCCCTGACCTTGGCTTGTTTGTGACCACTCTTTGTCTTATCCTTGTCTGTTTATCTGCCACCGGATCCGGACCTGTTCACCTCCTGGCAGGGCAACCCCAAGGACCGTGACCTGGTGCTATACACGCAGCAAAATCCATCCTCACCATCTGAGGCTCTGGTGAAGACCGGTTGGCACTTAGATTCCGCACCTCGGGTTAGCCTGCATCTACTGCCTAGGTGACTCATCTGTGCTCCATCCCTCTGTGAGCTAGAGGCTACCCTCTGCACGTCAGGCTCACCTCCAGAGTCCTGACAGTATCAGACAGCCATGTCGCAGCCTGCAAGAGGGGCCTCACCATTGGATGAGATCTGCCAGCATATCACAACTTTATCTCAAGCCATGAAGACCCTTCAGGAGGGCTACATGCATCTGGAGGAACGGATGCGTTCTGCACCTGGGAACCCCCCTGTGACGACAGCTTCTTCTTCCTCAGTACCAGCAGAACCTACTCCAGGTCCCACGGTAGTGATGTTGCCATCCGAACCCCGGGTCCCTACACCCGTAAAGTTCTCAGGGGACTGAGGCAAGTTCAGGGCGTTTCGCAACGCATGTGAATTATATTTCTCTCTGCAACCTCAGACTTTTTCCTTGGAGACTACCAAAGTGGGCTTTGTCATCTCCCTGCTCCTGGATGAACCACAGTCTTGGGCTCATCAGTTTATTGAAGAGCACAGTCCTCATCTGGAGTCCTTATTATCTTTCTTCAGTGCCATGGCCCAGCTGTATGATGACCCTCAGCAAACCTCCACCGCTGAGGCTGCTCTGCACGCGCTTCAGCAGGGTCAAAGAGCTGTGGAAGACTACGTAACAGACTTTAGACGTTGGAGTTCTGACACCCAGTGGAATGACGCTGCATTACGGCATCAGTTCCGTTTAGGTCTGTCTGAAGGGCTGAAGGAGGAGCTAGCCCGGGTTGGGGTTCCTGATACCCTAGAGACTCTAATAAATCTGGCTATCCGGATAGACTGCCGGCTCCGGGAACGCCGTGCAGAATGTTCCACCCAGCAGCCTCGTGCGGCCTGGATGATGCCGCGGTATGTGGCCCCGATACACGTCCCTTCCTTTAATCCGTTTCCTACCAGCTCTGCTCCTGCTAACTTCACCATGGATGTCCCAGAACCAATGCAGCTTGGCGTTAGGAGACCTGCCCTGTCTACTGAAGAAAGGCACCGCCCGCAAAAGAACAATCTCTGCCTGTACTGTGGAGAAGCCGGTCACTACGTGCGCTTCTGCCCTGCGAAGCTACGTAAGTGCCTTTCCATCTCCCCATCCAGTGGTCCAGCATCCGCTTCCAGTGCTTGTCACCTAGCCTTCCCTGTGTCGTTTGAGCTCCCAGGAGGTACCATACCAGTAACCGCGATTATTGACTCCGGAGCATGTAGTTGCTTTATCGACCTGTCATTCGCTGTTCAATGGGGTATTCCACTTCAACCCAAGACCCAAGGACCTACCATCTTCCTGGCTGATGGTTCCCACATCAGTTCCGGACCTGTGACCCAGGAGACTCCTCCTCTCCTTAATGATCTCCTCTTGTGACCATAAGGAACTAATAAGCCTAGACGCTATCGCGTCCCCCTTGTTTCCAGTCATCTTGGGGTTACCTTGGTTGAAGGCACACAACCCAAATCGACTGGACCTCTGGAGTCATCAAGTTCCCATCTACCTACTGCTTGAATTCCTGCCTGCCTGACTCTCTCAGCTCCTCCAGAGCCTTGCTGTGCCTAGAATCTGATCCAGATTTATGCTCTGTTGTGCCTGAGGCTTATCATAATTTTCTGGACGTTTTCAGCAAACGCGGGCTGAGACCCTTCCCCCTCATCGTCCTTATGACTGCCCTATAGAGCTGCTTCCAGGGGCCGAGATTCCGTTTGGTCCTATCTACCCATTATCCGAACAGGAGTTGGAGGTTCTTAAGGAATAAGTGGACAAGAGCTTAAAGAAGGGTTTCATCCGCCCATCTACTTCACCAGGAGGAGCAGGAATCTTTTTTGTAGAAAAAAAGGATCATTCTCTCCGCCCTTGTGTTGATTACCGAGAGTTGAATAAAGTCACTGTTAAAAACTGCTATCCTCTCCCCTTGGTTCCAGAACTCTTTCAGAAATTAAGGTCTGCTGTCTTGTTTACCAAATTAGACTTACGTGGGGCCTACAATTTGGTTCGTATCCGCGAAGGGGACGAGTGGAAAACGGCGTTCCGTACCAGGTTTGGGCATTTCGAGTACCTGGTGATGCCCTTCGGCCTTTGCAACCCCCCGGGTACATTCCAGCATTTTGTAAACGACATCTTCGGAGACTCGCTTGACACCTTCGTAATTGTCTATTTAGACGATATTTTAATCTTTTCTGCGTCTCTGGACCAGCATCGGGAGCACGTCAGGAACGTTCTCGGCCTCCTCCGCCAACATGAACTCTATGCTAAGGCCGAGAAATGTGAATTTGAACAGAAAAGCATCCAGTTCTTGGGCCTGATCATATCCACCGAAGGAGTTAGGATGGATCCTCAAAAAGTTTCAGCTATCCTGGATTGGCCGGCTCCATCTGACAAAAAAGGGGTGCAACGCTTTGTGGGATTTGCAAATTTCTACAGGAGATTCATTAAGGGGTTCTCTACCATCATCTCCCCTATCACACAGCTTACCAAGCAGAACATTCGCTTCCATTGGTCCCCTGAAGCCCAGAACGTCTTCTCAGTCCTGAAAAAGCTGTTTACTACTGCTCCTATCCTAAGACACCCTGATCCCACCTTACCTTACCTCCTTGAGGTGGATGCCTCAGAAGTGGCTGTAGGGGCTGTTATCTCCCAAAGACAGGGAGTTAAAGACTTGGTACACCCTGTAGCCTTCTTTTCCCACAAACTCTCTCCAGCGGAGAGAAACTATGATGTGGGCAATCGTGAACTTTTGGCCATCAAGGCGGCACTCGAGGAGTGGCGATATTTACTCGAAGGGGCAGCACATCCTATCCTTATCTTCACCGACCACAAGAACCTCAAATACTTGAGATCTGCCAAACGGTTGAGACCACGCCAGGCACGGTGGGCTCTGTTCTTTTCGAGGTTCGCCTTTCATATTACTTACCGACCTGGTTCCAAGAACGTCAAACCGGACGCACTCTCCCGCATGTTCGATGACCCGAAGGAAATTCCTGTACCTGACACCATCCTGTCTCAAGGTAACTTTCTTCTTCCATTAACTAATCTGATGGTTTATATTAAACAGGCTTCTGTGAGTATTCCCTGTCTTCCTGAAATTTCTCTGGTACCTAAGGACGGTTTGCTATGGTTTGGGGACAAGATCTTCGTTCCAGAAGATGTCCGAATGTCGGTCCTGGGTTCTTGTCATGACCATCCCTTGGCAGGTCACTTTGGAGTCTGTAAGACCCTTGACTTGCTGCAGCGTACTTTCTGGTGGCCCGACCTGGAAAAAAGTTGTAGGGACTACGTGTCTTCCTGTGCTGTGTGTTCCCGAAGCAAGTCTGTGAGAAGTAAGTCATGGGGCCTCCTTAGACCACTTCCAGTTCCTGACAGACCGTGGAGGATGATCACCATGGATTTTATTGTGGAACTTCCTCCTTCTAAGGGATGCTCTGCCATTTTTGTTGTTGTGGACCGATTGTCTAAAATGGCCCATTTTTTGCCCCTCAGGGGTACTCCCTCCGCCAAGGAAACTGCAGAAGTCTTCATAAAAGAGATTGTTAGGCTTCACGGGGGAACCTGCAAATATTGTCTCTGACAGAGGGGTGCAGTTCACCTCCCGCTTCTGGAAAGCATTATGCAGTCTGTTGAAAATTAAATTATCCTTGTCTTCTGCTTACCACCCACAGACTAATGGGCAGACCGAGTGGACCAACCAGACTTTGGAACAGTACATTTGGTGTTTTACCACCTTTGTTCAAGACGATTGGGTGGCCTTGCTGCCATTTGCCGAGTTTGCCTATAATAATGCTAAACATTCCGTTACTGGACAATCTCCATTCTTCTCAAACTACGGCTTCCATCCATCCTTCTTACCCGATATCCCCTCTGACTCTGGAGTCCCCGCAGTACAGGACACTATTGATTTCTTTGCTCGCAACAGCAAATTACTGCAAGAAGCAATACTTAAGGCACAAACGGCATCTAAGAAGATCTTTGATAGAAGAAGAAGGGGAGAATTGATTCTTCAACCAGGTGACCAGGTTTGGTTGTCTACAACTAACCTCCGTTTAGCCTGTCCATCTAAGAAATTGGCTCCCAGGTTTATTGGACCCTTTCCGGTCAAGAGGAAACTTAATGAAGTTTCCTATGAATTATCTTTACCCAATTCACTCCGCATTCACCCAGTATTTCATGTCTCCTTGTTAAAGCCTGCAGTTCCCAATACCTTCCCTGGTAGGAGTTCAGAGCCACCCGAACCTGTAATCGTTGATGGAGATGTGGAATATGAAGTAGAAGCTATTGTGGACTGCCGGAAGAGAGGAAACCTGTTACAGTACCTTGTCAAATGGAAGGGTTATGGTCCAGAAGAAAACTCTTGGGAGCCTGAACGAAACGTCCACGCTATGGAACTTATCCAGGCTTTCTTTCGCAGTCATCCACAAAAGAAAAACCTATTGGGCACCCGGAGGTTGCCCTTAAGGGGGGGGCAATGTCAGGAACGCTCCCTGTGCACACTGAAGTACTGTCATGAATCTGCAACCTAAGGGTTAACCTAGCTCAGGCTAATTTCATTAATTGACAACAGGCTGCCTTATTTAAGCACCTCAGCAGCACAGTGTCTTTGCTGTCTGATCTGAAGCTTCTCCTGTGTTCCTGAACCTGAAACTTGTTGTATCCAGTTTGATTCCTCTTTGACCTCCTGGCTTGTCCCTCACCTCGCTTGTCTGCTGCCCGCCCTGACTTCGGCTTGTTTGTGACCACTCTTTGTCTTATCCTTGTCTGTTTATCTGCCACCGGATCCGGACCTGTTCACCTCCTGGCAGGGCAACCCCGAAGACCGCGACCTGGTGCTATACACGCAGCAAAATCCATCCTCACCATCTGAGGCTCTGGTGAAGACTGGTTGGCACTTAGATTCCGCACCTCGGGTTAGCCTGCGTCTACTGCCTAGGTGACTCGTCTGTGCTCCATCCCTCGGTGAGCTAGAGGCTACCCTCTGCACGTCAGGCTCACCTCCAGAGTCCTGACAGGACCACTAAGAAACAGTCCAGTCCTTTTTCTCCTTAGCACAGGTAAGACGCTTTGTACATTGTTTTAGGAGTTGCTTGACACAAGGAATGTGACAATTCTAGCCCATGTTCTGGATACTTCTGTGTGTGGTGGCTCTTGAAGCACTGACACCGGCCGTACTAGTCAACTCCTTGTGAATCTCCCCCAGATCCTCTCAAGGCTTTGGTTATCCCTGTTGCGTGTGCACCTTTTTCTACCACGTATTTTCCTTCCACTCAACTTTTTATTAAAAAGCTTGGATACAACACTCTGTGAACAGCCAGCTTCTTTAGCAATGACCTTTTGTGACTTACCCTCCTTCTGCACAACTGTCAAGTCAGCAGTCTTCCCCATGATTGTGTACTACTGAACTACTGAACCAGACTGAGAGACCATTAAAAGGCTCAAGAAACCTTAACAGGTGTTTTGAGGTAATTAGCTGGTTAGAGTGTGACACCAAGAGTATACAATACTGAACTTTTTCACAATATTCTAATTTTCTGACACTGAATTTTGAGTTTTCACTGGCTTTAAAGCCATAATCATCAAAATTAAAAGAAAGAAATGCTTGAAATATATCACTTTATGTGTTTCACTTTTTGAATTGAGTTACTGAAATAAATGAACTTTTTAATGATATTCAAATTTTTTTAGATGTACCTGTATTAAAGCTTGTGATACATAAACAGTATTAGTGTGTTGTCTTGACTTGGGAGTAAGGAAAATATATAAAAAGGGTGAGGTTAGGAAAGGGAGTCAGAGGGTGGAGGGGGAAGAGAGGAAAGGAGAAGTGGAGAGCTGGATGTGCCAACTAATAGTGTCACTGTTACTGTCCTTTTTGTGTTTTTTTAGTAAGTTAAATTTATGTAGAATTTTTTATTTCAACATTATAGGCTGTCCTATGAGGGTGACCTAAAATCACAGATAAACCATTTTAAGTTGTAACTCTACAAAATGCTAAAAATTTTAAAGAGGTTAATACTTATACGAAGCACAGTAAATAATTGGCGTTGACAGCTCATGGGGTTTACTTATGGTTTAAGTATGGTAAATGAAATGTGTGTAAAGGAACTATATTTTCTGACTGTGAAGGTTCTCATTTATCCAGGTTATGGTATAGCTAGTAGTAGTAGTTAGACACATTCAACTGGACTTGTTTTGTAAAGTTGAAGACATTTTGCTGCTTATCCAAGCAGCTTCTTCGGTTCCAATAAGTGTCAGGAACATGACTATTTATAAATGCTGGGTATATTGGAGACACTCATTAGAACTAAAAAAAATATGCTTGCTAAGCATTATATTTTGTCTTTATCATATTGGGGAGTCTTTATTCAAATGGGAAAGGTATGTGCATAAGTTTGTTTCTAAATTAGATAGCATTAATTTCCAACAGCTTTTTACCTAGAAAAATATGTATTTTCCAACAGCTTTTTACATAGAAAAAAAAAATGTATATTTTTGGTAATAATAAACAATGCATATATATTATTCTGTATACATTCTGCACTATTTTTAAAATTATCCCCTAGAGTTTTGTTTAAATACATCTAGCATTGTGAAAAGTTTTCACAAAATATTCCCATGTATAAAGCTGCATTACAAAGATTGTAAGATGCAGTAACAGCAAATGTTCTGAAGATGGAGAAGTAGTTCCAGTTAAGAGAGAAATCCAGTGAAGCTTGCTTACGGTGCTTTAAAACACTGAACCTTATCTAAAAGCCTTACGTACAAATACTGCATAGGGAATATCTGTCTGTTCTATATACACCCAATTCAAATCTAAGTTATAGTAAAATTAAACAGCATCAGATAGTTTACTGCTTTGAAAGGATTTTAAACCTAATGCCTGGGATGTTTATGGAAGGGATTTGATTTTATAAGTGTGAATTCCCTTATGCCAAGCATTGCACGATAATTTGCCTTTTTACATAGGATAGCAATGGTAACAATAGTACACCACCAAATATTTTACAGAATCCATACATAAAAAAAAACATAAACAGAAGGAGATTGCTGTGTTGACGAATAGAAATGTAAAGAATTATTTAAAAGCCTATTATAATGTTTTTTTTTAGATATAAAGGTATTTTCGTACCAAATACGTTATTCGTAACAGTTAACAGTATTTAAGACACACTCAGTATTTAAGACACAGACACACACACACACAATTCCATGTATTTAATTTTTCTTATTTCTCTTAAGTCTTTCACATACAAAGACTAATGCATTCTGCGCTGTCTGATGTTGAAAAGGGCAAATTTGGAGGAAAGGTGCAATAGATTTTTTGTCTTCGCTGATAAGACATCTATTTTAGACAGCACTGTCTCAGTGTACTTTCCTCTTACTCATTAGATATTTTTCACCATTGACTTTCCTGCTGTGAAGGACAATATCCTTCCGATTATCCATTTCCTATAGTTCTGCTTTCTGTCCTATATATCAAGAGACACTTTATTTTGGCTAAAACTCTATTAAAGCTACTGTTTCTAACGTGAGTGAACAGGGACGACAGATTGTGCTTGCTAATTGTTTTAAAACTGAGAACTGAAAGTCATGAGTTCAAACCTAAAAAACTTAGCTCACGGAATATGTCCTGGTACATCTACACTGTGTTAGAAAACTTCAGTTAGGCTCCAGTGCAACCTTGGGGTGTTTACAGTTCACACTTCTTCCCACAATGCAATGTGGGGCTACTGCCCCTCAAACGGTTGCCTCATGACTATAAAGAATGCACCAAGGGTTTTATTGAAAACCGTCAGCTTAATTTGTAACCTAGGTGATGCCTAATATTACCCCATGAGTTTAAAATGTATGTTACCCCAATATTTCATGTTTCTGATATGTGTCTGTTATATTATGTTCTTGTATTTAAAAGTATCCTGGAGAGAGGTGGAGTAACATCATGGTGCCGTGCAGCATGCTGCTGTGAGCTCCCACGTGTCTCCCTGAGCAAGGAAGCATGTCTCTCTGAGATACTAGTGTCTGTGCCCTGTGATGTGGAAGCTTGCAGTTTGAACCAGGAGCCAGGAGTTTGAAGACTGTGCCTGGAGCCTGAAGAGGCTTGGGAGAAGTAGCCTGCGGCCAAGAGCAGCCAACAGAGCAGCTGGAGCAATCGGAGATTGGTCGGGTTCAGCTGGGGCGGTTCGGCTTGGGTCTGCTGTTTGGCTGCCCGGCGAACATTGCCTAGAGACGCCAGGGACTGGCACTCTCATTGCGGGCTCCAACCTGGGCAGGTGTGGATATCTGGGAAGAGCTGAGCAGTACAGACAGTGTTGTCAGCTGGGAAAAGACATTCGAGGAGCCCTGAGGTGACAGGAGAGTGAGGAGGCTGAGTCGGCAGGACAGTTGGAGATGGAGATACTTATGGACCAGAAGGAGCAGAGTGTCCAGTTTGAGCCATAGACTGTGATCTGCCTAGTCTTGCCGGGACATACAGAGCGGAGGCTCTGGGGATTACATCTCTGAATGATTACTTGCAAAAGTTGTTGGAGGTGTTTGAACTGTTTGAGCTATTAAAATAAAACTAAAATTCTCTAGGCATCTTGGTATACTTGTAAGCCTGTAAACCTGCTGACCCCCCCCCCCCCCGCTCCTTGCTGTCCCCATGAGGCTGAAACATACAGTTTATCATCATATGATTTCCCATGAATAGCGGTGCTCTGATTTTGCCTGTGAAGAGTGGAGATCTGGTTGCCTGATTTTTATTAGGTTAAGGTGAGAGGCCAATTCGTATGGTGGTGGGCTGTTTTTGTACACTGAAGATCAACTGTAATACCTGCATTTCCCATCAGGATTTTGCCACTTTAGTCTGCACATGTGGGCTGTTTGCATGGACTATTTCATTATATGCTATTATGCTTGACTTCTAAGAATTTTAGCGCTGCACTATTTGTTTTTATGCAGTGGAACCTGTCCTGTTAAACTGCTGTATGGTCTTGGCTACCATGCTGCAGCTCAGTTTCAGGGTCTTGGTATTCTTCTTATAGCCTAGGCCATCTTTATGTAGAGCAACAATGCTTTTTTCAGATCCTCAGAGAGTTCTTTACCATGAGGTACCATGTTGAACTTCCAGTGACCAGTATGAGAGAGTGAGAGCGAAAACACCAAATTTAACACACCTGCCCCCCATTCACACCTGAGACCTTGTAACACTAATGAATCACATGACACCAGGGATGGAAAAGGGCAAATTGGGCCCAATTTGGGTGTTTTCCTTGGGGGTGTACTCCCTTTTGTTGCCAGTGGTTTAGACAATGATGGCTGTGTGTTGAGTTATTTTAAGGGGACAGCAAATTTACACTGTACACTCGTTACTTTACATTGTAGCAAAGTGTCTTTTCTTCAGTTTTGTCACATGATAAGATATAATAAAATATTTACAAAAATGTGAGGGGTGTACTTTTGTGAGATACTGTAAGATATTTCTGCTATTTTTGAAACATTGAAATATTGAACATGTTTATTGAACTAGTAAAACTTTTTTTTTTTTTTTCTCACAAGAAGGAATACTTGTACCCTCCTAAAAAATCCTAAATAATCCTTACCTAGTAACTGGTTACCCACAAGTTGAACTTGAGAAAAAAGAAAAAAGGAGAGACAGTGCATCAATCTGTCATTAATCTGTCATATGGTCATTAGACAATTTACTTTAAATGCCTTGATGGTGTAACTATCATCGCAACCATTATTTGTCATATATTTAATGTGAAGAAATAAGGGGGAGGAAAGGAGTGAAACTAACCAGGTGGAAGGTGCAACTCATAATTCAATAAAAACATACCTAATCCAAGACAAGGCAAACCAGGCAGACCGAGCAGTAGGAAATGAAGGGGAGATGACTTCACCACCACTAGAGCAAACAAAAAAGAGGACCCATATGGGAAGGGAGGAGATAGAGATGGAGGTGAAAACACTCCCAGAAGATAAACAAAGACTAGGTAAATCCCAGTCCCGTCAGCCTAAGAATAGTGAAATGATGAGAGCCCTTTAAAAAAACCAACAACAGCAGCCGATAGAAAAGGGTTCTGAAAATTTGCAAGCACTGCCCACAAAAAAAGATTTGGCAGTTATGCTCTCTCATCTGAAATGTATGATCAGGGGAGCAATGAATGGAACAAGAATGGATATAAAGAACATCCTACAATGGGTAGAGGAAACAGAAGATCATTTGGATAAACATAAAAGGGCTATAATGGAGCTGTGAGAAAGGCGGAATTGGAATGGTTAGAAATCAGAAGAATTCGATAAAGGCATCAAGAGAACCGAAGCAGACAAAATAATTTAAGGATCCGAGGACTACCTGAGCCTATTAAAGATGTTGATTTAGAAGTGAAGTGTTTAATAACATTTTTAACATTTTTAAGAAAATAATTATCTTCTCCCATCTGATTCGAAAGAGTCCACAGAATACAAAGACCAAGTAAGATCTCAACGGATGTTCCTAGGGATGTAATAGTGAGATTTCACCACTATTAAATAAAAGAACAGGTAGCACAGGGCATGAGAAAATCAGCTTTTATTGAGTTCAACTGATCTAAGCTACTCATCTTTACAGACTTATCACCTGAGACATTAGCCCGTAGAAGGGCGTTGAAACCCTTAATATGTCAGCTACAAGCAAAGGACATCACCTGCAGATAGGGATTTCCAGCATGCCTTACTGTTAAACATCAAAGTATCTCAGCAACCCTGCAATTTCCAGAGGATCTAAATGAATTTTGCAAGAAGTTAAGCCTGCAGAGTGTTAACTTGGAAAACTCGGAAAAGAAACCCCCAGGAAGGGGGAGTTAAAAGACTGTTCCTGGAATAAAATATAAAGTGTAGACCTTAAAAAACTGATTAACGATTGCAGAAGGGTAACATTTAGATGGGTTGGAAGAAGAGATGGGAAGGGGAGTTGAACTTGAAATGGAATTGCTCGGGGGGAACGCTATGGAGTGGCTATGCACCCCTGGCCTTCCGGAACCATTCCCATATTTCGGGTGATGAGGACTGGAAGTCCACGTGGGCATATGGGAGCCCCCAATGGTTGTCCCACTTGGCTGCTTGTCTATTTAAGCAGCAGTGGAGCTGGACAACTAAAAAGGTTTATACTGTATCTTGGGGAAGAGGGGGGTAGGGAGGGTTATATGGAGGTATATGTTTTTTTGTGGTATTGTGGTTTGTTAACAGGTTGATGTATTCCCAGAGTTTGAGTAGAAGACAACCCCGACTATATAGCATATGCTATTGTTTTGTTTTTCTTGAAATATGGCCCCTTTAAAAATATTAACCAATAGTGTTAGGGGATTAAATAGCCCTAGTAAAAGATATCAGATCTCACGGTAATTAAAAGGATACTCACCCAATATAGTATTTCTACAAGAAACTAATTTAAAATGGTCATCAAAAATTTAATTATGCACCAAAAACGTCCCAATATGGCTTCATGGTTATTCTCCTAATAAGAGATCCAAGGGGATTAGGAATAAGATTTAATCCCCTATAATGTTAGGGGATTAAATAGCCCTAGTAAAAGATATCAGATCTCATGGTAATTAAAAGGATACTCAGCTAATATAGTATTTCTACAAGAAACTAATTTAAAATGGTCATCAAAAATTTAATTAGGCACCAAAAACGTCCCAATATGGCTTCATGGTTATTCTCCTAATAAGAGATCCAAGGGGATTGGGAATAAGGTTTGATAAAAACACTCCTTTCATACTGAAAGCATTAGAGACAGACTCTGAAGGTCGATATTTGTTTATGGAGGGCTCCCTATTTAACATTAAGTGTACATTGGTTAATGCGTATTGCCCTAATACCCACTATTCCCTTTTTAATAAACTGGAAGACTTCAGAGAAGTGAAAGTGATAATGGCAGGAGATTTTAATTTTGTTCTCGATCCAAATTTAGACTCTCAACCTATTTAATTTCTGTCGGAGGGACTTAGGACAGTTAAACAGAAGCTACATCAACAGCAGCTAGTAGAAGCATGGAGAAGGGGCAAAGATTTTACCTACTACTCTCCAGTGCATTCTTCATATTCCAGAACCAACTATGTTTTTCTGGATCATCAGCTTCTGGGAGGGTTGTTAAAGGCAGAAATAAAATACATACAGTAGCTCTCTCAGACCATGCCCCTGTAATAGTTATCTTTGATTTGAAATATATACCAACTAGGTAGAGGTCTTGGAGGTTAGATGAATCCCTTTTACAAGATTCTGGAGTGGTTGGCGATATGGAGTAAGACCTGAATTAGTTTTTCAAGGAAAATAATATAGAAAACATTGCCAAATCAGTCCTCTGTTAAACCCATAAAGTGTTTATGAGAGGGAGGTTAATAGCAGAAGGAGCTAAAAGGAAAAGAAAATGGCTGAATCAGAAACAATCTTTTTGACGGGAAATTCAAGATTTAGAACAATTACATAAAGGTTCCATTCAAGAGCAAGTTATGGTTAAACTAACAGAAAAATGTGAGGCATTGAGGGATCTAATGGAGCAAGACATTAAACAGGGATTTAACATAACAGCTAAAAGATTTTATGAATCGGGAGATAAACCAGGAAAACTGCAAACTATATAGCGAAAATGAAAGATAAGAAGGTGGAGTTGAAATATTCAACAAGTGATATTATTAAAATTTTCAAGGATTATTATCAAAATCTGTATAGATTGAATGACATTTAGAATGCAGACGATATTTAATGTCAACAAAATAAAATAGAACAATATCTACAGAAGGTAAAATTCCCAATTATATCAGAAGAAGCTGCCTCTAAATTAGACAGGGGCGTATATATCACTCTTAGTAAAAGAAGGAAAAGATCCAACCTTGTTCTTTAGCTTCAGGCCAACTTCTCTGATAAATGAAGATTTAAAAATGTATGCGTGGTTCTTTGCTGAGAGACTAAAGCCCTTTATGTCCAATTGGATAGAAAAAGACCAAGCGGGTTTTGTCCCTGGGAGGGAGGCAAGGGACAATGCAATAAGAACTATACTTTTAATACATGGAGCTAAAAAAGGAAAGAAACCAATGCTTTTTTTATCAGTTGATGCTGAGAAAGCTTTTGATTAGGGATGATCGAACTTTTGAAAAGTTCGGTTCGACCAGAACACCCGAATTTCAGGAAAGTTCAGTTCGGATTCCAGAACCCCATTGAAATCAATGGGACCCGAACTTCTGGAATCAAAAAACCCCATTTTGAAGCCCTAAAACCCAATAAATGCCCCTAAAAAGTGCCTAGGGTTCTGGGTCATGCCCCAGGGACTATTAATCACACAAAAAAAAGTTCTTAAAAATTGTCGTTTTTGATAGAGAGGCAATTATTGAAAAAATTAAAAAAAAAAAAAGATTTCTTTGGATTTAGTGTCTGGGGGGGTCTAAAAGGTGTACCTGTGAAGTTTCAGCTCTGTAGCATGTCCAGAACCAGAATTATAGCATACCAAACCTTCAAAATTTTTTTGCTTAACCGCACCTTTCTTTTGCTCCTAATCAACGGCACAGCCAATGTGTATGATGGGGACATAATGCAGTGCACTAGGAACAAGATTAGAGTTTTTTTTGGAAAAAGGTGCTGTCTCTTTAAATGTGCATATAATTAACGGGTGTATTTCCACAATGGGGCTATTATTACCAAATGTTTTCAAGAAGTCCAAAGATGTATGTAATTGCACTTTATTTCATGTAAAATGGTGTTTGGTGCACTTTAACTTGAATTCTCACAAGAAACAGACATATATGCACGGATACATTGAGGGTTAGGGTTAGGGGTAGGGGCCACAATGTAGTGCAGAGTGAACAAGATTAGAGATGTTTTGGATGAATACTGTTGTCTCTTGACTTTGAATAGAAGTAAAGGATGCTTAAAAATTGGGCCTTTGGTGGTGCCGACGATGCCTTGACACCATATCCCTATGAAAGTGCTGGTAATGAAGGCAATAATTGCCTTTGTAAGTAAAAAAATTACAATGATATGCATCTGTGTAACAGGTGTGCAAAAATTGTTGTTTGGGTGTTGGCGGAGCCATACCACTGTAAGCCCAAAGAGCTGGTGTTGAAGAAGGCGTAAAAATTATGAAGGTGTGCACATGTGGAACAGGTGCGCAAACATGGTAGTTTTGGTGTTGGCGGAGCCTCCCCACCATAACCCCAAAGAGCTGGTGTTGAAGGAGGCCCAAAAATTGTAAAGGTAAAAGAAAGGGGGAAAAAAGCGCCAGTAGAGTGCAGTTTTAAAAGAAGGAAGTTTTATTAAAAAAGGAACAGGTGACTCGATAATGGACTCACTTCAGTGCAGTCACTGTGGTGCCCTCCCTGGTGTTGGTCAGTTAGCTCGGTGCCTGCTCTGGGTCCTGATGCGGTCCAATCATCCGGGAGAAGTCCGGGGTCTCTCAGGCGACTTCCGGGTCGGATCGGCATAGGAGATGTGGAGCGTTGTGGAGGCTTCTTCCGGCTGCGTCTGACGTCACGGGGTGTCTGGGCTTTGGTGGGCGTATCCGGGCGTCACAACATGTTTCGGAGCATGCGCAACATGCCGCTCTGCGGATGATTGGACCGCATCAGGACCCAGAGCAGGCACCGAGCTAACTGACCAACACCAGGGAGGGCCCCACAGTGACTGCACTGAAGTGAGTCCATTATCGAGTCACCTGTTCCTTTTTTAATAAAACTTCCTTCTTTTAAAACTGCACTCTACTGGCGCTTTTTTCCCCCTTTCTTTTATGATTAACATTGAGCTGCTTCGCTCACCCGGAGAGCAGCCCGGAGTGCAACCCATCCTCATCCACCCACTGAACAGTGGATCGTCCACACCCGGACTCCCCCTCCCCCCTCCCCCCTTACACCCGGGGTCAGCCCAACACTCTCAGCCTCCAGGCATCTGAGCCCTACTCCCCCCCAAGGCTGTTCCAGCTGACAACTCGTCTAAGTACCAGTGTCCTGCCTGAACCCCGCCTGACCATTTGCCTCTACTAGCAGCCATAATAGAGAGCAGCACCCCCTGTGAGCGCTTTAATAACATACTCTCTTTCTCCAAAAATTGTAAAGGTGTGCACCTGTGGAACAGGTTCGCAAACATGGTAGTTTTTGTTTAGCATAGCCTCCCCACCTTAACCCCAAAGAGCTGGTGTTGAAGGAGGCCCAAAAAATGTAAAGGTGTGCACCTGTGGAACAGGTTCGCAAACATGGTAGTTTTTGTTTAGCATAGCCTCCTCACCTTAACCCCAAAGAGCTGGTGTTGAAGGAGGCCCAAAAATTGTAAAGGTGTGCACCTGTGGAACAGGTTCGCAAACATGGTAGTTTTTGTTTAGCATAGCCTCCCCACCTTAACCCCAAAGAGCTGGTGTTGAAGGAGGCCCAAAAATTGTAAAGGTGTGCACCTGTGGAACAGGTTCGCAAACATGGTAGTTTTTGTTTAGCATAGCCTCCCCACCTTAACCCCAAAGAGCTGGTGTTGAAGGAGGCCCAAAAATTGTAAAGGTGTGCACCTGTGGAACAGGTTCGCAAACATGGTAGTTTTTGTTTAGCATAGCCTCCCCACCTTAACCCCAAAGAGCTGGTGTTGAAGGAGGCCCAAAAATTGTAAAGGTGTGCACCTGTGGAACAGGTTCGCAAACATGGTAGTTTTTGTTTAGCATAGCCTCCCCACCTTAACCCCAAAGAGCTGGTGTTGAAGGAGGCCCAAAAATTGTAAAGGTGTGCACCTGTGGAACAGGTGCGCAAACATGGTAGTTTTTGTTTTAGCATAGCCTCCCCACCTTAACCCCAAAGAGCTGGTGTTGAAGGAGGCCCAAAAATTGTAAAGGTGTGCACCTGTGGAACAGGTGCGCAAACATGGTAGTTTTTGTTTTAGCATAGCCTCCCCACCTTAACCCCAAAGAGCTGGTGTTGAAGGAGGCCCAAAAATTGTAAAGGTGTGCACCTGTGGAACAGGTGCGCAAACATGGTAGTTTTTGTTATAACCAAAATTAGGTTCTGTGAACGTAAAGAGAATGAGAGGAGGGTTTGAGGGTGGCACCATGGTCCAGGCTTAAACTGAGGCTCAGCTGCCACATCACAACGATAGCCTAGTCTACAAGGTCTGCATCAGGTGCATCAAAGCTTGATATCCACGACTGATTAATTTTAATGAATGTCAAACGGTCGGTGGAGAGTCTCATTCGATGGTCTGTGACGAATCCTCCTGCTGCGCTGAATGCCCGTTCCGATAGGACACTGGAAGCAGGGCAGGCCAACAACTCCATGGCATACTGGGCCAGTTCTGGCCAGTGGTCTAATCTTAAGACCCAGTATGCCAGTGGATCGGCATCGTCACATGAAAAGCCCTCTGTGTCACTTTGTGCCCTCACGTAATCGTCCACCTGTTTAGACGCTGGGCATGTGGGTGGCGGGGAGTATACATTTTTTTTTCGTTCCAGCATGTGTGGAATCGAAATTTGGCTTCTAGATGTTACAGCTGGTGGTGTGCTGGAGGTAGATGCGACACGGCCTGCTATATCATCATCCCTGTCAGTGGAGGCTGCCAACAGGTGACGAGTGACTATAGCAGGGCCAGGAACAGACTGATGTGCAGGTGGAGCAGGTGGAGCATGAGGTGGAGCGCGAGGAGGACTAGGAGGCTGACTGACCGATCTTTGGCCCTTTTGTGGGTTCTTTAAATGCTCCTGCCAACGGGCCGAGTGGTGGGTTGTCAAATGCCTGTTTAGGCAGCTTGTACCCAGGTGGTTGACATTTCTGGCACGTTTTATACCCTTCTTACAAATCTTGCAGATCGCAACTGTTTTGTCTGCATGGGATGTCTCAAAAAATTCCCAGCAAGATGAGGTGTGTATAGTGGCCCGGGAGACAACAGGTGCGGCCTTAGATGGAGCGGGCCGTCTGCTCTCCCCTCTTGCTTGCTCTGCCTGCTCCTCAACCTCAGACCCAACATCTGACTCCATCAAAGACTGAGCATCAGGCCTGGCCTGGGAGACAACAGGTGCGGCCTTAGATGGAGCGGGCCGTCTGCTCTCCCCTCTTGCTTGCTCTGCCATCTCCTCAACCTCAGACCCAACATCTGACTCCATCAAAGACTGAGCATCAGGCCTGGCCCGGGAGACAACAGGTGTGGCCTTAGATGGAGCGGGCCGTCTGCTCTCCCCTCTTGCTTGCTCTGCCTCCTCCTCAACCTCAGACCCAACATCTGACTCCATCAAAGACTGAGCATCAGGCCTGGCCCGGGAGACAACAGGTGCGGCCTTAGATGGAGCGGGCCGTCTGCTCTCCCCTCTTGTTTGCTCTGCCTCCTCCTCAAACTCAGACCCAACATCAGACTCCATAAAGGACTGAGCATCAGGCTGGAGTAGATGGCCGACACTGTGGTCAAACAGCTCAGCTGACTCCTCTGTCATGTCTGAAGTTGGGTCTAAGGGAGGACGTGAGGTGGACATGGACTCATCTGTATTTGTTCTGACAACTGCAGAAGACTGACCACTTTTCTCTGCCTGGGTCACTGTAGTTGCAGATGATGCCGATGATGAGGGTTTGGTCATATAGTCCACCACCTCCTGTACATACTGTGGACGTATAGCTTGGCCACTGCCGGAGAACAATCCAAATGGTGGCCTGGCTGAGGACTGACCACCACGTCCACCCCTGCCTCTAGACACCCTAGAAGCTGTTTCCCTTTCCGCAGCAGGGCCACGTATGCCTTTTCTTGGTCTACCAGGCATATTTGTCACTGATGCGTTGGCAACTGTGTGCGGTGAAAAACGCACACTGCTATGCGACCCACAGTTGTCGCTGGATACAGCACAGCAGATGTGTCACGCACAGTAGCAAAGCCTTTTGCACAGTGGACCTAACGCTTTGAACAACAGGCATTAAGTTGTCACTGATGCGTTGGCAACTGTGTGCGGTGAAAAACGCACACTGCTATGCGACCCACAGTTGTCGCTGGATACAGCACAGCAGATGCGTGTCACGCACAGTTGCAAAGGCTTTTGTACAGTGCACCTAACGCTTTGAACAACAGGCGTTAAGTTGTCACTGTATTTTGCTGCCTAGCAAGCACGTATACCTGCTGTGATACAGCAGCACTGTGCAACGTGCTCACTAAACAGAACCCTCACACTTTCACTTTCCCTACAGAAACTCAATTATTAAATATAACTAATGTAGTACAAAGTTCCCTAACTACACTAGATATCCCTTTCCACTAAATAGAAAGCTCCATACAGCAGAAGACTGACACTGTCCCTTAAGTTTTTTTTTTTTTTTTTTTGTAACTCTAAGAACCAGCACAATCACTGTATCTAACTACACTGGCTGTAAGCTAAATACAATTCTGCTATATGGAGCTTTAGAACCACTCGATATGTAGGAAATGTAGTGTAGCAAAGCAGGAGTCAGAGAACTGCTTCAACTCTCTTCAACAGGATCTGGATCACTGTGCTGGGGGTTAGGCGGGGCCATCTTATATAGTGTGGGGCGTATTCACTCCTGATTGGCCTCTGGTCCCCGTAGTCACTCCAATCACGTTCCTAGGAGACTCCTGCCCCCTCATTGGCTTTTGCAGACGTTTCTGGGCCAATCACGGGCTTTTAAAGCCCAGTTCCTGTCCCAGTGCATTTCTGGTGGGCGGTTCTGGTGGGCGAATACCGAACTTTTACCGCAAAAAGTTCGGTATTCGGCCGAATATCGAACATCCAATGTTTGGGTCGAACCGATGGTCGACCCGAACCGTTCGATCATCCTTACTTTTGATAGATTGGACTGGAAACATATGCGTATATGTATATGTGCTCGACGCTTCGTCATATTGGTCTTGGCCTGCGTATGTACGGGTGGAGAGGGGCATTATGCTCCAGTCCAACAGTTTAAGTATGGGTAAATGGGTCTTTGGCAGAGCCCTTCAAGTTATATAATGGCAGTCGCTAGGGATGCCCACTCTCTCTGTTACTTGTACTATCTTTAGAAACCTTGTTAGCAACTATACGGGCAAATCAAGAAATCAAGGGTTTGGAGATAGCTGGACTAGAGCATAAAGTGTCTGCCTTTGCGGACGATATTATGTTATATATATATATATATATATATATATATATATATATATATATATATCTAACCCATCACAGGCACTCCCAAATATTTTTGCAGAATTGGAAAGGTACAAAGATGTTTCAAATTTTAAGATACATGTAGAGAAAACTGAAATATTGAACATCTTTGTTTCCCCAGCAGAGTGTAGGTTTCTCAGATCTCTGTATCTCTTTGTGTAGAAACAGAAGAGCTTGAGATATTTGGGTATATATCTATCAAGGACAGAAACAGATTTATATCAAGGCAATTACCTACTTTTTACTTAATAAAATTAAACAAGATTTGAAGGGATACCCTGCCGGCAGATTGTCCTGTTTTGGCAAGATAAATGTTATTAAAATGGCGATCTTCCCGAAAGCTCTTTATATCTTTCAAACCCTTCCTATAGGCATCCCAAGGGCCTATTTTAAAACACTCACATTATTAATCCAATGATTTATATAGAAACACAGAGGCCCGTGTATTGCATATAAAACACTGGTTAGACCAAAATCAACTGGGGGGCTATTTCTTCCAGATTTTGAGAGGTACCATGACGCCACTATATTGTGCAGAATAATGGATTGGGTTCATGGCTCTTCTCAGAAGAAATTGGTGCAACTGGAAGAAAATATACGTAATTCAATTTTGGGTCAGAAAATCTGGCTTCCGAGGCAATACAGATGTCTTCCCAAGGATTTGGCTGCAATTACAACAGAATCTGGGATAATCTCTTTAAAAATATGCAGTGGCAATACAACAGCCCTTTAATGCCTTTGTCAGGCTCAAAATATTTTCCACCAGGTAAAGAGAATAAATTGTTTCTGGAATGAACCCTCTCAGACTGTCTAAGACTGAAGGACGTCCTGGATGGGAATGTCCTTTGTACTCTATTAGGACTTCGAAATAGATATGGTGCGTCACCATGGGATTTTTGAAGATATAGACAACTCCAACATTTTGTGGATGACCTCCCTAAGCCCCTACATTCTATTCTTGAGTTCAGTCCATGGGAGAGACTTGTGGACCGGGGGGAATTAACAGACAAGGGATCTCTAATATATACAGGATGTTGATTTCCCGATTTGACCCTGGTCCAGTGGGTCTTCTGGAGGGATGGGAATACAAATTGAACCAATCTCTACCAGAGGAACTAAAGTATAAGGGTATAGATTTGGTGCACTCTACCTCAATGAATAAAAGAGATGAACTATAAACTATTAACCACTTAAGCCCCGGAGGATTTGGCTGCTAAACGACCAGAGGGTATTTTGCGATTCGGCACTGCGTGACTTTAACGGACAATTGCGCGGTCGTGCGACGCTGTACCTAAACGAATTTGGCGTCCTTTTTTTCCCACAAACAGAGCTTTCTTTTGGCGGTATTTGATCACTTGTGCGATTTTTTGATCACGCGCTATAAACAAAAAAAGAGCGTAAATTTTGCAAAAATAGCAATATTTTTCCCTTTTTTTTATATGAAATTCCCCCAAAAAAAAATGTAAAAATCAAAATTTTTTAATATTTTCGGCCAATTTGTTTTATGCTACCTATGTTTGGTAAAAAAAATCGCAAAAAGCGTATTTTGATTGGTTTGCGCAAAAGTTATTGCGTTTACTAACAAAGGGAAAGATTTTTGTCATTTTTGTTGTTTTTTTTTTTAACGCGTAATGGCGGCGATCTGCGATTTTTTTTGCGGTACTGCGACATTGCGGCGGAAAGATCGGACCCTTGACTGACATTTTTGACACTTTTGGGGTTACCAGTGACATTTCTACAGTAATCAGTGCTATATATATGCACTGTTACTGTAAAAATACACTGGTAGTGAAGGGGTTAACTTTATTTGAGAGGGAGGGGCTGTGTGTGTCCCTAGGGGCGTGATTCTAACTGTGATTGGCTGTGGCTTCAACTGTATGCAGAGTGATCAATGGATCTACATAGTAGATCCATGTGATCAGCTCTCATACAGAGAGGAGAATGACAGGCAGCTTGTTTACACAAGCTGCCTGACTTTCTCCCTCTCCCCCGCCGATCGCAGAGTGGCCGGCGGCGATCGGGTCCGCCGGTCACGCGCGCGGGGGGGTCCGTGACCACGCGGGAGCGGGAGCGCGCCTCCGGCGGCGCGCGCTCGCTCCCTAAACCCTCACAGGCGAGCGACGTAGACCTACGTCACTTTGCCTGTGAGGGGCTGACCGCCGCCGTAGATAGTCGTGCGGCGGTCGGCAAGTGGTTAACAAGGTGGTATTATGTTCCATCAAAATCACATAGGATTGATCCAAATGTATGTTCCTTTTGTTGGAGGGAATGTGGAGGTGAGGAACCCACGCTAATATATAGTGGTGTTGTCCCTTGATCCAGCCATAGTGGAAAGAAGTGTTGAATGTAACTGGGAAAATAAGCAATGTAGAAATTAGACAAGATCCTTGGCAATGTTTTAAAAAAATTTCAAATAGGGTGGAATTGGGTAGATGACTTGAAATACACCCCATAATTAATCACAAATAAACACATAATTCACAATTTTTAGGTTTTTGGCGTGTTTTTTTTTTTTTTGGAGAACAAGGGGGTTGGTGTTCGGAAAATAATAATATATTTTTTACTGTTAAATAGGGTGGAACCGGGTGGATAACTTATGCAGTTATCCTGGGATACACCCCTTAATTTAATCACTAATAGGCATATAGTGCCCAATCTTAAGGTTTTTAGGGTGGGTTTTTTTTTTTTTTTTACAACAGTGGGAGTTGGTGTTGGGAAAAATATTAATAAACTATTTATCCCTTTCCTGATGGGTATTAAGATAAGGGGTATTCAAAAAGCTGTGTAGTAATGTATATGCTGGAAACACCATATACAGTATCTCACAAATGTGAGTACACCCCTCACATTTTCGTAAATATTTTATTATATCTTTTCATGTTACAACATTGAAGAAATGACACTTGCTACAATGTAAAGTAGTGAGTGTACAGCTTTTATAACAGTGTACATTTGCTGTCCCCTCAAAATAACTTCAAACACAGCCATTAATGTCTAAATCTCTGGCAACAAACGTGAGTACACCCCTAAGTGAAAATGTCCAAATTGGGCCCAAAGTGTCAATATTTTGTGTGGCCACCATGGAGCTGGTGGATGTTAGAGACCTTGCGCTCCTCCACCTTCTGTTTGAGGATCCCCCACAGATGCTCAATAGGTTTTAGGTCTGGAGACATGCTTGGCCAGTCCATCATCTTTACCCTTGAGTCTTTAGCAAGGCAGTGGTCATCTTGGAGGTGTGTTTTGGGTCAATATCATATTGGAATACTGCCTTGCAGCCCTGTCTCCAAAGTGAGGGGATCATGCTCTGCTTCAGTATGTCACAGTACATGTTGGCATTCATGGTTTCCTCAATGAACTGTAGCTCCCCAGTGCCGGCAGCACTCATGCAGCCCCAGACCATGACACTCCCACCACCATGCTTGACTGTAGGCAAGACACACTTGTCTTTGTACTCCTCACCTGGTTGCCGCCACACACGCTTGACACCATCTGAACCAAATACGATTATCTTGCTCTCATCAGACCTTAGCCTGCTTGTCTTCAGCAAAATGTTTGCGGGCTTTCTTGTGCATCATCTTTCGAAGAGGCTTCCTTCTGTGACGACAGCTATGCAGACCAATTAGATGCAGTGTGCAGCATAGGGTCTGAGCACTGACAGGCTGACCCCCCACCCCTTCAACCTCTGCAGCAATGGTGGCAGTGCTCATACATCTAATTCTCTGTATAGGACGCTGAGCATGTGCACTCAACTTCTTTGGTCGACCATGGCGAGGCCTGTTCTGAGTGGGACCTGTCCTGTTAAACTGCTGTATGGTCATGGCCACCGTGCAGCAGCACACTTTCAAGGTCTTAGCAATCTTCTTATAGCTTAGGCCATCTTTATGTAGAGCAACAATTCTTTTTTTTCAGATCCTCAGAGAGTTCTTTGTCATGAGGTATCATGTTGAACTTCCAGTGACCAGTATGAGAGAGTGAGAGCGATACCACCAAATTTAACACACCTGCTCCCCATTAAAACCTGAGACATTGTAAAACTAATGAGTTGCATGACACTGGGGAGGGAAAATTGCTAATTGGGCCCAATGTGGACATTTGAACTTGTATGTTAACTTGTGTACTCACTTTTGTTGCCAGCGGTTTAGGCATTAATGGCTGTGTGTTGAGTTATTTTGAGGGGACAGCAAATTTACACTGTTATACAAACTGTACACTCACTACTTTACATTGTAGCAGTGTAATTTCTTCAGTGTTGTCACATGAAAAGATATAATAAAATATTTACAAAAATGTGAGAGGTGTACTCACTTTTGTGAGATACTGTATGTGGTTATGTGTATGCCAATGTCATTCTGTTTTGTAATGTCATGTTTCTTTTTTTCTTTGTGTTCAAAGTAAAATGTAAAAAAAAAGTATCATTTTTTTTGCATTGCTTCCTTTGTGTGAAATACCTGGTGATCCTGGGCATGGGACCACATCCATTCCAGCATGGTCAGTTTTCCTCTATGTATTACACTCAAGAGTACAGCCTTTCTGTCCTCCAAAGGTCAGACTTGTGCTGACAAGCCCCACCACATAGCTAATCACTGGGAAGATCAGTGAACAGCTGTTTCTCTGGCTCCTGCTTACACCTCCACCCTGCAGTCTCCATCCCCACCCCTCTAGCCCCTTATGCAGCTGAGAACAGAGGTCATGTGATCACTTATAAACAAAAGGTATAACTATTCAAATGTTTTACAAAGTAAAGGTAATATAACATATACTTTAATTCTATCATATTTAACTTGAGGCAGATTGACTTTACATAACTGAATGGTTATCCTAGTGCTGCTCACGCATGGGTAGTAGGGAGTCGGCTGTGAAGCTGCAAGGAATCACAGACGGCTGCCCACAATAAACATGCTGGCGCTGGGGACCTGAAGACCGGTCAAAGACCAGTTTGGGGGAGGATAGCACTAGACCCCTGGAAAGGTGAGTGTCCTTTTGTTAAAAGTCAGCATCTGCAGTATTTATATATATATATTTTTTTTTAAATATAATTTTTTTTTAAGCAGGAAAAAGAGCCACTTTAACTTAACTTTAACTTAAGGACCGGAAGATTTTACCCCCTTAATGACCAGGCAATTTTTTGCAAAAAGGCACTGCGTTACTTTAACTGACAAATGCGCGATCGTGCCACGCTGTACCAAAATAAATGTGTTGTCCTTTTTTTTTCCACAAATAGAGATTTCTTTTTTTGGTGTTTGATCACCTCTGACCACCTTTTATTTTTTGTGCTATTAACAAAAAAAGAGTGACAATTCTGAAAAAAAAAAAAAAAACATAATTTTTTACTATCTGCTATAAATTATTCCCAATATAAAAAATTAAAAAATCAAATTTTTTCATCAGTTTAGGCCAATATGTATTCTGCTACATATTTTTGCTAAAAAAAATACCAATAAGTGTATATTTATTGGTTTGCGCAAAAGTTATCATGTCTACAAGCTAGGGAACAGATATATGTCATTTTTTTTTTCTAGTAATGGTGGCGATCGGCGATTTTTAGCGGGACTGTGACATTGCAGCGGACAGATCATACACTTAACTGACACTTTTCACACTTTTGGGGGGACCATTGACATTACTACAGTAACGACACTGGCAGGGAAAGGGTTAACACCAGGGGTGATCAAAGGGTTAAATGTGTGCCTAGGGGATGCTTTCCAACTGTGTGGGGGTTGTACACACTGGATGAACACAGAGACCTGTGTTCCTAAATAGGAGGAACATAGGATCCCTGTGTTCATCACTGACTGAACAACAGTCTCCCGTGTTTACATAGCAGATCGCCGTTATGTCTCCATGGGGAGTGATCGCGGGTGCCCGGTGGACATCGCGTCCGTCGGACCCACTGATTTGCTTGCCCTCTAGCCAATCGGCATGTGTGTGTGCCTCCGGCAGTGCGTGAGCACCCCCACTATCTGCTACACAAAGTGACGTACAGGTATGTTGTTTCACATAACAGAGCCAACCTGCTGCAGTATAACTATGGCGGCAGGTCGGCAAGTGGTTAAAGTGTATTTCCCAATAAATATTTTTTCTTTTTGATGTGAAAAGAGTCAGAAAAAGGGTAGAACCTTTTTTTTAATGCTGTTTGGAGCTCCATTGGGGAGATTTTTCATCACTTACTGAACAATGTTGTCATCAAAACAGGAAATAAGGGAAATTCTTCAACAGGAACACTATTGCGATCTTTGAGTTTTTATTTTTGATTCTTTTTTCCTCAGCTGATCACTCCACCTGTTCCAAGCATCCCATCCATCATCCCGCCCCTCCTTCCCTTTCTCTCTTCTCTCCTCTCCACTTCACCCCCCCCCCCCCCCATTCTCATACCCCTTTCTTACCTACCATAATGATTGTCCTATGTGTACCCCTAATGTTAACCCAGACCCAGGTTACAGTTCATTGTTATACCATACTTTCTCAAGTTTGCCACTCCTGTTGGTCTTCAGGTAATACCTATTTGTTTTCATATTTGTTATAGACATTATAAATTGTCTTTGTACATTTTCTGTTTGTCATCATCTTTCCTTAATAAATAGATAATAACAAATCGGGACACAAACAGAAATAAAAATATTTTTTATTAGTACAGTAGGTAAAAGCAAACCCGTGTCAGATTTTTTTTTTTTCTTGCAAATAGTTTTTTTAACAACCAGAAAGTTACATTACAAATATAGTGCACACAGAATAAATCAACTACACAGGTCTAGATGAGAAAATACACATAATGTAGATAAACAGACATGACATTGAATCAGTTTTCAATATTTTCTGTGAGTCATTATAATATCCCAAGAAAATGACTTAATTCTTCATTATACGCAGTGGACATTCCAACAAAGTTTTTAATATAAGCATAAAAATGTCTTTAAATCAGAAAAACAGGGGCGCAGATAAGGAAACAAAGCTTGACAGCCAAATTCGAGAAGTAATAGATTACAAAGAGAAGAAAATAAACAGAGACACAAAAGAAAGAGCAGTGGTGGGCTGAAGTGGATTCATTAGGTTTTTAAATTTCCCATCAGCTTTTTTTGTTGTTGTTTGTGTCCCCATCAAAAATGTTCCCTCATTTCCCATCTGATTGGTGAAAACCTCCTTGATGAAACATTCTGCAGCAATAAAAGAATGACAGGGGTTTTAACTTCAGCACTACATAAGGTTTGGGTTGGAGTTACAATTTAAATAATTGGATTTGTGATATGCTATAAAATAATACATTCATGATTGCTGCGCGGCACTCTGCATTGACAGCACACTCAGTGTGTCCTGAATGCAAAGCTCACTGTGTATGCGTGGGTGAGGTCACCGGGTGCAGCCGCTGTGAATATCTCCTAAACGTCGCAAGTTTACAGTAGGAGCTATTCACTGTGCCTACAGGTAAGTCTTATTATAACTTACCTGTAGGTACAAGTGGCAAATCAAGGTTTACTACCACTTTTAGATGAAGCCATGCCCACTTCTTTACATCAGATTTGTGAAGTATACATATTTTAGGATTAAGCATCAGTCAATGTACAGTTGCTTAAGTACACACTGTAAGAAAATTAGGTGAACGATTGTCCGATGTTTCACAGCAAATCGGAACCAATGAAAGAATTTTCTTCCGAAAATTCGTACAAAAATTCTCGTACGACAAAGGCTTTTTTTGTTGTTTATTGTTTCTGATCATGTGCAGTCTTTCTTTTCTGATTTTCTCGTACAAAAATCATATGAAAACAGTACATATTAAACAAAAATGGTTTGTTTTCTCCCATACGAGAAACATTTCGGAGTTTGTCCCTTCGAGAATTTTCATGAGAAAATTCTGAATCTTCTGTAGAAAGTTCTGTACACACTATACGAAAATTGTACTAAAATTCTTTGGATGAAAATGTTCAGATATTCTTATAGTGTGTACGAGCTCTTACTATAATGTCAGTTCTTTTTTAACAATTGTATCCACTTTTGTAAATTATCCTGGGCAGCAAATATATCTGCCATCTTGCAAGCTTTACCCAGTAGAAGTCAAGTATTAAAAGAAAGTGAGAGCAATTTCCCAAGTAAATAAAAACTTGGTATTATTCTTCAACAATAAAGACATTTGTGTCTAATTTGCATATTCCACTAAGCTATAATTAATGGCTCATATTAAGAGAGTTACAGTGCAAGCTGGCAGCAAGATTGCATAGGCTGCTATATATCATTGTCAATAAATATCATGCCACTGTTTGCAATTACTTATAAATAGAAATGGTGGTGACATTTAATATTTGAATACATCTCAATAAGTGCAAGCAGAACACATTTGTACTAAATACATCCATGTTACTCAATATTTGAAATAGTATTTTGTTTAAACTGAATCTATGAATAATCAATATTTCAGTAGGGGGTAGGACAGGACAGATCTGACAAGCACCCGGTGATGTCTTTTCTACTACAAGAGTAGATGCTATTCACTTAGCAAAGGTAATATAGACTTTGCAAAGTTATACTTGCTTAACATTGTAAATACAACGAAGCTGTGTTCACTTTGAACAAAACCAAATCACGTGCAAGAAAAAAGAAGCATTTTTTTGTTCATACTATTGGATGAGCTATTTCTTGTGACCAAACACAGAAAAAATCAGTTACCTTTGTGCACTGTAGCCAGGGCATTCCTCACCCTGCAGCTGCATGTACACAAAGCGGGGAGGATGCTGATGACATCATTGGCTTAATATGGGCACATGGCCTTATTAGGTCAATCCCATTGTCCTAATACGGCTATGTGACTATATCAGATCAATTATTATCATTATTATTATACAGGATTTATATAGCGCCGACAGTTTGCGCAGCGCTTTACAATATAAGGGAAGACAATACAGTTACAATACAATTCAATACAGGAGGATTTAGAGGGCCCTGCTCGTTAGAGCTTACAATCTAGAAGGGGGGTCAAGTGAAACAAAAGGCAATAGCTGTGGGGCATGAGCTGATGGAGAAAATGGAGGTACAGTTGACAGGTGTGGGTAGGATAGGCTTCTCTGAAGAGGAGGGTTTTCAGAGATCGTCTAAAAGCTAATAGAGTAGGAGATAAACAGACAGATAAGCGTAAGGAGTTCCATAGGATTGGTGAGGCCCTGGTAAAGTCCTGGAGGCGAGCATGGGAGGAGGTGATGAGGGAGCTACGAAGAGAGCAATTTGGTTGAATGAAGAGATGATGTCACAAGCATCTCCACCCCTTTGTATAGGGTGGGGAATTCCCTGGCCACACTTAATTGAGTGGCAGTGGGTGGGACTTACGATTTCTTTCTGGATTTGGTCCAAACCCAAGTTTGGACAAAACTCAAGCTCATCCCTGTTCCTTTAGAAAATCAATCCCAGTATCATCTGGCCTGTCTGTAGCCTGAAATACAGATTGACACTTATATCATCTAAAAGGTAAGACTGATTAATGTAATGAAGTAATGGTATAGTAAATATATCAAGGGGCTATGTCAGATCTTTGTCTACCACCTATAACTAAATACTGTATCACTATTGAAGAGACTGGCCCCCTAAGCTGCCCATTATTTGGAATGTTGTATCTACTAATTTTACAAACCTGATCTATATAAGGGTCCATGTACACGGAACGCTGGAAATGGCCGTTTAGGAGCAGTTGGGCGTTTTTTTCAGAAGCCCCTGAACCCATCTACATTTTATCTTATCTGTCCATGTACACCAGGTCGTTTACAGTCATTTGCAGGCAGTTGCGTTCAGGGACTTTTTTTAGAACGCAACTATTTGCGTTCGAATGTGTGTTTCCCGGCGTTTCAAACGCACAAACGCGTCCGAACGCGTCTGAACGCGTCCGAATGCGTCTGAACGCGATGACCCGCGTTTAGCGTTCGCGTTTTTCCATTTTAAAGGGGAATAATTTTTTTGACCTCTAGGAACGGTTCTAAACGCAAACGCCCGCAAACGCCGCTAAACGCCCGCTAAACGCCCGCTAAACGCGGGTACAAACGCGACCGAACGGACGTTTCAAATGTCCTAAAAATTCCAGCATTCAAAGGGACTTTTAACAACGTCCCGTGTACATGGAGCCTAACACAAATATACAATATAAGCCTTCTCTAACAATATCTATAGTCTATTTGAAAAAAATATATTAATGCAGCTAATCATTATTATAACTACACAGAGGTGAGTTTAAACTGTGAAACACGCCAATAAATTATAGACAATAAATCCTTATCTTATGACTCATTCACATTATGAGAAAATTCATTGGACAATATTATTGCTTTCTTTTGTATTATCCTATGCTATAGGAGAGATTTGGAGATATGAAAGGATATGAGTAAAATATGGTAAGGTTGAAAATAACAATATTACAGCTTACAGTAGTGCTGGAATAATAAATCTATCAGCTGACATTTGAAGCAGGGTTAACCCATTTCTCGATTAAAGAAAAATATTATTCAGTGATGCTCTGAATTCACTCTTACAGACAGGAAATAAAATATTGTACACAAGATGATTTGTAGAGGTTTCTGACAGGTCATGATAGATAGACTGTGCAGTCCACTGGAAGGTAATGGATGGGAAATGCCACCACTAATTGTACATCACTTAAGGCCCGTACACACTTGCAGATTCGGCCGACGACCGATCGGCCAATTTTCGGCTTGTTAGTATGATGCTTCCGACAGCCGACAGCGCACTTTCGGCTGAACAGAATCTGTCGTGCAAGCATTAAATTTTTTGTATGCCGACACCAGAATGGCCGATTGTTCGCCAGTCAGTACAGATTTCGGCCGACAGACAGCAGATTTGCAAGACTGGGCATGCTCAGAAAAGAAAAAACACAGGGAAAGTTAACCATCACATGACATCACTTCTGTAGTCGGCGGACAGAATTAGTGTGCAGTCTTTTGCACTTTTCAGCAGACACGACAGCCCGGGGACAAAAGACGGCCAATCGTTCAGCCGACGATCGGTACGTGTGTACGGGGCTTAAGTTATGAAATGGGTGTAAGGAAGGTGTCATGGTTAACATGGGCTGTGGCCAGCCAGCTTTTTTGCATGTGAAACTGTTTTAAGAAAAGTATCATGAGTTAGGCTGACCTCTCATTCTGGTAATGCTACTTGCCTGGCTGCCACGTGACTCTCTGGTTCCAATACTTTGATAAGTCACTCCCACAGAAAACACATGCAAATAATGAGTTTACTCTTTACATGTTCAAAAACATTTCTTCATTTATTTTAGAAAAAAAAGTTTACTTTCAGGATAAAGTAGGAAACATACCCATCTACCACCCCACTCAAACCCTTTCCCCTGAAACAAACTCTACAATTACTGGCACCAAGTATTGGCAGCCTTGCAGCTTCTTATGTAATGCCTGGCTGAACGAGGACTGTGTTTTTGCGAAAAAGCCAAGCAACTATCAATATGGAGCTAGCCCTAGAGGAATCAGCAAAAGGTTGTGATTGGGCATTTCCCTAAAATGTCCTTAACTCCTTGCCAAACGCAATCTGCAAAATTCCATTCTTAGGCATGGTGCTAAGGGAGAGTTTATCTATGTTATAGTCATTAACAGGGCTGATTTCTCACTCACAAACTTTCCAGCTCCATCTGTCACTGTGTCTTGCCTTTATTAAAATAAAAATAAGTAACATACCTAAAATGCATTTTTAAAAAACATTTGCAGGCTTATTATAAAAATCTGAGCAGGGAATTTATTCAAACAGTGTACCAAATCAAAGCCCTTTATGTCCTTAAATGAGGATGCTACTTAATTTGGTTTAGGCATCTAGGTAGACGTGAGTTAACATTTGGAAAATCAGGATTAGGCTGTCAGCAGGCAATGCAGTCAAATTTAATAACTCATTCTTTACAATTAATAAGAAGATTTTTATATTGAATAAAATAAAACATATACAACTTTCAAATTGTTGATCATTGCACAGATGTATTTATTAATCAATGCATCCAGTCCATTATAAATGAACACTAACCTTAATGGTACGCAGAGTTATAATCACTACATTTTCTGGGAATATTACAATAAAGAAAATGAATGTAACTGCAATTCTTGAGGCCAGGATTTATTTTTTTTCAAATATGAGGCAAAATGAACTGTAATTGCCCAGAGGGAGGGCTGGTTTTGCTTTCCTCTGGACCAAAATTGTTGGAGTTTGCAAGAGGATTAACTTGATGGATGAGTGCCTTTTCTCATCCTAATTAACGATGTAACTCTACGATGCAATAACAGCCTGCTACTTTTGTGCCAAATGTTGTTATCTCTGCACAAGGTGGGGTTTCCTTTCTGTCTTTTGCAGCCAGTGTTCGTGTTTTATTATGTAAAAGCAAACCATACTAGATTTACGGCTGTGGATATTGACATCTGTTATTTAGCACTTGGCAAACATGTGTGTTTATTAAATATAACTGGTAGACAGATATAAAATACACACATTTAGGTCTTGTTCACACGAGCATAATTAAGCACACCCCCGTGTAAGGACGATGCTTTGCTTGCATGGCATGCACAGGTGTTCTGTACATAGGCAGGTGCCTTCTTTATAATGTGTTTTATTGCTGAGTTGTATTTTTGTGTTGTGTCTGTAAATTTTGGCTGTGCTGCAGGGGATTAACAATGATTGTGACATCTCTTCCCCTGTGTATGTGTCACTTTTCTTGATGAAGGGCATATATACCAGATAAGGCAGTGTCAGGTGTGCAGTCTGGGAATGGGAGTAGTTCTGGGATGACCTGTCTAAAGATGTAATCTGCTTTGTCAGTGACCCATCCATCAATGGGACCAGATCTCTGGTTCCAGTTTATGGAGAGTGAAAGAGAGACTTTGCTTAAAATAAAATAAGGGCAGCATCACAAGAGGTGGCAAGAGAGAACAGCTAATTATACTATTCAGGACTGTACAGAAGGGGAAGGCTATTTTGTCTGAACATGCTATGCCATTTATTGTAAAATAATCTCAACATGTAAAGAAGTTAATTTATTGAGTGCCTATTCACACCAGAAAGGGGGGTGGGAAACCCGCATTCGTTGCACGTTTACTGCATGGTGTTGAAAACACACTGTAGTGGCAATCTGCAGCAGGTGACACTGTTAAGTTAACACCCCAAACACAGGTCACAATCACAGTGTATTTGCCTGCACTGTTTTGCATAGTACAGAAATACTATGCAATCAGGTTGCAGTGCGTTTTTTGACCACCTCTCTCCCGACCTATTACAATAATAAGGCTGGACGAGAGCCCCATTATCCCGGGAGGATGTCACTATGATGTCCTCTCACTTGTGCATCTTGTGTGTGGCGCAACCTGTGGTGGACATAATGTAACGCAGGCTGGCCCTGGTACCATGTGATTGCTGTGACCAGTCACAGCGAACACATGTTAGTTGTACACAATGGCTTTCTTCATAGCCATTCATTGTGTATTATTGTGATCTCCTTGATTGGGCACAGTGATGACAGTGTACCAAGTCCAATAACAGCGGATCTTTATCATATGATACTAAAAAAAAGAAAAAAAAGAAAAATGTTTTTAAAAAATTAAAAACAAAGTTTTAATTTTTTTTTTTTTTTACATACTGTCACCAGTCAGTGTCCTTGACCCCTGCCACTCCAGTCATATGGTGATGCTGTACTGCACTGGTGATGGTATGTAAAAAAAAAAATGGTGAAAAAAAATTTACTTAATATTTTTAATTTTCCAAAAAATTGTAAAAAAAAATCAACTTAAAAAAACGTACTATTCCTCTTATTATATACACCATAGTTTTTAGACTCTATAACATTCAAATATATCAGCAAATGTGTGCGACTAAACCCCTTGTTGGTAATGTGAACTGTTAGACAGGGTCAATTGATATGACGCTGAGCGCGTGCACTCAACTTCTTTGGCCGACCATGGCGAGGCTTGTTCAACCTATCCTGCTGTATGGTCTTGGCCACCGTGCTGCAGCTCAGTTTAAGGGTCTTGGCAATCTTTTCATAGCCTAGGCCATCTTTATGTAGAGAAATAATTATTTTTTCAGATCCTCAGAGAGTTCTTTGACATTAGGTGCCCTGTTGAACTTCCTGGGACCAATTTTTAGAGAGTGAGAACGATAATACCAAATTTAACACACCTGCTTCCCATTCACACTAACGAGTCACATGACACCAAGGAGGGAAAATGGCTTATTGGGCCCAATTTTGGGTTCGCAGGCTGCAGCAGCTTGAATGGCTGAGCCGCGATTACATCACTTCCGTGCATATGTTTACAGTACAGAGCTCTGGAGGAGCGGCACAGATATGCCTTCAGAGAGCATGCACCAGTGATGTTACCAGTGATGTTACCGGCTGCTGCTCCCTAGATTATCTTCTAAGCGGTGTATGTTTAGGAGATATGCGTTTAACCTACAGGTACGTTTTATTATAAGCTTGCCTGTAGGTTAAAACATTTTTTGTTAGTTTCCTACCACTTTAAGTACGTCCATGTGAACAATGCCTTATTCACATTCATTTCATGTAAATCATTAAATTTAATTTTAAATATACAGTAACTAGCAGTGTCTACCTCAGTGATTTCCAACTTCCAGGGACATCAGTCAGGTATGGTAAATACAGCCAGGTCCATAAATATTGGGACATCGACACAATTCTAATCTGGATTTGAAATTAAACAAACAAGTTGTGCTTTAACTGCAAACTTTCAGCTTTAATTTTAGGGTATTTACATCCAAATCAGGTGAACGGTGTAGGAATTACAATAGTTTGTATATGTGCCTCCCACTTTTTAAGGGACTAAAAGTAATGGGACAGATTAACAATCATAAATCAAACTTTCACTTTTTAATACTTGGTTGCAAATCCTTTGCAGTCAATTACAGTCTGAAGTCTGGAACGCATAGACATCACCAGACGCTGGGTTTCATCCCTGGTGATGCTCTGCCAGGCCTCTACTGCAACTGTCTTCAGTTCCTGCTTAATCTTGAGGCATTTTCCCTTCAGTTTTGTCTTCAGAAATGCATGCTCAATCGGATTCAGGTCAGGTGATTGACTTGGCCATTGCATAATATTTCTCTTCTTTCCCTTAAAAAACTATTTTATTGCCTTTGCAGTATGTTTCGGGTCATTGTCCATCTGCACTGTGAAGCGCCATCCAATGAGTTCTGATTCTGAAGCATTTGGCTGAATATGAGCAGATAATATTGCCTGAAACACTTCAGAATTCATTCTGCTGCTTTTGTCAGCAGTCACACCATCAATAAATACAAGAGAACCAGTACCATTGGCAGCCATACATGCCCACGCCATGACACTACCACCACCATGCTTCACTGATGAGGTGTAGTGATGTCGCGAACATAAAATTTGCCGTTCGCGAACGGCGAACGTGAACATCGGCGAATGTTCGCGAACCGGCGAACATTGCGAACCGCCATAGACTTTAATAGGCAGGCGAATTTTAAAACCCACAGGGACTCTTTCTGGCCACAATAGTAATGGAAAAGTTGTTTCAAGGGGACAAACACCTGGACTGTGGCATGCCGGAGGGGGATCCATGGCAAAACTCCCATGGAAAATTACGTAGTTGACGCAGAGTTGGGTTTTATTCCATAAAGGGCATAAATCACCTAACATTCCTAAATTGTTTGGAATAACGTGCTTTAAAACATCCAGTGTGTGTATACGATCAGGTATGATGTTGTATCGATCAGGTAGTGTAAGGGCTACGCCCGCTTCACAGTGACAGACCAAACTCCCCGTTTAACGCACCGCAAACAACCGCAAACAGACCAGAACCGACCAAAATGGGTCAGGAACTGGCCTTTAAGGGTTAGGGTTAGGTTTAGTGTTAGGGGCTAGGGTTAGGGTTACGGTGAGATACTTAGGGTTAGAGTTAGTAACCCTACCCCTACGCCTCTAACCCTAACCGTCTAACCCTAAGCACTAAAAATAACCCTAACCCTAGCCCTAACCCTAACCCTAGCCCTAACCCTAATTCTAATTTTTTTCTGGTTCTGGACATGCTACAGAGCTGAAACTTCACAGGTACACTTTTTAGACCCCCAGACACTGAATCACACAAAAAAAAAGTTCTTAAAAATTGTAATTTTTTGTTAGAGAGCCAATTATTGGAAAAATTAAAAAAAAATAAAAATAAAAAATTTCTTTGGATTTAGCATCTGGGGGGTCTAAAAAGTGTACCTGTGAAGTTTCAGCTCTGTAGCATGTCCGGAACCAGAAAAAAATACGAATTAGGGTTAGGGCTAGGGTTAGGCTTAGGGCTAGGGTTAGGGCTAGGGCTAGGGTTAGGGTTAGGGTTAGGGTTAGGGTTAGGGTTATTTTTATGGCTAGGCTTAGAGGGTTAGGGTTAAGGTTAGAGGGTTAGGGTTATGGTTAGAGGGTTAGGTTTAGTGTTAGGGGCTAGGGTTAGGGTTACGGTGAGATACTTAGGGTTAGAGTTAGTAGCCCTACCCCTACCCCTCTAACTCTAACCCTCTAACCCTAAGCACTAAAAATAACCCTAACGTTAGCCCTGACCCTAACCCTAGCCCTAACCCTAACCCTAGCCCTAACCCTAATTCTATTTTTTTTCTGGTTCTGGACATGCTACAGAGCTGAAACTTCACAGGTACACTTTTTAGACCTTTGAAAACGTCATCTGTGACAAAACGTCGTCAGGGCACGGCGTACTGACGTCATCTGACTGCGACCTACGAGTGCGGACGAGCGGAGCCGTCCGGCCGGCGGCAACTACCATTGCTCACCCATTCCTGGTTATTGTAAGTTTATTTGCTTTTATGAAATAAATGTTTTTATGGTTTTACGCTATGGGAGCCCTTTTTTCTTCTTATGGTGGTGAAACCCTGCATTGTTGAAACTCCTGGGACCCAGTCACTTACATCTCTGGTCGGATTCCCTGGATATTCGTTTACCATACAGGCTTGGATTACATGCAATTTGGGGTCGGTCTTTGGCCACTTGGTTTACCCTACAGGCTTGATTTAATTTCCATGTGGTAAGAGGCAACTCTCACAGGTGTGATATTGCGGGCTCCTGAGTGGTACACTGGATTTGTTTAGCACACTTTGGCTAACCTTTATCTATCCAGGGTAAGAGGCGAATCCAGCTGGTGGTGGTTCAGCACGATTATTTCTTTTCAGCGTTTTCTTCACTGTGTCATTACTTTTCTGTTTGGTAAGAGGCGACTCCAACCGAGATATATTTCAATTACTTAAGGTGTTAACCCTTAACCTATCTGGTAAGGGGTATTTATCTTAAATTCCCTTAACTTAACTTATTCCATTATTATTGTGGTGGAGGTTATTTCACATCACAACCCTTATTCACCCACACCTGTGGTGATAGTCACAATTAAAATTGTTTGTTGGGTTTTACGCTATTGCGGTATCTTTGCTTTTCATGATCCTACGTCCACTGAGTTGACCGATCATAGAGGCTTGGATCTACTGTCAAGGTGACAAGTTTCCACGCAGCGAGACTGCCTTTTCCTTACCTTCATCTGGTAAGCACATACCCTTAAGGGAGCTTGATCCTGGAATTTATCAACAATAAATTTTTGGACTTTTTATGGACTTTACATCTCCATCTAATATATTTAGCGTGACTTATATATACAACACTTTTTAGACCCCCCAGACAATAAATCCAAAGAATTTTTTTTTTTTTTTTTTTTTTTAAGTTTTCCAATAATTGTCTCTCTATCAAAAATGACAATTTTTAAGAACTTTTTTTGTGTGATTTAGTGTCTAGGGGGTCTAAAAAGTGTACCTGTGAAGTTTCAGCTCTGTAGCATGTCCAGAACCAGAAAAAAAGATAATTTTTCAGTAGAGCAGGGATGGTGGGAACCCCTTTTACACCTATATGATCTTTTTTCTGGTTCTGGACATGCTACAGAGCTGAAACTTCACAGGTACGCTTTTTAGACCCCCCCAGACAATAAATACAAAGAATTTTTTTTTTAAGTTCTTTTTTTTTTTTAATTTTTCCAATAATTGGCTCTATCAAAAATGACAATTTTTAAGAACTTTTTTGTGTGATTTAGTGTCAAGGGGGTCTAAAAAGTGTACCTCACACACAGCGGGCAGGCAACTGCAGTGTACAATATATATATATATATATATATATATATATATATATATATATATAAAAAAAATACTCAATTACCAGCCCTAAAAAGGGCTTTTGGGGACACTATATATATATATATATATATATATATATATATATATATATATATATATATATATATATATATATATATAAAAAGAAAAAACTCAATTACCAGCCCTTAAAAGGGCTTTTGGGGACACTAGATATATATATATATATATATATATATATATATATAAAAATTACACAAATACCAGCCCTTAGAAGGGCTTTTTGGGGTGCTGTCAGGATGCTGTCCTTACAGCAGTAGTGGACCAAGAACACTGACTAGCAAGACCAGGAACACTGACTAACTGTCCCTAGCTATAAAAAGCAGCAGCAGCAGCAGCAGCAACACTCTCCCTGCTCTCACTAACACACTGCTTCAGAATGATCTAAGATGGATGCTGCCCTTGCTTATTTATAGGAGGTGGGAGGGTGTGGGAGGGAGGTATGCTGATTGGCTGGAAATGTGCCTGCTGACTGTGAAGTTCAGGGTCAAAGTTTGCCTCAATGATAATGATGTATTATAGGGGGCGGACCGAACATCGCATATGTTCGCCCGCAGCGGCGAACGCGAACATGCTAAGTTCGCCGGGAACTGTCCGCCGGCGAACAGTTCGGTACATCTCTAATGAGGTGGTATGCTTTGGATCATGAGCAGTTCCTTTCCTTCTCCATACTCTTCTCTTCCCATCACTTTGGTACAAGTTGATCTTGGTCTCATCTGTCCATAGGATGTTGTTCCAGAACTGTGAAGGCTTTTTTAAATGTAGTTTTGGCAAACTCTAATCTGGCCTTCCTGTTTTTGAGGCTCACCAATGGTTTACATCTCGTGGTGAACCCTCTGTATTCACTCTGGTGAAGTCTTCTCTTGATTGTTGACTTTGACACACATACACCTACCACCTGTTCTTGATCTGGCCAACTGTTGTGAAGGGTGTTTTCTTCACCAGGGAAAGAATTCTTCGGTCATCCACCACAGTTGTTTTCCGTGGTCTTTGCGGTCTTTTGGTGTTGCTGAGCTCAGTGGTGCGTTCTTTCCTTTTAAGGATGTTCCAAACAGTTGATTTGGCCACACCTAAAGTCTCTCTGGTGGGTTTGTTTTGTTTTTTTCAGCCTAATGATGGCTTGCTTCACTGATAGTGACAGCTCTTTGGATCTCATATTGAGAGTTGACAGCAACAAATTCCAAATGCAAATAGCACACTTGAAATTAACTCTGGACCTTTTATCTGCTGCTTTTAAATGGGATAATGAGGGAATAACACACACCTGGCCATGGAACAGCTGAGCAGCCAATTGTCCCATTACTTTTGGTCCCTTAAAAAGTTGGAGGCAGTACACATATACAAACTGTTGTAATTCCTACACCTTTCACCTGATTTGGATGTAAATACCCTCAATATAAAGCTGAAAGTCTGCAGTTAAAGCACATCTTGTTCATTTAATTTCAAATCCATTGTGGTTGTGTATATAGCCAAAAAGATTATAATTTTGTTGATGTCCCAATATTAATGGACCTGACTGTACATAGTTAGACCCGGATTTCAGTTTGAAAATGCAGTCACCATTATCCAGGGGGCTAAATCAGAGAAGCAGCCCAGTCTGACCCTACATGTTTTGGCAGGCAGTTGCCTGAAAATGAGGTTCAGGTTTGGAGCTTTTTGCCTTCCGGAGCAAGCATGCGCTGTTTGACCTATAAGGACCTAAGACATGCTGATTCTTTTAGGGACAATGGAGCAACAATATACCCTCAGCTGGTCTGATGCTGCAATCAACTACCTGTTGCTAAGTAAACACAGGAACCTTTGCTGTAAGGAATGCTACTTCCACCTGACGTGTGCATGGGAAGTCTAAGCTCCATCCAAAGACTGTCAGCCTGAGCATTTTTCGCCAAAATTTTGGCATTCCGCCAACTCCTGTTCCAGGTTTTTGTTTAATAAATCTTTAAAGTAGAACTAAAGGCATTTTTACATTTTGGATAGAGTAAGTGAGGGTTATAACTATGGTCACTTTTTTGCCATCTGTGACCCATTTGGGGGATTTCCCTTCCCTTCCTTTCCCATAGCCAAAACAGGAAGTCAGAGGAAATCCCTCCAAAGTGAGGGAATAGTCACTAGGGTCACCAGAACTAGTTGCCCCGCAATGGAAAAAATGTTTCTCTAAATCTATTATGGTTATAGCCCAAATATTGTATTTGGGATTTTCTTTCACTTTTACTACAACAGTAAACAGGGCAAAAGAGAGGGTGAATCTCCCTTATGGGGCACAAACAGCAACCATTGTATCTAAAACTAAAACTAAAAAGTTTTGCCTTTAATTTCAGTATGTAGTAGTTTAAATGAAATACATCCATGCTCTGTACTGCCTTTTCTGCAACAGATCCATGTGATTGAGTACAATGGCTGAGAACAAGGTTAGTTTTAATTGGGGGTCCCACTTGCATTACAATCCAGGACAGTAGTAATAGGCATGGCATAAGTGCACTCAAGAGAGGTATCTGACCACGGAAGATCCAAAGACATAAACAGCAATGCATGCAATCGCACACAAGAGTCAATTCTCTTCTGTGTTACATTTAAAGCCTTTTCTGACATAGGATGTTTAGAAAATATATGTATAGTAATAACATAATGGAATCTTTGAGAGTAAGAAGCAATTATTACAGTCAGTTGTGCATTTGTGTTTTTATTTCTGCATTCACGTATAATATAAAAAATTTTATGAGGATAGAAATTACATTCAGTTGGGTAAATCTAGCAAAATGATAGCTACATATTATACTGCTTCAGTACAGTATTTTATAAAGGGATGCCAACAGCATAAACACCCACACATTATCATTACAACACTGACTTTCCAGGCAGCTACTTTGAGTCTCACAATACCTTACAATAAAGTCCTTCTTGCCTAGTAACTTGCAGTTTTGATGTGTGTGCATCCTGCTGAATTGTGAAGTTACTGTACCCGCATTAAAGTGCCTCTTGAAATATTCAGCAGAATAATATTTAATAGACACCTGAAGCAGAAACTGTATTAATATTTATTAAAAACTTGCATTATTGCTTCATTTTTGCTATCTAAAGTTAATAAACAGAATATTTTTGAAGCATACCACTACTAGGGATAAATGATTTTTCGCATTACTAACAATTCAGTTGTAAAAACTAAGAAGCGAGTAGGTTTTCAACATTCCTTTTCATTAAGGATGCAGTAAAAGGGTGAGAAGGCCAAGCCCTCTATGTACCTCCATTACACAATGCCAGCCTTCTGGGTTTTCCCTCTCTTAACATATGTGTATCCCTCTTGGGGGAGTTATGGCAAATGGCCCTCCCTAAACAGGATATTGCTCTAAAACTGTAGGTAAATAAAAGAACCAGAACCTTCCTTAAAGTAAATGTAAAGCTTTATTTGTTTTTTCATTAAAATAATAAACATGTTATACTTACCTGCTCTGTGCAGTATTTTTTGCACAGAGTGGCCCGGATCCTCCTTTTCTTGGGTCCCACAATGGCGCTCCTGGCTCCTCCCTCCTGTCAGGTGTCCCCACAGCAAGCAGCTTGCTATGGGGGCACCCAAACCGAGCCGCTGCTCTGTGTGTCCATTCACACAGGGAGCTGAAGTTCGGCCCTGCCCCCTCTGCCTCCTGATCGGCTCACTGGCTGTCATTCCCGCTGCTGCCAATAGCTAATCAGGAGTGTGAACCCCCGGGAGCAAGGCTCTCGTGGAAATCGCTGGATCGAGAGGGGGCTCAGGTATGTATTAGGGGGGCTTGGGGGCTGCTGGACAAAGAGGGTTTTTTTTTTTTTTACCTTCATGCATACAATTTACATCCACTTTAAGTGGAAAAGTAAGTTTGACAAAAAAGTTGCCAGTGCCTACATCCAGGACAGGGCCTCTTTGAGCAGAGTAGATTACCTTCCTGGGAAATTAACCAGTATTCTAATCAAAGTAATCGAGGAGCAGAGGAACTACTGCAACCAACCTATGACATTCCCCATTAAGGTCCTTATTTTATAAATTAAGCGTTTGTGGGGAACTGTATCAAACGCCTTAGCAAAATCTAGGTACACCACATCCACAGATCTCCCCCTGTCTAGCTCACAGCTAACCTCCTTGTAGAATGTTAACAGATTGGTTTGACACAAACGCCCTTTTGCTGATTACTGCTGATGATATTATTGTCTTTAGCAAACTCATGGATATAGTCCCATATCATCCCTTCCAGAAGTTTACATACTATTGACGTCAGGCTGACAGGCCTATAATTTTCTGGGATATGCCTCTGCCCTTTTTTGAATATCGGTATCACGTTAGCTTTTCTCCAGTCACCTAGTACAGTTCCTGTCATAATACTGTCAGCAAAGATCAGGAACAGTGGTCTAGATATAACCTTACTGAGTTCTTTCAGTACTCTTGAATGTATGCCATCCGGGCCTGGTGATTTACTTGTGTTAATTTTATTCAACCTTTCCCTGATTTCACCCTCTGTTAGCCATAGCGGCAAGTCCAGGGAAGTACTGCTAACCATACAGTCATGGTCAGTGCACCCCTCCTTTTCCTGTTTAAAGACTGAGGAGAAAAATGCATTAAGCATGGTTGCCTTTTCAGTGTCCTCTGTAACCATCCTCCCATCATCATTAACTATATGTGCAACATGCTCTGACCTTGTTTTTTTGCTGTTGATATATTTAAAGAATTTCTTAGGGTTATTTTTACTATCCTCCGCTATTTGTCTCTCGGAGTTGATTTTAGACATTTTGATTTCGTATTTACATTTCTTATTTGATTCCTTGTATTGCTGGAAATCCGATAATGTGCCCTCCGATTTATATTTCTTAAAGCCCATTTTTATTTCCCTAATAAGTTTTTTTTAAATTACGGCTAAGCCAGCCAGGTTTGGATTTGGTTCTCTTAAATTTATTTCCCATAGGATTGCACTGCGAGATGCATTTGTTTAATATGTTCCAAAAGCATTCCCATTTTTCCTCTGTGGTCAGTGTTCCTAGGGTCTGGTCCCAGTTCATTTCCTCTATCACTGAGCACAGTTTGGGAAAGTTTGCCCTTCTGAAGTTTAGGGTTCTTATGTTCCCCTCATGCTTTGCTATGTTGTGATTTATGCTAAATGTGATCATCCTTTGATCGCTAGAACCCATGTTGTCCCGCCGGACTCCTATATCTGAGATTAGGTTTGGGTCATTAGTAATTAATAAATCCAACATTTTCTAGTATGTGAATCCACCAACTGAGACATGTAGTTTTCCTGTAAGGTTTACATGAAGAGATGGGCCTTTAGTGAGTGTGCAGTCCCCTCTTACCAGTTAATTACCAGTTAATGTCAGGATAATTGAAGTCCCCTAATATGGTAGCTAAAATAACAAAAGCTCTATATAAACTCTTTTTCAATAAACAGGTTCACCTACTAATTTACTGGAAGGTGACCACTACACACATACAGTAGTACACACCTAGCTACTGGCACTTGAGAGGTAATGACAATAGGACAGGGATACATCTGTCACCAGTCTGTCTTTATATACAGTATCTCACAAAAGTGAGTACACCCCTCACATTTTTGTAAATATTTTATTATATCTTTTCATGTGACAACACTGAAGAAATTACACTTTTCTACAATGTAAAGTAGTGAGTGTGCAGCTTATATAACAGTGTAAATTTGCTGTCCCCTCAAATAACTCAATTAATGTCTAAACTGCAATGTGCAAATGTCCAAATTGAGCCTAAAGTGTCAATATTTTTTGTGGCCACCAATATTTTCCAGCACTGCTTTAACCCTCTTGGGCATGGAGTTCCCCAGAGCTTCACAGGTTGCCACTGGAGTCCTCTTAGTAGAAGTTAGAGACCTTGCGCTCCTCCACCTTCTGTTTGAGGATGCCCCACAGATGCTCAATAGGGTTTAGGTCTGGAGACATGCTTGGCCAATCCATCATCTTTACCCTCAGCTTCTTTAGCAAGGCAGTGGCCGTCTTAGAGGTGTGTTTGGGGTTGTTATCATGTTGAAATACTGCCCTGCGGCCCAATCCCCAAAGGAAGGGGATCATGCTCTGCTTCAGTATGTCACAGTACATGTTGGCATTCATGGTTCCCTCAATGAACTGTAGCTCCCCAGTGCTGGTAGCACTCATGTGGCCCCAGACCATGACACTCCCACCACCATGCTTGAATGTAGGCAAGACACACTTGTCTTTGTACTCCTCACCTGGTTGCCGACACACACACTTGACACCATCTGAACTAAATCTGTTTATCTTGGTCTCATCAGACCACTGGACATGGTTCCAGTAACCCATGTCCTTAGTCTGCTTGTCTTCAGCATCATCACATTTCTTGTGCATCATCTTTAGAAGAGGCTTCCTTCTGGGATGACAGCCATGCAGATCAATTTGATGCAGTGTGCGGCGTATGGTCTGAGCACTGACAGGCTGACCCGCCACCCCTTCAACCAATGCTGGCAGCACTCATATGTCTATTTCCCAGAGGCAACCTCTGGATGTGACGTTGAGCACGTGTACTCAACCTCTTTAGTCAACCAGTCAAGGCCTGTTCTGAGTGTAATCTTTTCTGTTAAACCACTATATGGTCTTGGCCACCATGCTGCAGCGTGCTACACTTTATTGTGGTGGACTTATTGGCATGGAATTATAAGCATTGCACTTTCTACATTTATGATGGATGTATTTTATATGTAATTTTTTACACGTTTTATAATTGGATGATATTATTGCACTATATGGAATATTGTTATTTTTTATTTAATATTTATCACATATCACTTTATATTCATTTAACATTTAGCAATTTGTGGATTCGACACCTCACATTGTTACTAATATTGTTTTATGGTTACCCATATTTGATGGCAGCCCCAACCTTAAATTTCACTCACTAACACATTTATCATATCAAAGGTAGGCGCCATTTTCCTGGTTTTTCATCATTTTTAAACTTGCAGCTCAATTGCTTGCTATCTAGGAGGGTGCTGTGATTGGCCCAGGTACCATATGATCACTGGTGACCATTCACAGATCACACTCAGTAGTAAAAAATGATGTTGTGTATGGAAAATTACATTTTCCCTGCAAGCTTTCTTTATTTAGTAAACAACGGCTTGGGGAGCCAGTATGTATGATAAGGCCACAATGTAATGCACTGGGAACAAGATTAGAGATTTTTTGGATAAATTCTGTTGTCTCTTCCGCAGACTTTGGATAGAAGTAACAGGTGCGGAAAAATTGTTCTTTCAGTGTCGAAGGTGCCTTCACACGGTAACTCTATAGAGGTACTCATGGTGAAAGCAAGAATTACCTTGCTGTCATAAATTGAAATGATAAGCACCCGTCAAACAGGTGTGGAAAAATTGGTCTTTGGATGTCTGTGGCGCCTTCACACTGTAATGCCTCGTACACAGGCAACGATTGTTGGCTGGGAATTTTCGGCCAACATCCGATCCGCCGATTTTCTGCTTGTTAGTATGATGCTTCCGACAACCGACTGCGACTTTTCGCCCGAACAAAATCTGGTGTGCATGCTATAAAATTTTTGTTGGCCGTCAACAGAACGGTCGATTTTCCGTCAGTCAGTACAGATTTCGGCAGACAAAAATCAAATGAGCAAGACTGGGCATGCTCAGAGAAGAAAAAACACACGGAAAGTAAACCAGCACATGACATCACTTCTGAAGTTGGTTGTTTTTGGCCGAGAAAATTAGTGTGCAGTCTAGAGCACATTTCAACCAACACAACAACACTGGACAAAAGACGGCCGATTGGTCGGCTGATAATCGTTGCGTGTGTACGAGGCTTAATCCTATAGAGGTACGCTTGATGAAAGCAAGAATTGGCCTTGCTGTCAAAAATTTAAATGATATGCACCTGTCAAACAGGCGTTGAAAAAATGGTCTTTGGGTGTTAATTGTGTTCATGAAATCTACACCCAAAAAAATTATTTCAGATGAAATCAACACTCACAACACTAGGCAGCCTAGAAGTCTTGCAGAGATTCCACATCACAAAAACACTTAATCAGTGACATTGGCATCAGGGGCTTCATAGCTGCTGGTAATCCAGGACTGATTCATTTTGATAAATGTCAGACGATCCACGGAGTCTGTGGACAGACCCGTTCTATTATCAGTAACAAAACCTCCAGCAGCACTGAACGCCCGATCAGAAAGCATGCTGGATGCAGGGCAGCCCAGCAGCTCATTTGCATACTGGGCAAGTTCTGGCCAGGGGTCTCATAACCCAGTAACCAGTAACGCCCCTAGATAATCCTCCACCATATGATGCAGATGCTGCCGATGGGATGTGGAAGCTTAGAGCCCTGGATAGCAAGGACTAAAAAAATTGTGAAATGCATCACATAGATGGCCCCCTTCTCCACCACTCCTTTCTTGACCAACAGAAGCCTCAAAACTACGTTTTCCATGACACTGTAACCTACTAGAGTCGGGAAAAGCATTAGATAAACTCCTCTTTAACCACTTGCCGACCAGCCACTGCAGTTTTATGGTGGCAGGTCGGCAGGTTCCAGCGAATCGCTGTACCTGTACTGCAGTCCGCGGGTGCAATCCTGGAGGCGCACTCGTGAGCTGTAAGCCAATCCACAGGGCCGGTGGCCATGATTGTCGCTGGACACCCGAAATCGCTCCCTGTGAAGAGAGAATGGCAGTCTACTGTTGTAAACACAGCAGAACGTTGTTCTCTCTGGAATCAATGCAGAGCTCATGTGTTCCTCCTATTTAGGAACACAGGTCTCTGTATTGATTTTACAAGCCCTTCTCCCCCACAGTTAGAAAACACCCCCTAGGCTCACACTTAACCCTTTGATCGCCCCTGGGTTAACTCCTTCCCTGCCAGTGTCATTATTACAGTAACAGTGCATATTTCTAGCACTGATTACTGTAGTAATGTCACTGGTCCCCCCAAAAGTGTCAAAAAATGTCAGTTAGGGGTCCAATCTATCCACCGCAATGTCGCAGTCCCGCAAAAAAAATCGCATGATCTCCGCCATTACTAGTAAAAAAAAAAAAATAAATATAAATGACATGAAAATCTATCCCCTAGTTTGTGGACAGGATAACTTTTGTGCAAACCAATCAAAATACACTTATTGGGATTTTTTTTTACCAAAAATATGTGGCAGAATACAAATTGGCCTAAAATGATGAATAGATTAATTTAGTTTTAGAATTGTCGCTCTTTTTTTGTTTTATAATAAAAATTGCACAGGTAATCAAATGCCACCAAAAGAAAGCTCTATTTGTGGGGAAAAAAAGGACATCAATTTTATTTGGGTACAGCACCGCAATTGTACAATTGTCTGTTAAAGTAACGCAGTGCCAAATCGCAAAAAATGGCCTGGTCATTAAGGGGGAAAATCTACCGGTCCAGAAGTAGTTAAAGTGTCCTCAAGAGCTTTCATCTTCTGCACCCTCTGTGGGGATGGGATGAGTTCTGAAACTTTCCCATTGTAAAGGGGGTCAAGGAGGGTTGCCAACCAATAGATAATAATCCTTCTCCCTGATGCCACGTATTCTTGGTGTCCTTTCGCAGGCTTTGAAGCATGAGGGAGCCCATGCACCGCCAGTTTGCGGAGGCATGAGAAGCAGACTCCCTGGGGGGCACTGAGGAGTACAGTATCTGAAACTGCCTCCTCTCAGCCACATACTACTCCCAAGGGTTCTAGGGATGGAAAAACCATCTGTTGAGGGTTGACATATGTATTCCTCTGCTTAATGCCTCCAAGACTGCCAGAATCCTCCTCCCTCTCTTCTGGGGGATTCTGTGGCGTAGGAAGAATGGTGTCTGCATAAAGCGAGCCTTGAGAAGAAAGGAAGTCCTCCTCTTCCTACTGCTGCTCTGCCTCAAGTGCCCTGTCCATAATGCCATGCAGAGTCTGCTCCAGCAGGAACACAACAGGGATTATGTAACTGATGCATACATTGTCACGGCTCACCATCCTTGTGGCCTCCTCAAATGGTGAGAGTGCAGTGCATGCATCCTTTATCAGAAGCCATTGGCGTGGGGAAAAAAAGCCAAACCGGCCTAAAGCTATTGTTGTGCCATACCCACACAGGTAATCATTGATGGCTCTCTGCTGCATGTGCAGCCACTGCAGCAATGCCAAAGTTGAGTTCCAACTGGTGGGCATGTCACAAATCAGGCGGTTTACAGGCATGTGCAATACCCACTGAATTTCAGCCAACCAAGCACTGGCTGTGTATGACCGCCTCAAATGTTTACAGACTCTTCTGGCCTGCTTTAGCATATCCAACACATTCCAACCTTGGGCACCTATTTAGGAAACGCTGCACCACCAAATTTATGACATGTTCCAGGCATGGCACATGTGTCAACTTTCCTTGTCTAAGGGCTGACAGAAGCTTTGTGCCATTGTCGCATACCACCATTCCTGTCTCCAGCTGGCGTGGTGTGAATCACCTCTGGGCCTGCCCCCGCAGAGCTACGAGAATCTCTGCTCCGGTGTGGTTCCTGTCCCCTAGACATACCAACTGAAGCACTGCATGGCACCTTTTAGCCTGACTCATTCAAATAGCCCCTTGAATACCTTAGGGGTCCTTGTGGTTCGTAGGACAATTCAGCAGAGGAGGGCATAGAGGAGGAGGAGGAGGGTGTAGAGCTGACATATCTCGCATCATCACTACTATCTGTATAAAGACATGGCGGCACAACATGCTGCAGCACTGAGCCCTGTCCGGCATCCTTCCGACTTGCAAGCAGAGTTACTCAGTGTGCTGTGAATAAAATATAGCGTCCCTGACCATGCTTGCTGGACCACGTTACAGCAGTAATGTGGACTTTGCGGCTGACTGCCTTGCCCAACGATGCCACAACATTTCTTTCCATGTGATGGTACAGAGCTGGAATGGCCTTGCGTGAAAAGAAATACCGACTGGGAACCTACCATTCTGGTACAGCACATGTGCAATTTCACGGAAGGGGGCAGAATCCACCAGACGGAAAGGCAGAAATTGTAAAGCCAGCAGCTTTGACAAGCTTACATTTAGACGCTGGGCATGTGGGTAGTAGTGACTATATTTGTTTTTTTCGCTGCAGCAGATGAGGCAGAGAAATTTTAGGGCTATAGTCTACAGCTGGTGGTGTGCTACTGGCAGATGTGCTGCAAGGAGCTGAGACACCCTGCGTTATACCATGATCCCTGTCAGTGGAGGCTGCTGAGAGTTCATGAGGTATAGCGGGGGTAGACTGAGGTGAGTAAGGAGGAGGAATAGAATTGCATCACCTTTGTGTGGCTTTCAGGTGCTCTTGCCAACAGGCTGAGTGGTGGGAGGTTAAATGCCTTGTCAAACATGTGGTACCCAAATGGCTGGCGTTTTTGCCATGCTTGATGTGCTTGAGACAAAGTATGCAAATCGCAACAGTGAGATCGGCTGCACATAGGCTAAAAAAGGCCCAGACAGCTAAGCTGTGGGAAGGGTACCGGGAGATAACAGCTCCACAATGTGATGAAATAGGGTGACTGCTCTCTACTCTTCCGTGATGGCTGCCTCGTTGCGGTTGTGCCTCACCCTCACTTTCCTCCTCTGTTCTATCTGACACTCAAGTTGCATCAGTGACCTCATCATCTTCATCTCCTTCTTCCTCATTACCACTGGAGGCAATATGCAGCGGCTGGGGGAACATGACTGCCAATTTGTGTACCAGTGTTCTCCCCTCTCTGTAGGCTCATGTTCCTACTTTCCGCACTACTACCTCAGAACCAACATCTGAATCAAGAAATGGCTATGCATAGTCAAGAAGTAAGTGGCTGATGCTGTGCTCATATAACTCAGCTGACCCCTCCAAAGCTGTGGACAAGGAGGCAGATTTAACCACTCTGTCAGCTGCAGTGGACTGCGCACTAGACTCTGCTTGGGTGACGGAGGATGAGGAGGATGAGGATGGTTTAGAAAGTCAGTCCACCACCTTCTCTGCATGCTGTGGCTGGATAGCACGGGTAACATCGCTAAACAGAGGAAATGATGCCCTGCCTGAGGACTAACCACGCCCACTTTTTCCTGTGGACACATACACTGCTGGCCCCCTCACAGTGCCATGGGAACATCTGCCTCTCCTTTTTGGCCTCGCTCTGTAATAAAGATGTGGAAATGTGTACGTGGATGCACTTTAATCAATGGAAAGTGGTGTTTGGTGCACTTTAACCTGAGTACTCACTACATAGACACACCAAATATACTGCAGTAAAGCTGCACTAATGCACAGAAATATACTGCGTTAAACGTGCATTAATGAACAGAAATATAGTGCGTTAAACGTGCAGTAACACACAGAAATATACTGCGTTAACCATGCAGCACCGCACAGAAATATACTATGTTAAACGTGCAGTAATGAACAGAAACATACTGCATTAAACATGCAGTAACGCACAGAAATATACTGCGTTAAATGTGCACTAACGCGCAGAAATATACTGTGTTACACATGCACTAACACACAGAAATATACTGAGTTAAATATGCCATAAAGCACAGATATATATTGAGTTAAATGTGCAGTAATGCACAGAAATATACTGCATTAAACATTCAGTAAGGCATAGAGATATACTGCGCTAAAGGGCACGTAACACACTGAAATACCGTATACTGCGTTAAATGTGCAGTAACGCACAGAAATATACTGTGTTAAACGTGCACTAACGCACAAAAATATACTACGTTAAATGGCACGTAACGTACTGAAATATACTGTGTTAAACGGCATGTAACGCGTAGAAATATACTGCGTTAAATGTGCAATAACATACTGAATTATAATGCAGTAAACCTGCCCTGACAAAACAAACTGACACTAAAGTAAAAATTAATGGTTACTCACTACACTCACTGAACTATCACTAGAATCACACTAAAATAAAAAGGAATGTTTACTACACTCACACTGATTGAACTATCGCTAGATTCACACTAAAGTGACAATAAAGTAAAAATGAATGGTCTCACTACACTCACACTGACTAAATTATCACTAGATTCACACTAAACTGATATTCTACAATGACAATAGAATCAGAATAGCACACTATATCACACCAACTCTCTAGTAGCATTGAACAGAGCCCTATTCTATCTCTCTCTGTGCCAATATCAAACTACAAATGGCCGCTATTGAAATAATACTTTTACAGTATTGGGTGGGACTAGGAGCAATGAGCCATAATTGGATAAAGTCATCATTACTTTCTCCAATAATTGCTCTGACAGTGCTCTGTGCCCTGATTGGGCAAAGCTTTCATTGCTTCAGCCAATCAGGGCTTCCAATGCACTGCGCAGTGGCGCAGTGCAATAAGGTCATTTGGCGGGCTGAACAAATGGTCGAATGCCCCGATATTCCAGGTTTTGTCGAACGGGAGAACAGCCAATGTTCGGCCTGAACTCATGCTTGGATGGAACCATTTACTCATCCCTAATATACAATATAATAGTTTCACTTTTTGAATTGAACTACTGAAAAAAATTAACTTTTTGATGAAATTCAAATTTTATGAGATGCACCTGTATGTTTTCTATTCATTTTGATAAACCTCCAATATTAATTTTTCCTTTTCTTACCCATATTTTTGCATTCTTAGTACAGCTAATCATTATGTTTGCTTTTGAATGTAGCTGTTCTCCTATGATCTAGATTCTGGCTCTTGCTCTATTAGCTACTCCTAATGACTTATAGTTAAGATAACTATACTCAAGAATAAAAATATAATATATTGCCGCATACCAGTTCTTAGGTTTGTTTTTTTTTGGGGGGTAAGAAATTGTTAAGCAAATATAGAAAATCCGTGTTGATCTTACCAAAAATGCAGAGTTCTTGTCACTTCTTATGAGCTGAAATGGAAGTATAAACAACATTTTTTTTTCTTTTTTGTAAACTACTTTTCTCCCAACCTCCTATGCAATGAAAATGAGCAAAGGCAGACATGTTTGAAAACCAGCCTAGGTGACAAGCATGGCTCCCCTTAAAAAGTGTATTCATTCAGGAACAGAATGTATGTTATTCGAAGGAATACCAGGTGAAAAAGCCTAAAAAAGAAAGCCAATGCAGGCACATCATCTAAGTACTGGAGCACTGCAATATATGTTGCATGTACCTTTGTGTGGTTTAGCATCCATTAAAAATATCATGTCACCAGTCATTTTGCTGCATTTCCATAATTTCTTTTTATAAATTTTTTTCATTTGCATTTTAATGCAGAACCACGGATATGTACGGGCCCCTAGAATGCATACAGTAAAATGCAGTGCACTGAAGTACTGATTTATGAATGGGCCTGATGATTTCTATGACAATTCTTCCTTGTGGTACATGAGCTGCTTAAAAATGCAGAGCCATAAGAAAAGCCTAAATCCTGCATGATATGACTGGGAAACTACTGGTTCACTTAACTTAATGAAGGTGTCTACCCTTCAATCAACCACTTGAAAAGAAAAGGCTCACTGGACTAAGAAAGCCTTCTATTGCTTTTGTATAAGATTCTGATGCCGGTGTACATACTGTATTTCCTTAACCTTTTACTTCTTGTTCCCACACAATATTGCTTTAAAGCCCCTCTTCAGCCTGCCATTTACCCCACACACATCCGCTAATTAATTTCTGTCATTGAACAAAAAAAAATATATATATTTAAATGCTCCTTTTACCCACCTAAATCCACAGTCAGTTGACATTCTGGTTCCAAGTCTTCTCTCTTCTTCTGTGTACAGGATAGCGGAGCCTTTTTTGGGTGTCCACATCACTACCTGCATTACATGAACACTTCCTATTAGCTTCCCAGCTGCAGAGTCTTCTGAGGATCCAGAAAATACATTTTCAGCAATGAAGTCAGCAGGAGGGGACTGGCGGGTAGCAGCCAAAGTAGGCATATTTGCATTGCTATAATACTGCATAAGTTTTCGAGGAGATTGACTTTGAATTGTACCCTATTTATACGTAAGGTTCCATCTTCTATTTTTACCTTTTTTTGTTTATATGTTTTACCATACTGTAGTATGTATTTGTTCTTCATTTTATATATGTGAATTGTTGACCCTTTGCTGTAATATTTTTGAACAGTGTTTGACCACTCTAACACCCTGTGCTATAGCCGACAAATGGCTACAGCATAGCTCAGCAGTTCTGGGAGGACGTCTTCCCATGTGTGCACTTCCCACACACCCCCTAGGCCTTCATGGAGAGTGCTCTATGACTGCTGTTAATTTGGACATAGCAGATCACAGATCGAGATAAAGGGCCAATCACAGCGGCCCTTTACTATGTAATCAGCTGTGTCCAATCACACCTGACAGTGTAAACAGACTGAAGACCTTTGCCGGTTATCAGCTCTCCTTGTCTCACACAGAGACATTGTGTAAGGAAAGATTATCCAATCTGTGAGGGGCACAATGAGTACAGTATTTAGGCTGATACACAGTGCCCTGATCATCAGTGCAGCCTCACCAGTGCCCAGATTATCAGTTCAGCTTATCAGCGCCTCCTCATCAGTGCCACCTCTTCAGTGAAGCCTCATCGGTCAAGCTCCATGAATGCCTCCTCATCAGTGCCGCCTCATCAGTGTAGCTTCACCAGGGCCCATCAGTGCAGCCTAATCAGTACCTATTAGTGCCCATCAAGACATTTTTTTTCTTTCAGTTTTTATATAGGACTAGTAAATGTGTGCCCACTGATGAATTTAGGCTACTTGTTTTTTTCCTACTGATGAATTTAGGCTACTTGTTTTGTTCCTACTGATGAATTTAGGCTACTTGTTTTTTTCCTACTGATGAATTTAGGCTACTTGTTTTTTTCCTACTGATGAATTTAGGCTACTTGTTTTTTTCCTTCTGGTATGCATTACAGCCCAAAAAGACAACATTTAATTAGACACATGGCCCCTAGAATTACAAATACATAACAAACTGCCAATTTTTTTAAAGCATATTATGACAATTTTATTGATTTTAGTATCTTTCTTTTAAACATCTTCTAAATTGAGACCCATCATCTGTAGAATAATACAGACATATAGATTTAGTTTAAAATGATATCCATACAGTTTTACTGACAAACAAAGGCAATCTAAAAATGCAAATCCTCATTCATGACTGAATAAGAATATGTTAGGAATATTTCACAGTGTGCTAGTTTTCCCACTGAGACAACCATTTAGACTTCCTTTGATAGAAAAGGTTCTTGACAACAATTGCGGTCAGTGGGAGATAAATTACATTTCATGCAGATGTATTTGAATAGTTTACTCTTAATGTTCAACTGGACTATTAAAACGGTGTGAATGCTACATTTCTATTTAGTTTATTTTGATACATTCTCATAAGTCAGGTTTTGGGAGGAAGTGTACCTCTATTAATATAGCCTTAACAGTTATGGGTGACAATAGACTACGCTGTGATATTTCAGAAAAAAAAAGCACTTCTTCTAGTTTATTTGACATTTTATAAAGAAATTAAAGCAGAATTAAGGTTAGGTTAGGATACTAGAGGGCAATAGCTCTGTAGCTCATAATAAAACAATAGTTTAGTACTGATTCTAGATTTGTTAATGGAAATTTACATGTTTAATAGGTGGCATTTTCATGACCAATATCATGACTGCCTTCAGGTTTTACAGGAGCAAAATTTAAAGTGGAACTTTCAGCAACTCTACATGTCTGCATGTATAAATTCCCAGTACCCTATGTACAGTATATATATTTATATACAGTATCTCTCTAAAGTGAGTTAATCCCTGACATTTTTATAAATATTTGATCATATTTTCATGTGACAACACTGAAGAAATTACACTTTGCTACAATGTAAAGTAGTGAGTGTACAGCTTGTATAACTGTTTAAATTTGCTGTCCCCTAAAAATAACTCAACACACAGCCATTAACCACTTTACCACCGGAGCATTTTGCTGTCTTACGTCTGGGCCACTTTTTGAGATTCGGCACTGTGCAACTTTAACTGACAATTGAGTGGTCATGCAACGCCGTACCCAAACGAAATTTACGTCCTTTTTTTCCCCACAAACAGAGCTTTCTTTTGGTGGTATTTGAGATTTTTACTTTTTGCGCTATAAACAGAAAAAGAGCGTAAATTTTGAAAAAAAAACAACAATATTTTTCACATTTTTTTATATGAAATCCCCCCCCCCCAAAAAAATGTAAAAATCAAAAATTTTTTAAATTTTTGGCCAATTTGTTTTCTGCTACCTATGTTTGGTAAAAAAAAAAAATCACAATAAGCGTATTTTGATTGGTTTGCGCAAAAGTTATTGCGTTTACTAACTAAGGGAAAGATTTCTGTCATTTTTGGTGTTTTTTTTAACGAGTAATGGCGGCGATCTGCGATTTTTTTTGCGGGACTGCGACATTGCGGCGGACAGATCGGACCCTTGACTGACATTTTTGACACTTTTGGGGGTACCAGTGACATTACTACAGTAATCAGTTCTATACATATGCACTGTTACTGTAAAAATGACACTGGCAGGGAAGGGGTTAATTTTACTGGAGAGGGAGGGGTTAATTTATGCCTGGTGCTTACTGACATGTGTGGGGGGAGGTGACTGAGTGGCACAAGGACAGATCGCAGGTTCAGCTATGCTGAACCCTGCAATCTGACCCTGCCTGTCACTTAGGAGATCCGCCCGCTCTGTTTACACAAGCGGGCGGATCTCCAGACTCGATTCCCCAACGATCGGGAAAGAGCAGCGGCGATTGCCGCTGCTCCTCCCCTGGCCCGACTCCCGCTGTGACTGAATACAGCGGGAGCGAGCCTACGGCGGTGCGCGTGCGCCACAGAGAAAGGGGAGTGTCTGGCGACGTAGGTCTACGTCGCCAGACGAAAACGAACCACTTTGCCGCAGTAGAGCACTAGTGAGCAGACAGCAAGTGGTTAATGTCTAAACCACTGGCAACAAAAGTGAGTACACCCCTAAGTAAAAATGGTAAAACTGGGCCCAATTAGCCATTTTTCTTGTGACTCGTTAGCGTTTACAAGGTCTCAGGTGTGATTGGGGTGCATTTAAGCTAAATTTGGTTTTATCACTTTCACTCTCTCATACTGGTTACTAGAAGTTCAGCATGGCACCTCCTGGCAAAGAACTCTCTGAGGATCTGAAAAAAAGAATTGTTGCTCTACATAAAGATGGCCTAGGCTATAAGAACATTGCCACGATCCTAAAACTGAGCTGCGGCATGGTGGCAAAGACCGTACAGCGGTATAACAGGACAGGCTCCACTCAGAACAGGGCTCGCCATGGTCGACCAAAGAAGTTGCGTGCACGTGCTCAACATCATATCCAGAGGTTGTCTTTGGGAAATAGACGTATGAGGCCTGCCAGCATTGCTGCAAAGGTTGAAGGGGTAGGGAGTCAGCCTGTCAGTGCTCAGACCATACGCCACACACTGCATCAAAATGGTCTGCATGGCTGTCACCTCAGAAGGAAGCCTCTTCTAAAGATGATGCACAAGAAAGCCCGCAAACAGTTTGCTAAAGACAAGCAGACTAAGGACATGGATTACTGGAACCATGTCCTGTGGTCTGATGAGACCAAAATAAACTGATTTGGTTCAGATGGTGTCAAGCATGTGTGTTGGCAACAAGGTGAGGAGTAAAAAGACAAGTGTGTCTTGCCTACAGTCAAACATGGTGGTGGGAGTGTCGTGGTCTGGGGCTGCATGAGTTCTGCCCTGACTGGGGAGCTACAGTTCATTGAGGTACCCATGAATGCCAACATGTACTGTGACATATTGAAGCAGATCATGATCCTCTCCCTTCAGGGACTGGGCCGCAGGGCAGTATTCCAACATGATAACGACCCCAAACACACCTCCAAGACTGCCACTGCCATGCTAAAAAAGCTGAGGGTAAAGTTGATGGACTGGCCAAGCATGTCTCCAGACCTAAACCCTATTGAGCATCTGTGGGACATCCTTAAACGGAAGGTGGAGGAGCACAAGGTCTCTAACATCCACCAGCTCTGTGATGTCGTCATGGAGGAGTGGAGGAGGACTCCAGTGGCAACCTGTGAAGCTCTTGGGAACTCCATGCCCAAGAGGGTTAAGACAGTGCTGGAAAAAAAATGGTGGCCAAACAAAATATTGACACTGTGTGCCCAATTTTGACTCACTTTTGTTGCCAGTGGTTTTAACATTAGAGGCTGTATGTTGAGTTATTTTGAGGGGACAGCAAATTTACACTGTTATACAAGCTGTACTTTTCATTGCAGCAAAGCGTCATTTCTTCAGTGTTGTCACACGAAAAGATATAATAAAACATTAACAAAAATGTGGGGGGTGTACTCACTTTTTTAAAATACTGTGTGTGTGTGTGTGTGTGTATATATATATATATATATATATATATATATATACACACACACACACAGCAACAGTACTTTTTTTTGCAAAATATTGTACCTTTTATTATGAAAAAGTGACCTTTGAGCCCCAATCAAATGCCTTTGTATTTCCTGAAATGATGTAATTGGTTTTCTGGAGGCAGAAAGAAGATTTCCTCAGTCTTCTCTTTCCCTATGATCACACTGCAGCATTGTAACTCTGTAGAAAGTGTCAAGGGAATAGGCTGCAGCAGGGACTGATATGTATCAAACATGTGAACATATTAGAACTACATGGGCACCAGGGCTATGGCATCCCCAAACCATCTCAATCCAGGGAGTAGGTGCTGACCATAGAAGATTCTGAAAAAAACATAGCTATCTCCTTGAAAGAAAGGCACCTCTGAGAGTTAATACATTTTTATGGCACGTTTGCACATTATTTAGGATGTACGTACTTACATGATATTTAAAGCTGACACTAGAGTAGAGAAAAAGTTATATCTCCCTCAGGTTTTTTTGGCCATCGTTTACCATTAGAGATATTTTCATCCACTTTCCTTCCTTTAAGCACTACAGAAACTGAGAAAAAACTCTCTCCAAAGTGAGGTTACAATGACCTCCAGGACAAACAGAGTGAATCCCCATTAGCAGGGAGACAGAGAGCAATAAAAGCCCCTTAAAGAGAAAAACCTAAAGAGAGTTTTAATTCCATTTACCTGAAATATACTGTATAAAACAATAATATCCCTGACAGTGATGAAGTGCATCTGTTTTTCTGCTATTTCTGCCAAATACGGAGTCCCTGAGCTTGATATCTGGTGCCATTACCAGTTATCCCATTTTCTGCACTCCTTAACCACTTTAGGACCGGAGGATTTTCCTGCTTTACGTCCAGGCCACTTTTTGCAACTTGACACTGTGCGACTTTAACTGACAATTGCACGCCGTATGCAACGCTGTACCCAAACAAAATTTACCTCCTTTTTTTCCCACAAACAGAGCTTTCTTTTGGTGGTATTTGATCACCTCCGCGCTTTTATTTTTTTGCGATATTAATAAAAAATCGACAATTTTGAAAACATAACAATATTTTTCTAATTTGACAGTTAAAAAATATCCAATATATTAAATTTTTGTCATATATTTAGGCCAAAATGTATTTAGCTACATTTCTTTGACAAAAACATTCTCAATGAGCGTATTTTAAACCGCTTTAAGACCAGAAGATTTTACCCCATTCCTGACCAGGCCATATTTTGCGATTCGGCACTGCGTTATTTTAGCAGACAATTGCGTGGTCGTGCGACGATATACCCAAATGTAATTTATGTCCTTTTTTTCTCCACAAATAGAGATTTCTTTTGGTGGTATTTGATCACCTGTGCGATTTTTACTTTTTGCGCTATAAACAAAAAAAGAGCTACAATTTTGAAAAAATAACAATATTTTTCACATTTTTTTATATGAAACCCCCCCCCCCCAAAAAAAATGTAAAAAATCAAAATTTTTTAACATTTTAGGCCAATTTGTTTTCTGCTACATATGTTTGGTAAAAAAATCGCAATAAGCGTATTTTGATTGGTTTGCGCAAAAGTTATCGCAGCTGCTAACTACGGGAAATTTATGTCATTTTTATTTGTTTTTTTTTTAACTAGTAATGGCGGCGATCTGGCGGCGATCTGCGATTTTTTTTTTGCGGGACTGGGACATTGCGGCGGACAGATCGGACCCCTAACTGACATTTTTGACATTTGACACTGGGGTACCAGTGACATTACTACAGTAATCAGTGCTATAAATATGCACTGTTACTGTAATAATAACACTGGCAGGGAAGGGGTTAACTTTATTGGTGATCAAAGGGTTAATGTATGCCTGGTGCTTACTGACGTGTGTGGGGGGGAGGGGACTGTGTGACACAGGCACAGATCGCAGGTTCAGCTATGCTGAATCCTGTAATCTGTCCCTGCCTGTCACATAGGAGATCTGCCCGCTTTGTTTACACAAGCGGGCGGATCTCCTCACTCGAACCCCGACGATCGGGGAAGAGCGGTGGTGATCACTGCCTCTCCTCCCCTGGCCCGACTCCCGCTGTGTCTGAATACAGTGGGAGCGAGCCTCTGGCGGCGCGCACACGCTGTCCACAAGGGGAGGAGTCCAGCGACGTAGGTCTACGCCGATGGACGATAACGAGCCACTTTGCCGCAGTACACTCCATGTGAGCGGTCGGCAAGTGGTTAAGCAAGCCATAGACGGTTCGGGTTGGCTTATTCAGCAGAGACCACTGAGATTTGAACTATGTATGGACAGGCTGAATGTACCCAAGTTGATCGATACCCTTGAGAATGTCACATGTTGTAGTGACGCAACGCATCGGGAGGAGCCGGGTGATGTCACTTTCCGGTTTACGGCTGTGACCAAAAGTCCTTTGTTTTTACTGCACCGCGATTGTGGGGATCTGTTGCTCTGTATTAAACTGTGAGTTTCTACTATTGTTTAAATAAATATTATTGATTGTACTACTCCATGAAGCCCCTTCTCTATTATATCCTTGCATGAGGGAGAGAAATAAGAGGACCTTTCTTATAACAATCCACCATCTACCAGTCATCCTGTTACTAATATTTGGCGCCATATAGAGAGTTTTAACTCTGAACCACGCTTGATATAATCAATTTGGGGGTGAGCAGCGATTGCACTCAGTGTCGGATATTCTGTGTGGGAATAGTTCACATCGGTGACACATTTGGGAGTGAGAGTGTACATCCCGTGTTCAGATCACCATTATTCGTTATTATTTGCACTTTGCACATGGACTCTTTCTACATATGAACTTATTTTATTTATTCGTTCACAGACTATTTTTCACCAGCACTTCATATGGACGTTTATGCATTTTTTGGATTATTGATACATATTATATTATTTATTATTTATGTGTTTGTTGCACAGCACCTTGATTGTATGAATACATATTGCATTTTTATTTTATTTATTTTTTATCTTTGAGATATCAATTCACTTTTGCACAGTTCATTGATCTTATGATTATTATAACTATTTGAATTTATATTGAGATATTTATTTCCATATCCACTTTGAATTTAGCGCCAATTTATCTATTTATCTGCTTATATATGGCATGTGGTGACACTACAAAATTGGCAGCCTTATTCTTTAGCATTACCACTAAGATTGGTGTTTAATTTTACATATTTTTTTGGGATCACTTTCAATTACTTCACTGGTAGTGCATCGATAGATCAGCTTGGGTACAACCAGACTGTCAGATTTTACATGAGATTATTGCTAGCAGTTATTATAGCCGCTAGCAATAATCACTGTGTTCTCCCGGAGGGGACAGCTTACCCAGCCCCCTGCCGGGAGAACTTAATGATTCCACAGGCGGAATTTCTCCATCAACAGTAACTGATTCAAGCAACTCATGGTTGCAGGAAAGAAAATCGCTCTGTCTACGTATGGCTGGCTTTACCTAAGCCCCAACATTTTTTAAAAAAATTTCTGCCATTTGAGCAGGATGATTTCTGAAATTCTAAACTTTGCTGGATTCAATTTTTTTTGTTATTCATTTAATTGATATGCCCAAGAGCACTTTTGAATTTGCATATTAGTACTTTGGAGTGGATTCTTCAGAGCACTAATCTAATTAATAACTTATGAATCGTGGTAGATTCATTTACACTATATTGTCAAAAGTATTGGGACACCCACCTTTACACCCACATGAATTTTAACCGCTTGCCGATGAGCTGACGTAGTTTTACGTACCTGTATGTCGCTTTGCGGGACCGCAAGTGGGGGCGCGCAAGCACCCATTGGCCACAGGAGAGGCTAATCAGCGGGTCCGGTGGTCGTGACTGCCGCCGGGCACCCGTGATCGCTCCCCGTTGAGACATATTTTATTGGGAAATACAATCTATCCACTTGCTGACCGTGGTTTTACTGCAGCAGGTTGGCTCTGTTATGTGAAACAATGTACCTGTACATCGCTTTGTGTAGCAGATAGTGGTGGCGCGAGCGCGCCCCCAGAGGCGCATACACGCGCGATTGGCTAGAGGGGAAACCAATCAGTGGGTTCGGCGGTCGTAATGTCCACCGGGCTACCGTGTTCGCTCCCCATGGAGACAGAACGGCTATTCTGTCAGTTATGAACACAGGGATCCTGTGTTCCTCTTATTTAGGAACACAGGTCTCTGTGTTCATGCAGAAAGCTCATCCCTCCCACAGAAAGGACCCCCTATGGACACATTTAACCCTTTGATCACCCCTGGTAACCACTTCCCTGCTAGTGTCATTATTACAGTAACAGTGCATATTTTTAGCACTGATCACTGTAGTAATGTCACTGGTCCCCCCAAAAGTGTCAAAAATGTCAGTTAGGTGTCCGATCTGTCCTCCACAATGTCGCAGTCCCACTAAAAATTGCTGATCGCTGCCATTACTAGTAAAAAAAAAAAAAAAATTACATAAATCTTTCCCCTAGTTTGTAGAAGTGGTAACTTTTGCGCAAACCAATCAAAATACGCTTATTGGGATTTTTTTTTACAAAAAATATGTAGCAGAATCTAAATTTGCCTAAAATGATGAAAACACATTTGATTTTTACTTTTTTTTTTTTATTGGGAATGTTATATAGTAGAAAGTAAAATATTTTGGGTTTTTTTTTTTCAGAATTGTTGCTCTTTTTTTGTTTATAAAAATAAAAATTGCACAGGTGATCAAATACTCCCAAAAGAAAGCTCTATTTGTAGGAAAAAAGGACACCAATTTTATTTGGGTACAGCGTCACATGACCGTGCAATTGTCAGTTAAAGTAACGCAGTGCTGTATCACAAAAAATGGCCCGGTCATTAAGGGGGTAAATCCTTCCGGTCCAGAAGTGGTTAATGGCATCCCAGTCCTAGTCTGTAGGGTTTAATATTGAGTTTGCCCACCCTTTGCATCTTTAACAGCTTCAACTCTTCTGGGAAGGCTGTCCACAAGATCTAGGAATGTGTCTATGGGAATGTTTGACCATTCTTCCAGAAGAATATTTGTGAGGTCAGGCACTGATGTTGGGCGAGAAGTCCTGCCTCGTAGTCTCACCTCTAATTCATCTCAAAGGAGTTCTGTTGGGTTGAGGTCAGGTGCAGGCCAGTCATGTTCCTCCACCCCAAACCTCGCTCATCCATGTCTTTATGGACCTTGCTTTGTGCACTGGCCCAAATCATTTGGTGGAGGGGGGATTATGGTGTGGGGTTGTTTTTCAGGGGTTGGGCTTGGCCCTTTTGTTCCATTAAAGGGAACTCTTAAGGTGTCAGCATACAAAGACATTTTGGACAATTTCATGCTCCCAGTTTTGTGGGAACTGTTTGGGGATGGTCCATTTCCTTTTCTAACATGACTGCATACCAGTGGACACAGAAAGGTCCATAAAGAGCGAGTTTTGGGTGGAGGAACTCGATTGGTCTGCACAGAGTCCTGACTTCAACCCGAGAGAACACATTTGGGATAAATGCCGAAAGGCTGTAAAAAGGCACGCTACACCTGTATTACGGACTCAGTCTGACTAAAGGTTGGTATCTATTTAGGTGCTAGTAGTGGTATCTAGTGGCTGTCATTTGAAATTTTAGCCCCCACCTATTCATGTAGTACAGGTTTCATTCATTGGCGGTGCGTGGTTTCACAGATATAAGGTTTTAAAATCGCGCCATTCTTTTTAAAACACACTGTATTTGTACTCCAACCAAAGGGATAACACATTGCACACTTTCCCTAAAATATGACTTCACAGCACAATTCTCAGTATTCCTACATACTGTAAATAGCATTTGCCAAGGTTCATATAATATTGATCTTATTAAACAAATGCTCAAAATATCCCTCTGCAAAAAGTTGTTCAATGATATTATGAATATTGATTCCTGAAGAAATTTTTAATGATACATTGGGTCCACTTTATTTGGATTATGGTAATCAATACCAATAATACTATATAGTACCACTTTCAATCCTATTAGATTTATCACTGTTCAACACACCATAGCAGTCTATACACAGTTACAATTTGTGTGCTTTTGTGAATATCCTATTTAGGTATATGCATAAATAGTTTGGTAACAGAAGAAATGCTCATGGGTCCCCAAGGACAATATTAAAACTTACATACATGTCTACTGATAAGATCATAGCTTTCCCACAAATGCATATGTGTCAGTAGAAGTCAATATCCATGTAAATGTATGGTTTTTGGAAAATGCAAGTGCTGGTATATATAAAATATGTTTCCAGGAATTGCATTTCATCCATGAGGCAGTCAATATCCTAATTAGCCTTGCGGATTGTGGTTTATGTATAATTTGCAGCTGAAATCCAACAGTTTAGGAGTACGCAACCTTTTTAACATGTGTACAGTTGTTTTATACATTTGTGCTAAAAAAGATAATACTTTTATATTATATAGATAAATGGAATTATGACTCTATTTAGGTTTTTCTCTATAACAGTTTAATTTGTAGGGAATTCTGTTACAGTTTTCCTTTTGTATATTGTCAAGAGGTAATAGACTTACTGTGTCCTTATATGTCTATCAACAGCAACAAAAACCCTGACAGGAGTTCTATTCCTTACCTATTCTATCAATACATTTGGATGAGATTCACACTCCTGTGCATTGCATTTAATGCAGGCTGACATGCCTTTTTTATGAAGTTGTGTTAAAGTGCCTTTTTATTTTCAAAGTAGAAATTAAAACATTTGAGTTGTAGTGCATTGCAACATGCTGCGAAGTGATGCATTTAATTGCAGCAATTCCTATTTTAGCCCAACACACACATGCAGCACATTGGTGTGAACTAGGTCCATTGAAAACAATGCATTTTCACATGTTAGTGCACTGTGCCAGTGTTGAGCAATGCTGCCTGTTAATTGGCAGTAGTGATGGGCTGAACGTTCAAGTCAAACATAAGTTCAGCTCGAACATTATGTGTGCTCGGCAGGAACAACAAATGTGGCGCTTGGCGGGAAGTTCGCCCGCTGATGAGCGCCTCAAAATTCACTGCGCGATTGCAGTGCATTAAGTGCTTGTGATTGGCCAAAGCATGCACCTAACCTGTATGCTTCAGCCAATTACAGCACAATGTCCTGTCAAAGCCATGATTGGCCAAAGGCAGGGGCCACACCCCACACTATATAAGACTGCTTACACAGCAGCCGTGTGAAGCGTGTTAGTGGAGATTAGGAGTGGAGATTAGGCAGGTAGTTAGTGGATTGTGCTTTCATGAAACAATATATAAATTCTGCACTATGATGTACGTCACAGGCTGCAGCCTACCTCACATGTTATCCCAAGAGAGGGGTATATAGTCATGAATGTGTAAAAGGAGGGATAGGTGGTGCTGCCTGGGAGCAAGATGGATGTATCAATTGTATAAAAAATATAAATAAAATTCTAGAGTGCAAAGGATGTGTATGAGAGTGTATACACCAAATATAAATCAGAAAAAGCAATAATGCTATAACTAAAAAAAGTAAATATATAGCCCCAAAAGAGCACATCAATAAAGTGACAAAGTGCAAAAAAGGGACATCTGTGCAAAAAGTGTATGATTATATATAAAAAAAATGCTTGATCAATAAAAAATTGCAAAATTGTATTAAAAGCCAAAAGAATTTAAAAAAGTCCATGTGAAAAATTAATTGCCAGTGGTTAATCAATCTTCAATGGTGAATTGTGACTGTGAGTACATGCATGCTCCCCCTGTCTCCTAGGACCGCACTCACCAGAAAGAGGAACCCCTACAGGGGTAACAGGTAAAGTATGGCTCTCCTATATATGCCCAATAATGGAGACCTTAGATATATGGACCACGAGTACCAATTCACTCAAAGTCCTCTAAAGTGGATCAATCGCTTGGGTGATCAGGTGCAAACATCCAGAGGTGTACCTTATGTTATTCTGAAGAAATCATTGTTTGTTCCTCTGTGCCTTTACATTTTTTAGTTATAGCATTATTGCTTTTCTGATTTATATTTAGTGTATACACTCGCATACACATCCTTTGCACTCTAGCACTTTATTTATATTTTTTTATACCATTGATATCTGTTAGATTCACACATTTTTCCTCTTTGGTTTACATCCTTCTTGACCCCAGGCAATGCCACCTTTCCCTCCTTTTACACATTCATGATTTTGCAGGGCTAATTCTTGTGTAAAACAGTGTAGTGCAGTCAGTGTGGTGCTGTGCTGTGATTCTTGTGTAACACAGTGTAGTTGGGCAACTGAAGTGTTGGTGTATACAACACATCTGTGTCACCCCACTTAACCCATTTTTTTGTTCATTGATATATTTTTTTATTTTTATTTCAATTTTTTTGCAGCATCAGGTTCTGTTGTTGCAATATTAGTACTCCTCCTTCTGTGTCGCAGGTGCTATTCCTTCTGAGTCAGCAGTTGGTTTTTCTTTTTGTGATGCAGCACCATTATTTTATTTAGGGCATAATTTCTGTCCCCCTTTTGTGTCACAGGTACTATTCCTTCATTGTCAGCAGTGTTTTTTTTTTTTTGGTGGCGCAGCAGCACTAATTTTATTTAGGTTATAATTGCTGTCCTCCCTTTTGTGTTGCAGGTGCTATTCCTTCTCCATCAACAGTGGTTTTTTTTGTGGTGCAGCAGCACTAATTTTATTTAGGGCATAATTGCTGCCCTCCCCTTTGTGTCGCAGGTGCTATTCCTTCTCCGTCAGCAGTGGACTTTTTTTGTGGCGCAGCAGCACTAATGTTATTTAGGGCATAATTGCTGCCCTCCCTTTTGTGTCGCAGGTGCTATTCCTTCTCCATCAGCAGTGGATTTTTTTTGTGGCGCAGCAGCACTAGTGTTATTTAGGGCATAATTGCTGTCCCCCATTTTGCGTCATAGGTGCTATTCCTTCTGCATCAGCAGGGGTTTTCTTTTTTTTGGCTTTATTAAGTTTTTCTTTATTGAAAAAAATATATAATAAAACAGTTTATAGTTCACCAAGTACAAAAGTATTGCACCCAAGCACCATATTCCCTTACCATACTCTTTATTAAAAAGTTATAAAAATCCCCCCCCCCCCAAAAAAAACCAATGATAAAACGGTTTATAGTGCACCAAGCGCAACAGTATTGCACCCAAGCATCATATTTCCATCCCACATTCTATAATGAAAAGTTTGAAAACCCCCCCAAAAATCCCCATTATGTCCAAAAGGCCAACAAGGAGAGGCAGACGCTCACAGGCCACTAAAAGAGGGCAAGCAGCCTCTGTGTCCACAGTGAAAAGTGGTGGTCGCGGACATGGTGCATCCTCTGCAGGCAGGGCATGCTTGTTCTTTTTTTCCGGGGCTGGCCGTGTTATTGAGCCACAACATGCAGAAGAGTTGGTGGAGTGGATAACTAAGCCGTCCTCATCCTCCTCATCCTCTGTCACCCAGGCTCATACTAGTTTGCCTTCCACCACATCTGCCAAAGCAGCCTATTTCACAAGCTACTTGTCCACAGCTACACCTTCCGTAGCCTCACCATCATGCATTGAGGAGTCACCTTAATTATTCGATCATAGTGTCAGTTACATGATGCTTGAGGATGCGCAACAATTTGAATGCTCCAATGTTGGTTCCCAGGTTAAGGAAGGGAATAATGTGAGCCTAGAGAGAGAGGGGGAGACAATAAGGGACAAGAAACTAGTAGTCATGTTCCCCCAGCTGCAGCATACTGCCAAGTTTACTCCAGTGACGAGGAGGGAGGGGATGATGTGGTCATGGAACTAACTTGGGTGCCTGAGAGGATAGAGGAGGAAAGTGAGAAGGAGGAGGAGGAGGTGGTACAGCTCCAATGAGGCAGGATGTCCTCCAGGGGCCAGCTTAATGGCAGCCACCCTATTGCATCCCACCACAGAGCTCTACAGGTGCAGGGCGCTGTTAACTCCCCGCTGACTTCCAAAAGTTCATTGGTGTGGTCTTTTTTTAACACGTGCAGCAGACCGCAGCATTGTTGTTTGCAATCTCTGTCTGAAGCGGATCAAGCATGGCCAGAACACCAGCTGCTTTGGCACCACATGCTTGATAAGACATATGATGACCTGCCATGCAGTCTGTTAGCAACAGCACCTGAAAGACTGACATCATAATACAATGCAGATTTCTCCTTGCTCCTAATCTGGGATCTCTATCCCTACTATACCTCAAGTCCTCTCAAAAACCTGCACTGGGAGGAATGATGGTAAAGCAATGGGTGCCACAGGTACTTGCACCCAATCTACTAGCAGTACACCACCTGTTGATTTGACCCGAAGGCAAATTTCACTACCCCAGTTGCTGAACCGTAAAAAAACACTGTCCCAGCCATCAACATGCTCAGTGTCTAAATGCTAGCTTAGCCAAATTTCTAGCACTACAACTGCTGCCTTTTCATCTTGTAGACTCTGCCCCTTTCGTGAATTTGAGGAATGTCCTGTATCCCAGTGGCAGGTTCCAAAAAGAAAGTCCTTTGCATGTAAGGCCATTCCAGCTCTGTAAACCATCATGTGGAAGGCAATGTTTTGGCCTAGTTGAACAGAGCGGTCAGCAGGAAGGTTCACATTACTGCTGACTCTTGGTCCAGCAGGCATGGTCAGGGACGTTACATTTCCTTAAAGGCGCACTGGGTAACTCAGCTGGCAGCTGGGAAGGATGCAGGACAGGGTTCAGTGTTGGAGCTTGTTCCACCACCAGGCCTCCAAAAAGCTGGTGGTGATTTTGCTCCACCCCTCCTCTTCTTCTTCCTCAATGGACTCTTCTGCTAAATTGTCCTCTGACCAAGCAGTGCTCCCTAAGCATTCAAGGGGCTACGCAAGCAGTCAGGCTAAAAAATGTCATGCAGTGTTTCAGTTGGTCTGTCTAGGGAACAGGAGCCACACCGAGGCAGAGATTCTGTCAGCTCTGCAGGGGCAGGCTAAGAGGTGGTTGACGCCACGGCAGCTTGAGCCAGGAATGGTTGTATGCGACAATAGCACCAACCTTCTCTCTGCCCTCCGACAGGGACACTTGACACATGTTCCATGCTTGGCACATGTCCTGAATTTGGTGGTGCAGCATTTCTTGAACAGGTAACGGGCCTAAAAGATCTTCTGAGGCAAGCCAGAAAAGTCTGTGGCCATTTCCAGTGGTCATACAATGCCAGTGCTCGGCTGGCTGACATTCAACGGGAATTCAACCTGCCCACCAACCGCCTCCTTTTCAACATGCCCACCAGGTGAAACTCAACATTGGCAATGCTGTAGTGGCTGCACACACAGCAGAGGGCCATCAATAAGTACCTGTGTGAGTATGGCACAAGGACAGGCTCAGAGGAGCTTGGCTTTTTTTTGCTGTGCCAGTAGCTGCTGATAAAGGATGCATGCACTGTCCTGTCACCATTTGAGGAGGACACAAGGATGGTGAGCCGTGACGATGCATGCATCAGTGACACTATCCCTCTAGTCTTCCAGCTGGAGCACACGCTTCGTGGAATCATGGACATGGCATTTGAGGCAGAACAGCGGGAGGAAGAGGGGGACTTCCTTTCCTCACAAGGCCCCCTTTATGCAGATACCATTCCTGTGGGGCTACAAAACACACAGGAGGAAGAGGAGGAGGAGGAGGAGGATTGTGGTAGCATGGATGTAAAGGATAACATACAGCAGTCTTCAAGGGATGGTTTTCATTCCTCAGAAACCCCAAGAGTTGTACGTGGCTGGGGAGGGGCTGCTCCTGACAATGTCATCCTTAGTGAACCAGAGGACTCAGAATCTCATGCCTCCCCAAACTTACGCTACATGGGCTCCCTGATGCTGCAAAGCCTGCAAAAGGACCGGAGAATTTGTGGTATCAAGGAGAGGGGTCATTACTGGTTGGCAACCCTTCTTGATCCACGTACAAGAGTAAAGTTGCAGATCTTATCCTGCCATTGCAGAGGGAGCAGAGGATAAAACATATTGAGGACGCCTTGAAGAAAAATTTGTGTAACACTTTGTCAGACACTGAGAGGTTACCTTTTCCTGGACAACATGTTTCTGAAGCTTTGTTCAGTCAAAGGAGCAGCAGTGGAGAAAGAGATGACCGATGCCTTTAAACAATTCTTTAGTTCTCAGCACCCAGGGCTGTTAGGTTTAAGCAACCATTGGCAGGATCTGCAGCATATGGTGCAGGATTATCTAGGGGCAAGAGCAGACTTGGAGACCTTTCCCACTGAGCATCCACTGGGTTACTGGGTCTTGAGGATGGACCACTGGCCAGAACCTCTCAATATGCAATCGAGCTACTGTCCTGTCCTGCCCTGCTTCCAGCGTGCTTTCCAAACAGACATTCAGTGCTGCTGGAGGTTTTGTGACGGATAAAAAAGTGTGTCTGTCCACAGTTGATCAGCTGACATTTATCAAAAATTAATCAGTCCTGGATCAACAGCAGTTATCAAGCCCCTGATGCTGATGTAACTTTTTGAATTTGCTAGGGATCTGGGATCCCTTGAAGACAGCCTATGCTGCCTATTCTATTAGTGAATCTTGATTATGCTAGCTTCCAACAATGTTTTTGGTTTACGGCATCACCAACACCCAAGGCCCAATTTTTCTGCACCTGTATCACAGGTGCATGTCCTTTCAATGTTTGTTTATAATTTTTTTTACAGCATGCCCGTTCCTGCGCCCAGCAAGAGTAACTGTGAGGGGTTACCGTGTTCAGGCACCACCAACACTCAAGGCCCAATTTTTCTGCACCTGTATGATGAGTACATGTAATTTCAATGTTTGTTTCTAATTTATAACAGCAGGGCCTGTTCCTGCGCCCAGCAAGGAGTAACTGTGAGGCAGTGCTGGGACAAGGTCATCCAGTGCCCAGGGCGAAGATGGCAAACTGCGCCCCCCCCCCCCCCCTCAGGTTGATCAACAGGTCCCGGTCATAAATCATTGGCTGGGATCTGCTGACAGTTTCCTGCTGTATCAAATCACAGGGGAGTAGGTGGGCGGGGGGGTGTTCTATCAAAATAGCACTACCTATCAGATTCTGCAACCGGAAGTGATGTTTGGCCAAAAACAACTTATTGCGCATGTGCCATGCGTTCCAACATGGCCGCTATGCATTCCAATAGGTTTCCTAATGTGACAGAACACGAAGCAGAGGTGGACATCTTCTTACACCCACACAAGTCTTGAATTGTACATTTATTCTAGCAGTAAAAAATACTGTCATAGTGTCTGTCACTCGCTATAGGGGTGTGCAATTATACAGGGTGTGCTAGATCATCATACAGGTATACAATGCAAGATGTCATATAGAAAATCAGATGTACATGTGTAGACTCCTCACCTTCCAAATAATCCTCCTTTATAAATAGCACCGGATCCTTCTCAGATAATACCTGACCCCCCTGTACACTTCTTCCCAAATACAACCAGACCCCCTGATCCCCCTTCACAAAAACATTCCCCCTCTTCCATCCCAGATAAGATCAGATCCCTGTATCCACAGTCCTGGATAAAACCAGACTTCCTGTACCCTCCCACTAGAAGATAATACCAAAACCCCTAAAGCCCCTGTTCTTAAATAAAACCAGATCCCTGGACACCTAAATTCCAGATAACACCAGACCCGCTGTATCTTCTACTCCTATAAAACACCAGACCCTTGTATCCTCCACTCCTAGATAACATCGGCCCCCCTATACTCAAACTCCTAGATAACACCAGACCCCCTATACCCCCACCAGACCCCTGTGACTCATAGATAATACATGACTCCCAGTACAGAGCCTCTGATCTCCTCTCCTGTGCCTGGGTCAGCTGGAATCTTCTCCCCAGTGCAGGGCTCTTGTCTGATCTTCTCCCCAGAGATGGAGGGTGGCATTGTGGGCCTCACCAGGGGCCGGGTTGGTCAGCTAGGGCTGAAAATGAACCACCAGCTGCTGGTTTGGTACCCAGCCCTCCTTCCTGATCATGAAGCTGATAACCTAGTCTCAGTTCAGTTCACTCATGACTGATGATTATGGTTACAGGTGGAAAGGATCACATTGCTCTGCCCTCCCAGGAGGCTTCAGGAGGGTGACAAAGTCTGGGTTGCCATTAGTAACAAGGCCACTGTCACCTAGCAACTGCCACTGCCCTCCCAGCTTTACCTCCCCCTAAATGGTCAGTCCGCTGATATAAGGAGATTATGATCTATTGGGGGATCTGTAAGTGGGGGTGCTGCTGATCTAATAGTTGGTCACCATCCATTATATCAGCAGTCAGCACCCCCCTTAGAGACCCCCATTAGCTCACAGTTACCTTATATCAGTGCCCCCCTTCCTTAGAGACCTGCAGAGATCATAGAAATCTTTATAGAAGCACCCCCTGCCCTCTTTAGGATCTCCATTTGGACCATAGAGGCTTTCAATAGCATGATTCTACCTTACCCCATTATGCATACTCTCACTGTGTAACAGGCCATTCTGGTAGACAATTAACCTCTATTGTAGCCTCCCAGGAAATATGGAGCCTCCTTTGGGTTCTGTTATTAGACCGGCAGGAATCGGGTACTGCTGCAAGCAAGGTGTGTGTGAGAGTCGGAGCTGGGGGGTGGAGCTAAGAGGCGGAGCAGTTCTACAGATTCTTTCCTCAGTGTGTACAGCGGCAGTCCTCCTAGTAACCAAGACGGTCATTGAGGCGGGCGCTGGGCGGGGAGAGAGGAGAACTGAAGGCAGAAAGAACAGAGGCGCAAGCTGACAGGAATCTTCACTGTAAATCACAATGCCGGACGTTGATCCGGAACTGACTTCAAAGGATCCTCTCATGGGGCCCCCCCCCACTGCTCCTGGGCACTCGGTCAGATGGATCAGTCCACCCTGGTATGAACTAACACACCGGGCAGGCAGGCGAGCGGCCGCTAATGGCTGTAACGAAGTAAGCCTTTCACTTCCCGGTCAGCGGAGGTACCCGCCTGACAGGGAATTGAAGGGCTCACTTCGGTACAGCCAATAGCGGCCGCTCGCCTGCCCGCCCGGTGTGTTAGTTCATACCAGGGTGTGTTAGTCACACATGCTTCACCTGCGATGCGCCCCCCTTCCTCCACTAAATTGTGCCGCCCAGGGCACCCGCCCCTTCCGCCCCCCCCTTGTACCGGCCCTGCTGTGAGGCGTTACAGTGTTCAGGCACCACCGACACCCAAAGCCCGATTTTTCTACAGCTGTATGATGAGTACATGTAATTTCAATGTTTATTTCTAATTTTTAACAGCAATGCCCATTCCTGTGCTAAGGGGTTACAGTGTTCAGGCACCACTAGGGATGGGTGAACGGTTTGGGCCGAGCATAAGTTGGCCTAAACATTGCCCATTCAGGTACTCGCCTAACAACTGAACTTTGGCAGGGCTTAGGGGGATGTTCGCCCGCCAAGCGTACAGTCAATATGTCACGAACAGGGGTCAGGCTTGAAGACCAGTTGCTATAGCAGTGGGAGCTCACACAGGAACCAGCAGAATAGGAACACAGGCAGGTCACCCTGGCAGATGACAGAGGCTCCCCTGAGGTGCCAAATCTAAGTAATAACCAGTGTTCCCCAGAGCTCCTGATGGAGGAAATGGACTTTTCTGCGTGTTAGCACCAGGTCGCGGTCCTCAGGATCGCCCCACCAGGAGGTGAGCAAGCCAGGGTCCAGTAGCAGATATAGCAGGTAAGGATCAAACAGAAGCGTAGTCGAGGAGCAAGCCAAATGTCGTTAACAAATGGTAGTGAAGATACGGATGGCAGCAGGAGAGACAAGCGAGATATTGGCTGGTGAAGGCACAATATTCTGGCAACCAGAAAGTGCAGAGACATGGCTTAAATCAGGAAGTTCATATGGTATGTGTGATGGTATTCACCGTCACTGAGAGAGAAAGACAGATACTTAATAGTTTGAATCGCTTCAAGTGTGACAATAATATATGTCAGCTGTTTGATTCTGAACATGTTCATTTAAGAGCTAATCACATTGGCTTCTGTTCCATGTCCTTCAATGTCACAGACAGGCTTGCCCTATTGTTTGTGTATTGAGATAATGTGTATTGTGTTAAGTCTACCTGTTCCATTGTTAAATGTTAATGACCTCACATTGTTCTGTCTAGATGGCTAGATAATTAGTTCAGGTTAATTCTGTTCCTGTATACAATTTCATCTGCATATGATAATGTAATCAGGCAACCCCTGACCTGTGTGTGGTAATATGATCAGGAGGGGGAGGTCCATGCTGTATATACATTCTGTGTGACTGTTCAATATAGTGTTCTACTTCACCCTCAATCTAGAGTCCTGTCGCTTATTGGGGGAATCTGCTACAATGGATTGCTATGCTCTTCATACTCCCTTGAATAATCACTAAGCTCTTGTAAGAGCTTGTTCCTGTTCCTGCTTCACCCTGTGGAGAAAGAGAGGTTCACCCACTGGAACCTGGAGCCTTGTCGTAGGTTCAGGGTGGGTAGGAGACGGGGAGACCCCAACCAAGCTGCGGCGGTTTGTGGGGTCTGGGGTGGTTATGGTGTCTGGTGGAGTGCTTGGAGCCCTTGGGAAGCACTAGAAGCATCCGTCAACGAAGGTACCCAGTCGGGGTGCCAGTTGATCCATTACAGTATGGATTTTAGGGGGGGCCCTACGCCGTTTTTTCTTTAAATTTTGGCATGGGGCTCCCCTTAAATCAGCATCAGACACGGTGGGCCTGGTATGGACTGGGGGGTACCTACGCTTTTTTTTTCTTTTTTTTTATCTGTTTTGCCGGGAGCTGACAATACATTACAGCCGGGAGCAAATTTAAATCACATTTTTTGCCTTTAGAGATGTCAGTATTGCTGTAATAGGCTAGATACATTATACAGATGAGCCACATTACAGGGACATTAAAGGGACCCCCCAGGCACGATATTTAAAGAAATTTTTCATTTTTATTTTTTCACTTTAAGCATCATTAAAATCACTGCTCCTTTAAAAACGATTGTTTTAAAAACTTAAAAACATTTTTTTGCATTGATGCATGTCCCCCAGGGCAGTACCCGGGTCCCCATACACTTTCAAAGGCAATATCTTGCTTATAAGCCTTTAAAATGAGGACTTTTAATTTTTAATTTTCATGTCCCATAGACTTTAATAGGGTTTGAATGTTCGCTAGAACTTTTCCCCTGTTTGAGATGTTTTGGTGCGAACCGAACCGGGGTGTGTTTGGCCCATCACTAATCAGCAGCCAGATGCACATGATGTGAATGACCCATTAAGATCCCTGTCACAAACTTAAAGAAATCAGGTATAAGCATAAAAAAATCAAGCATTTTAAAAGCTAACCAGTGGGGGCACATGCGTGAGGCAGCCAAAGCTGACGTGCTTTAGGTAAGTCTCCTGGTCACTAGCTTGGCCCTAATCAGCAAACAGAACTGCTGGCGCTGGTCCACCATGCTTCTCCCTTCTGCCACCATACTCCGGGAACTCAGCAATGAGGCCCACTCTGCAGTCAGGATGGCAAAAGATGCTTCCAATCTCCCCCTCACAGGGCTGTCAGAGTCTCTCCTCCAGGGTGTGATGAGGAGGACAGTCACACAAGCCCTCCTTTACCACCCAGGGAGGCACTGGACTACAAAGATCTGCTGTCCAAAATAGACAAGATGCTCCACAAAGGACTACAGACCACCTCTAAGCAGAAAGGAAGATCCATTATCTTGGCCAGAGAACCAATTAAATGGAGGTTAGAATGGATGACTCCTCTGTCCTACTTGACAGTCATGAAAACAAGCTGGAAACCCTGTGGGAAGAGAATGAGAGAATGCTATGTTGCACTATATATTGGAAGATCTTTTAAATAGATATTGTAGATCTAATTTGTGCTTTTGTGGCATCCACCATAGCCAATCTAAGGGAAATGAAACCTGCCTTGCTGATTCTACATCAGCATCACATCTCATATAGATGGGGGTTTCTGTTCCATTTCATCTTTACCTATCGCAACTGAAACTACATGAGCTCCACCCTTTATGAAGTAAAACAACAACTAGATGAACTCCACTTGTCGCCATTCCTTGCCAAGTCACCAAAGCAATCAAAGATCACTAGTGGTGGCTTCCCTGGGATGCCAGACTCCCCAACTATTACATAGATTTCCCAGACAGTGGAGATTCCATCACACTCTCACCAAGATTAACAACCCAGATCTCATTCTTACCTGACTAGCAGAGAACAACCTGAGTACTATTACCTTTCCTGCATTCCTGTTTGATGCAGAAAAGTGCCTAGCCTTGTTTCCAAAACACTGCATTGGGACTCACCATTCTTTTCTGTTACTTTGAAGGACACTTTTTTTTTATCTCCAACTGGTCCAAACCTGACATTCCACCCCACTCCTCACTTTCCCCTTTCACCTATGGTGCAACTGCAATGGTCCTTGTTCCCCCTTCCTCCACTCTTTATATGTCCCCTCCTGCCCTACCTCACCCTTCCCTTACCCTCCCTTCTTCTAGGTGCCTCTTGGAGGATTCCTATTGCGAACCTATACTTGTAGCCAGGTGCTCAGCTAAAGCAATATGGAGATGGAGACAGTGCATTTAATTCTTCTCTCCCTCTACTGAGATACTGCTGTTATGCTGCACCATCCTTCTCCAGCCAGCAAGGGAAGAGCTAAAGCCAAGCAAGTCAATAGACTTCTATGTATAGCACTTAGAAAGCTGGTAGTTGTAGTTTGAGATGGAAGCCATATAATGGCTCACTAAAATGATTACACTAAAAATCCCAAGGAGTGGAAAGCAGAAGACCTCTATCCAAGTATTCAGCTGCCATTGTGGATGTTAGACTGTGACTGGGAGTGAGAACACCAGGGGGCAGTGCAGAACCACCCATATCAAATATCCTGCACCACTGCCAAAGAGAGGCTGGGGCATCCACTCAGCCTCTGCTTCCCACTGCTGATCATCAGAGGCTTTCAGTGAGAAACTGAGGAGGCCCCCTTCTACAGCGAGCATCCACAGCAGCATCCTTGGAACTGGTGAGAGGGTTATCCACCCACTATTGACACTGCTAGCAGAGACTGAGCCACTGAGAGCAGGACACCAAGTGTACCCTCCCCATACCACATCCATACTGCAGTCTATACCACACTTATTTTAAATGTAGACTGCACTTATATCAACCCTACACCACATTATACCGAACATTTACTCTTAGCCAAGCAAGCGCATAGAGTCATATTTTGGTCTTTGCTGTTATTGCTATTCATCATTCAGACAATATTGCCCAATTGTGGGCTTTTACTTTCTCTGTCTCTTTTTTCTTTTCTGATTCCCCTTTTCTGTACCCCTCCTTCCATTCCATGAGTTGGCGGGGGTGGTTACATGTTAGTTGGTTCCACCAACACTGCTGTAGGTCTTGTCAGCTTTCAGACTCTCTCCTTGATCGATCATGACTAACCAATGGGTGTTGTCCCCTGTTAAGGGACTCAACTTTCCTAATAAATGTGCTTTTGCCCCTTCCAGTCCTTTAGGGCATCTATAGCCTGTCTATAAGAAACACATTTTTCGCAAACCTTGGCTCCCAAATATTTTATTGTTCACTACCGTCAAGTTTACCTTGCCAAAGCCTGAACAAAACAGAGGGGGATACTAAATGCCTTTCACAGATTCTCCTAATTTACCTGCCTAGAAGACATTATGGACCCTGAGGGCCTCTATCTTGTCTTACTGGGGAAACTGTTCTGTAGACACCTACTACAATTTATTGGTCAACACCAGATTGATACTCCTTTTCTCTGGAAACTTGAACTCAGTTCTCTCTCACTCCTTAGATTGGTCCGACATCCACTCTGCACCCCGGTCAAGTTATCCCACTGTGCACTCTTCTTACTAAGCATGCTTCGGTCACTTGCTGGGGGGAATTCAAATTGACCACCATAGACTACACCTTTTACTTGAATCTAAATAACTCCTTCTCTCGTACAGACCATATTTTCTTCTAACATGCAATGCTTGCCTTGGTGGTAGAGATGCATATTCAACCAATTCCTTGGACAGACCACTCAGGGGTGCTTCTTAAACTCTTCTCCTTGCTTGCCACAGAGGCGGACTGTCCTTCATGTTAAAAATGTTCAACTAAACATGGGTGAGACACCAAAAAAGTGGATGAGCATTATAACTCACCTTCAATAAAGGAGGAGGAGAGGTCCAATCAGTCTTAGCATAAGACTCAATCTCAAAGTAAAAGCAGAATGCATTCTGAGCAGAATGCATTACAGTGCAGTGGATGCTCCGCCTTCCTCCACTATTACCATAATAATCTGTTGATTTGCCACATTAAAAAGAGAGCGCTATTGCAGAGAGGAAGTTATAAAGTATCTAACCTCCTTGGGATGGTTAATCAACAAAAAAAAAGACAGCTTCAACAAAAACAAAAAAGTCTGATCAGCACAGTGTCCTGACCCCTATAGAAAGGTAATCCTAATCAGGCAAAAGTAAACAATGTGCTGATCTGTCCCTTCTTGTTAGCTTTCTAGTGTCCACATTTTCTAAGTCTCTTATCAGCTTATATCCCAGCAGTACCTGAGCTCGTTGGCACAGGTCTTATCTGGCGGACAATCCCTGCCAGTCTGTCTCACAGCAGGTCCTTCAGCCCTGTAGACTGGATCATTGTTACTTCAGATGCCAGTCTCTCATGGGAGAGAGGTGCAGGAGAGATGGCTAGCTTCGAGGTACACATATTCAAACATCTTAGAACTCAGGGCTCAATAATGCTGATAATGAGTACTAATGAGAGACTAATAATTATTGTACATATTAGTACTGTTGGTATTGCAGAAACGGGAGTGTGCAGACAGGTGTGAAACACAAACTCCTCCAATCCAAATTAATTTCTAATCAGCAAAGGTTCTTTTCTTGAGAGTGTAGCATTTATTGGAACTCAATGATAGATAACAAAGTCCAACAGAGTATTTGCAAAATAATAAAATAAGAGAATCCCTCAGAGACCCAATCAAAATAAACAATCCCCATCTGTCATATCCTAGACAGAATATGGACACTTCACCCATCCTGCACGTGTCCACTCTATAAAAGCACCTAGGTGTCTCTTATGTATGCAATAATATCTACTATATCCTATAGCATATCTTGCAAAATACCCTTCCAGCAATCAAAATCGTTCCCTAATATACAGCTTCTTTCCTTATTTACTAAGATATAAAGACAGCTGATTGTTTGAATAAACATTTTTGATCTTGTTTGTCAAACAAGATGAAAAGACTCTACCTGCAGTTACTGAAAATAACAATGAAAGCCAACTTTAGTGTTTACAACCCTTCTTGTTTTCTAGGACAGTAAATAATTGCCAATTTGACCAATTAACATAAGGATATGTGAAAAACAAAACATCAATATTCAAAGCGAACACAAAACTCCAGAGATCACAAACCATTGTAGTGAATCCTAATGCTTTATTACATTCTATCTTCGCCACTAAGAAAACCACCACCTTCAATGACAGAACATCTCCAATTTGACTAATAATGGTTGGTCGCTTACCCTCATATGTTGACCTCTTAGGCTACAGAAGGCCTGACACAACATGATGATAGAGCTTCTGGCACAGCTGTTAAACCACCACAATGGATAGTTATATGCACAAATCCGCCAGAACATCCCAGTCCCACTGATAAGCACCCTCCAGGAGGTTCATGAACTCAATAAAGAGAACCATCTATTGCTCACTGTATATTCATATTTATTCAGTGTAATAAGATTTGACTTACATGTATCATATAGAAAACAAGCTTTGTACATAGTTAAATTGTTTTTCACTCTCCTTTCCTGTATATTGGTCTCCTGACTGAATGTCTACACCTCCACCTTCCAGCTTCTTGACCTGTTAGCACTGACGGACTTCCCCAGAAGCAGTGTGGAATTCATGGTTCTCTTTTTTTGCATTTTGTACCTTCTGGTGGGTGCTGCCAGCAGAACCGGGACCCTCTGGAGGATTTTTCCATAGCAGCAGAAGCCTCATGTAGCCTAAGAGGTCAACATATGAGGGTAAGTATCCAATCATTATTAGTCACGAGTGGAGAGTGGAGTTCAGTCATTGAAGCTTGTGGTGTTCCTGGTGGCAAATACAGAAGGTTATACAGCATTAGGATTCACTACAAGGATTTGTGTTCTTTTTAAATATTGTTTTTTGTTTTTCTCATAAGTGGACTGGAATTTATAGTAAATTGATCACATATATGTTGTTTATGTTTTTTCTTATGTTTTATGTGAATGTTTTTATGATCATATATAATATTTAGTGAGGAGGATTTGACTTGCATTTTCTCACTATAAAAATATTTGAGTGATGCACAATTAGGGGTGTTGAAAATAATCGGCGCATCGATGCATCGCGATGCATCATTGCTCGGTTCTGCATCGATGCGGAGAACAGCTGAATCACGATTGCGCTGACATCATATCAGCTCGTCATCCCCGCTCCTTCCCCTTGTCACATTCATCTTAATTGCGGCTTAGAAGACATTCAAACCAGGCCATCTATGTGTTGCCACCTTCCACCAATCCCCTTCTCTCTCCCCTCATCGTCCCGCCCCCTCAGCAGCCAATAGAAAGTTACGCTGTGTGCACATGTTTATGGGGACATGGAGGGGCGGGGTGGCTCAGCCTGTCCATGCTGGCGCTGCTGCTGATGAGAGTGGTGGCGGCTGGGCCTGTGGAGCACTGAGCTCCGGTAGGAGACAGGAGCCATCAGTGCCTTGGTCCCCGGATGGTTCCGGGTGGCTGCAGCATTCACAGCCAGAGCTGTGTGACAGTGGAGGACGATGAGGCCGAGCTGGAGTAGAGCTGGGAGAGCGGCACAGCCAGGTGAGGGTGCCGTGGGTGGGGGGAGAGAGACACTGAGGGGACTGGACATGGTGAGGGAGGTGCCAGACTGTACTGTCCAAGCTGACCAATACCCTCCCTCACCAGCAACCTGTCACCATAATATACTGTTCCTGCTGCCACCCCTGCTCATTACCATAGGTCTCCCCTGCCCAGTGTCACCACAGTCTAATTCCCATCCTTATTAATCAGCATCCACACAGTCCTCTGTCCCTGCCCCCACCCTCCCACGCACCTCTACACAGCGAGCATGCAGATATGACAATAAAACAAAAAATGGCGTGTAGCACTTTGTGGTGATAAATGTACAAAAGTGTCTTAAGTATTGAACAAATTTGCAACAATGTCAACAATTCTGTGTTTTTCTGTCAGTATGGGGTGCTATGTGTACATTCATGAGGAAGAAGAATGAACTTAAATGATTTTAGCAAATGGCTGCAATATAACAAAGAGTGAAAAATTTAAGGGGGTCTGAATACTTTCCGTATCCACTGTATCTCAAACTGCTCCCAGTCCCTAACCCCAGATCACCCACACTCCACATCAGAGGGACATGGCTCCCAGCCCAATTCTCTTCCACCTCCCTATTGAAACCACCTCCATTCATTCTCCCACCCCCACCCCATGCATCCCTAACCAATCTGAAGACCCACCCATTTTGTATCTCTGGAACCCTCTATCCTTCAGTTCCTATCACCCACTCCCCAGACTCCTCCATCTAATAATATTCCTGGACTCTTCCAGCCTTCCATTGCTATCCTCAGATTCTTCCATACTTTCTTTCTTATTCATGGATTCCTACATCTTTCAATTCTCATCCCTTGACCCATCCATCCTTCAGTTCTATCCCCAGACTCTTCCATCCTTTCGTTCCTATCTCCAGGCTCCTCCGGCTTTCCTTTCCTATTTATGGATTCATCCTTCCCTATCCCCAGACTCTTCTATCCTTCCTTTCCTATTCATGGATTCCTCCTTCCCTATTCCCCAGGCTATTTTATCCTTCCTTTCCTATTCATGGATTCCTCCTTCCCTATCCCCAGGCTCTTCTATCCTTCCTTTCCTATTCATGGATTCCTCCTTCCCTATCCCCAGGCTCTTATATCCTTCCTTTCCTACTCGTAGATTCCTCCTTCCCTATTTCCAAGCTCCTCCATCCTTTCTTTCCTATTCATGGATTCCTCCTTCCCTATCCCCAGACTCTTCTATCCTTCCTTTCCTATTCATAGATTCATCCTTCCCTATCCCCAGACTCTTATATCCTTCCTTTCATTTCTATGGATTCCTCCTTTCCTATCCCCAACTGCTCCATCCTTCCTTTACTATTCATTGATTCTTCCTTCCCTATCCCCAGACTTCTCTATCCTTCCTTTCCTATTCATGGATTCCTCCTTTCCTATCCCAAGACTCTTCCATCCTTTCTTTCCTATTCATGGATTCCTCCTTCCCTATCCCCAGACTCCTCCATCCTTCTTTTGATTGTTCCATCCTTCAGTTCTTCTGCTTGAATTTGTTGATGAAAGCCATAGACAGTAATCATGATGCATCATGATGCATCGCGGAATGGAATCAAATTGTTGACAGGATAATCGTAATCAAATTGAATCGTGAGACCACTGAAGATGCGCACCTCTATGCACAATGTTTTGATTTGATTTAATCATTTTCTGCTTTATGTGAAACACACAGGATATGATCCATTTATTGATATATGAGGTTAGCACACAGTATATGATTTATGAGTTTAAATAAGAGGGTTTGATTAGCATCTTTTATTTAATTTAGACTGGAGCATTGCACATCTTAATTTGTTCTATTTTTTGAGTAGTGCGAGCTAGCTCTATTCTAAATAATTGTTTTTTTACTGCATGGGTGCACACTTTATATAACTTTACATGATAAAGAGCTTACTACTATATATTACATACTCCTGAATAAGGATGAGACAATCATACCTGTATTCAGTTTGAGGCAAGTAGAGAAAACTTTGCTAACATTTGGGCGCTGAATCAAAACCCCATTAAAGACAATGGTAAAAAACAAATAATTTTCTATATTACTAGGCATGGTATTATTTATAGTTGTGCTCGTAAGTTTACATACCCTGGCAGAATTTATGATTTCTTTGCCATTTTCCACAGAATATGAATGATAACACTTTTCTTTCATTCATGGTTAGTGTTTGGCTGAAGCCATCTATTATCATGTCAACTGTGTTTACTCTTTTTAAATCATAATGACAACAGAAACTACCCAAATTACCCTGATCAAAAGTTTACATACCCTGGTGATTTTGGCCTGTTAACATGCACACAAGCTGTTAGCTTGTAATTAGTGTATGTGTATAAAAGGTCAATGATTTTCTGGACTACTTAAAGACCCTTGCATCTTTCATCCAGTGCTGTACTGACATTTCTGGATTCTGAGTCATGGGGAAAGCAAAAGAATTGTCAAAGGATCTGTGGGAAAAGTTAGTTGAACTGTATAAAACATGAAAGGGATATAAAAATATATCCAAGGAATTGAGAACGCCAATCAGCAGTATTCAAACTCTAATCAAGAAGTGGAAAATGAGGGGTTCTGTTGAAACCATACCACGGCCAGGTAGACCAACTAAAATTTCAGCCACAACTGCCTGGAAAATTGTTCGGGATGCAAAGAAAAACCCACAAATAACTTCAGGTGAAATACAGGACTCTCTGAAAACATGTGGTGTGGCTGTTTCAAGAGGAGGCACTTGAAGAAAAGTGGACTGCATGGTCGAGTCACCAGAAGAAAGCCATTACTACGCAAATGCCAAGAAGTATCCCACTTACAATACACCAAAAAGCACAGAGACAAGCCTCAAACCTTCTGGCACAGTCATTTGGAGTGATGAGACCAAAATTTAGCTTTTCGGCCACAACCATAAAAGCTACATTTGGAGAGGAGTCAACAAGGCCTATGATGAAAGGTACACCATTCCTACTGCAAAACACAGAGGTGGATCACTGTTATTTTGGGAATGTGTGAGCTACAAAGGCTCAGGAAATTTGGTCAGAATTGATGGCAAGATGAATGCAGTATGTTATCAAAAAATTCTGGAGCATTCATCAGCCCAGAAGCTGTGCATGGGAGGTACTTGGACATTCCAACATGACAATGATCCTAAACACAAGGCCAAGTTGACCTGTCATTGGCTACAGCAAAATAAAGTGAAGGTTCTGGAGTGGCCATCTCAGTCTCCTGACCTCAATATCATTGAGCCACTCTGGGGAGATCTCAAATGTGCAGTTCATGCAAGACAGCCCAAGAATTTACAGGAACTGGAGGCTTTTTGCATAAATACCACAAAAGACTTTAAGCTGTCATTGATGTTAAAGGGGGCAATACATGGTATTAAGAACTGGGGTATGTAAACTTTTAATCAGGGTCATTTGGGGAGTTTCTGTTGTCATTGTGATTTAAAAAGAGTAAACACAGTTGATTGATAATAAATGGCTTCAGCCAAACACTAACCATGAGTGAAAAAATTTTTTTTTGTGTTTTCATTCATATCCTCTGAAAAATGGCCAAGAAATCATAAATTCTGCCAGGGTATGTAAACTTATGAGCACAACTGTAAATAACTGGCATTAGGGGTTGGACACTGCCCTGGAGAATATGTGCCAAAGCAAAACCTTTTTTTTTTTTTTTTTTTTTTAATTCCATTTGAAACACCGATTTTAGTAATGCTTTAAAGTGATACTAAAGTATGTTTTTTTAGGCATGTTATACTTACCTGCTCTGTGCAATGGTTTTGCACAGAGCAGCCCCAATCCTCCTCTTCTTGGGTCCCCTGCTGGTGCTCTGGGCTCCCCCCTTCTGAGTGCCCCCACAGCAAACCGCTAGCTATGGGGGGCACTCTTGCATGCTCACTCCCAAGCCCCGCTCTACATGAGAGCAGCTGTTCAAATGCACTTTGCTCAATCGAGATCAGGCTCGGGTAAGCTTTGGGAGGCAGGGTGGCAGAGGGGGGAGCTGCACACAGGAGGTTTTCTTACCTTCTTGCATTAAGGTAAAAAAACCTTTAGCCTTTAAATCCACTTTAAGGGCAACATTAAAATTCCAAAATGTATTTTAAAGATGATCTCCATGTTTTAGTGAAGTTTAAATAATTAGTTTGGACCAAGCAAGCTTGTTCAAAGAAACTATTACCTTCACTAACAGATGCAGTGGCTGTGTGTACTGTATAAACTGTATGTAGCATCAGCTACATACAGTATACAGTGCTGCGTTCCAGCAGCGGAACGAGAACTTCCAATCCTTCTCCCAGAAAAAAAATTGAGTCTGCTCATACTATTCAGAGGAAGCTTTGTATTTTATTAATGGATACCATGCTTTCTCTGATTGGCTGAGGTGGAGATCATAACGTCATCCGCCCACCTCTCCACCCCACCCAATCAGAGGAGTTTTGTATACATTCAGAAAATACAAAGAATTCTGTGAATGGCAGAGCATTGCTTAGCCTGACTAGATTTTTTTCAGGAGCAGGATGGGAAGTTCCCATCCAGCTGCCAGAATACAGAGGGCACGTGTATTAGTGAAGGTAATACAGTAGTTTGTTTGGATCAGCTTGGTCCAAACACACTGTTTAAATGCCTGGAAATGTCCTTAACCCACCTGTGAAAAGGCATCTGTATGGTGTATACAACCTATTGAAGCATAGCTAATATTTACAAATTAAAAATACAGTTTTAATTGCAAGTAAATAACTGCTTCAGGCACTTCTGTTTGTAATTTCTGTTTGTAAAGCAGTATAAGTATGGGGGTTGCTAAAACTAGAGAGTGTAAAATCTGGTGCAGTTCTGCAAAGAAATGAATCAGCTTCCAGTTTTTTTTTTTTGTCAAAGTGTAAAGTCATAATAAAGTCTTGTTTTTTTTTTTGTTTAAAAAAAAACCAAACATGTTATACTTACCTGCTCTGTGCATTGGTTTAGCACAGAGCAGCCCAGATCCTCCTCTTCTCGGGTCCTTTCCCGGTGCTCTGGGCTCCTCCCCCTGCTGAGTGCTTTCACCGCAAGAAGCTTGCTTTGGGGGCACCCGAGCCGAGCCTCTGCTCTGTGTGTCCATTCAAACATGGAGCCGGACTTGGCCCCGCCCCCTCTCTCTCCTTATTGCCTCACTGACTTTGATTGACAGCAGCGGGAACCATGGCACCCGCTGCTGTCCTAGCAAATGAGGTGGAAAAGTCGCAGACACTCAAGGCTCCCGTGCAACAATACTGGATCAATATGGAGCTCAGGTAAGTATTAGGGTTGCTAAGGGGGGCTGCTGCACACAGAAGGTATTTTTTATCCTAATGCATACAATGCATTAAGAGAAAAAAAAAACACTTCTGCCTTTAGAACCACTTTAATTGAACAAGCTGAAGTTAAAAGCTGATTGGCACAGCTGCACCAGATTTTGCACTCTCCAGTTTTAGTAAATCAACCCCACTGTCATAACATGATAACAAGTTCACAAATGCATGCAACTGTGGGGATGAATTGTTCAAGAAAGTAAAATTCAGATGTTAGCTGATGCTGCTTGCTTCATGTGTTACGTTTTCTCTGTTCCAGGTTGTTCTTCTTACTCAGTTTCTAAAGTTGGAAGGTATATATCATAAATGGGGAAAACTACAATGAGATATATTAACCACTTAAGCCCCGGAAGATTTTACCCCCTTCCTGACCAGGGCCTATTTTGCGATTCAGCACTGCGTGACTTTAACGGACAATTGCGCTGTCGTGCGACGCTGTACCTAAAACGAATTTGACGTCTTTTTTTTCCCACAAACAGAGCTTTCTTTTGGTGGCATTTGATCACCTGTGCGATTTTTTGATCATGCGTTATAAACAAAAAAAGAGTGTAAATTTTGCAAAAATAACAATATTTTTCTCATTTTTTTTTATATGAAATTCCCCCCCAAAAAAATGTAAAAATCAAAATTTTTAACATTTTAGGCCAATTTGTTTTATGCTACATATGTTTGGTAAACAAAATCGCAAAAAGCATATTTTGATTGGTTTGCGCAAAAGTTATTGCGTTTACTAACTAAGGGAAAGATTTTTGTCATTTTTGTTGTTTTTTTTTTTAACGAGTAATGGCGGCGAGCTGCGATTTTTTTGCGGGACTGCAACATTGCGGTGGACAGATTGGACCCTTGACTGACATTTTTGACACTTTTGGGGTTACCAGTGACATTACTACAGTAATCAGTGCTATACATATGCACTGTTACTGTAAAAATGACACTGGCGGTGAAGGGGTTAACTTTTTTGAGCGGGAGGGGATAAGTGTGTCCCTAGGGGCATGCTTCTAACTGTGATTGGATGTGGCTTGAGGTGTAAGAACAGAGATCAACGGTCCTACATAGTAGAACCGTGTGATCTCCAGGCTTACACAGGGAAGAATGACAGGCGGCTTTGTTTACATTAGCCGCCTGCCTCTCTCCCGCTGTAACGGACAATCGGGAGTGCCCGGCGGACATCGGGTCCGCCTGGCACACGCGCGAGGGGGTCCGTGAGCGAGCGGGAGTGGAAGCGCGCCTCCGGCGGCGCGCGTTCGCTCCCTAGAGCCTCACAGGCTAGCGACGTAGTCCTACGTCGCTTTGCCTGTGAGGGGCTGACCGCCGCAGTAAATAGTGGTGCGGCGGTCGGCAAGTGGTTAAACTAAATTCATTTGATTCTAATTAGAGGCTAGTCTTTCCCTGGCAGTGGTACCAGGGTATCTTGATGAAGATGTTTTTTTTTTTTGAATAGGAGTTTATGCCTGAACTTTACATATTATTAAGATTGTTCGTTTTTTTTTTTTTTTTTTACTGACCCTAATATCTTACCCAGAATGCCTGACATCTCTCTAGAACAGCATCAAATCATAAACTACAGAGAAGAAAAAAAAAGACTCGTTTTCAAAGTTTGCACACAAGATTCAAGGACTACATGCATTAACAAACCTCAAAAGAATTATAATTGCACGCTTCAATGTCTGGAAATTAAAAATTAAATTTCAATGGCTTGTGGGCAAACTATCCTTTCTTGTGTTTGATTCAGAAATGAATGGGTTCAAACACAGAAAGATGGATGCAACTGGTCTAATTTCAACCTTACCAAATATTATTCTCTAAAATAGGAAATAATACCTTCTGGGAAAGTGGACATTTCGTTTTAATAATTTAAAATCATGAGATGTTCTAACCTTATCAATGCTTTACAGTCTTCCACCAGATTACCATACAGTACACTTCATTTACAGAAATGATTTTATGTTTATGTCTCCGTAGATCCCCTTAGCTGAAATTTCCGTGTAACAAAGTCTGGTAAAATAGACAAAACTTGTAAACAATGCCATGGCTGTCTCTAAGAGGCTCGCATACAATATTAAACACATGGCAAGCAGAGAGTGATAAAGTGGAACCTTGAAGGATTTCACTGGAAGCAGAAGTGTCGATTGGCAGAAGGTTTATTAAAAACACACTGTGAAGAGGGAACAACAGGCTGGTCTTCTTCAGCCAAAAAAACGAGACAAAGGCTTCTTTTATATGTATCACGTAATGATGAACGTTTAACTAAACTATTATGATTCTGTACAAAACACTACATCATGATTTTACTACAAAATACATCTGGTTAAATGTCACATTGACATAGCATCCTTTTTACTTGGTTTTCTATCTAAAAAGAGAAAATTAGGACTTTAAAGTGATATCTATTATTGGCTAACTTAAGTAATTAAAGATACAAGCGTTCAGGATGCCCTAAATGTCTCCTTTAGGTTTTATACATTTTTGGAAGAAATAGGCAAACCAAATAGAACCATAGGCAAATTTTTTTTTGGGATAGAACAAGGGAGGGTTATAAGAAGACCCCTGTTCTAATTGCTGAGATTTCCCTTCACTTCCTGCCCCATAGACAAAACAGGAAGTGAAAGGAGATCCCTGCAAAATGAAGGAGTTCCTTGGGGACCCCCAGGTCATCAGAACTAGTGTCCTGATTGTTCCCTCTATTACTTTTCTGGGGAAAACCCAAGATTTGGGATTTTGTTTTACTTTCACTTTTTAATGATAATGGTAAACAGGAGAAATAGAAGATAGAGAGGGTGAATCTCCTTAATGGGGGCTCAAAGATCAATAAAAACAATCAAGTGTTTAAATCCCTCTGCACTCCAAAACAAAAAAAAAAGTTTTGCCTTTAGTTATACTTTAACCACTTTAAGACCGGAGGATTTTCCTGCTTAACGTCCAGGCCACTTTTTTCAACTTGGCACTGCGCAAATTTAACTGACAATTGCGCAGTCATGCAATGCTGTACCCAAACAAAATTTACGTCCTTTTATTTCCCACAAACAGAGCTTTCGTTTGGTGGTATTTGATGACCTCTGTGCTTTTCATTTTTTGTGACAATAATAAAAAAAGTGTGAAAATTTGGTGTAAAAATTGACATTTCTACATTGACAGTTAAAAAATATCCAATTTATTAAATTTTTGTCATATATATATTTAGGCCAAAATGTACTTATCTACATGTCTTTGACAAAAAAAATTCTCAATGAGCATATTTTTAACCACTTTAAGACCAGAAGATTTTACCCCATTCCTGACCAGGCCATATTTTGCGATTCAGCACTGCGTTACCTTAATGGACAATTGCGCGGTTGTGCGATGATGTACCCAAATTACATTTATGTCCTTTTTTTCCCCACAAATAGAGTTTTCTTTTGGTGGTATTTGATCACCTTTGCAATTTTTAATTTTTGAAAAAAAAAAAGCGACACTTTTGAAAAAAAAAAACAATATTTTTTCACATTCTGATGTATAACATCCCCCCAAAAAAATTTACAAATCAACATTTTTTAACATTTCATGCCAATTTGTTTTCTGCTACACATTTTTGGTAAAAAAAATCACAATATAGCGTATTTTGATTGGTTTGCGCAAATGTTATCGTGTTTACTAACTACGGTAAAGATTTATGTCATTTTTATTGTTTATTTTTTTTTTTACTAGTAATGGCAGCAATCTGTGATTTTTTGTGGGACTGCGACATTGCGGCGGACAAATCAGACCCCTAACTGACATTTTGACACTTTTGGGGGGACCAGTGACATTACTACAGTAGTCATTGCTAAAAATATGCACTGTTACTGTAATAACCGCGGCAGGGAAGGGGTTAACACTGTTGGTGATCAAGGGGCTAAATGTGTGCCTCATGCTTACTGACTTGTGTGGGGGGAGGGGATTGTGTGACACAGACACAGATTGCAGGTTCACCTATGCTGAATCCTGTGATCTGTCCCTGCCTGTCACAGAGAGGATCCGCCCGCTTTGTTTACACAAGCGGGCGGATTTCCTCAGTCTTTCCCCGACGATTGGGGATGAGAGACGGAGATCACCGCATCTCCTCCCCTGGCCCGACTCCCGCTGTGTCTAACCACAGTCAGAGCAAGCCTCCGGCGGCACGCACTCGCCGCTGAGAGAGGGGAGAATCTGGTGATGTAGGTTTACGTTACCAGACCCAGGGCTGCCACCTTACTGCAGTAGCAGCAACGTCAGCAGTGGTAAAGTGGTTAAGGTGATTGTAGCTGCATTAGTGAATTATTACAACAACACAGTTAAAGCGTTACTAAACCCAGGACCCTGCATTCACTATATCTGGTCTCCCACAGTACACAGAACATGGAAATTCAAATATTTAAGTAAATATAAACTGTTAAATACCAAAGGTAGCACACTTGTTTAGGAGAACAGTTGTGTCTTGAATGTAGCTTGGTGTTTCACAGATCTTAGGTTTTATAATACTTTTCTACCGAGATCAAAATATTTGCAGTGAGCATACAATACCTGAGATTATGGGTCTGCCTGGGTTCCCCCCTTTATGAATTTTGGTACAGATGTAAAAATAGCCAACTTTTAGTTTATCGGGTATTGGTGTCATTATGAAAGAAAGATGACACTATGCTAAATAGTGTATCTCCCCACGCCTAGGAATAAGGGTTTTACTAAAATAGGTATGTGTGATTTGTGTTAAATAAATTAAAAATATATATAAATATAAAATAATAAATATTGTATGGCAGCAGCTGTAAGGTTGAAAGTAACCTTTTGATAACGTCACAGGAAGTGACGAAACGCGTCAAGGTTGTGGAACGCACGTCGGCACGCTACGCACTACGTGGAATGCAAGCCGGAACACTCCACTCGCCACTCTGCCAGGAAGTGCCTGATAGCATTTTTGCCTGCAATTTGGAGTTTTGGAGCTTTTCTTTGCTACTAATTTTAAAACTGCTTGATTAATAAACTTTTTAAAACGATGCTATACTATTTGGAGCCTTTCTTTTATAACCCCATATCCTGAGGACCGAGATCAGGTAAGGAGGGACCCAACCTGCATCCCACCAGGATTATCCATAAAGGGGATTCTTAATTGGGCCTGGACGGCCTCCAAGCGCTGTAGGTCTTAGTGCTATACAGCACATAAGACCCAATAATTCCGGTAAGTCATTAAATTTTACCACAAGCCACTGGAAAATAGGAATCCACGTCACGAAAGTCACAAACCTCTGTTTATTGAGCACATAGCACTTTGCACTTGATCACCACTTAAAAAGACTTTATTTATTGAATTATTTATCTGTTTAATTTCATTATCCACAATTATTGATCACCACTTGAAAAGACTTATTTATTTATTAATTTTTTTGGGACGACAACAACTTTACTATTTCTCATATGTTTAATTGATTTGTATTTTCACGATATATTGCACAGATAGTTTTCAATATTGTTCACATACATTTAGACAATTCATTTATTAAGACAAGCGCTGTATATACAAATCAAAAAAATCCTGCGCTAAACCAATAAATTTGAACTTGTGCAAAATATGACAAATGAAAGCAGCTGTACACTTGACCAATAGTAAATCAACTAAAATATAAACCCAAAATAGTGCAGCGCTAATGAATGTGATATGATCACACAGTGTATTATGTTTAAATAAAGTGAATCATGCAAAAAGTGTGTATATATAAAAATGATAAGTGAAGTAACAATAGAAACTGAGAAAGTCCATAAGTGATCCAAATCACAAGATCCAGAAAGGTGGTGCCAGAACAGGAGGCTTGTATCCGGAGGTAGGTTAGGAGTACACCCGTGCATATACAATCAAAGTGGCAGCTTACCAAAAGCTGAGGCCTCCAATTTAATGGAACGGCCACATACGCTTAGATGTAGGACCCAGTCAAACTCCTCTTATAGGGATCAGGAACCAAGAATGCTCTGCTGCACACTGTGATGCTTATGAACTCCAAGGATAGTGTCACATATATGAAGAGGGAAATAAGAGGCACATAGCGTAATCCCGTTTCCAAATTAAAACAAGTTTAATGGCAAATTGCACTTACAATCAGGCGACTTGAGACGAATACGTCAAACATATGAGCAGGCAGACCGCGGCGTCCCGCGTATATAGATTGAAAAAGCTGGCGTCTAGGGGGTGTGATAGCTCTGCATCCGGTACCGCCTGACCGGTTTCGTCAGATGTGACGTCGTCCGGGGATAATCCCCTAGACGCTGACTTTTTCGATTTATATGCGTTTATATATACACACTTTTTGCATGATTCACTTTATTTAAACATAATACACTGTGTGATCATATCACATTCATAAGCGCTGTATATAGCCTAGGCTTTTTTCCATTGGTGTCATTATATGATCACTTAATCCTGGAGGTAAGCTTTTCACCATGTTTGTGAGTTGTATTGTAGGAATCTGTAGGGCCCTCTTCTAATTTTGTGTAATGTTTGATAGCTGCCTATTAGTTTCCTGTATGTAGTCACTTGTGTTCATTATGAAAATTGAACTCCCTTTGTCCCAGGGAGCACAGCAGGAACAGAATTAAATGCAACAGGCAGACACAGTGAGAAGAGCACAGGTAATGTCAGGGACCTCATGCAGGAGGTGTTCATTCCCATGCAACAGGTGTTAATTCATATGCCTAGTGCATTATCCTTTGAGCAGGTTTATTAAAAGAAATAGATTAAAAATACTCACGAGTTCTTGATAAAAACACATCAAACAAAGTATAAAATCCTCAGCAGCGTGGTCAGGAACCGATCATCCCCCGAGGCTGTATAGGCTTACGCGTTTTGTGTTTGTCTGTTGTTTTAGAGTTTCCAGACCTCCCTGGTCTTGTAAAGGGGCTGCAAGGCTGAAGCATTCCAGAGTTGCCGTGTCTATAGTTTTTGACATCTGCAAGTTTATAGCCAAGCTGGATAGAGGATTGCACAACTCAGAGCGCAGGGGGCAGGTGTTTTGCACCAACGGTTTACTTGATTGTTAATTCCTACGCACATGTGCAGAGTCACAAGCACAGAAGCCCAAGACAAGCAAAGATTAGAATGTGGCCACGTACGCATACATGTAGACGTGTGCACACATACATAGATTCTGGTGCCCAGCAGCCTATTTAAACTGGGAGTCTGCCTGGCTTCAGTGCTGGATTGTCTTCAGCTTTGGTTCCTGTGTTCCTGATTCTAATCCATGTCTGTTAACCTTGTTCCTGACACAGTGATGTCTGACACCTTTCTTGGATCACCCCTGCCTGTTATATCTGCTGCTCACATATGTTACTGACTTCGGCTTGGATTTATGACTACGCCTCCACTTCCTGATTTGGTACCCCACCGCCAACTTCTGCCTGTGCCCAATCTTGAACCTTATCCTGATTCTGCACCTGTCTGCTTGGCTCCCGCTAAATAAGGCTTGTGACCAGACTCCACACTGCCATTGGAAGGACTCCTGTGTCTCCAAGCTACAGCTCACTACTACAGCTTCCTGGCACCAGCGCCCATCCACTGCTCTTCAACCTGTCTCCACTACCAGGGGTGATTGGACGGGAATTGTGCAAGAAGCCACCCTCATTCTCTCAGACTCCACAGTCAGGTATGTGTCAGGTAAGTTCCTCACACACAAAGTGCAGAAGTCTCAAGGCTCAGTATTATAAGGAAAACAGGAAATTATTCAGCGCTAAATCACTATGGAAAAATATCAAGCAGCTGAACACTGAAATAGGTCAAGCCTAACAAAACCTATGGCATATACAAAAAACTCAAAAAATAGTGCAGCACTAGAGTTAACAATTAACAAATTATAACATAATCTGTAATGTGTAAAGCCCATAAAAAGGAAGCCTTCAGTGCAGGAAAGATGGGCAATATACACCACTGATAAGTAGTGAGTCCCTCCACCACAGAGTGTCAAAGCCTCTCACCTCCAACAATCGACCACCGGGGGGGGAGGAGTCTGACGTCACCCGCGGCCGCCCGATGTCTTTATGATGTTACCTGCCTGTTTTAAGCCTGCTACAAGCACTATGCTAGTGCCAGCTTTGTAAGTTTTATTTATCTGCTTTTATACATTAAAATGCTTATAGAAAGAGAGCATTAGATCTCTTTCTTTGTATTTTCTTGGATGAAACGTCCATATTAAGCCCTATTCAGTGCAAAATCTGCAAAGGAAGATTGGTGTTTCCAGTATCTTTAGTGATTTATCTTGGCGCAGTGACCCCTAGTGGTCGATTGTTGGAGGTGAGAGGCTTTGACACTCTGTGGTGGAGGGACTCACTACTTATCAGTGGTGTATATTGCTCACCTTTCCTGCACTGAAGGCTTCCTTTTAATGGACTTTATGGACTTTACACATTACAGATTATGTTATAATTTGTTAATTGTTAACTCTAGCGCTGCACTATTTTTTGAGTTTTTTTCAATATTATAAGGAATTTGCATTATACAGTATTCACAGTTACCCATGTGGTACCATTTGTATCACTGCCGCATGGCAGAAAAGATGAGAATTGCCTGTAATTGTCCATATAATTTTTAAATAATACAGTAATGTAAGCTATAGTCATCTTAGTTCTATAAACATCTAACTTAGTAAAGAAATTAACAGCAAAATAGAAACATCAACAACCACTCCAAACAACAATGTCACTCAACAAATTATCATAATAAAACCTTTAACTCTATAGCCCTATGCTTCATATAGTCTTTCAAACAATTCTAATTATTACATGTCCTTGATAGAGAGTTTTTTTTTTTTTTCTAGAGCTTCTTGACACTGGCATCAATTTTATCATAACCACCATCAATATATGCAGATCACATGTCAAGATCCAACATGCAAATCGATCCTTTCTCAGCAAACCTAAAGTCTAGGATGATTCTAGTTTGCCGAAAAAATACAATTTGCTGCTAATAATTCATTAACCTAATTAGTGCTAAATAAGGCTATATAGCTACTTCTAAAAATGCAATATTGTTATATGAATACAATCGTAATCAAATTTAGTATCTAGGGCAGCGTTTCTCAAACCTTTTTTCAGTCAAAGCACCCTTTAAAATTATGGACAGTCTTGAGGCACCCCAATATAAAATGTAAAAAAAGCTATTTTAATAGCTCTACATAACATCCACACATGTAGGAAACCCAGCGTTAGAGGTGATTTATTGATTTGTTCTTCCAAAGCAAATGCACACTGGTACTGACTAGTAATCCAATGTTTCTCTTCTCCCTCAATTTCTCTCCATCAGTTAGCTAATGTCACCCCCGGGCTGAGGGAAAAGGATCACAGGAGGATCAAACAAGGATGCTGTGGAGGCAACAGACATCCTTCTTATTAACTGATGATGTATTTTGTTGTTAGGATGTCAGTGTCTAGAAAGTTGTAATTGTGCATAATGAAAACCTGTGGCTTTGTGTAACTAAAAGTCAGGCTTGATCCCCCTACTGGCTTGTTTACAGCTTTTGATAATTTTTTAGGCATTTAGTTAAGGCACCCCTGAAGAAACCTCAAGGCACCCAAGGGAGTCTGGTCACCCTGGTTGAAAAAGGCTGATCTAGGGCATAGAACAACAAAGTGTTCAGGAGACATTTAGGTGTTCAATAAAAATGTAGGATTACACAAATGGGAATCCTTGCACAACAATTCAAGAAAAGTAGCAATACATACAATGATGTATAATAAACTGAAAGGGAGAGAGCATCTCCTTGGGTTTTGTTGCTGGAACCTTTTTATAAGCGCTAAGTCTAGTAAACTTTGCCATCAATCTTTACTGTGATAGGCCTTGCCAAAAGCACTTGGCACGGTCCTCTCTACTTAAGAAAAAAGAGGGTTTCTGGCAGGTTTATCTTTATACAACATCATTTGCTGTGCTGTAGATCATATGCAGATTCTGCACCTTGATTAAAGTTATTGTAAAGTCTAATTTAAAAAACAAACATGTTATACTTACCTGCTCTGTGCAGTTGGTTTTGCACAGCCCGGATCCTTCTCTTCTCTGGTCCCACGTTGCTGTTCCTGGCCCCTACCTCCTGTCGAGTGCCCCTACAGCTATGGGGGCACCCAAGCTAAGCTGCAGCTTCATGTATCCAATCAAACATGGAGCTGCCATTCGGCTCCACCCCCTCAATCTCCTAAATGACTAACTGACTTTGATTGACAGCTGCGGGAGCCAATGGCGCCACGGCTGTGTCCCAGCTAATCAGGAGAGAGAGTCCCGGATGGCCGAGGGACTCGTGGACATCGCTGGAAAGAGATGGGGCTCAGGTCAGTATTAGGGGTTGCTGGGGAGGCTGCTGCACCCAGAAGGTTTTTTTTTTTTATCCTAATGCATAGAATGCATTAGGATGAAAAACCTTCTGACTTTACAATTCCTTTAAGGCAGACTGTTACAAGCCTGTGGACATACAAGTGTAAGATTTCTAGAGATCTGAATGCAGTAAGGGACAATAGAGGTTTATTGATCTTTACTCTAAATATATATATTTTACCATCTTATTTTTAGTTCTCACAATAGGCAGTCTTGTGGAAATTGTGGTATGAGTGATTTTAGGTCATTAATAATAATGGTTCCCATTGTTCAAATTACTAACAGTGTATACACTTTAAACTGCTGTGTTATAACTGTTTTTCACTATCTATATACAATCTTCCTTTTACAGGTAATCATTTACAACATGGAAAGGGATTCCCAGAGCACTATGGGTTAGCACAGCATAAAAGACACAATGGTGGTTAGTTTATAAATCTGCATGGTGCAAAATCTGGTGCAGCTCTGCAAAGAAGCCAATCAGCTTTCAGGTTTTATTGTCAAAGCTTAATTGAACAAGCTAAAGTTAGAAGCTGATTGGATATCATGCATAGCTGCACTAGATTCTGAGTATTTAGGAAATCAACCCATATGTGTTTAATTGAGCTGTTAGCCAGAGCTGTTTGATATAGGGATAATTACTGGTCTGACAGGATCATTAGCCTGTGCATACACATTTAAACAACTGGCTTCTTTCATCAAGCTAGCATACAGCCTTTAAAGTGTAAAAAGAAACACCTATCTTTGCACTGAGCAGCCCTATTCCTCCTCTTTTCAGGTCCCCCACTGGTGCTCCTGGCCCATCCCTCCTGCTGAGTGCCCCCATAGAAAGGAGCTGGCTATGGGGGCTTCTGAGCTGCTGTTCTGGGTGTCCATTCACACATGGAGTGTAGCTCAGCCCCACCTCTCCTCATTGGTTCACTGGCTGCGATTGGCAGTAGCGGGAGCGAATGGCTCCCACTGCAGACTCGGGCCAATAAGGAGGAAGAGACCGGGGAGAGTTTCAGCTCCTGTGCACATCACTGGATCCAGATGGGGCTCAGGTAAATATTAGGGGGGGGGGCTGAGGGAGCTGCTGCATACAGAAGGTTTTTTACCTTCGTGCATAGAATGCATGAGGATAAAAACCTTGAGTCTTTACAACCACTTTAAACTGTGTTTTCCTTTGTAAATGTCAGTACAACTGCAGTACTGTACATCACAGCGATGCACACCTTCACAGGCAGGAAGGTAAAAGGCAGAAGGATATACATTTTCCACTTTAAGCATTTAAAAAAATCACTGCTCCATGACGAATCAACTTCTTTTTTTTTTTTTTTTTTTTTTTTTTTTGTGCATTGGTATATGTTTTATTTTGACAGATTTGGCTGCCATTGTTCTTAGTGAGGTTCAGGCACATGTTTGCCATCCGAACTCCTTTTAAGTTCGCCGAACCCTGCTTTAACCAAACACAGAGTAGTTTGGCTCCTCACTATCCATGTACATTATGCTGCTCTAAACACCCTGTACAGCTTTACCAAATCCTCCAAACCTGTAATTCAAAGGAATTGTACTTGAATCAAACCTTGGCAGATTTACCCATTCCTAATACTTTATTGCAATAAACAGTATTCACATTAGCAACAATAACTGTTTATTTGTAAATCAAGTCGCGCTATAATGTGATCAATGGAGATGTAAAGTCCATAAAGTCCAAACAGTGAATGAGAATATATTCCAGGACCAGACTCCCTTAAGGGTATATGCTTACCAAAATGAGGTAAGATAAAGGCAGACTCTCTAGGTAAAATCTTGTCACCTTGACAGTAGATCCAGGCCCATGTGATCGATTACCTCAATGGTCGTTGGATCATGAAAGTAAAATAAGAACGCAATAGCGTAAAACCCAACACACAAAAAATTATAGTGACTAAAACACCACAGTGTTCGTTGAATGATGGGTTTGAGTGTAGAATGACCTCCACCAATGTGATTGCTCACTAATAACAGTTGAAGTAAATATAAAGGTTAAAAAGCATGCAAAAAAAAGGAGAGATTTATGTGATAAATACCCCTTACCAATGTATGATAGGGGTTAACACCATAAATAAATAGGTCGTGCACCGGCTAGAGTCGCCTCTTACCAAGCAAAAATAAATTAGTAGCCAAAGTCAAAAAAAGGACAATATTGTGAATGTGCTGAACCACCACCAGCTGGATTCGCTGGATACCATATAGAGATAAAAGGCTAGCCAAAGTGTGCCAAACACAATCCAGTGTACCACTCAAGGGCCAATACCAGTTTACACCGGTAGGGGTCGCCTCTTACCGCATAGAGTTATTAATCAAGCCTGTAAGGTACACCGAACATCCAGGGAACCGACCCTTGACCTGTAGTGCTGTATCTCAGATGTTTCCAAAGGTAGTAAAGGTGTTCACCAACATAAGGAGAAAAAGGCTCCCATAACGTAAGGCCATTTAAATATTTATTGAATAAAAGCAAATAAACTTACAAGAGACCAGGAATGTAAGAGCAAAGGATAGCAGCCGCCGGCCGGACGGCTCCACTCGTCCGCACTCTCCGGTCGCAATCCGATGACGTCAGTACGCCGTGACCTAACGACGTTTTCGACGTTTCGTCACAAATGACGTTTTCAAAAATAACTGTTTATTGTTAGTTTGTTGTGTGTTTGTTGCTGGAAGAAACAAAGCTCATGAATCAACATTCACAAAAGAACAATACACCTATGTCAAAATAGAGAGGAAATAAATACACAAATGCTACTGAGTGTTAGGTTGTACAACTGCCTTGTTCCTCTTTTATCCTTTTTTTTCCTTACATGTGATATCTAGTGACAGTTATTTAGGCCAGTGGTTCTCAAACTGTGAGGGTAACCTTATTCTTAAGACTTGTTGTTCAAGGTAGTGAAACCTGAAAAATACTCGATATGTATTGTAACATATTTTAGTATTATTATTATAAGTAATAATAGAGATACTTTGCAGATTAATCTCTGTTGGTTACGATTGTTTCTGGATTCCTCTTCATTTCATTTTGATCTCAATTTTTTTTTTTTTTTGGGGTGGAAAATTTTAACACTTCTTCATTGGTAGTCTGAGATGCTTTGAAAGCATATTTCCAAGGGCTTTTTGTGAAACAAACTTCAGTTGTGAAACCAAACATAAAGAAAAGGGAGAGGAATCTTATGGTACAAGTGAATAGAGCATATGAGAAATGTATTAATAAATAATCCCTCTACCAGTTATTTGAAAAATTGCAAAACAGAACAGAATCTAGTAAAAATTGAGTTAAAGAACGAACCCTGGTGTTTTTTTTCAAAGCATCACTGCTTTCAGGAGTGACATAAAGTATGTCTTTTTAGTAACTATAGCATGGGCTCAGCAGCGAAACTGAAACAAACATAGCAGTCTCTTCTACCCCTGATATAGCAGAATTATTCTACCAAATTTATTGCAATTTATATGCCTCCAAAAGGACATATTCATATAAATACCTTTAGATTACTTAGATTCTCCTTTTACTTTAGAAGGGGTGAGAGGAAAGATGGAAATGCTTCCTAATATTAACCGCTTTAAGACCAGGCCTATTTTTGACACTTTTTGTTTACACGTTAAAATCAGTATTTTTTGCTAGAAAACTACTTAAAACCCCCAAACATTATATATATTTTTTTTTTTTTCAGAAAAGACTCTGGAGAATAAAATGGCGGTCATTGCAACTTTTTTTGTCACGCGGTATTTGCGCAGCAGTCTTTCAAACGCCATTTTTTTGGGAAAAATTACAAAAAATCCCAATTCACTGCATTTAAAAAAAACTAAACAGTAAAGTTAGGCCATATTTTTATATATAGTGTAAAAGATGATGTCACGCCAAGTAAATAGATACCCAACATGTTATGGTTTAAAATTGCGCACACCCGCGGAATGGCGACAAACTACGGTCAATAAGAATCTCCATAGGCGACGCTTTAAATTTTTTTAACGGTTACCAGTTTAGAGTTAGAGTGTAGCTCATTTTTGTAAATGATTGCTCATGCTCTGGCAATCGCGGCGATACCTCACATGTGTGGTTTGAACAGCGATTTCATTTGCGGCGCAATTTCCATATACGTTTTCTTTCCTGCGCGAGCTAACGGCGACAGTGGCGGCTAAATTATTATTTTTTTTCCTATTCATTTTATTTTTTTGCGCCTCAAGACCTGCGCACACAGGCCGCCATGGACCTCTTACTTACTAGGCCGCAATCCCCGGCCTCGATTACTCAACCCGACTCGTTTTTCTCTATGGACCCCACGCTGGGGCTTGAGAATGCTGGCGATCCCCCCCTGGGTACCCCTATGCTAACGAGCCAGCCCCTTCTGGTGGTTTTAACCCCTGCTATATTAGATGAAAAGCTGTAGGCTCTGCTACATCAGATCACACAAAATATAGCTACAGAGTTGGGCAAGATATCCCAGGAACTCAGGGGGGAGATTTACGCAAATTGGAGAACATACTGATGCCTTAGAGACAAAATTTGATGATTTAGTACAATATGTGCAAGTTTTGGAAGAGCAGAACTCTGCCCTGAAGCACTCAGTAACACAATTCCAACTACAGCAGAAGGATTTGGAAAACCGTGAGAGGAATTAAAAACCTCAGATTTCGGGGGATACCGAAAGCGGTGGGTGACAACAATCTACGCTCCTTTTTATTGGGCTTCTTTAACACTCTGGTCCCCAACATAGTGTATATTGACTGGCGCTTGGACCGGGCACACAGGACCCGCAATAAATCCCAAGTGGAATATAAAGGTGCCAAGATTCAGATATTTAATGACCTTTCACCTATTACTCTCAGTAAGAGGAGGAATCTACGGCCGGTGACCTCCCCCCCCCCAATGGAGTTCGTACTCTGGAGGCACCCATGTTGCCCTGCCCTGACTGGGGCTCTGACCCCGGTTTCCTGAGGAGTTTTTGCCTCTCAGGCTTCTTTTTGATGGACTTTTTGGACGTTTTTGTTTTTTTCCTGATGCTGTTTTTTGTTATTTTTCCTTTTTCTTTCTTTTTCACTGGACCCTTTTTGGTTTTGCTCCTGTCTTGTAATTTCAAATGTTTGGGTTGGTGCTTCTGTGCCCGGTCATTTGACCTGCCACAGACTGCACTGGGAGATATTTGTTTTACTATATGCTGTATACATGCATATTCACTTTGTTCAACGCTTGTGTCTTCTGCTCAGATCTCTTACGACCATGGCTCTGAGGTTTCTCTCCTACAACGTGAAGGGTTTGAACTCAGTACAGAAGCGTTGGTTGGCACTTAAGGAGTTTCAGTCCTCTGGGGCTGATGTGATCCTAGTTCAGGAAACACATTTTCGCACTGGGGGTTCACTTAATTTTGCTTCTAGTTATTTCTTCACTTCTTTTCTGGCTTCAGACCCCTCCGGTAAAGCAGGGGTGGCTGTACTTATCAGGAAGTCCTGCCCCGTTCTGGTCAGGGACTCTTTCCTCGATCCTCATGGGTGGTTTATTGTTTTAGTCTGGGACTATTTGTCTATTTCGTTTATGGTAATCAATATTTATGCTCCCAATTCTGGTCAACTGAAATTTTTAGATGAGGTACTGCAAACAACCTCCCGCTTCTCCCAGCATTTTATGATAGTAGGGGGTGATTTTAATCTAATCATGTCCCCCTATAGGGATAGACAGTCCCTGAGTCAAGGAACCCCCTCTCGCAGACTTCTCACCTAGGCTAAAGGCCCGTGCACACGTACCGATCGTCGGCCGAAAAGCTTCGGCCGACGACCGATCTGCCGATTGTAGGCTTGTTAGTATGATGCCTCCGACAGCCGACAGCGCACATTCGGCCGAAAAGAATCTGTCATGCAAGCATTAAAATTTTTGTATGACACCAGAGCGGCCGATTGTTCGCCAGTCAGTACAGAATTCGGCCGACAGACCGCAGATTTGCAAGACTGGGCATGCTCAGAAAAGGAAAAACACAGGGAAAGTTAACCATTACATGACATCACTTCTGCAGTCGGCTGTATTCGGCAGACAAAATTCTTGTGCAGTCTTTTGCACTTTTCAACAGACACCGACAGCCCTGGACAAAAGACGGCCGATCGTTCGGCCGATGATCGGTACGTGTGTACGGGGCTTAAGTCTTTCCGCAAATGTGTTAGATCCCACAGACTCTTTGATTCTTGGAGAATTAAACACCCTACTCATAGACAATTTTCCTTTTACTCTGCGGCCCATAAGATGCATTCTAGACTTGACCATTTTTTTTACATTTCTGCCACCCTTATCCCCTGTACGGTTAATTCTGATATACTCCCCATTACATGGTCAGACCACGCGCCTATTGTCCTCGACGTGTCCTTGCCCTCCTCTCCTCCCAAAACTTGCCACTGGAGCTTAAATGACTTCCTCCTTCAGACCCAGGTTGTCCGGGATTGATCAGCTGAGGGACTGACAGAGTTTTTTGTTTTGAATAAGGGTTCGGGGGATGATGTCTCCACAGTGTGGGAAGCCCACAAGGCTTTTTTCCGAGGCACTTGTATTGCTGAGGGCTCCTGGATGAAGAAAGAGACCAGTAACCTCAAAGACTCCTTGCTGGCAGATCTGCGGTCGGCGGAGTCTCGGCTCGTGGGCTCTCCCTCAGTTTCAGGTCTTAGGAGAGTTGTACGCCTCTGGGAGCGCATCAAGGCACTTGATCTATCTAAGATGGCTGAATCCCTGATGTGGGCCAAACAAAAGTTTTATGAGTTTTCCAATAAACCCCACAGGATGCTAGTGAAGAAGCTACGACCACGTCCCTTCCAATTCGATCCCAGGCCTATTGATTCAACCAGATGGTACCCCTACTCACCGCCCCTTCACTATGGCCAAGGTCTTTGGTTCATTTTACAGTAAGCTCTATAACTGTCTTACCCCTGAGAACCATTTTGCTTTTACCCAAACAAATTTAGATTTTTTAATGACTTGTCGCTTCCCAAACTGTCCGCGTCTGATCTGCTGAAATTGAATGCAGACATTTCTATTAAGGAGCTTACGGCCACGGTTAAGGAATTACCTTCTCGGAAGACCCCTGGCCCAGACGGCCTTTCTTATCTCTACTATAAGACCTTTTTCCCAGTCCTGGACTCCCACATGCTGAATTTGTATGCCTCTTTGCTTCAGGGAAGGGTCCCCCACCCCCCACCCCCAGTTTACACATTCGTATGTCTCTGTCATTCCTAAGCCCGGTAAGGATGGTTCCCTTCCCTACAATTACTGACCTATTGACCTACTGAATTCGGATTATAAAATCTTTACCAAACTTTTGGCTAATAGATTATCTACGCTCATGTCCAAATTGATTGATAGAGATCAGGTGGGTTTTGTTATGTCCCGACATGCAGGTGATAGTACCAGACGTACTGTTGACCTGATTTACCTCCTTAACAGATTTCCTCATCCAGCCCCAGTCCTGAACCTAGATGCCTAGAAGGCTTTTGACAAGCTAAGTTGGCCTTATCTTTTTTCACTTTGACGCGGTTTGGACTGCGAGGGCCCTTTTATAAAGCATTGGAAGCTCTTTACTCTCCCGCTACAGCCCAGGTCCGGATGTCGTCTGCTTTTATGTCGCCTCTGTTCCCCATGCACAATGGTACTCGGCAGGGATGTCCCCTGTCTCCTTTGCTTTTTATATTGTGTTTGGAGCCGCTGGCCGAGGCCATTCGTTCCCATCCTGATATAAGAGGGGTCCTATTGCGTCATAGGGAATACAAGCTGTCTTTGTTCGCGGACGACATCTTGTTGACCTTGACAAATCCATTGATGTTTCTGCCCTCTCCAAGACTGAGGCCATGCCAATTCACATGCCCCGGGATCTCCTATACCAACTACAACAGTGTTATCCATATAGGTGGTGTCCGTCGGCGCTTACTTACCAGGGTGTCAAGCTGACCCCGTCCCACTATACTCTTTCCTCAATTAATTATGTCCCTCTGTTCCGTAAGGTGTCTTGATCTTTGCAGCAATGGACAGGGTTCCCACTGTCATTGCTGGGTTGGATCAACGTCTTAAAGATGTCCATTTTACCTAAATTACTCTATTTCTTTGATACCCTACCAGTCACGATCCCCATGGCCCAACTCAAGGCTCTGCAGTGGAATTTTCTCAACTTCATATGGAATAATAAAGCTCATAGAGTGGCTAGCTTGGTAGTGTTTTACCCAAGGAGATGGGGGGGTCTTGGGGCTCCTGACATTGTTAAGTATTATTATGCCCCCCATCTCCGCGTGGTGGCCTCCTGGTCTTCCCTGGTGGCCCCTAATCAGTGGTTGGAAATAGAGAGGGGTGCGATTTTCCCAGTTCATCCTTGCTCATTGCTTTGGTCTCCATTGCTACACACTGACCAGGTTTTAAAATGAATGTGCCTTGCTTCTATGCGTTCTACCTTGGATGTTTGGTGCAGATGCTTTCGTAAGCTCTCTCTCTCTTCACCGTGCCCCCCACTCGTTAATGTCTTGTTTAATCGTTTACTACCTGATGGCCTGCAAGTTGGCTGTGTGTGGTCCTGGTCTCGGCACCCATTTTCCAGCTTTGTAATCTGGTTCATCCGATTTCCCGCAATCTTTACTCATTTGGGACCTTACAGGAAAATGTTGCTATCCCCAAACACACCTTTTATTTTTACTTGCAAATCCACCATTTTTTCCAATCTATGTCGGTTTCACTGACCTTAGAGAAACCTACCGCTTTTGAGTATTTAAGCACCCACGGCCCTCACCAGAGGCACCTGGTGTCCTCTATTTACAACATTCTCCATTATGCTCTTCAATTGGCCCGAGGACTCTCACCTTTACATGCGCAAATGGTCATATCTGCTGCAGAGACCCATAACCCTGCAGATGTGGGACAAGATTTGGACTTCTGCCTTTAGATCCTCAAGATGTGTGGTGCAGAGAGAGACTACTCTAAAAATTCAGTTATTTTGGTATAGAACTCGCTTGCACAGAATTGATCCGTCCTGCTCCGCCAAGTGTTGGCGGTGTGGAGCGGAACCGGGTACGCTGGATCACATTTTTTGGCAATGCTCTCAGATACAACCTTTTTGAGGAATGGTTATGTCAATGATACAATCTGTTACTGACTTGCATCTCCCGCTTGATCCTATACACTACTTGTTGGGACTTCCATTCTCTGGTGTTTCCAAATCTACCAATCGATTGATATCTTACCTCCTTTTGACAGCCAGGAGGGCTATTCCACTCTGTTGGCTTCAGCAGACGCCCCCTGACAAATCTATTTTTCAGTTCTTGATGATGGAGATGCAGGGGATGGAATTCTTAATGGCCATGGTTCACGATGAAATCACTCGGTTCTACGTTATTTGGGCTTATTGGGACCTTTATGCCCTTAACATAACATTATTGCTTGGGATTCTTCCAGTTTTGAGCTTCGTGTATTCCTGCTGCCTCCTTCATCTCCCCTTTTTCCTCCTGCTTTCCCTAATGTTTGGTTGAAGTGCACTGTTACACCTGGTATACTGTACTTGTCTGTTAATCTTCTGTCTGTTTATTTTTTACTGGGGCACCTCCCCCTTGTTTGTATGTTTTAATCTTTAAGTTTATTTAATAAAAACATAACTAAAAAAAAAATATTGAACTGTTTGACCTCCATTCTAAACGTTATGTGTGGAGGAAACCTGCCCAATACCATCCCAACAGTGAAGCATGGTGGTGGTAGCATCACGCTGTATGGGTGTTTATCAGCTGCAAGTGTCAGGGTTGAGAGAAAGCTGAATGGAGCAAAGTACAGAGATATCTTCAATGAAAGCATGTTTCACAGAACTCGGGACCTCAGACTGGGCCGAAGGTTCACCTTCCAACATGACAACAATCCTAAGCACACAGCAATGACAACACAGGAGGGGCTTAGGGACAACTCTGTGAATGTCCTAGAGTCAGAGCCTTGACTTGAACCCTATTAAACAGAGACCTGAAAATGGTTGTCCTCCGATGGTCCCCATCCAACCTGATTGAGCTGGAGAGGATTTGCAAAGAAGAATGGCAGAAAATCCCCCAATCTAGGTGTGCAAAGATTGTTGTGTCATACCCAAAAAGTCCCAAGGCTGTAATTGCTCCCAAATGTGCTTCAACAAAATACTGAGCAAACGGTCTAAATACTTAAGTACATGTGATATTTCAGTTTTTTCTTTTTTAGAAATTCACAGACCTTTTTAAAATTCTGTTTTCACTTTGTTGTCATTATGAGGTACTGAGTGTAGAATAATGAGAAAAAATTAAACAACTGTAGTATCAGGCTGCAACGTAACAAAATTGAAAAATTGAAGGGGGTCTGAATACTTTATGAATGTACTTGTATATAGCAAAAACAATTTATGAAGGGCTTTACATATTGTACATATACGAATATTGGTCTCTGCTCTCAAGAGGCTTACAATCGAAGGTCCCTACCTGACAAACAAGGGCAAATTTAGACAGGAGTCAAATACCCTACCAGTATATCTTCGGCGTGTGGTTGGAAACCCACATAAGTACAGGCAGACATAGTAAACGTATTGAACAAAACAAAAAACAAAAAGAAAATACACATACCAAGCTCCTCTTCATAACAACTTATAGCCAGTATAAAATAATAATCATAAAATAGGAGAAAAACACACTGACAGTCCACAGAGATGTAGAATCTTCTCCTAAATGTAAATAATATTCCTGCATTTTTTTTTTTCAGTATTAGATAATGACTTAATTGCAGCACAAACTGATTTGGCTCTGTGGCAAAAGATAACATTGACAGTACACAAAAGAGGTTTGTTATGATAATCAATTTTGTAGGATTATTTATCAATTGGAGTAAGTCAGCATTGTTACCTATTGATGATTTTACATTTTGTCCACCCAACTCTGCCACATTTATTAAGAAGTTACCTTCTTTAAATTAGGGAGTGATAATTTCTACAAATTCTGAAATGTATATTTCTATAAATGTGGATCTCTTTATTAAATGTCAGGGGAAAAATTATTTGTAAATTACAGATTTAATCTTATAAGAATGACACGATAAACTAAACATACAGTACTTTAAAATAAATGTGTTTGGATTGTAAAGAAAACTTTTAGAATAATTAATAGTATCTTTAGATATATTATAAAAAAGTAAAAAAAAAAAACAGATTGTGTGTGGACATTTTACAGCATCCAATTGATTGGAATGATAGAGCTACCCATATAACTGCACAGATGAAACATTTTGTTGAGATAATTCCAAAGGTGTGGTGCTTTAAGTTCAGGAATGTTGGAATGATATTCTGATTAGATTTTTTGACCAGTTGTATTGAGATGTTTTTCTCTGGTATATATATATATATATATATATATATATATATATATATATATATATATTTGTCTGAAAAAATCAATAAACAAAATACAGATTAAAAAAATCAAACAAAAACAAAAAAACATGCCACGTGTTGGATTAGTCTCAGTTTTTAATGATAGTGTATAACATATGTTTGTTGAGATTCATGTGTCATTTGTAACTTGCTGAAGAAAGGCTGCGATTGATTTGCTAATCTAGTTAGATACCTGTAAATATAACTACTGAGATTGCAGATGGGGAATTGGCCCTCAACCATGCCAGGCTGGATGGGACCATGGACATAATAGACACAAATTGGGAACCTCCTCATTCATAGGCCTGGCATGCATCTGTCCTGGTTCATATTACTGATGTGAATATACAATGTATATGTAAAGCGCTGCGTAAATTGATAGCGCTATATAAGTACCTGAAATAAATAAATATTAGAAAGCCATCTTGACGAGTCAGGGAACATCCGTTTGGCAGTATCTGCTATAATGCCACTGATCAATATCAAGCCATAAAGATTCTTAACATAGATTGAGAATGTAAACTTTCCATTTATATGCACACATTATACTTAGTCTATATCCAAAATACAAGACAGCAACTGCTGTCATTACTTATCCACCACACAGACTGCTGGCTGGCTCTGCATTGTCACATGTGCCTTGATAGCATAGTCCATACCCTAGCATTTTATCTATGAGAAGGATGGAATATTTACAGTTGACATTTGTCCTAAAGGGTATACATGACAGAACCCATACCCCATAAAAAAAACTCACTCACACTCACACCGTTGTATTAATGTATAGAACTATTGGAAAAACTTTTTTTTTTTTTTTTTTTAATTTTGGAGTAAGGGAGGGTTATAACCCCTTGGCAGATTTTCTCCATCTCTGTTTCATTGCGGAGATCTCCCTTCACTTTCTGTTTCATAGCCAAACAGGAAGTGAGAGGAAATCCCTGAGAATTAAGGGAATTCTTTGGGGCGCCCCTGGTCACCAGAACTTTCATCTCCATTGGAAGATTTCCCCTCTATTACCTTTCTGGGGACAACCCAAGATTTGGGGTTTTCTTTTCCTTTCACTTTCAATGATAATGGCAAACAGGACAAATAGAGGGGGTGAATCTCCTTAACAGGACCACTGACAAGCATTCCCTTTCCACTCTGTCCAAAACTAAAAACAAAGTTTTGCCTTTAGTTATACTTTAAGTATGCTCTTTTATTAGTTTGAAAGGCAAAGTCCATCAGGTTAAAAGCCAGTCACTGGCTTTAGAACTTATTTTAAAGTAACACAATATTTAATGAACAAATTCTGATGGACTATAAAGCAAATGAATTATGCAGCAGCCAGAAGGCAATAACTCATCGTGCAGTTGCTTTGAACTTCTAATTAGTATTAGAACTTCAACTACAGCATTATACTAGTTTTTGGCTAATTTGGCTGTATGCAAAAAATTACCTTTCGAATTGCATTTGTATTTATTTTAATTATCATTTAACTAGTATGTCCAATCTGTCATGTGGCATCTGCTACATGTTATATTTCAAGTTCTTTGTCAGTTTGGAAGTACTGCACATTGGTGTGTACTGCATCTTCATTCTTCAATTAAACAGTGAACAATACCAAATAAATACCCACAAAAGCTGACACATTAGAAAATGCATTCCATTTGCCAGTTTGTATGTATAGCAACCATATGCATAACAATTAGTGGTGAAAAAGTATTTACTGACTGTCCTTAGGTTCGAAGTAGGAGCATGATACAAGCTGCTGAAAGCTAATATTTAGAACCATGCAAAGGGAGACGAGCACTATTTAAACTAAAACATTACCACGGTATCAACAGGAATTTCTAGGATTACTGCTAATAATATTTATCTTCTTAGCAGTGTTTTCCAATAGCATTCTGGAGGTGCCATAAACCTACCCTCCAAAGGCATTATATAACTGACCTCACTAAATAAACAAAATCCAGGAGGTACAGGTCAGGAAGCTTGAAGAGCAATATGCCACCAATTTTCGTAATTTAAATATAATCCACCTTAGTCAAATAGGTCTCCCTTTCTATGTCAAAACTGAGCTGCATTGATAGTGCAACATCATAACTCTTGAGTGCAACGTACATTTTATGTCAATGACAATAAGCTGGGCACATTGTTAACAGACACATTTTGGGACCTGAAGCTCACTTTAAAGCCACTTTTGAATCTGAACTACAAAGGGATTGCTTTCTAGCAGAAAATTGATTATCCTCAGAAATTTTCAGTCACACCTTTCTAAATTCTTTGAAGCTGCAGATCTGGTTAACACTAAAAAGTATAGAGGTAATATAAATGTATTACCTACCCTGTGCAAATTCATAATGGTACTAGACAGGGTTGCCCATTATCACCCATATTGTTTATACTTACTTTGGAACCTTTCATTACATATGTAAAAAGAAACCCGTCAATTAAGGGACTAACTTTAGGTCACCCACACACTGTAAACGTGCTGCATATGCTGACGACCTCCTCTTCATTCTAACACAACCACATATCTCTGTCCTAAATCTTTTGAAAGAATTTGACATATTCGGTTACATTTCCTATCTCAAAATTAACTACCACAAATCAGAGGCACTTAATACATTTCTTACTGCCAAAAACCTACACACAACCCAACTGAATTGTCCTTTCAAATGGGTATCGTCAAAGCTTACATACCTAGGAATCTGTCCGACACCCAATTTAGCAGGCCTACTGTATATACACAGAACTTCTCACCTATTCTACACAAATTGAAACAAGATCTCAGAAGCTGGAACAGGAAAGCTTTTTCTTGGTGCTACTGTGGTGAAGATGACAGTATTACCTAGGGTGCTGTACCTCTTCCACAATCTACCTATCATTCTACCTAAAAGGTTCTTCTCCCAATTAAACTCACTAATATGTGAGTTTATATGGTCAGGTAAAAAGTCACAAATTATTATGCAGACTTTATCACGACCAAAGACAGCTGGTGGTATCAACTTACCAAACTTTGTACATTATTACTATGCTTCCCACTTAGTGAGGTTTATTGACTGGAACTGTCACGCTAACCACAAGGACTGGGTTTAAATTGAGGGACTACAGACCAAAACTCTTCTATGATTTCTACCTTGGGACCCCAAGAATCATGCCCTGCCAACTTTAAACCACACCCGACAATAGGGTTGATCCTAAAAATCTTTGAAAAGGTAACTCAAAACTACAACCTTGCCTCCTCGCCTGGCCCATTAACACCTTTAGTACATAACCTGGACTGGGCTCTAGGGCAGACAACTACAGTGTCTTCACACAAGGAAGGCTCAACACCTCTAGTCGTATATCACTGCATGGCGATGGGCAAACTTAAACCCTTTGAACAACTACAGGCAAAATTATCCACAAAATATTTTACGCGCTGGCAATATTTACAGCTTCAAAGCTATGTCCATTGTCTTGCTAATCGGAAACACTTTCTCAGACAAATTACACATTTTGAAACATTGTGCATTGATGGGGAGACCATAAATAAACCAACCTCATTGATGTTTAATTGGTTGCTTGAGAGCCAACAAAGTGGTAACCCCCACTAGATTCAGGAAAGAGTGAGAGTTAGCTTTCAAAACCACTTTTTGGATGACCTATGGCTCAATTCTTGCATTTTGTCTTACAAGTACTCATTAGTTCCAGCATCCAATAAACATCATACAAACTTATGACAAATTGGTTTATCACTCCAGTCAAGATGCATGCTTGGTACCCAGACACACCCGACACATGCTGGTGCTGTGGTAGCTACGTAGGCACTATGCTACATATATGGTGGCACTGTCCACTTTTGCATAATTTTTGGAATGTTGTCTGTTCACAGACCTATAGTATAACAGAGCTTAAACCTACACCAGAGTATTGTCTACTGAATATATCAAATTACTCCCTGAGTACATATAAAAAAATCACTTGTGAGACATCTGCTGAATGCAGCTAAATCTGTCATTCCTAAATACTGGAAATCCTCTCAAGCTCCCACAGTTACTAATTGGTTGCATTCAGTAGAGTCAATAAATGCAATGGAAGAGTTGGTAGCCATTGCATCAGAAAACACAGAAAAAATCAAAAAATGATGGAGGTCTTGGGTTCTATTCAAATACTCATACTTATGATAGATTACGGAATGGTTGAATGGTCATGGTCCCAAGACATTTCAATATATCTGCTCATGTATAGTAATATGAGTATGCCTAGATGTGCCATTGTTTCGTTGTTCAGATGGATTATAACTACATTCAAGTAAATATACATAACCTGTTGATACTAGCATTGCTTTTCTTTTCATCAAGTCTCCACTTTTCTACGATACTCCTATTTTTCTGGAATATACTGTACTATGGAATATATTTTCATGATGTTTGGATCAAGTTTGAATCACATGACCTGAAGTAATGTTCATTGATTTTAACTTTATACTTTTACTGTTTGTAAAACTGTGCTTGTACATTGCTGCTCAACCTCTTTATATTAATAACATTTCTATTGGGAAAAATAAAAAAATAAAAAAATAAATGTATTGCTAACAATTACCTTTGTTTAACTGCTTTGCATAGCAAAATGTTTTAACACTGTTTTAGCATACATGGGGGTCTGTATTTGGAAAAAAAATATCATGAATATATTCTATATGCCTAGCAAGCAGAGTTATAGACAAAAAATGTTTAATATATTGTGTATAATTAATACCATTCCAAAAATGTATCCCAAATATGTGTAGGTTTTGCTACATATGTCAGTGCCAGGGGGGAGCACTGCGGACTGAGAGGAAAGTGAAGAAGGGGGTCTCTTTACTGGAGGGAGAGGATGGGGGGGAGGGAGGAAGGGGTGCTCTTTACTTGGCAGAGGAGGGCTCTGTGTATTGGGAGGAGAGAGAAAGGGAGGAGGGGGGAGTTCTGTTCTGGGAAGAAGGAGGAGGGGAAGCTCTGTACTAGGGGAGAGGAAAAAGGGGGAGCTCTGTGCACTGGGGGAGGGAGAGGGGCTCCTCAAACTTTTTATAATCCTTGATAAGCCTGGCATTACCTCGGGCCTTTAAATAAACATGATCAAGGCAAAAGCTCTTAAAGTAATTATAAACCTAACCATAAAAGCTCATATAAACTTTAAAGTCAATGTATCTTAAAAATAAATCTTCAATATTTTTAATTCTTTCATTGGAAATAAACTTTGGGACACTGCCATGATGGTCCTTGTTCAAGTACTTCCTCTTACAGGGAGACAACACTCTGTTCCTGTGCTTCTTCCCCTGAAGTGTTTTCCATTTCTTTTATCCTCACTTTATCATTCTTTCTTTTTTTATTTCTTTCCCTCTTTTTCTGGGGGTACACAGTTAATTTACCTACCTTGTTGAAAATGTTCTTAATTGTATTTATATTCCCTTAATTACCTGGTGTCAGTACAGAAAACATAATTTGGGTGGTCTCATACCTTGTCTTGTAGCTTTAAGTGATTTGCACTTTAATGTTATAAATTACCATTTTTTTAGATACTTTTTGAGACTTTTGTAATTTTCTGTTTTGTGAATTGTGCACAATAATTAAAGGTAGCAATTAGGGTTGAGCGAACACCTAGATGTCCGTGTTCGACGGGTTCGGCCGAACTTTAAAAAAAAGTCCTTTTCCCGGACACCGAACCCCATTGAAGTCAATGGGGACCCGAACTTTAAGGCACTAAAATGGCTCTAAAACACCAAAGGAAAGGGCTAGAGTGCTGCAAATGGCAGCAAAACGTAATTAAGAGCATGGCAAGTGCTCTGCAAACAAATGTGGATAGGGAAATAACTTAAAACAACAAAAAAAAAACAGAAAAATAAAACAATGTTCTTCTTCATCTCTGAAGGACGAGGCCCATATGGAGTAGGAGGGAGGTTGAGGTGGTGGTGGATGTGGCGGTGACATAGGCGTGCGCACAGGGTGTGCTGGGTGTGCCTGGGCACACCCTAATCACCTAGGGCACATAGCATTGCCAGTGAGGAGATGGGAAAGATCTCCCTGGGACCTGCTCTGCTCTATTTCTCCTTGCCTACAGGTACATGGCCCCGATACATTACTCTCCCTGCTGGCAAACACATGCATGTGTATTTCAACTTTGGGGTGCACACCTTAATGCAATAGGCTGCGCACACCTATGGGCGGTGTAGGTGGAAGCGGCGGTGGAGGAGGACCAGGGCCGGATTAACAGCATCATGGGCTTGGTGCTGAGGATTTTGAAGGGCCTTAAGGGCCGTGCCTTGCCATGCACCCAGAGGAGGAAGGGTGCAGCCATGCATGCCTAATTCAACATGGGATGCTGTCTCTGAAGCCCATAAACACATCCATGCATCGCCAACTGTCCCTCCTTGTCCGGCCTTCACGCTGTGTGGGGAGGTTCTGAGGGTGCTGCCTGGGGAAGCGAGCATAGAAGCCAGACTTCTGTGTTTACAAGTGACAGAAGAGCGGTAACAGTGAATATGGCCAACCCGGGGCCTATATAAAAGGTAGGGGCCTGGAGCTGCAGCTCCAATAGCCCCTACATTAATCTGGCCCTGAGGAGGAGGACGAGGTAGCCAACACTGCTTCTTTTCAAAAATTTTAAATGAGGGTACACCCCAAAAGAGTGAGAAAGAGCAAAAATGGAACAATGGGTGGGTAAGGTCGGTATCCATTGCTATTCTGCATAAGGTACGGAAAAGTCCCGTGGGATCCATGCCTGGTTCATTTTAATGAACGTGAGCTTGTCCACATTGTCTCTGGACAGGCGGCTGCGCTTGTCTGTTATAACGCCCCCAGCCGTGCTAAATACCCGTTCAGATAATACACTGGCTGCAGGGCACGCCAGCACCTCCAAGGCGTAAAGGGCAAGCTCAAGCCATGTGCCCAATTTGGAGACCCAGAAGTTGAAGGGGGCAGACCCGTCATTCACTACATGTAGGCGTGTGCACACATACTGCTCCACCATGTTGGTAAAATGCTGCCTCCTGCTAAGACGTTCCATCTGAGCTGCTGGTGCTGCTGTTTGTTGTGGAGTGCTGACAAAGCTTTTCCACATTTCGGCCATGCTAACCCTGCCTTCTGAGGTGCTGGCGGTGCCCTGGTTGCGTTGGCGACCTCCTCCTCCTCCTCTGCCTTGTGCTTCCACTGTGGCCCCGCTGTCAGATGGGAATGCCAGCAGCATGGCGTCTACCAGCGTGCGCTTGTACTCGCGCATCTTGCGATCGCGCTCCAGTGAGTGAATTAAGGACGGTACGTTGTCCTTGTAACGGGGATCCAGCAGCGTGGCCACCCAGTAATCAGCACAAGTTAGAATGTGGGCAACTCGGCGGTCGTTGTGGAGACACTGCAGCATGTAATCGCTCATGTGTGCCAGGCTGCCCAGAGGCAACGAAAGGCTGTCCTCTGTGGGAGGTGTATCGTCCGTGTCCTCTGTATCCCCCCAGCCACGCACCAGTGATGGCCATGAGCTGGCCTGGGTGCCACCCTGCTGTGAACATGGTTCCATCTCCTCCTCCAGCTCCTCCTCCTCCTCATCCTCCTCATCCTCCAGAACTGTGCCCCTGCTGGACAATTGCGTCCCTGGCGTTTGCGTGTGCAGGAACCCACCCTCGGAGCCCCTTGCGAATGACTGCCCTGAAAGCCTTGGAAATGTTACCTCTTCATCCTCCTCCTCCTCCTCATCCTGTGCCACATCCTCTTCCATCATCGCCCGAATTGTTTTTTCAAGGAGGCATAGAAGTGGGATAGTTAAGCTGAGAACGGCGTCATTGCCACTGGCCATGTTGGTGGAGTACTCAAAACAGCGCAACAAGGCACACAGGTCTCGCATGGAGGCCCAGTTAAATTAAATAGCGGAATAGAAAATATGATCCAAAAAAAGTGTATGTATATCACACGTACACAACCACACTGGGCCCCAATTACTATTGTTTGTACCCCTAAAAGGCTAGATGAGGAGTAGGGGGAGTATGGAACAGGCAGCACCCTCAAACCTTCAGAAGTATGAGATGAACCCCAACAACTTGGAAAGGTGGATCTCTCTCACACGTACCGACACAGACTATCCCGCAATTCAATTGATCCTCAAAGGTTTTTATTGAATAGCGGAATAGGAAATATGATCAAAAAAAGTGTATGTATCTCGCACGTACACAACCACACTAGGCCCCAATTACTATTGTTTGTACCCCTAAAAGGCTAGATGAGGAGTAGGGGGGGTATGGAACAGGCAGCACCCTCAAACCTTCAGAAGTATGAGATGAACCCCAACAACTTGGAAAGGTGGATCTCTCTCACACGTACCAACACAGACTATCCCCCAATTTAACTGATCCCCAAAGGTTTTTGATTAAATAGCGGAATAGAAAATATGATCCCAAAAAAGTGTATGTATATCACACGTACACAACCACACTAGGCCCCAATTACTATTGTTTGTACCCCTAAAAGGCTAGGAGTAGGGGGAGTATGGAACAGGCAGCACCCTCAAACCTTCAGAAGTATGAGATGAACCCCAACAACTTGGAAAGGTGGATCTCTCTCACACGTACCAACACAGACTATCCCCCAATTTAACTGATCCCCAAAGGTTTTTGATTAAATAGCGGAATAGAAAATATGATCCCAAAAAAGTGTATGTATATCACACGTACACAACCACACTAGGCCCCAATTACTATTGTTTGTACCCCTAAAAGGCTAGGAGTAGGGGGAGTATGGAACAGGCAGCACCCTCAAACCTTCAGAAGTATGAGATGAACCCCAACAACTTGGAAAGGTGGATCTCTCTCACACGTACCAACACAGACTATCCCCCAATTTAACTGATCCCCAAAGGTTTTTGATTAAATAGCGGAATAGAAAATATGATCCCAAAAAAGTGTATGTATATCACACGTACACAACCACACTAGGCCCCAATTACTATTGTTTGTACCCCTAAAAGGCTAGGAGTAGGGGGAGTATGGAAAAGGCAGCACCCTCAAACCTTCAGAAGTATGAGATGAACCCCAACAACTTGGAAAGGTGGATCTCTCTCACACGTACCAACACAGACTATCCCCCAATTTAACTGATCCCCAAAGGTTTTTGATTAAATAGCGGAATAGAAAATATGATCCCAAAAAAGTGTATGTATATCACACGTACACAACCACACTAGGCCCCAATTACTATTGTTTGTACCCCTAAAAGGCTAGATGAGGAGTAGGGGGAGTATGGAACAGGCAGCACCCTCAAACCTTCAGAAGTATGAGATTGTGTTCACTGTACCCCACAAAGATTGAGTTCACTGCACCCCACAATGATTGTGTTCACTGCACCCCACAAAGATTGTGTTCACTGCACCTCACAAAGATTGTGTTCACTGTACCCCCCAAAGATTGTGTTCACTGCACCCCACAAAGATTCTGTTCACTGTACCCCACAAAGATTGTGTTCACTGCACCCCAAAAAGATTGTGTTCACTGCACCCCAAAAAGGATGTTGTTCACTGCACCCCAAAAAGGATGTTGTTCACTCCACCCCAAAAAGATTGTGTTCACTGCACCCCACAAAGATTGTGTTCACTGCACCCCAAAAAGATTGTGTTCACTGCACCCCAAAAATGATTTTGTTCACTGCACCCCAAAAAGGATTTTGTTCACTGCACCCCAAAAAGGATGTTGTTCACTCCACCCCAAAAAGATTGTGTTCACTGCACCCCAAAAAGATTGTGTTCACTGCACCCCACAAAGGATTTTGTTCACTGCACCCCAAAAAGATTGTGTTCACTGCACCCCAAAAAGGATGTTGTTCACTGCACCCCAAAAAGGATTTTGTTCACTGCACCCCAAAAAGATTGTGTTCACTGCACCCCACAAAGGATTTTGTTCACTGCACCCCACAAAGATTGTGTTCACTGCACACCAAAAAGGATTGTGTTCACTGCACCCCAAAAAGATTTTGTTCACTGCACCCCAAAAAGATTGTGTTCACTGCAGCCCAAAAAGATTGTGTTCACTGCAGCCCAAAAAGATTGTGTTCACTGCAGCCCAAAAAGATTGTGTTCACTGCAGCTCACACACAGAAAAATGGATGTGGATCACTGACACCTGCCTATCTCCAATCCCACACCACACAGCAATATCGATTGTAGTTTGTAGAACACAGTTTCCCTAAAATTCAGCAGACTCTGTCCCTAACAGGATTGAGAAGAGATCGTAGATCAGGATTGAGTGCAGACCCCATCCCCCACACAGCAATATCGATTGTAGTTTGTAGAAGACACTGACCCTATAATTCAGCAGACTCTATCCCTAAAATGCCTACAACTCGCCCTGCCTAAACACTCCGACCTGTCCCTCAATTCTATCCGGACACAAATGGTTTTTTCCTGCCTATCTTTCCCTAATCAGCAGCCAGCACGTTGATGTGTGCTCTGTCCCTGAATCTAAGCAGCATAATGACGCCGCTGCGGCTGCCTCGAACTTATAAAGACTTGGTCACATGCTTCAGACGGCCAATCACAGCTACTGAGACATTTGCAGGCATGGCTGGGATGGCTTAAGGCACACCAGTTAAACGATTGTTGATTGGCTGTTGAAAGCCCGCCATGAAAAGAGCGCCAAAGCATGCAAAACCCGGAAATAAAACGACCGAACACGGATTTTTACCCGAACATACAGTAAAGTGTCCGTGTCCGTGTTCGGGTACAAAAAATCCAATTATTCGGTACGAACACGAATAATACAGTCCGTGTTCGCTCAACACTAGTAGCAATATTACATGGCATGCTTCTTTTAAAAAATGGATTTAAAAAGAAAAATGTTGAAAAAGAGGTTGTAATTCTTAAAAAAAGAGATATTGTTTCCTTACAGTAGGTTAAACAGAACAGTGCTTGTGCTGTCTAATCTGTCCCTCTCTATGCTATAAAAAACCGGGTTAATCCTGCCTGTTCATGTGTCCCCCTTAGTGTGCTGACCAAAGTAATCATGGCTGCTGATCCATGATTATCACTGTCAGGTTACATCCCTCTGTCATCCTGATGCTCTCCTCTGTCCCCCTCCCTCTCTGCCTGTCAACGCCTGTGTGTTTGAGCAGCCCCTCCCCTCCTGTCGCCATTAGTAGTTGGCAGTAAAGTTAAAAAAGATTACTGCCAGCCCCTCTGTTCTATCAAGCCATCCTACACAGTGTAAATGTTTGTATAAAACAGTGTCTCTAGCTATCTTATCTCAGATCTTTTCTGGCCGGTCACGTTACCTCCAGCAGGAGAGGCTGAGTGGACAGCACAGCCATCATGTGACCTCCCCAGCTGACGTCAGTGGGGATCTCGTTCCCTCTCACTCTATAGCCGATTGGAGGAGAGCGGCCAGAGGTAATGTGACCGGCCAGAAAAGATCTGAGATAATGTATTTAGAGGCATTGTTTTATACAAATATTTACACTCTGTAGGATGGCTTGATAGAAAAAATTACCAGCAGTAATATTTTTTTTACTTTACAACCACTTAAAACCATAGTTGTGCCATGGTGGGCAACTCAGCTATTTTCATATACATGTAGGCAGGTTTAAATGTATATGTGTAGCAGCCGGCCCAGGCTGGGGAAGGGGTTAAACATTTTCAGCTCAGTTCCCGGGCTTTTAATTTTGAAGGGCCCACCTGTGATATAAATAGGGGGATAGCCAAGATCAAGTGCGGGGGTTGGAGATCGGAACAAAGACATCTGTGAGCGCAAGGGCAGCGCTGAAGTTACAGGGAGTCTTGGACAGCATCAAAGTCATGGACAATGCCTACATGGACTCTCAACTCATGGACTGTACGTTATTCATTTTGCATTGCCTTTCTGTGTTTCAACAATAAAGTTACAATAACCATTATGAGCCTTGCCTGAAGTTATTCAAAGGGGTGAATGTTGGTTCTGGTGTAATCCATAAGAACCTGGGTCCTTAAAACACTATGGAGTATGAAGTAACATTGCTACAAAAAAGGCACAAGTAGAAGTGTAGTTGCTGTGGGTAACCAAGTACAAGAACAAGCTACAAGCAACCAGTCATTAGGCGTAGTACCTGGTAAAGGTGGCAAGTCCTCCGGTAGCTAGGGGGTCAATGTTCTGGCTCCCTCCCTAATCGTCTGTCTCCAATGGTAACCAAGAGCAGACTGGCAATATGGAGATCTATGGCCTGGTCACGTAGTAGGGAAGTAAAGAGTTATGTGGCAGCAAGCATGAGGTCCAAGCTAGGTGCTCGGCAGGACCCCATTCTGTTACTGGGAGTGAGGTAACAGAGGTACGCTGAACTGGTGGAGTTGGCGCAGACTTAGGACATCCCTCCTAATGCAAACATACAAGTTACAGTTTGTAATGACATGGAACAAGTAAAAAATTTTTTAGAGGAACTCTGCACTTTAATTGCTCCACATGGTGAAGGCTCATCTCTAAGTCCAGGAACTACCTTAATGTTTGATTCATAACATGACTGCAGTCTCTGCCTAGTCAGGGGCATTGATTAGTGCTCTACGAGCCTCAGTATGGGAAAAAAAAAAAAACATCTGACTGCACCATGCTTTTACCACTTGCGGGTGAAAGACACATATAACTCTAGCCTAACCAATTTATATTTTAGTTTTTGAAAGAGTGGGGAAGGGTTGGAGCCCTTGTTAGCTTTTATTGCTGTTTTTCCCCCTTTTTGAATACTATTTTCTATTTCATAGACATCAGCCAGACCAGAAAGGGAGGGAAAGCAGACATCAGTAATAAATTGTAGAAGCTGGAAGAGTGGGGGAGAATCAGACCCTCTGTTCAATTTATTTGCTGAGTGTCTCCAAAAAGTATTTTTCCCCTCACTATTTGGCTAGGTGATGGGTTTTAGACAAAATTTAAAGTGTATATCTGTGGATGTGCTAACCTCCTGAACCCACTGTTTGAAAGAGGAGGTTCCAATCTGCGCAGAAGAGCCAGTGTAACAGCGTGCTACAATGATCATTAATAGTAAATAAAACGTTATTGTTACATTATAGTTATGCACAGATTACACAAGCAGATGGCAGGCTTTCCTCCAATCAGCTGCAAAAGACCTAAACAGGAGTCTGACATGCATATTGTTCTATGGCAAACACTTTGTTTTAGTATGTAGCTGTGTAATTTTATATGTGCAAGAACCCTGCACTTAACCAATTTCCTAACCTCTACCAGCAGCAACTGGCAAACACAAGTCCCCCCCTTGTGACTCAGACATTCATTTATACAAAACCAGTGCTATTTATAGAATGCCCGACACAAAATTAATTATTTGTGCAATAATGGGTATACATGATAACAGTATGCTCAAACCAAAACTAGAAATGACAATGATTCAAGTCCTCAAATAATCAAAATAAAGTCTGTATCGCATGATACAATTTGTGTTGTATTCCAGACAATGTTTCTTCCACCTATGTACTCTGTGGCCTTAAATAAAAGAAAAGGCTCATCCGATTTCAATTACCCCTTTTCATACAGGTATGATCCCATCACCAGGTCTCTTTATGCCATTGACACACTAAGGTAGTTAGGCACAACAGGTGAACACACATACCCCTTCAATTCCTCTCCTCATTACTTTCGTTATTGTACCACTTAGCTCTTAGTTCCTTAGGGCTGGGCATGTACTAGTGGTACATATTGGACTGGTATGCATGGAGGTACACAGATTTCAGTCAGTGAGGAAAACGTAGTCAGTAATACAGGGTGGTCATTCTATGGAAACCTGCTCCCCATTCAGGCCTGTGATCACAGTGACTGGCAGAGGAAAAATCTTAAAATGTTAATTTCTTTTGTAGGACTAAGTTGTCATGCAACTGAATACCAGTAACCATAAACAAAGCTGATGATGAAGAATGTGAAAAAGTTTAACAACAACCCATGTCCTTTAGGAATTCCCACTTTTAATGATATCCACCAAATTAATCCAACACCTTGGCACACTTTCCTTAATGTAGTTACTTTAATTTATAGAAATCTGTCCCTACAATGAAAGGGCTTATTGACTGTGTTTGACCCTAAGGCCAGTCATTTCCCCCTTCTTACAAGTTTTAACATACTAACATTTGTTTTTCTGATAGTAAACTGATTTATACAAATAACCCTGTTATGTCTGTGGAAAATTGTGCAGTGTGAACAGATTATATATAGCATAGACACCACTTAAATATTTTAGTTATATTTAGTTACATGTAATACATTTTTTTTCACCTTGCATATAGCTGTTTCAACCCTAATAGCTCTCATCATCAATAGCTCTAAATAATGCTTTTAGTGAAATAGGGCTTGGGAAACGTACAAAATTGAGCTTTCATGGGAAATAGGCCTTCAAAAAAATACTCAGAACATATAACGTGACCATTTGTTATTGTTAGCCTCTACCTAAGGGTAATCTGGCAGACATTTTTAAAATGTAAAAGCAAAAGAACTGTTGGCTTATAGTACCCCCAAAGACCTACGGACTGAGCTTTCCTTCCAGCCTTGGCAAACTTATAAATAATTTACCTTAAAGTGGAGTTCCACCCTAAAATTGAAGTTCGGCCCATCTTCTTGCTCCGGGTCACCTGAAAAACAAGTGGATAATCGCAATTTTTTTTTTTTTACTTACCTTGATTTAGAAGATAATATACTTACCTTACTTCCTCTTCCTCCCTCGGCGGCCAAGGCGAGTCTTCACTTCCTGGCTTGCAATGATTCCTGGGAGCGGAACGTCATCGCTCCCAGGAATCAATGTGCCTGCACCGGCCCCGGCATTAGTTCCGGTGCAGGCGCCGTCATACCTTGCTAAACAGCTTCTGGGCATGCCCAGAAGCTGTGCAGGGATGACGCTGCAGCCCCGGAAGTGACGGCGGGGCCGGTGCAGTGCATCGTGGGACCAAAGAGGATGGAAGAGGACGCAGAAGAGGATCGCGCTGGCTTCAAGCTGCCCACACCGGAGATGGCAGCGCTGGACAATATATTTTCAAGGTAAGTATTTCTTCTTGTAGGTAAGTGCAACCCGGGACAGTTCAGAGGCTATCCATTGTGGAATGCACTAGCCCTGACTGTCCCAGTGGTATTTTTATGTATTCTTTTGGGTTTTAGGTGGAACTCCGCTTTAAACTGCAGATGCAGATGTCCGCCAAAAAAACAGCAGCTAACAACTGTGGAAAGTATCCTCCACTTGCTCCCAGGAAGCACCTGGAGAAAATCTACAACCTTAAACTCTGTAGGCATATTATTGAACATAATCACAATGTACAGTGTGCACCATATTTGTTCATTATATAAGTCGAATTTGCCTCTTGCTCAGTAGTCCGGCACAGTCATTGTGGTTTGCCAATCTAAATTTTCTCAGCAGTTGTTCTGGAGTGATGCCAACTGACTGCCAGCTAAGGAGAGAAAGAGAGCAAAACCACAAATTAGAAACTTTGTTGCTTCCTTTTAAGCTACTCTACGCTCAATAAAAATGTATCCATGGAGTATTGTGTCTATAGACTGGCCTAGTTTTCCGTGGTCCAGTTTCAGAAGGTGCTCTTCTGCTTATCCTTCAACCAGCCTGTCCCATTACAATACAATAAAGCCTCCCAAAAATGACCCCCTTAAAATGTCATAAAAACTAATTTTGCTGATATGTTGTTCATTATCCATTACTATATACATGAAGAAAATATTCCCAGTGATATCATATATATTATAATATTCACCCAAAAAGTGCCAATTTCTTCCATGTATAGGGCCTGCTTTAATAAACTTCAGTAGAAACAATGCATGGATCATGGGAAAATGCCAATTTCAACTAGTTTCTTTGTCTGTATCCCCGAGGATGCTGAATATTTATGATTCACTGCTCTTTGACATTTGTCTTTTTCGTGCTCATATTTGGAAGAAACGCACTGTCCGTCAAAACAGAAAAGATAAACAAGCTTATGCTTTATTAATACAAATTAATACAATGAACTTTTTGAGCAAATAAATGACCTATGCACAGAGAGTCTGAAACATCACACATGATGTTTTGATCACTATTACACAAGGCATTGTTTTGGGCCTTTGTAATAAAGCCTGAAGTGATTTTAAAGCTTTATTTTTTTTATTAAAATAATAAACATATTGTATTTACCTGCTCTGTGCAATGATTTTGCACTTTGTAATGGTTTTGCACAGAGGAGCCCTAATGCTCTTCTTCTTCAGGGGTCTCCCACCACAGCTTCTGGCTTCTCCTCTTCGCTGTTTGCCCACCATAGAAAGTCCCTTTCTATGGGGGGCACTTGTGCCGGCTCACTCCCGAGCTGCCCTGTCTGCCTCTATAGACAGAGCAAGCTTGGGGTGTCAATAAGAAATAATGGCACCTCAAGCACGATGCTCATTTTTTTGCATTTTTAGCAAACACTTGTTCTGCCTGCATTCTGAGATCACAGGTGAGAATGCAACCTAAAGTCAAATTTTCTTTAATTTTAGATAGGGTAGGGAACCATCAAAATCTCAGTCAAATTTTTATTGGTAACATTCAACAACCTGTCCTGCACTGGTTCCAAAAATCATGAACTGCTTTCCGACCATATACTGTACATTTATAGTGGCAGGGTGGCTCTCCTATGCAGAATCACGTACCTGTATGTAATTTTGCACTTTAGGGTCTGGGGGCACTTGCACTTGGCCAGCAACTCGTTACCGCTGTGATTGGGCACAGTGGGAGAAAATCAGCGAGTCCAGCGGACCCAATGTCTGCTGGGACCCGCCAATCCTTCTCAAGAGAGACAGAACGGCGATCTGCCAATGTAAACAAGGCAGATTACCATTCTGTGAGAAGGGTAGGTAGGGGTCCTGTGTTTTTGCTAAGCAGGAACGGGGATCTCTGCCTTCTCACAGTAAAAGCACACCCCCCACAGTTAGTAATCACTCCCTTGGAACACATTTAACCCTTTGAACGCCCCTGATGTTAACCCCTTCCCTGACAGTGTCAGTAGTACAGTGATAGTTTATATTTTTAGCACTGATCACTGTATTAGTGTCACTGGTCCCCAAAAAAATTGTCACGGGGTGTCCAATTTGTACGCGGGCAATGTTGCAGTGCCGCTATAAGTCGCTGATCGCTGCCATTACTAGTAAAAAAATAAAAATTCCGTAAATCTATCCCATAGTTTTCGTGAGAACTTTTGCGCAAACCAATCAATATACGCTTATAGGGATTTTTTTACAAAAAATATGTAGAAGAATACATATTGGCCTAAACTTATGAAGAAATTCGATTTTTTTCCATTTGTTTATATTATTTCAGAAAGTAAGAAATATTGTTATTTTTTTATTTTCAAAATTGTCGCTCTTTTTTGTTTGTAGCGCAAAAAATGAAAACCGCAAAGGTGATCAAATACCACCAGCTCTATTTGTGGGGAAAAAAATAAATTTATTTTTTTTGGGAACAGCATCTCACGACCACGCAATTGTCAGTTAAAGTAACACAGTGTCGAATCGCAAAAAATGGCCTGGTCGTGAAGGGGAGTAAACCTTACGGAGGGCAAGTGGTTAAAGAAGGGTGTGCAGCCAACAAACAGCTTTTATAAAGCAAGCTACACATTGCCAGCACACACCAGCCAGTTCCATGAAGGAGCCCTGTACATCAGAGTTAAGGGCCACACAAATCTGAGGCACCTTAACCACTTTAAGACCGGAAGGATTTGCCCCCTTAATGACCAGGCCACTTTTTTTTAACTTGGCACTGCATGACTTTAACGGACAATTGCGCGGTCGTGCGATGCTGTACCCAAACAAAATTTATGTCCTTTTTTCCCACAAATAGAGCTTTCTTTTGATACTATTTAATCACCCGTGCGATTTTTATTTTTTGCGCTATACACAAAAAAAAGAGTGACAATGTTGAAAAAAATCTATATTTTTCACATTCTGCTATATAACATTCCCCCCAAAAAAATGTAAAAATTACAATTTTTTTTAACATTTTAGGCCAATTTGTTTTCTGCTACATATTTTTGGTAAAGAAAATTGCAATAAAGTTATTGCGCTACAATCTACAGGAAAGATTTATGTAATTTTTATTGTTTTTTTTTTTTTTTACCAGTGATGGCGGCGATTTGCGATTTTTTATGGGACTGCGACATTGCGGCGATCAGATCGGACCCCTGACTGACATTTTTGACACCAGTGACATTACTACAGTAATCAGTGCTAAAAATATGCACTACTACTGTAATAATGACACTGGCAGGGAAGGGGTTTACATTGTGGGTGATCAAGGGGTTAAATGTGAGCCTAGGGGAGTGATTCTAACTGTGGGGAGGCATGGCTTGTGGAATGACCATAGAGACATGTGATCCTATATAGAAGGATCACAGGGTCTCTATGATCATTCCAGGGAGAAGAACGGTCAGCTGTGTTTACAACAGCTGACCGTTCTTCTCTCTCAGCGGAGAAGGATCGTGGGTGTCAGGCGGAAATCGGAGCCGCCTCCCCGCTGCATCAGCTTCCCCACTGACGAGCAGGGGCAGGAGCGCACTGCCGGCGGCACGCGCTCACCCCCTAGCCTCCTTCTCGCGACCACTGTACAGTTACGGCGATTAGCCCAGGACAACTGCGGCGGGCGGTCGTAAAGAGGTTAAAGAGGAAGAAAACTTCCATCTTTAAGTTTTACCTATGGGTAAGCCTATACTGAGGCTTACCTATAGGTAGTGTAAATATCTCCTTAACATGCACCCTTTAAGAGATATTTACTGACCTAGCGCCAGTTACGTCACTGGCGCATGCGCTCTGAAGGAACGGCTGACCAGAAAGAAGTCCCTTTTTTAAAATCATGCTGTTCAGAATTTCATGGTGCTGCTGCTTCGTGCAGTTTCACGCTTGCAAAAAAAGCTTGCTTTTTCGATGCATGACAGTGCCATTAATAAAGAATGGCATCCACAAGCAACTGCTAAAAACAGTGCCTGCGGGTTGGGAAGAAATGTGATTTTGTGAGCATTTCTGACTTACGAAAGTGTGAAGCTAGGCCAAGATAAGATATCCTTGACTTTGAGAAGATCCCTTACTTCCTTTTGTGGCTCTAAACAGGAAGTGAAGTAAAATCTCCCCACAGGGACATAGACAGCAACCCCTCCAACTGCCTTTTGACAGCCTGGCCTGTTACAGTAAAGGTAAAAGTACCATTTATATGTGTGTAGGATCGAAAGGTAATAAAACTATATTATGGGAGGGAAAAGAAAAACTGCTGCGTTAAATATAATGACAGACCTTATCATATACTGTATGTTATTTTTGATTTTAATTCCACTTTAAAGGTGAAATAAATAAATGCATGAATGCAAGACAATGTAATATGCGCATAAGGTACTTTGATTTGCTATGTTTATGAACAATAGGTATTTATAATATCTGTGAATGCAGAATATTATGTAGTGGGTTAGCAGTACGTAACAGCAAAAGTGAAGTGCTGTATGGCAAGGTTGACACATTGTAAGGTAACATGTAATATGGATAGAGATAATAGGATTTACTGGAGCATAATGACTGCTGTCAGTGTCCTATGTGTTTTCATGCAATGTTCACTTTTTCTGACCGCCTATGTGTCAATCCACTACCTGACAGAAAGGCAGCAGTAAACCATGTGCATGATTCTGAGTGTTTGTAATAAATAATGAACTAAATATAATAACTGGTTTGTCCCCGCTTTTAGTATAGCATGCCTGGAGGCAGAATGGGTGAAATAAAAATTGTGTAACATGGGCAATTCTACTTATACTGTTTAAAGAATAATTTAGCCAGGCACTGAAAAAGTTATTGTTGGGAGAAAGTCACATTTCAAAATCACACAAAATAACTCCACTTACCTTTTTATATACTGCAGGGAGATCATCTCTTGGTCTATACTATAGATATAGTATATACTATACTTGGTCTATGGTACTATGCTGTCCTTTCAACAAAAACTATCCTGCAAGATATCTAAAGAGGATCTGCATGGTCATTAACAAGTGAAATGGAAAGAGGAGCTACATTCACTGGTTCTTCTAGACCAGTGATGGTGAATCTTGGCACCCCAGATATTTTGGAACTACATTTACAATGATGCTCAACTACACTGCAGAGTGCATGAGCATCATGGGAAATGTAGTTCCAAAACATCTGGGGTGCCAAGGTCGCCATCACTGTTCTAGACCCTTGAAACTCTGCTGTCTGTAAAGCTCACCTTATACATTACAATTTTACTGGTCAATTGCCTTTAGACCTACCAATGACTGTGGTGCAAGGGCCTGTCTAATTGAAAACATATTGAATGAATTGCTTAGGTAGGTCCTCATATTACATAAATTTGGTAAAAGGTTGTACAGTCAGATTGTAACTTGTATAGTGAGCTAGATGCAGCAACTTACCAAGCTACTATGTTTGTGGACTGTGGACTTTCCTTCCCCCCTCTTACAACCCACCTGATTAATTCATCAGTGAGGCTGCCTAATAAATAGATTAGCCAAAATAGAGCTGAGGGGGAAGGTCATGCATGGATTATAGTGACTAGGTGGGCTTTTCCAGCACAATGTGTCCCGGGTTTTAGTACCTGAGATGCTCTATAAGAAAGTGGGGGTAACAAGATGGTACCTGGAGGCAGGGCTGGGGCAGAAGGGGCAGCTGACCTGGGCACAGGGTATTCATGTGGGGAGGGGGGTGTTGCATGGCGAGCTGCTCCCTACCAATCACATGCAGGAGAAATAATCCATAAAATACCCCAGTTGTGAGAAGATGTGCTGCAGCCCCGCAGCACTGATCACTGGCTCTGCCTAGCAGTTTCCAGAGCTTTCCCTGGGCCAACATAAAGAGTTTAGACTTTGGAAGGAAGGCTGTATCTGCCTGGCCTCCAGAGGCCCCACTTGCTCTGCCCTCAGACGTTACCATGCAGTGCTGGAAACCAACCTCGCACATGACAGGATTAACTGAAAGAAAGAAGAAAGTCATCCAGGAATTAATGGATGTTTTTTAAAGAGACTATTGGGAATTCAATATATCCCTAATGGCACTTTTCTGGTATTAGTTACCTTAAGAACTACCTATACCTAATTTAGGAAAACATGTGTGCCAGTGTTGGTAACATTACTAACACGTATGCAGCTAATTCAGGTAGTTCTCCCTACTGCCACTTTAAGAAGCTGTTGCTATGGCAGCAACAAATTCTTAAAGAATTACCACCAGTTCTCAAATTAGGCAACTGGGGCTAGTTAGAACCAGCTATGAGCTGACGTATTGTATAGAGGTATGCCAGTACTCAGAACAGGCAGTGCCTGTGCTGGAAAGCTGTTGTGTATGTGACAACTTTCCACAGAGTACTAACTCCTATATTTGGGATACAGTACCATGCAACACCCATATTTGGGAAATGTCAATGGGCGGGTGGAGCCTGATAGGCAACTGAGAGACTAGTTCCTCTTCAGGTCCGCTTTACTTCAATTAACAGTGCACGACAGTGTATGGATTCAAAAGATGCTATTGGATGAAATAGTGGCTATGGAACTGCCCACTGCCATGCCCTGTCAATCAAAAGTAAAGCAGACCTGGTGAGGAACTAGTTTCTTAGTTCCCCATTAGGCTTCACCCACTTCCGCACAAAATTCCTTGGCCAGGTACCTGACAGTGTGACAGGTGCACTGGCTGGGAAGGGAGGGTGGGAGTCAGTGTACTGAGAAAGGAGTGTCCAGTGTCGCAGACATGAACAAACTCTCTGACAGTCTCTGATAGGTACAGTGGGTAATAAAAAGCAACAAAATGTGATTATTTTAAAGGGGGGGCTTTAAAATAATCACATTTTGTTGCTTTGCAGCCTGAAATGAAGACAGACACAGTTTTTGTTTTATCAAGCAGTATTTAACCACTGCAACGTATAACATCCAAGTAAAAGATATAACATAAAACATTTCAGAAAAAAAAATAAAAAATTGCAAAAACAGAATCACTGAGTTGGACACAAGGATCACCCCCTTGTGTCAGTATTTTGTTGAACCACCTTTTTGCCTTATTTACAGGCTTTAGTATGTTGGGATATGTCTGTACTAACTTTGCACATCTAAGCTTTGCAATATTTGCCCCCTCTTTTTACAGAACTGCTCAAGTAGGCCTCTTGGTAGCCTCTCTGACCAGTTTTCTCCTGTCTCTTTCATCTAGTTTGGAGCGACTTCCTGATCCAGGGAGGGTCTGTGTTGTTCCAAATACCTTCCACTTCTAATTAATAGGCTTCACTGTGCTTTTAGGCATTAACAAAGGCTTTAACATTTTTTATTTCCATCTTCTGACTTGTGTCTGTCCACAACATCATCCCGGAGATCTTTTAACAGTGCCTTGCCACCCATAGATGATTGTTTGCTTCAGTTGCACAACCAGAGACCGAAATGCTCCAGGAAAGCTCTTTTCCTGCTGAACTACTCAAAATGATCACAGTTGAAAGTCAAATGGCTTTGTGTGCCATTGAGAAGGTGATTATCTACACCTTATTGAATTCACAAGTCATTTTTTAGGAGGGGGGCTTGATCCTTTTTCCATCTCATTTACTCTGTTTTTGAATTTTTTATTTGTATTTTTTCTTCTGACATGTTGGTGCTTTATCTTTCATTTGAATTTTATAAGTTGCACTGAGTAGATACAGCTGGAGAAAACAAAAAATGTGTCTGTCTTCATTTCAGGCTGCAAAGCATCAGAATGTGATTATTTTAAAGGGGGTTATTTTTTTCCATATCCTTTGTATATGAATCTAGTGAAAGCACCGACACTTTCGGTGCTCTTCCCCATTAGAATTCCAAAGGGTGTCTACGACACCCTCTATGAATTGCCACATATATGTATGTATTTGGGTCTAAGTGTGTGTGTGTGTATGTATGTGAGTGTATGGATGTGAGTGTGTTTGTGTATACGTGTTTACTGTTTATTGTTTCTGTGTGTTGTATATGTGGTGGTGTGTTGTCAAAATGCATCATAGAGGTACTGACATGTTATCAAAAGGGGGTGGAATAAATCATAGGGGGTGCTGTGCACTAGGGTCTATATGTACAGCTGGCCCCTGCACTATGTATATTGTACAATACATACTCCTGAAGCCTTCGCTCTGTTCTATGGGCAGTTCATTACTTTTAATCATAATCTCTGCACTCTGTACATCACACACACCTGACTCCGGCACTCTATACATTACATACTCCTGACCACTGCACTCTGTACATAAAACACTCCTGACCCCTGAATTATGTACGCTACACACTCCTGACCTCTGCACTCTGTACATAACACATTCCCAACCCCTACACTCTATATGTTACAAACTCCTGACCCTTGCACTCTGTACATAACATGCTTCTGACTCTGGCACTCTATATGTGGGTATGACAATTTGGCATGCACATTGGATGAGGATAAGACAGTTGGGCATGCACATAAGAGATAAGGAGGGGCGCAGTTTGGTATGTTGGCCCTGGGCGCTGCATGACCTTGTCCCAGCTCTGCCTGAAAGGGTCTGTGATGAAATGTAAGTACAATGTTACTCTCTAATTTGTTTGCACAGGTCTGTTAAGAAAAGTAAGAAGTCACAATCCAGTTCTGAATAACTTGTTTTATTCCAAGAATTCAAGATCACAGACAGTTCCTTTAGGTATTTATACTGTATTCATCCATTAGTTCAGTGTTTGCCATGTAGATATCTATAGGTTATGTATGGCTTTCATATTGTGGACTCCAAATATGCACATGGTTGCCTTTATGTTGATGTATTTCTTAGGGTTATGAAAAACACGTTGACTATGCTGCTGCTATTAAATAATTGTGCATTTACATTGCTACATTTGGCTTCAAATATTGACATCTGCCTGTACCAGTGTTTGAGGACAAATGAGGGACAGAGATTAGGAAGACCAAAATGGCAAAGTAGAACCCCCCCTACCAAAATTATGAATACATTCAGATCTTTACATCCTATAGTCCTCTATGTGCATGATGTCACCTCTGCCAATCCATTGCCTTTTAATGAATATATGTGTAGAGGTACATTGGTAAAATCTGCTGGGGTCTCTTTGGAAAATTAAATTCTATAAAGTGACATAGCAACAGTACTACCTTTTCGTAGGGCCTTCTATCGTGTTCCAGAGCCCTTGTACCTTTCATCATTGCCATAAAGGCATGTTGCTGTATGGGAAAATAAAGTGTGCTTTTAGGTGCATTCCACTTGAATTCGAGAATAGTTTAGGATGCTTCTGAGATTACTCAGAGTTCATTGAAAGGTGCATTAGACCTACAGTTGACCTCCGTCTAAGCTGCATCCTCTTGCTTCAAGCTGCTTTTGTATTCCCATTGATTTCTTTGTGGAGAGAGGCAGTTCTAGCAAAAACAAAAGCCCATAGACACAGACACTTACATTTATGGTTTGAGACCTTCTCTCTGTGGCCACAGATGTCATTTTCAATTGCGGCCTCATCGTACCTAACACCCACCTGGGCAAAACTGCAATGGGACAATTTCATATGAAAGGCCATTACTCAGAAAGACAAACAATAGGAAAATCACAAAATAAATGACTGCTTCTTTTCTGGGATCCTTTGCCTAATCTGTCCCCTTCCTTTCTCTTTCATCAATGCCAAATAATTAAATGATGAACACAAAACAGCTGCATTCTTTTGATGCAGATTTTTTTTATTAAAGTGTACATATAGTCAAAACTCTTTGGTTAATTTTGGATTGAGTAGGGAAGGGTACTCCTATTGCATAAAGGAGCCCAAGCTACACTTTTCAGAGACTTCTTGCTGCTGTCTGCTTTTTGGTCTGCTAGTAAAAGAAAATGACACTTACCCCCAAATTATTTTCTTCTACCTCCCCCCATAAATTCACAGTTCTTTCCACTCCTGTCAAAACGGTCACTCTCACTGACAACCTATTTCATTTTTCTTTTCAACTGAACTCTTAATTTGTTACAATTTAATAATACATAACTGAAGGGTGATTTACAGTATCTCACAAAAGTTAGTACACCCCTCACATTTTTTTTAAATATTTTATTATATCTTATCATGAGACAACACTGAAGAAATAACACTTTTCTACACTGTAAAGTACTGAGTGTACAGCTTGTATAACAGTGTAAATTTGCTGCCCCCTCAAAATAACTCAACATAAAAGCCATTAATGTCTAAACTGCTGGCAACAAACATGAGTACACCCCTAAGTGAAAATGTCCAAATTGGGCCCAATTAGACATTTTCCCTCCCCTGCGTTATGTGACTCGTTAGTGTTGCAAGGTTTGGTGTTATTGCTCTCACTCTCTCATACAGGTCACTGGAAGTTCAACATGGCACCTCATGGCAAAGAACTCTCTGAGGATCTGAAAAAAAGAAATCTTGCTCTACATAAAGATGGCCTAGGCTATAAGAAGATTGCTAAGACCCTGAAACTGAGCTGCGGGTGGCCTAGACCATACAGAGGTTTAACAGGAGAGGATACACTCAGAACAGGCCTCGCCATGGTCGACCAAATTAGTTGAGTGCATGTGCTCAGCGTCATATCCAGAGGTTGTCTTTGGGAAATAGACATAAGAGTGCTGCCAGCATTGCTGCTGAGGTTTAAGGGGTGGGGAGTCAGCCTGTCAGTGCTCAGACCATACGCCGCACACTGCATCAAATTGGTCATCATGGCTGTCATCCCAGAAGGAAGCCTCTTCTAAAGAGGATGTACAAGAAAGTCCACCAACAGTTTGCTGAAGACAAGCAGACTAAGGACATGGATTACTGGAACCATGTCCTGTGGTCTGATGAGACCAAGAGAAATTTATTTGGTTCAGATGGTGTCAAGGGTATGTGGTGGCAACCAAGTGAGGAGTACAAAGACAAGTGTGTCTTTCCTACAGTCAAGCATGAGGGTGGGAGTGACATGGTCTGGGGCTGCATGAGTGCTGCCGGCACTGGGGAGCTACAGTTCATTGAGGGAACCATGAATGCCAACATGTATCTGTACTGTGACATACTGAAGCAGAGCATGATCTCCTCCCTTCCAAGACTGGGCCGCAGGGCAGTATTCCAACATGATAACGAAGCCAAACACACCTCCAAGACAACCACTACCTTGCTAAAGAAGCTGAGGGTAAAGGTGATGGACTGGCCAAGCATGTCTCCAGACCTAAACCCTATTGAGCATCTGTGGTGCATCCTCAAATGGAAGGTGGAGGAGGGTAAGGTCTCTAACATCTACAGCTCTCTAACATCCACCAGCTCCATGATGTCGTTGTGGAGGAGTGGAAGAGGACTTCAGTTGCAACCTGTGAAGTTTTGGTGAACTCCATGCCCAAGAGGGTTAAAGCAGTGCTGGAAAATAATAGTGGCCACACAAAATATTGACACTCTGGGCCGAATTTGGACATTTTAACTTAGGGGTGTACTCACTTTTATTGCCAGCGGTTTAGGCATTAAAGGCTGTGTGTTGAGTTATTTTGAGGTAACAGCAAACTTACACTGTTAAACAAGCATTACACTCACTACTTTACATTGTAGCAAATTTTTACGTGAAAATATATAATAAAATATTTGAAAAAATATGAGGGGTGTACTCACTTTTGTGAGATACTGTATATATTATATTGATCATTAGTGTAAACCCTGCCAAACCCCCCCAGTAGGATTTTTCTAGTGTTAAAGTGATAACAAAACCTAAAATAAGCCCACTTAAGTGACTATCCTTGGGTGTTACACAGTGATGAAGCAAATCCCCCTACATAAGGTATACTTGTTTATCTGCCGCACTCTCTTTCCTATAGCTATTCAAAGTGCACAGATCAAAAGCTGCTTCTCAGCTTCCAGGAGACAGGGGGCAGGGTTCTGATGTCACACACTGCCAGACACACAGCACTAAGCTGATTGTAATCTGACACCTGAGTGGAGGGAAAGGACAACCCCCCCCCCATCCCCAATAGGAAAACATGTTTGTCTGGGGCTGTCAATCACCTGCTGTGTACTGGGGTGGGGGCATCTCCCAGGATTGCCTTGTGTTGGGAAAAACAGTCAGAAGTGACTTATGCAGATAGCAGAGGAAGGAGAAGGCAGACAGGAACTACACAGTGCTATAGATTGAGGCAAGTACACATTATAGAAGGATATGCTTTGTTCATTTTTTATTTCAGGTGTTTACAACCACTTTTAAAACATATCTAAAGACAAAATATTTTACTAAATTTTGCTTAATTTGGATAGCGAAGGGAATGATTAAACCTCATGTCAGTTTTTTTTTTTTGCCATCTGTGTTCTATTGGAGAGACTTTCCTGAAGATGTAACAGGAAGTCTGGGAAATTTTCTACAGAGTGAGGGAAATCCTCTTCATAGATAGTTGTCACTAAAACAGGTGTTCACATTGGAAGATTTACCCTTGCACATACTCTAGTGACAATCCTAAAATTGTATATTTCTCATTACTGTCTCTTTCTTGGTCACCAGGACACATTCAAAAGGGTGACTCTAAAAATATTTTGGCTATATGTACACTTCAGGAAAAAAGAATACATCACATGTATTTTAATTTTAGCTGGCGTACATATTTAAATTTGTGTTATCCACATCAAGGTATGTTCTGCACAGCTACACCAAGACCGGGAGAGGGAGGCCCAACACTGAGTCAGTTATTCCCTGCTGTAGTGAAAAGAGATGGGTTCGGACGTGTTCGGAATCCCACCTGCCCGATCCCACCAGGAAGTCGACACTGCACATGGCTAATCACAGGCAGCGAGACATTTCCCGATCTGTGCAGCTGCGGACCAGGAAATGTTCTCACTGCCTGTGATTAGCCGTGTGCAGTGTCGGCTTCCTGGCGGGATTGGGCAGGAGGATCCCGAACCTGCCTAAGCCTATTCCTAGTAGTGAACAGTGTTAGGATAGAGCACATTAACAAGAGGAGATAAAGCCCCGTACACACGTACCGATCGTCGTCATACAAACGTTCGTCTTTTCTCCCCGGGATGTCGATGTCTGTTGAAAAGTGCAAAGACAGCACAAGAATTTTGTCCGCCGACTTCAGCTGACTGCAGAAGTGATGTCATGTAATGGTTAACTTTCCCTGTGTTTTTTCTTTTCTGAGCATGCCCAGTCTTGCAAATCTGCGGTCTGTCGGCTGATTTCTGTACTGACTGGCGAACGATCGTCCGTTCTGGTGTCGGCATACAAAAATTTTTATGTTTGCAAGAAAGACTCTTGTCCGCAGAATGTGCGTAGACAGCTGTCGGAGGCACCATACTAACAAGCGTATAATCGGCAGATCTTTCGTCCGCCGACGTTTGTATGACGACGATCGGTACGTGTGTACGGGCCTTAAGAGTGTGAGCAGATGGATGACCATATGACTGCATAGCTGCTCCTTTATTGGTCAGTCAGTAGGCTGGTAGAGGGTTGGTGACCATGTTGTGCTGCTGCTGCTGCAGTAGTGCTAAGGAGGTGCCTGTGCTTTCTGGCAAGAACTCTTGGATCACAAGACTGGCCCCTCTACATTACAAAATAAAAATAAAATAATTCTGACATATGTATTTCAGCTTTGCATTTAGCTGGAATTTAGCTTTAACAGGCGCAAAGAAGGTGCTATGAGAATAATGTAGGTTAGATGGAATATTTTTTTAATTAAAGCAAAGCCTGTGACTTACTGCTGAAGGTATTTTAAACAAGCTAGGCAAATGTGTTCAGTGAAAGCACCCAACCATATAACAGGAATTTTTTTTTAATGGAAACTCCTTCTTACCTTACAGGATGTGTAAAGCAAGTGCAAGCACAACGGAACCGTTTAAAAATATATAATAAAAATAAAAAGATGATTGATACAAACTTAGTTTGCAAATTCTGAATAATGAAGCCTACTTGGGTAATATTGCCATAAGCAAACTGCAGCTGAATGATATTTCAGTACTTTTTGGATTCATGTTTTTATTTTTTTAATAAGGTTATAAATCATATGCAAAGTGCAGTAATTCTTAGCAACCAAATTGCTATGTTATTGCTAGCTATTGCTATTAAATAAGCAAGTAGGTTTTCAGGTCCATTGTATGATGAATATATATATATATATATATATATATATATATATATATATATATATATACACAGTACTGTGCAAAAGATTTAGGCAGGTATGACAAAAAGCTCTAAATTAAAGGTCTGCTATGTAATTTGGGGGACCTTTTAAAAGGCCTATTGCTCATATTTGAGCAATTAAAAATGTATCATTTTTTTCTCTGTTAGAGCCGGTTCACACTGCCATGACCTCTAAGTCACCACATAAGGGGCGACTTCTAGCGCGACTTTTAGCACGACTTTTAGCGTGACTTCGGCGCGACTTGTGAATTTTTTTACGCGACTTATATGATAGACGATTTTATAGGACTTTGTATTTGGCCAATCAGAATATGATGTTTTTTTGATAGTGTCTGGGGGGTAGTGTCTGGGGGGGGTCTAAAAAGTGTCCCTGTGAAGTTTCATCACTGTAGCATGTCCAGAACCAGCAAAAAAAAAGCATTTTTCTTATAATTTTTATTAGCACATGAATATGTCTTCTCTCCACCTGGCCGTTTTTCTTGCAGGCATTTATCGGGCATTTTTGGAGGCAGGCATGACTTTTTTTGGATTTAGTGTCTGGGGGGTCTAAAAAATGTCCCTGTGAAGTTTCATCTCTGTAGCATGTCCAGAACCAGAAAAAAAAAGAGCATTTTTCTTATAATTATTAATACAGCAGTGTGGCGGCTTCTCTACACCTTGCATTTTTTATTGCTGGCATTTATCGGGCATTTTTTGGGCGTCTCTGGAGGCAGGCATGTCTTTTTTTGATTTAGTGTCTGGGGGGTGTAAAAAGTGTACCTGTGAAGTTTCAGCTCTGTAGCAAGAAAAACGGCCAGGTGGAGAGAAGACATATTCATGTGCTAATAAAAATGATAAGAAAAATGCTTTTTTTTTTGCTGGTTCTGGACATGCTACAGTGATGAAACTTCACAGGGACACTTTTTAGACCCCCCAGACACTAAATCCAAAAAAAGTCATGCCTGCCTCCAAAAATACCCGATAAATGCCAGCAATAAAAAAATGCAAGGTGTAGAGAAGCCGCCACACTGCTATATTAAAAATTATAAGAAAAATGCTTTTTTTTTTTTGCTGGTTCTGGACATGCTACAGTGATGAAACTTCACAGGGACACTTTTTAGACCCCCCCCAGACACTAATCCAAAAAAAGTCATGCCTGCCTCCAAAAATGCCCGATAAATGCCTGCAAGAAAAACGGCCAGGTGGAGAGAAGACATATTCATGTGCTAATAAAAATTATAAGAAAAATGCTCTTTTCTTGTTCAGGACCATTTTTATGGAAAGTCGGATCACAAGTTGGATCACAAGTTGCTTCAAATAAGACAAGGAGGCGACTCCCAATGAAGTATATGGGACAAGTCGGATCACAAGTCGCCTCAAAGTAGTACAGGACCCTTTTCTGAAGTCGGAGCGACTTCAGTAGTGCCAATTAAAACGGTACTCATTGATTAACATTGCTTTTGTTATGTCAAGCGACTTGGGGCGACTTGAGGGCACATAAGTCGCCTCACAATTCGCGCTATTGTGAATGGGCTCTAAATGTCATTTTAGTTGTAGCACATCCTACAACAAGAATGAAAACAAATGATCTGGTATCGATTTTAAGGGGTATGTAACATAAGAAAATGCATGAGGTTCCCCAGGAAAGACAGTATTGTGCAAAAGTTTTAGGCAGGTGTGAAGAAATGCTAAAAACGAAGAATGCTTTCAGAAATAGAAGTATTAATAGTTTATTTTTGTCAAATAACAAAATGAAAAGTGAATGAATAGAAGAGAAATCCAAACAAAATCAATATTTGGGGTGACCACCCTTTGCCTTCAAAACAGCATGAATGCTATCAGAAATATAAGTATCAATAGCTTATTTTTGTCAATTAACAAGATGGAAAGTGAATGAATAGAAGAGAAATCCAAACAAAATCAATATTTGGGGTGACCACACTTTGCATTCAAAACAGCATAAATTCTTCTAGGTGTACTTGCACACAGTTCTTGAAGGAACTTGACAGTTAGATTATTTCAAGCATCTTGGAAATCCAATCACAGATCTTTTGTGGATGTAATTGTAGGCTGTCTCAAATCCTCCTGTTTCTTCATGTAATCTCAGACAGGCTTGATTTAGAGATCAGGGCTCTGTGGGGTCCCAGCCATCACTTCCGGGACTCCTTGTTCTTCTTTATGCTAAAGATAGTTCTTAATGACATTAGCTGTATGCTTGGGGTCGTTGTCCTGCTGCAGAATACATTTGGGGCTAATCACACACCTCCCTCATGGTATGACATGATGAATAAGTATCTGCCTGTATTTCTCAGCATTGAGGACACCAATAATCCTCCTGACTAAATTTCCAGCTATATTTGCAGAAATACAGCCCCAAACTTGCAGGGAAACTCCACCATGCTTCACTGTTGCCTGCAGGCACTCTTTATCATACTGCTTTCTAGCCCTTCGGCAAACAAACTGCCTCCTACTATAGCCCAAAATTTTACATTATGGCTCATTAGTCCAGAGCACCTGCTACAATTTTCTGAACCCTAGGTCCTATGTTTTTGTGAATAAATGAGTCGATGAGCCTTGTTACCACATCAGAGGTATGGCTTTGTGGCAGCAATTCTTCCATGAAGACCACTTCTGGCCAGACTTCTCCAGACAGTAGATGGGTGTACCTGGATCCCACTGGTTTCCACCAGTTCTGTGCTGATGGCACTACTGGACATCTTCTGATGTCAAAAGGAAGTAAGCATGATGTGTCTTTCATCTGCTGCATTAGGTTTCTTTGACCGACCACTGCGTTTATGGTCCACAACGTTGCCCGATCAATGGTGTCCTAAATGCAGAGAAATACAGGCAGTTATTTATCCATCACGCCATACCCTCAGGGAGGCATGTGATTTGCGCCAAATTTATTCTGCAGCAAGACAATGGACCCAAACATACAGACAACTTTATTAAGAACTATCTTCAGTGTAAATAAGAACAGGGAGTCCTGGAAGTGATAGGTTGGCCCCACAGAGCCCTGATCTCAACATCGAGTCTGTCTGGGATTACAGAAGATCTATGGTTAGTTCTCCTAGTTGTTTGGAACAATCTACCCGCAAAGTTCCTTCAAACACTGTGTGCAAGTGTACCTAGAAGAATTGATGCTGATTTAAAGCCAAAGTGTAGTCACACCAAATATTGATTTGACTTTTCTTCTGTTCGCTCATTTTACATTTTGTAATTTGATAAAAATACACAATTAAAGCGGAGTTCCACCCTAAAAATTATCTTTGCACCTCCGCTAGCTTAGATGAACCTGAAAAAGAATTGGATAATTTTTTTTTTTTGTTTCACTTGTTTTTAATGAAAATATACTTACCTTCCTTCCTCTTCCTCCCTCTGCGGCCACGGCCCACGACGTCACTTGCTCCTTGCATTGACTCCTGGGAGATGAGCGTCATCGATCCCAGGATTCAATGCGCCTGCACCGGAGTCACTCATCACTTCCGATGCAGGCGCATCATTCCCTGCTGAACAGCTTCTGGGCATGCCCAGAAGCTGTTCAGGGATGACGTGCCTGCCCCGGAAGTGACGAGCAGGGCATTCTGGGACTCCAATGTCACCAAACATGAACAAGACATTTTCAAGGTAAGTATTTCTTCTTACAGGTAAGTAAAACAGGGGACAGTTCAGAGGCTATCTTTGCCTTAATGCATTAGCCCTGAATGTCCCGGGGGTATTTTTAGGTAAAAATAAATTTCTGCCCAGAACTCTGCTTTAAATATATATTTTTGAAAGTATTTTTACTTTACAGCATTCCTTCACACCTGCCTAAAACCTTTATTGGGACGCCTACCTTTATACGCATAAGTGAACTTTAATGGCAACCCAGTCTTAGTCAATAGGGTTCATTATTGAGTTGGCCCACCCTTTGCAGCTATAACAGCTTCAGCTCTTCTAGAAAGACTGTCTAGTGTGTCTATGAGAATGTTTGATTATTCTTCCAGAAGCGCATTTGTGAGGTTAGGCACTGATGTGGATGAGAAGGCCTGGGGTTCAGGTCAGGATTCTGTGCACGCCAGTCAAGTTCCTCCACCCAAAATTTAAGGTGTCAGCATACCAAGACATTTTGGACAATTCCATGCTCCCAACTTTGTGGGAAGAGATTGGGGATGGCCCTTTCCTGTTCCAACAAGGCTGTGCACCAGTGCACAAAGCAAGGTCTATAAAGACATGGATGAGTGAGTTTGGGGAGGAGGAACTTCACTGGCCTGCACAGAGTCCTGACCTCAACCCGATAGAACACTTTTGGGATGAATTAGAGCAGAGACTGTGAGCCAGGCCTACTCGTCCATATCAGTGCCTGGATGCTATTAAAGTTTGTGTGTCTTTGTGGAACAGGAAGGGGCCATCCCCAAACTGTTCCCATAAAGTTTGGAGCATGAAATTGTCCAAAATGTCTTGGTATGCTGGCACCTTAAGATTTCCCTTCACTGGAACTAAGGGGACAAACCCAACTCCTGAAAAACAAACCCACACCATAATCCCCCCCTCCACCAAATGATTTGGACCAGTGCACAAAGCAAGGTCCATAAAAACATGGATGAGTGAGTTTGGTATGGAGGAACTTGACACATTAGAGTGGAGACTGTGAGCCATGCTTTGCCTGGTCAAACATTCCCATAGGCACACTCCTAAACCTTGTGGACAGCCTCCCTAGAAGAGTTGAAGCTGTTATAGCTGCAAAGGTTGGGCCAACTCAATATTGAACCCTACGGGCTAAGACTGGGATGTCATTAAAGATCATGTGCGTGTAAAGGCAGGTGTCCCAATACTTTTGGTAATATAATGTATATACAGTGCATTGCGAAAGTATTCGACCTCCTTGAACTTTTCGACCTTTTGCCACATTTCAGGCTTCAAACATAAAGATATAAAACTGTAATTTTTTTTTTTGAAGAATCAACAACAAGTGGGAAACAATCATGAAATGGAATGAAATTCATTGGATATTTCAAACTTTGTTAACAAATAAAAAACTGAAAAAATGGGTGTGCAAAATTATTCAGCCCCTTTACTTTCAGTGCAGCAAACTCTCTCCAGAAGTTCAGTGAGGATCTCTGAATGATCCAATGTTGACCTAAATGACTAATGATGATAAATAGAATCCACCTGTGTGTAATCAAGTCTCCATATAAATGCACCTGCACTGTGATAGTCTCAGAGGTCCGTTTAAAGCGCAGAGAGCATCATGAAGAACAAGGAACACACTAGGCAGGTCCGAGATACTGTTGTGGAGAAGTTTAAAGCCGGATTTGGATACAAAAAGATTTCCCAAGCTTTAAACATCCCAAGGAGCACTGTGCAAGCGATAATATTGAAATGGAAGGAGTATCAGACCACTGCAAATCTACGAAGACCTGGCCGTCCCTCTAAACTTTCAGCTCATACAAGGAGAAGACTGATCAGAGATGTAGCCAAGAGGCCCATGATCACTCTGGATGAAATGCAGAGATCTACAGCTGAGGTGGGAGACTCTGTCCATAGGACAACAATTAGTCGTATACTGCACAAATCTGGCCTTTGTGGAAGAGTGGCGAGAAAAAAGCCATTTCTTAAAGATATCCATAAAAAGTGTCGTTTAAAGTTTGCCACAAGCCACCTGGGAGACACACCAAACATGTGGAAGAAGGTGCTCTGGTCAGATGAAACCAAAATCAAACTTTTTGGCAACAATGCAAAATGTTATGTTTGGCGTAAAAGCAACACAGCTCATCACCCTGAACACACCATCCCCACTGTCAAACATAGTGGTGGCAGCATCATGGTTTGGGCCTGATTTTCTTCAGCAGGGACAGTGAAGATGGTTAAAATTGATGGGAAGATGGATGGAGCCAAATACAGGACCAGTCTGGAAGAAAACCTGATGGAGTCTGCAAAAGACCTGAGACTGGGACAGAGATTTGTCTTCCAACAAGACAATGATCCAAAACATAAAGCAAAATCTACAATGGAATGGTTCACAAATAAACATATCCAGGTGTTAGAATGGCCAAGTCAAAGTCCAGACCTGAATCCAATCGAGAATCTGTGGAAAGAACTGAAAACTGCTGTTCACAAACACTCTCCATCCAACCTCACTGAGCTCGAGCTGTTTTGCAAGGAGTAATGGGCAAAAATTTCAGTCTCTCAATGTGCAAAACTGATAGAGACATACCCCAAGCGACTTACAGCTGTAATCGCAGCAAAAGGTGGCGCTACAAAGTATTAACTTAAGGGGGCTGAATAATTTTGCACACCCAATTTTTCAGTTTTTTATTTGTTAAAAAAGTTTGAAATATCCAATAAATTTCGTTCCACTTCATGATTGTGTCCCACTTGTTGTTGATTCTTCAAAAAAAAATTACAGTTTTATATCTTTATGTTTGAAGCCTGAAATGTGGCAAAAGGTCGAAAATTCCAAGGGGGCCGAATACTTTCACAATGCACTGTATGCATATTTGAAGATTCATAGCATATCCAATACTAAAATACCAAAAAAATAACAACATAGTTGGTTGTAAATGTTATTTTCTATACTTTTTTTTTTACTAACATCTCAGGCAAATGCAAATACTGTATGCTTTGTTTATTTTGTGAACATTAGCACAATAAGCAGTGGAACAGTTAGGTTCTCTAATGATAATTTTCCATGGATTGTAACTTTCAACTCACGCATGCTTTCATATGAAAGAACTGATGATGTAAATTTAATAAGGTTGATAGATGAGGAGTTTATATTGGTTGAATGATTTCCTTGCTTGACACATATGCAGCTTAAACAACACCTTGGCTCATCAATCAGCACGAGTTGTAAGATTGTATTGATTCTAACATTGCCATACATTAACTCCTTCATCAGCTACCAACAGGTTGCAAATACTTATGTCTTGATTTGTTGTGATCCCACAGTATACACGCTTACAAAACCACCATAACAGCCATGGAGGAAACCAGGCAACTTTTAATGACATGACAAGTTGTATAATATAGATTTATTTATATATATATATATATATATATATATATATAAATAAATATTACATTCTTTCAGTCTACAATGCATTTCATTCATGACATGTTATTGTTTTTATTTGTGTTAGGTGGCTCTGGGTATTAACTTAAGGCTAAGTTCACACCGCTGTAAAACTATATTGATCCGACTTTCGATGCGATTATGTAATGCTACTTGGGTGCAAGTTGGATGAAACTGTGATAAGGTTTGTATATTCTATGAGGCCAAAATCACACTAGTATCAGACCAAAGTAGTACAGGAACCTCTTACAAAATGGCTTGGTACTGAGTTGCATTGATGTGAATGGACATCATTGAAAGCAATGTGATTTCCCTTGTCATGCACTTCTGCCTCAAGTTACACCTGAAATCGCACTAGTGTGAACCAGGCCTAAATAAGTATTTAACTACTGTATATAGTCAGATCAAACAAAAAAAAAAGAAATGGGGAAAAGGGGGAAAAAGTTGGGGCAGAATGTCGGACTTAACTGGTCCAAAAGGAGGACTATACACTAATAATAAAAATATCAAAATTTATTGCACAATATCTTTAAAAAAAAAAAAAAAGTACATTGCTCTTATTGTATGACATACACCAAGCGATATAACAATCACTGTATCTATGCTATATATTCCAAGATCCAAGATATTCCTAATGCATTTAGTCGCTTCATTAGGACCTGGGTAGCTTGGCAGCACAGACATATGTTCTATATAACAAAAAACATAATATTCAACATCTTTATTAATACATAAATGGGTCATGGGCTGTATCACCGCATTAACTTACATAACACCCTTAGAGCTCCAATGGTGATGGCGGAATAGCAGCATCTGTGAAAATGTTAGGCAATTTTGCAAAAAATGCATATGACTCTTATGATGGAGGCATTGAAGTATAGCCCTCTATAGGGTCAAACAGAGCATAATTATAGCATCAATGTTTAAAAGCCATTAATCTAAAGTCCAACAAAACTGTATATGTATCTGCGCACCAGTTATTATTTACTTACTTGGTTATTAATTCACATAGACTAAGTCATGCAGGACACTCTAGCCCAAAGCAATGCAGTAAACAGTCCTCCCACTGGAATGCTTCAAAAACAACTACAAGTACTTGTATCCCTTGCTTATGGGAAAATATAGATTTATATCAGCAACCTACAATTTGTATATTGATACACTCTTTTGTATAATGGCCTTATAGGTTGACTCAATGCCAGTGGGAGGACTGTATAGGTTGACTTAATGCCAGTGGGAGGACTGAATAGGTTGACCTAATGCCAGTGGGAGGACTTTTTTAAAGATATTGTGCAATAAATGTTGATATTTTATTATTTGTGTATAGTCCTTGTTTGGAACCAGTAAAGTCTGACATTGTGCCCCAATTTTTCCTGATTGTTTTATTGTTTGATCTGTGTCATATATGGATGAGGTACTTTTTATGTCCCCCCTTTTTCTTTATTATACTGTATATGGGCTTTATTTAATTCAGTTTAGCAAACCAGTGATGAATAACTTGGTGTGCAAACTGCCTTTTCTTCCCTGGGGTGGGAATCAGGATCAAATCAAAGTCACTCAGTATTTGGGATTTGATATTCATCTCCACCAATTATAAAATATGGTTGGAGGTACACCCTGTTTCAAATTCAGAGGTGCGCAAGCAAGTACGATTTGTTTCTAAACTTAACTTACATTTGCAAGTTCAACAAATCATCTTTCAACAGTTCTAAAGTTATAGCCAAAATATGCTTTCAGTATTTTTGATAGAAAAGGTGAGGGCTAAAAGACCCCGGTGAGGGTTTGCTTTTGTTTTTTTTCTGTCTCCTGTTGGGGAAAAAAACCTTCACTTTCTGTCCCAGAAATTAGGAAATAGTAATCGAAATTCTCCTCTTAGCTGTTATAGAACAATGGAAGGTTTACCCTCACCTCTTGTTTTTGTGATAATGGTCACCAAAACAGAGAGGGTGAATAAAAACTTTTGAGGGGTGTAACGTTTTTTGCTGACTTTAGTAAATCCTGCTTCAGAATCTACTTGCTGTGCTGCTTTTCTCTTCATCGCAGCAATAAAAACTTGACAATGGTTCTAATCCTGCCCTATTCCACCAAACCTAAAAAAAAAGTTAAAGACGTTTCGGCTATATATATACAATTTAGTGCTCTAAGTGGCCCAATGATAAAAAGCAGCTGAATAGTTGCAGTGTGTTAGCCATTGCCTTTAGCACAGTGTTATTAAATAAAGTCCTTTATGCTATAAAATTGAATTTTCCCGCAATTTCCTTTAATTTACCGATCACTGAGGTTGATTTACTAAAGGAGGAGAGAATTTTCACATTGCAAAGTCAATGTTCACCTCAGACTTCCAATTATGTTACTGTTGTCAGCCATCCATATGTTTGTGTGCAACCTGTGAAAATTAAGACAAAAATGACTGTTCATATAGTCTGTTCCTGAGATTTATCCACTTGCAAAAAAAAAAGTCCAGGATGCCAAGTTTGGAGCCTACTGGGCGCGCACAGACTCATTTGTTACACCATAAAAGTCTACTGCTCCTTCTCTTTCCCATCAACAGGTGAAGAGGGTAAAAAGAATCTGCTGTGCTGCCCTGAGGCAAGAATATGTCAAGTACATGTTACTTAGTCTTTTCAGTTTTTCTGTGCATTCACCCAGCATCAGTCTGGGTTTCACTGTCCTTCTTTTTCAATGTTCCCTTTCCCTCAGTAATAGTGTGTGCTCTAGTAGTTCACTTAACCCCATCTCTCCTTAACTTGCCTGTTCCACTGCTCCCTCCCTGTATGTTAGAAAGCTAACTACTGTTCTCATAGGTGAAAACTTTGTACGAAAGTCTGCAAATATTATAATGAAGTAGGGAAAAGAGAATAAAACATCCATTTTATTGACTATATATACAACATTTTCGGTGTGAGTTTCCCGCAAAGAGTAGAAACTTGCACATACCTTGTTCAGAAAAAAAATAGAGCATCTTTAATAATGATAGTTTAAAAACAGGATTTCAGTATATATTTTCCAATAAAAGTTGTTTTATAATGTATTATAAAGAATGCATGAGAATATTTCTCTCTGACTCAAGATCAAGGCTTATATAATATTTAGCATAAAGTGTATGGTTATGTAGTAATAATACCTTTGAACTAAGAAAACAATGCAAAACTGTTTTTCAACTGATGCTTATTTTTTTTATTTTTCTTTGAAGGGAAATTATAATGGTTTTGGGTCAATTTTATTTTTTTTTTTTTTTAAAGATTGTACATTTTTTAACCATTTTTTTTTAAATATTTTTTACTATGCTTTATAAAACAATCTTTGTTCTTCAAATAAAAATGTAGACTGTGACAAAGGACTCCCTGAGCACTGTTTGTTAGCAAAATATATTATACAGTAGACACTGATAGCTGTAAAGCTGTTTGTCTGATACTGAGCTGTCTAAGAAATAACTGCTCTGAGGACTGTGGTTGGTTTTCTAAATCATTATAGGCTGTTTGCTTAGCAAAGTGAACGTTCAAAGTCAATCATGTCCTGGCAAAAATCCATTTATTTTATTATGTATTCGGTCTGACCAGACCACCGAGGTTGAGCAACCCTCCCCACCCCCCACACACACCTGTACTCAATCAGTGTCCACCATCAAGTGGATATAGGAGGAGTCCCCTGTAGTGCATTTGCACATCTTTCCCAGCAAGGAGTATTATCTCCAAGGGTTAGAAAGGCTGGATTCATCTCTTTTTCATGGATAGTGTAGGACCCACTGATAATGGGGTACTTTGACGCAGTAGTGGGCTTGAGCACGATATGGCCATATGGTGGGACCAAATCCCCATTTTTATTTATGGATTGTCTTCAGATTTGGTAGTAATTTCTTTTGCATTTGCGCGCTATTCTTTTTTAATATACATGTCTTTTGGTTCACAGCTGCAGCAGCTTTAGAAATACATGGGTATGCTCCCCCAAATTTTTTGCCTGTTTATTATGTATTCGGTCTGACCAGACCACCGAGGTTGAGCAACCCTCCCCACCCCCCACACACACCTGTACTCAATCAGTGTCCACCATCAAGTGGATATAGGAGGAGTCCCCTGTAGTGCATTTGCACATCTTTCCCAGCAAGGAGTATTATCTCCAAGGGTTAGAAAGGCTGGATTCATCTCTTTTTCATGGATAGTGTAGGACCCACTGATAATGGGGTACTTTGACGCAGTAGTGGGCTTGAGCACGATATGGCCATATGGTGGGACCAAATCCCCATTTTTATTTATGGATTGTCTTCAGATTTGGTAGTAATTTCTTTTGCATTTGCGCGCTATTCTTTTTTAATATACATGTCTTTTGGTTCACAGCTGCAGCAGCTTTAGAAATACATGGGTATGCTCCCCCAAATTTTTTGCCTGTTTATTATGTATTCGGTCTGACCAGACCACCGAGGTTGAGCAACCCTCCCCACCCCCCACACACACCTGTACTCAATCAGTGTCCACCATCAAGTGGATATAGGAGGAGTCCCCTGTAGTGCATTTGCACATCTTTCCCAGCAAGGAGTATTATCTCCAAGGGTTAGAAAGGCTGGATTCATCTCTTTTTCATGGATAGTGTAGGACCCACTGATAATGGGGTACTTTGACGCAGTAGTGGGCTTGAGCACGATATGGCCATATGGTGGGACCAAATCCCCATTTTTATTTATGGATTGTCTTCAGATTTGGTAGTAATTTCTTTTGCATTTGCGCGCTATTCTTTTTTAATATAAAAATCCATTTATTGTTTTACATTTTTTGTACTCATGATTGGATATTCTAAGTGAGCACAAGTTTACTTTATCTGAATACATACACTTTGCAAAGTGAACACTAACTTTGCTTTGTAAACAGTCTCTATTAGTGTTGAGCGAACACGGACTGTATTATTCGTGTTCGTACCGAATAATTGGATTTTTTGTACCCGAACACGGACACGGACACTTTACTGTATGTTCGGGTAAAAATCCGTGTTCGGTCGTTTTATTTCCGGGTTTTGCATGCTTTGGCGCTCTTTTCATGGCGGGCTTTCAACAGCCAATCAACAATCGTTTAACTGGTGTGCCTTAAGCCATCCCAGCCATGCCTGCAAATGTCTCAGTAGCTGTGATTGGCCGTCTGAAGCATGTGACCAAGTCTTTATAAGTTCGAGGCAGCCGCAGCGGCGTCATTATGCTGCTTAGATTCAGGGACAGAGCACACATCAACGTGCTGGCTGCTGATTAGGGAAAGATAGGCAGGAAAAAACCATTTGTGTCCGGATAGAATTGAGGGACAGGTCGGAGTGTTTAGGCAGGGCGAGTTGTAGGCATTTTAGGGATAGAGTCTGCTGAATTATATAGGGTCAGTGTCTTCTACAAACTACAATCGATATTGCTGTGTGGGGGGTGGGGTCTGCACTCAATCCTGATCTACGATCTCTTCTCAATCCTGTTAGGGACAGAGTCTGCTGAATTTTAGGGAAACTGTGTTCTACAAACTACAATCGATATTGCTGTGTGGTGTGGGATTGGAGATAGGCAGGTGTCAGTGATCCACATCCATTTTTCTGTGTGTGAGCTGCAGTGAACACAATCTTTTTGGGCTGCAGTGAACACAATCTTTTTGGGCTGCAGTGAACACAATCTTTTTGGGGTGCAGTGAACAAAATCTTTTTGGGGTGCAGTGAACACAATCCTTTTTGGTGTGCAGTGAACACAATCTTTGTGGGGTGCAGTGAACAAAATCCTTTGTGGGGTGCAGTGAACACAATCTTTTTGGGGTGCAGTGAACAAAATCCTTTTTGGGGTGCAGTGAACAACATCCTTTTTGGGGTGCAGTGAACACAATCTTTTTGGGGTGCAGTGAACAAAATCCTTTGTGGGGTGCAGTGAACACAATCTTTTTGGGGTGCAGTGAACACAATCTTTTTGGGGTGGAGTGAACAACATCCTTTTTGGGGTGCAGTGAACAAAATCCTTTTTGGGGTGCAGTGAACAAAATCATTTTTGGGGTGCAGTGAACACAATCTTTTTGGGGTGCAGTGAACACAATCTTTGTGGGGTGCAGTGAACACAATCTTTTTGGGGTGGAGTGAACAACATCCTTTTTGGGGTGCAGTGAACAACATCCTTTTTGGGGTGCAGTGAACACAATCTTTTTGGGGTGCAGTGAACACAATCTTTGTGGGGTACAGTGAACAGAATCTTTGTGGGGTGCAGTGAACACAATCTTTGGGGGGTACAGTGAACACAATCTTTGTGAGGTGCAGTGAACACAATCTTTGTGGGGTGCAGTGAACACAATCATTGTGGGGTGCAGTGAACTCAATCTTTGTGGGGTACAGTGAACACAATCTCATACTGAAGGTTTGAGGGTGCTGCCTGTTCCATACTCCCCCTACTCCTCATCTAGCCTTTTAGGGGTACAAACAATAGTAATTGGGGCCTAGTGTGGTTGTGTACGTGTGATATACATACACTTTTTTGGGATCATATTTTCTATTCCGCTATTTAATCAAAAACCTTTGGGGATCAGTTAAATTGGGGGATAGTCTGTGTTGGTACGTGTGAGAGAGATCCACCTTTCCAAGTTGTTGGGGTTCATCTCATACTTCTGAAGGTTTGAGGGTGCTGCCTGTTCCATACTCCCCCTACTCCTAGCCTTTTAGGGGTACAAACAATAGTAATTGGGGCCTAGTGTGGTTGTGTACGTGTGATATACATACACTTTTTTGGGATCATATTTTCTATTCCGCTATTTAATCAAAAACCTCTGGGGATCAGTTAAATTGGGGGATAGTCTGTGTTGGTACGTGTGAGAGAGATCCACCTTTCCAAGTTGTTGGGGTTCATCTCATACTTCTGAAGGTTTGAGGGTGCTGCCTGTTCCATACTCCCCCTACTCCTAGCCTTTTAGGGGTACAAACAATAGTAATTGGGGCCTAGTGTGGTTGTGTACGTGTGATATACATACACTTTTTTGGGATCATATTTTCTATTCCGCTATTTAATCAAAAACCTCTGGGGATCAGTTAAATTGGGGGATAGTCTGTGTTGGTACGTGTGAGAGAGATCCACCTTTCCAAGTTGTTGGGGTTCATCTCATACTTCTGAAGGTTTGAGGGTGCTGCCTGTTCCATACTCCCCCTACTCCTAGCCTTTTAGGGGTACAAACAATAGTAATTGGGGCCTAGTGTGGTTGTGTACGTGTGATATACATACACTTTTTTGGGATCATATTTTCTATTCCGCTATTTAATCAAAAACCTTTGGGGATCAGTTAAATTGGGGGATAGTCTGTGTTGGTACGTGTGAGAGAGATCCACCTTTCCAAGTTGTTGAGGTTCATCTCATACTTCTGAAGGTTTGAGGGTGCTGCCTGTTCCATACTCCCCCTACTCCTAGCCTTTTAGGGGTACAAACAATAGTAATTGGGGCCTAGTGTGGTTGTGTACGTGTGATATACATACACTTTTTTGGGATCATATTTTCTATTCCGCTATTTAATCAAAAACCTCTGGGGATCAGTTAAATTGGGGGATAGTCTGTGTTGGTACGTGTGAGAGAGATCCACCTTTCCAAGTTGTTGGGGTTCATCTCATACTTCTGAAGGTTTGAGGGTGCTGCCTGTTCCATACTCCCCCTACTCCTAGCCTTTTAGGGGTACAAACAATAGTAATTGGGGCCTAGTGTGGTTGTGTACGTGTGATATACATACACTTTTTTGGGATCATATTTTCTATTCCGCTATTTAATCAAAAACCTTTGGGGATCAGTTAAATTGGGGGATAGTCTGTGTTGGTACGTGTGAGAGAGATCCACCTTTCCAAGTTGTTGAGGTTCATCTCATACTTCTGAAGGTTTGAGGGTGCTGCCTGTTCCATACTCCCCCTACTCCTAGCCTTTTAGGGGTACAAACAATAGTAATTGGGGCCTAGTGTGGTTGTGTACGTGTGATATACATACACTTTTTTGGGATCATATTTTCTATTCCGCTATTTAATCAAAAACCTTTGGGGATCAGTTAAATTGGGGGATAGTCTGTGTTGGTACGTGTGAGAGAGATCCACCTTTCCAAGTTGTTGGGGTTCATCTCATACTTCTGAAGGTTTGAGGGTGCTGCCTGTTACATACTCCCCCTACTCCTAGCCTTTTAGGGGTACAAACAATAGTAATTGGGGCCTAGTGTGGTTGTGTACGTGTGATATACATACACTTTTTTGGGATCATATTTTCTATTCCGCTATTTAATCAAAAACCTTTGGGGATCAGTTAAATTGGGGGATAGTCTGTGTTGGTACGTGTGAGAGAGATCCACCTTTCCAAGTTGTTGAGGTTCATCTCATACTTCTGAAGGTTTGAGGGTGCTGCCTGTTCCATACTCCCCCTACTCCTAGCCTTTTAGGGGTACAAACAATAGTAATTGGGGCCTAGTGTGGTTGTGTACGTGTGATATACATACACTTTTTTGGGATCATATTTTCTATTCCGCTATTTAATCAAAAACCTTTGGGGATCAGTTAAATTGGGGGATAGTCTGTGTTGGTACGTGTGAGAGAGATCCACCTTTCCAAGTTGTTGGGGTTCATCTCATACTTCTGAAGGTTTGAGGGTGCTGCCTGTTCCATACTCCCCCTACTCCTAGCCTTTTAGGGGTACAAACAATAGTAATTGGGGCCTAGTGTGGTTGTGTACGTGTGATATACATACACTTTTTTGGGATCATATTTTCTATTCCGCTATTTAATCAAAAACCTTTGGGGATCAGTTAAATTGGGGGATAGTCTGTGTTGGTACGTGTGAGAGAGATCCACCTTTCCAAGTTGTTGAGGTTCATCTCATACTTCTGAAGGTTTGAGGGTGCTGCCTGTTCCATACTCCCCCTACTCCTAGCCTTTTAGGGGTACAAACAATAGTAATTGGGGCCTAGTGTGGTTGTGTACGTGTGATATACATACACTTTTTTGGGATCATATTTTCTATTCCGCTATTTAATCAAAAACCTTTGGGGATCAGTTAAATTGGGGGATAGTCTGTGTTGGTACGTGTGAGAGAGATCCACCTTTCCAAGTTGTTGGGGTTCATCTCATACTTCTGAAGGTTTGAGGGTGCTGCCTGTTCCATACTCCCCCTACTCCTAGCCTTTTAGGGGTACAAACAATAGTAATTGGGGCCTAGTGTGGTTGTGTACGTGTGATATACATACACTTTTTTGGGATCATATTTTCTATTCCGCTATTTAATCAAAAACCTTTGGGGATCAGTTAAATTGGGGGATAGTCTGTGTTGGTACGTGTGAGAGAGATCCACCTTTCCAAGTTGTTGGGGTTCATCTCATACTTCTGAAGGTTTGAGGGTGCTGCCTGTTCCATACTCCCCCTACTCCTAGCCTTTTAGGGGTACAAACAATAGTAATTGGGGCCTAGTGTGGTTGTGTACGTGTGATATACATACACTTTTTTGGGATCATATTTTCTATTCCGCTATTTAATCAAAAACCTCTGGGGATCAGTTAAATTGGGGGATAGTCTGTGTTGGTACGTGTGAGAGAGATCCACCTTTCCAAGTTGTTGGGGTTCATCTCATACTTCTGAAGGTTTGAGGGTGCTGCCTGTTCCATACCCCCCCTACTCCTCATCTAGCCTTTTAGGGGTACAAACAATAGTAATTGGGGCCTAGTGTGGTTGTGTACGTGCGAGATACATACACTTTTTTTGATCATATTTCCTATTCCGCTATTCAATAAAAACCTTTGAGGATCAATTGAATTGCGGGATAGTCTGTGTCGGTACGTGTGAGAGAGATCCACCTTTCCAAGTTGTTGGGGTTCATCTCATACTTCTGAAGGTTTGAGGGTGCTGCCTGTTCCATACCCCCCCTACTCCTCATCTAGCCTTTTAGGGGTACAAACAATAGTAATTGGGGCCTAGTGTGGTTGTGTACGTGCGAGATACATACACTTTTTTTGATCATATTTCCTATTCCGCTATTCAATAAAAACCTTTGAGGATCAATTGAATTGCGGGATAGTCTGTGTCGGTACGTGTGAGAGAGATCCACCTTTCCAAGTTGTTGGGGTTCATCTCATACTTCTGAAGGTTTGAGGGTGCTGCCTGTTCCATACCCCCCCTACTCCTCATCTAGCCTTTTAGGGGTACAAACAATAGTAATTGGGGCCTAGTGTGGTTGTGTACGTGCGAGATACATACACTTTTTTTGATCATATTTCCTATTCCGCTATTCAATAAAAACCTTTGAGGATCAATTGAATTGCGGGATAGTCTGTGTCGGTACGTGTGAGAGAGATCCACCTTTCCAAGTTGTTGGGGTTCATCTCATACTTCTGAAGGTTAGAGGGTGCTGCCTGTTCCATACCCCCCCTACTCCTCATCTAGCCTTTTAGGGGTACAAACAATAGTAATTGGGGCCTAGTGTGGTTGTGTACGTGCGAGATACATACACTTTTTTTGATCATATTTCCTATTCCGCTATTCAATAAAAACCTTTGAGGATCAATTGAATTGCGGGATAGTCTGTGTCGGTACGTGTGAGAGAGATCCACCTTTCCAAGTTGTTGGGGTTCATCTCATACTTCTGAAGGTTTGAGGGTGCTGCCTGTTCCATACCCCCCCTACTCCTCATCTAGCCTTTTAGGGGTACAAACAATAGTAATTGGGGCCTAGTGTGGTTGTGTACGTGCGAGATACATACACTTTTTTTGATCATATTTCCTATTCCGCTATTCAATAAAAACCTTTGAGGATCAATTGAATTGCGGGATAGTCTGTGTCGGTACGTGTGAGAGAGATCCACCTTTCCAAGTTGTTGGGGTTCATCTCATACTTCTGAAGGTTTGAGGGTGCTGCCTGTTCCATACCCCCCCTACTCCTCATCTAGCCTTTTAGGGGTACAAACAATAGTAATTGGGGCCTAGTGTGGTTGTGTACGTGCGAGATACATACACTTTTTTTGATCATATTTCCTATTCCGCTATTCAATAAAAACCTTTGAGGATCAATTGAATTGCGGGATAGTCTGTGTCGGTACGTGTGAGAGAGATCCACCTTTCCAAGTTGTTGGGGTTCATCTCATACTTCTGAAGGTTTGAGGGTGCTGCCTGTTCCATACCCCCCCTACTCCTCATCTAGCCTTTTAGGGGTACAAACAATAGTAATTGGGGCCTAGTGTGGTTGTGTACGTGCGAGATACATACACTTTTTTTGATCATATTTCCTATTCCGCTATTCAATAAAAACCTTTGAGGATCAATTGAATTGCGGGATAGTCTGTGTCGGTACGTGTGAGAGAGATCCACCTTTCCAAGTTGTTGGGGTTCATCTCATACTTCTGAAGGTTTGAGGGTGCTGCCTGTTCCATACCCCCCCTACTCCTCATCTAGCCTTTTAGGGGTACAAACAATAGTAATTGGGGCCTAGTGTGGTTGTGTACGTGCGAGATACATACACTTTTTTTGATCATATTTCCTATTCCGCTATTCAATAAAAACCTTTGAGGATCAATTGAATTGCGGGATAGTCTGTGTCGGTACGTGTGAGAGAGATCCACCTTTCCAAGTTGTTGGGGTTCATCTCATACTTCTGAAGGTTTGAGGGTGCTGCCTGTTCCATACTCCCCCTACTCCTCATCTAGCCTTTTAGGGGTACAAACAATAGTAATTGGGGCCTAGTGTGGTTGTGTACGTGTGATATACATACACTTTTTTTGGATCATATTTTCTATTCCGCTATTTAATTTAACTGGGCCTCCATGCGAGACCTGTGTGCCTTGTTGCGCTGTTTTGAGTACTCCACCAACATGGCCAGTGGCAATGACGCCGTTCTCAGCTTAACTATCCCACTTCTATGCCTCCTTGAAAAAACAATTCGGGCGATGATGGAAGAGGATGTGGCACAGGATGAGGAGGAGGAGGAGGATGAAGAGGTAACATTTCCAAGGCTTTCAGGGCAGTCATTCGCAAGGGGCTCCGAGGGTGGGTTCCTGCACACGCAAACGCCAGGGACGCAATTGTCCAGCAGGGGCACAGTTCTGGAGGATGAGGAGGATGAGGAGGAGGAGGAGCTGGAGGAGGAGATGGAACCATGTTCACAGCAGGGTGGCACCCAGGCCAGCTCATGGCCATCACTGGTGCGTGGCTGGGGGGATACAGAGGACACGGACCATACACCTCCCACAGAGGACAGCCTTTCGTTGCCTCTGGGCAGCCTGGCACACATGAGCGATTACATGCTGCAGTGTCTCCACAACGACCGCCGAGTTGCCCACATTCTAACTTGTGCTGATTACTGGGTGGCCACGCTGCTGGATCCCCGTTACAAGGACAATGTACCGTCCTTAATTCACTCACTGGAGCGCGATCGCAAGATGCGCGAGTACAAGCGCACGCTGGTAGACGCCATGCTGCTGGCATTCCCATCTGACAGCGGGGCCACAGTGGAAGCACAAGGCAGAGGAGGAGGAGGAGGAGGTCGCCAACGCAACCAGGGCACCGCCAGCACCTCAGAAGGCAGGGTTAGCATGGCCGAAATGTGGAAAAGCTTTGTCAGCACGCCACAACAAACAGCAGCACCAGCAGCTCAGATGGAACGTCTTAGCAGGAGGCAGCATTTTACCAACATGGTGGAGCAGTATGTGTGCACACGCCTACATGTAGTGAATGACGGGTCTGCCCCCTTCAACTTCTGGGTCTCCAAATTGGGCACATGGCCTGAGCTTGCCCTTTACGCCTTGGAGGTGCTGGCGTGCCCTGCAGCCAGTGTATTATCTGAACGGGTATTTAGCACGGCTGGGGGCGTTATAACAGACAAGCGCAGCCGCCTGTCCAGAGACAATGTGGACAAGCTCACGTTCATTAAAATGAACCAGGCATGGATCCCACGGGACTTTTCCGTACCTTATGCAGAATAGCAATGGATACCGACCTTACCCACCCATTGTTCCATTTTTGCTCTTTCTCACTCTTTTGGGGTGTACCCTCATTTAAAATTTGTGAAAAGAAGCAGTGTTGGCTACCTCGTCCTCCTCCTCAGGGCCAGATTAATGTAGGGGCTATTGGAGCTGCAGCTCCAGGCCCCTACCTTTTATATAGGCCCCGGGTTGGCCATATTCACTGTTACCGCTCTTCTGTCACTTGTAAACACAGAAGTCTGGCTTCTATGCTCGCTTCCCCAGGCAGCACCCTCAGAACCTCCCCACACAGCGTGAAGGCCGGACAAGGAGGGACAGTTGGCGATGCATGGATGTGTTTATGGGCTTCAGAGACAGCATCCCATGTTGAATTAGGCATGCATGGCTGCACCCTTCCTCCTCTGGGTGCATGGCAAGGCACGGCCCTAAGGCCCTTCAAAATCCTCAGCACCAAGCCCATGATGCTGTTAATCCGGCCCTGGTCCTCCTCCACCGCCGCTTCCACCTACACCGCCCATAGGTGTGCGCAGCCTATTGCATTAAGGTGTGCACCCCAAAGTTGAAATACACATGCATGTGTTTGCCAGCAGGGAGAGTAATGTATTGGGGCCATGTACCTGTAGGCAAGGAGAAATAGAGCAGAGCAGGTCCCAGGGAGATCTTTCCCATCTCCTCACTGGCAATGCTATGTGCCCTAGGTGATTAGGGTGTGCCCAGGCACACCCAGCACACCCTGTGCGCACGCCTATGTCACCGCCACATCCACCACCACCTTAACCTCCCTCCTACTCCATATGGGCCTCGTCCTTCAGAGATGAAGAAGAACATTGTTTTATTTTTCTGTTTTTGTTGTTTTAAGTTATTTCCCTATCCACATTTGTTTGCAGAGCACTTGCCATGCTCTTAATTACGTTTTGCTGCCATTTGCAGCACTCTAGCCCTTTCCTTTGGTGTTTTAGAGCCATTTTAGTGCCTTAAAGTTCGGGTCCCCATTGACTTCAATGGGGTTCGGTGTCCGGGAAAAGTTCGGTAAAAGTCCGGGACACGGACCCGGACTTTTTTTTAAAGTTCGGCCGAACCCGTCGAACACGGACATCTAGGTGTTCGCTCAACCCTAGTCTCTATATCTTTGTTAAAATTTACCTCATTGAACTATGCAAGAAAAAAAAAAAAAAAACTTTTTTTTAATAAAAGATACAATGATAAACACGAAATGTGTACTAGAGCTCTGCTGGCTGCCATAATGCAAAATATCAATTTGAAATATTGCATATTGCAAATCTACATATATATATATATATATACACACACACACACACACATATATATATATATATATATATATATATATATATATATATATATATTATTTAGTGTACTAAGAAATCCTGTACAGAGCAGACAGATGCCCTGTGATGATTATTACTAAATAGGGTATATACAATTGATTTAAGAAAATTAGGCCAACAAATTTCATGTAAAACCAGCATATAAAAAACGTTTTGTGAAGTCTGTGGAGGTCTGATGGTAGGCATTTTTTCTTTCTAGTAAACTAGTAATTATATATAAAATGGAGAAAATTATGTTACTTTACAAAAGAGGTCTAATTTTCTTTCAGGGAACAGAGTAGCGTTGGTCAGTGAAGAAGAGTAATGGGAAGGGGATGATGTTGGACTTGTATTGTAGACTAGAAGGTGCCTCGAAACATCAGCACAGTGTTACTACTGCTGCTATTGTAAAAAACGAAATGATAATAATTATACAGTAAACTTGATAATGTGTCTGTGAAAGAGTTGTATGTCTGTAATATTTTGGGCATGATGCCTGTAAAAAAAAAAAACAAAAAAAAACATGAGGTTGGCCTGAAAGAAGACCTATAGGCACACACCTTTATTTTGGACAAATGATAGTTATTTTTGACAATCTATTATAAGCTTACTTGAAAATTATCCTTTTATATTGTGAGTGCTGCCTGTCTGCTGACCATCTCTTTCCACAGATTCTTGAATTCCTTGCATGCTTTGTGGCTTCTCCTCTGATCATTCCTTTGGTTTAACCTAAATTTCTAAGGACTACATATCCCATGTTAACTTGTTGCCTGCAAGCAGTGATTCCTATGTTGACTCCTAAAACAACTCCTCCTAGCACCTCTGAAGGCAGGCTCTGTGAAATGTGTGACACAGTAGTGTCTACTCACAGGGCATAGTGACAACGAGTTACAGAATTCAAGAAAGTAAATGTGTGGAATTCCTCAAAAAGTATGCCTTTAAACTTCAAGATAATTCAGATTAAAATAATTAGGCTGGACATAATTGCAGTGCGAAGTGGTAATGAATATAGAATTTAAAATTTTGCCCATAGATACCCTTTAAATCATGTGCAAGCTAAAATCTTTTTTTTTTTTCCTTACTGGGTATTCGAAAAGAACAAAGATTCACCATATTTACAAAGCTAATATAAGCATTTAGTTTGATAAATAAACATTCTCTTCTCCTTTAGTAAATTAACTCTACTTTCTTTTAATATCTTGCAGATTAGATGACATGTGACTCTTCAGCTCTTTTGGAATTATGGATCCAAGCGTGTCTTGGCTTCCACCAGGTGCTGAAGTCTTCTGTGAACAATAAAACGAGTGAACAGGGAGACTGCAAACTGTTATGTCATATCCTGAGTTTGCAGTTTGTGCTGTGGTAATGTACCATTATTATATTGCCAAGATATGAATGCAAAATACCATCTCCATTTTAAATCACAGAATAAGTAATAGATATATTTGTGGGTCATTGTATTTAAAGTTAAAGTGCCTGATCAGCTTTATCCCTGAAAACATTCTCAAATACGTGGGTTAAAGATGCATTGACATTGTAGCACCAGTAGGCCAAAACCCTTGACACAGATTAGCTGCCATGTCATTCTTGAGTTTAAATACTCTACCATTAAGTGCATAAGCATTCATTGAGATGCCTTCTCTGGTAGGCATCATTCATTTCTGTGGACATGCTATGCTGTAGGCCATTGTTTATTAAAACATGTGTAACATGCAGAAACCCATTGCAATAATCTGCCATTGTTCTCATTACCCTAAACTGAGCTGGAATTTCATTGGTTACTATAGGTTTACACGCCATCACTACCTCACCTATAACATGTATGAATTAACTCATTATATTCACATTACCAGCATCCACTAACAAGAAAAAATGCCCTAATAATATTCTTGTACCCTTAGGTCATTGTGCATTACTGGTAGGTCAGAGGATTGTACAGTTAAATAAGGTTTTAGCCTGCAAATTGTTCAAATGCTGCTTTGTTCAATTAAAAAAAAAAATGCAAACCAGAGCAACCCAAAGCAGCCAACCAGATTTTACACAAAAAATTTCCATTTAATTACTGCATTTGTATTGGTTGCTATCAGTTACAAGGTCATACTGTCTATGCTTTTTTCTTTATGCAATACAGTTCTGTATTAACTGACTCCACTGGGATTAATGCTTTATGGGGGAAGACATGGATAAATACTTTCAACGAGCAGTATATATGGACCATCATAAATAACCTTCCATGTTGGCCCTTGCAAGAATTCGGATAACGCAAAAAACATTTACTGACATAGTCTCCCTCCCCCATTTATTGTACATATTTACAGAAATGGGGCAAGGAATGCTTTCTAGGTTTGTGAAAATATTGTTTTACATGTTGTCCTTTAGTTACATTTCTTAGAAATATAAAATATTTTTTTTCAGTTTTTGTATTTTTTTATAAATTGTTTTTGGTACCTCCACTGTATGCATGATTTTTTTAAACTTTATTATCTTGTGAATTTCATAGTAACATTCATCTGCTGACTCATTCCCTTCCAGTCTATACATCCATCTGATTTTCTTTAACTTAGTATTTGCTCTGTCTTAGAAAACTATGCACATTTTGGCATCTATGTGTTAAAGAACACATGTGGTTGGAGAACCCAGTAGTCCTTCATAATCACAATAAATCATAAAAAAAAACTTGAAGGCATTGATATTTGCAGAACATCTTCTCAACTAGCTATTTATATTTTATCTTTAAACTTCTGCATATAGTTTCTGAGGTCCTTGGATTCTCCCAAGTCCATATCTTGGCACACCCATTTAATATCATCTTCGTTGGCTGTCAATAATGACTTGACTGTTGGACAACTGTCATCAGCGGGGATTGTGGTGAAGGTAGTAAATTTTACTCGCTTTCTCTTTGAAGTTGGGGAATGCAAGGGATCATTTTTCTTGTTTTTTACAGTTTTTTCTGTTTCTTCTCCTGGTCGATGTGAGTGGCTCTGCACATTTTTCTGAGTATTACCATTGAAAAGATGATGACTTTCTTCTAGGGTAATCCCTCGGTCTATGATGGTGGTGTGTTCATCTTGCTGTGGGGATACATCTGGTGTGCTTTCTAGTAATTCTGTTTCATTACCTAGCCATACCCAGTCATGGGAATGAGTCAGGTTTGCTTGTCCTTCCACCGGCATTTGCTTGTGACGATATTTCAGGGCAAATGTGGCACAGTTAATTAGGAAGACGAGGATGGCAAGACAGAAAACCCCAAGTAATGCGTACATTCCAATCTCTAGATCACTCAAGCCTCTGTGTGCTTGCATGAGGTCATTGTCTTCTGCTTCTCCATTGCTTTTCGGTAAGTCTACTTGGGCAGGAAAATTGGTAAAATCTATTGGGATGTTTTGCAGAGGACTATCTTCAGAAAATCTGTTCCCATACATCCTATTGTTTAACACTGATCTAGCAGTAGTACTTCCTTTTCGTATGGCACTTTTATCACGTTCTAGAACAGAGCCATCGTACCTCCCATCACTACCATAACGGTCTTGGTCTGTAGTTTTCTGTCTGCGGTCACTGGTGTGATTTTCAATTTCCTCCTCATCATACTCACTCCCACCAGGAGAAATTGCATCATTTTGACCAAACTTGACCTTGATGTATCCATTTCCTACCGCAAGAACACTTTTTCTTTTAGATTTTTGGCAAGATTCTGAAATCATGAAGTCAACCTTTACCAGAGCCCCTTGTCCTTCCCCTTCTGCTATCACTATGGGCAATTTTATTAAACTACTTTGTTGAGTGGAAACAATGGATTCATCAAGAGATGTAGCAAATATGGAAAAGTCTTTGGAATCGTAGATATCAAGAGGAGTTACAACTCCATCACTAAACTGTATCCAAACGCTGACCACTGCTTCCTATAAGAGAAAGAATACATATCCTAAGCAAATATATAAAACAGAAACACAAAAAAACAATTGATACATTTAACTGTGGCTCACATTTATGAAATGACTGAATATGTGTAGGTATTCCTGTAATCAGTCAGCTCTAGACTTGAGCTTTACCCATGTATTTTCCTTTATTTTAAATTATCAAAGGTTCCCCGTACCAAAAATACTAACACCCACGGGTAGAGCAGTACAACTATACAGGTTCATAATCCTGAAAAAGAAGGTCTTCTATTGCCTGTGCATGGATTGAAAATATGTCAACACTAAGGTGTGTCAGGGTCTTCCACACCTCTGTGTCTGGAGAAAGTAATGATACATTGGAATAGAAGGCATATATGAAACGTCTATGGACTTTTGGCAAGTATACACAAATTTGTAATTACAAGACTCTGAGGAGTTTATTTACTAAAGCTGGAGAGTGCAAAATCAGGTTCACTTCTACATAGAAGCCAATCAGCTTCTAGGTTTCATTGTGAAAGCCTAATTGAACATGCTGAGGTTGGAAGCTGATTGGTTTCTATGCAGAAATTAGCCTGATTTTGCACTCTTCAGCTTTAGTAAATAAACCCCTGTGTGTCATAGCATACAGTTGCATTTCCGTGTTATATATAGCCATCTATTCTCACCCTTTTACACATGAAACAGTGAACTAACTTATTACACCTACCCCACACCCTAGGTCCCCATTTCACTTACTTCCTTGGTTGATTATGTTTCACTGGCCAAGCTAGTTGATGTAGCAGTCCGTGCATTTGAACACAGCACCCATCTTTCATTTGGGAGGACATCCTGCAACAAAGGAAGCTCAGAGAGATTCTCATTGGTCATGTGGCAGTGCCGACCAATGCTCACTTTCTATTGGGAGCATTATGATACTACACAACCTTTGGGCTATGTACTGCATTTTTCAAATACCCAGACAGCTACACCAGAAGGCATGTGTAGCAGAATATAATCTTCCAAAGCGGTAAGTGCATCAGGAACCAGAGATATCAGAGTGTGCTGTGAGTTAGTTCTACTTTTCATGTGAAAAGGTGACCTGACCCTTTAACCACTACTTTATTTAGGGAACAATTATGTGAACATGTGGAGGGGTTGAGAATCTTCACTCAGTAAATTGAGTGATGATTAATTTGATATGGATATAAACAAAGTAGAATTCACTAGCAACTATACTCTTCTCTCTCTTTTCTTTTTTTTTAGCTTGCAACCTTAAAATACAGCACATATAAATCATGTGCTATTGACAGCTGTATTTTATGAATTCTCTTGTTTAATGGAATCTCCAATGCAAATTGTATTTTGATGAATATTTTCTGCTGCCATGTAAAAGTGATCAGTATAATTGATTTTTGGTAAAATAATTGACTGTGCAATTTATCAGCTAATTCAAGCTTGAAAAAGTATTCAATAGTGAATACTGAAAAATATTGATAAATCCATACTAAATGTACATATTATCTTTTAAATAATACATTCTGCAACATAACATGTGAATTGAGGTATAAATTACCCTACGTTTATTTGTGTATGTAAAACACAATTAAAGACTTATTAAAATGATATTAATACATTTATGATTTAGAAAAATGGTGGGTACCTAAAGTCTTACCATTGGTTTCTTTACTAAAGCAGTTTTAACTTACCTATATCAGCTTGTCCTCTACAATTTGTCTGCAGATTAGGGACAGTATACTCAGAAGTCTCTCTGCAGTGGTCCAAAACACCCCCTGTCGAGACAGAGCTAAACAATCAGCATTATGCTTATGCTCCCTACTGGTTGGAGAGCTGTAGCTCTGACTCATCAGGGGGCATGTGGCCAGCCTGTTTATCTCACATAGATTGTAGCAGTCCTCACCTACAGATGATTTTTGGGGGGACAGGCTGATTTAGGAGAGCTGGAGATGATTCAGTAAACAAACCAACAGTAGAACTTTAAGCACTTAGCATTTTGCTGCACCCAAAATGTGTTTACATACACTGCTAAAAAAAAATTAAAGGAACACTTTTTAATCAGCGTATAGCATCAAGTCAATTAAACTCCTGGGATATTGATCTGGTCAGTTAAGTAGCAGAGGGGGTTATTAATCAGTTTCACCTGCTTTGGTGTTAATTAAATAAACAACAGGTGCACTAGATGGGACAAACTCCAAAACAAGAATGGTTTTACAGGTGAAGGCCACTGTCATTTTCTTCTCTACTCATCTTTTCTGACTGTTTTTCACTAGTTTTGCATTTGGCTAGGGTCAGTGTCACTACTGGTAGCATGAGGCGATACCTGCACCCTATAGAGGCTGCACAGGCAGTCTAACTCCTCCAGCACAGTCTGAAGAGCATGGCGGGGATTCCGGGAGACAGGCAGTTACTCTAGGAGGGCTGGACGGGGCTGTAGAAGGTCCTTAACCCATTAGCAGGACCAGTATCTGCTCCTTTGTGCAAGGAGGAACAGGATGAGCACTGCCAGGGCGCTACAAAATGACCTCCAACAGGCCACAGTTGTGAATGTCTCGGACAATACAATCAGAAACAGACTTCATGAGGGTGGCCTGAGGGCCTGACGTCCTCTGTTGGGCCCCGTGCTCACTGCCTGGCACCGTAGAGCTTGACTGGCATTTACCATTGAACACCAGATTTTGGCAGGTCCACCACTGGCACCCTGTTCCTTTTACAGATAAAAGCAGGTTCACCCTGAGCACATGTGACAGATGTGAAAGGGTCTGGAGAAGCTGTGGAAAACATTATGCTGCCTGTAACATTGTTCAGCATGGCTGGTTTGGTGGTGTGTCAGTGATGGTCTTGGAAGGCATATCCATGGAGGAACGCACAGACCTCTACAGGCTAGACAATGGCACCCTGACTGCCATTAGGTATCAGGATGAAATACTTGGACCCATTGTCAGACCCTATGCTGGTGCAGTGGGTCCTGAATTCCTCCTAATGCATAACAATGCCCGGCCTCATGTGGCGAGAGTATGCAGCCAGTTTCTGGAGGAGGAAGGAATTGATACCATTGAATAGCCCCCACGCTCACCTGACCTAAATCCAATAGAACACCTCTGGAACATTATGTTTCAGTCCATCCAATGCTGCCAGGTTGCACATCAGTCTGTTCAGGAGCTAAGTGATGCCCTGGCCCAGATCTGGGAGAAAATACTTCAGGACACCATCCATTGTCACATTAGGAGCACTGTCAGGCATGCATACAAGCACGTGGGGGCCATACAAACTACACAGTACCATTTTGAGCTGCTGTAATGATATTTCAGCAAAATGGACTAGCCTGCTGCATCATTTTTTCACTTTGATTTTCGGGGTGTCTTTGAATTCAGCCCTCTGTAGGTTGATCATTTTCATTTCCATCAAACAATGTGGTATCCTTTCATTCCTAATACATTGCCCAGTCCATATCAGTATAGATATCCAGCATGATATTTTTCCCCATCAAGATCTGATGTGTTTTCAAAGTGTTCCTTTAATTTTTTTGAGCAGTGTATATTTTACTGAGACATCATTTGGGTTAGAAGTGTATGTCAGGGGTTTATTTACTTTCAATGTTTAGCTTTGGTTTAGTTGGGAATGGTTTAGACCTTCTGCTAAGTTTTTGTTACTGTCTGTGTCCCTGCTGGGGTGATCAACCCCTTTATTTGTCTGTGTGACTACTGTTACCAGGAATGGCATGCAAAGGGAAATAAAAAAATGTTCAAATTGCCACCATAACAGTGAGTGTAAGTCAATGGCAACAAGTGTTATGGTAACAAGGATGGGCTTCCCCCTCAGTTTGGTGAGATTTTCTCTTATTTATTGTTGCGTCTACTGACCAGGAAGTGAAGGCTAATCTTTTCAGTAGACCCTAGACGACAAGCAAATAGCCCAATAGAAGTTTTAACTTTTCCCTACTCCCTTTAAAAAATAGAAAAATAATTATTGCTATAAATACACTTCAGATATATTGTCAGACTAGGCAATGAAATAACTAATAGGTAGTTTGTATACTATGTGTGATACACGCAAAGAATAAAAAAGCAAAAAAATTGGGCCCAACAGCATGGGCAAGGAGTTTGCCCCTCCCTCAATTTTATACCTCAAAATAAAAGGCACTGAACCTTTAAATATTTAAACAGGGCCTAGGCAGAAAAAATAGGGCTTAGATGGGAAAGAAAAGTATCAGGTGAAATATTCGGGAAGGTCACGTGATATTATGAAAAGTTCTGGAAAGCAGGGCTCATTATATAGAGGAGCCCCGCTATGGGTCAGCTGCCATTCAGTCTGTGTCACCACGGCGAGCTATCATACTGGGAGTTTGTCGCCGCTGTCATGACCTCGAAGTCCCCAAAGTGCCAAGTTCTCGAGTGGGCGGGAAGCAGTGACAGAGAAGATTGGCTCCAGAGGTGCCATGAGATTGCAGAAGAAGAATAATTGCAGTGGGGACAATGAATGGAGGAAGAGGCAGAAGGAGCCATGGACTCACCGAGCCGCTGCTTGGAGAGAGGAAGACTTCCACTCCGGAGCCCACAGCAGCACCGACAGAACGAGCAGGGGCTGCCGACTCCACCGACCCATTGCCATGTCAAGAGGAGGCGAGGACAAAACCACCGGAGGAGGTGGCTTCAGCTACTGGGAACAGAAGAGCCAGCCACAGGAATCACAAGAAGCGAAGGGTTCTATCCCTGTCGCTGCCCAGAAGAGGAAGAGGGCGGGCCACTCGAAAAGAGCAAATCAGAGGACAGGAGTGGTTGCTGGGCAACAGGAACTACAAATACAGGCAAGTAGTTCAAGAGCTCAGCCCATCAATGGAACCTGGGCAGCAATACAATCAGTGGCCAGCCAAGGTAACAGGGCTGCTTCTTGACAAATGTCAGTGCCAGGTAGTGGACATGGTGAGTTATACAGCTTACTGGATACCATTATGGAGTCAATTTCAAAATTATCCTCTATATGAACACAAATGCTAATTTTACTCCTAAATATGTATCAGTATGGTCTAGCAATGCAACTAATGTAAATTTAGTTGAAAATTGTAGTAACTGTAATTAAGCTTTCAGTTCTAATTGTCTGGATTCTGTTGTGAACATTCCTGGTGCCTCTAATATTACTTTGCATAATTTATCTGTTCCTGAAACGTGTATGAAATAATCACTACTGCACAAGATCTTGCCACTTGGCTATCATCTTTCTAATCAGACAAAGGAAAAGATTTGGAAAGGAGAGTTTATCAATATATTGTCAATACTCCCATCATCCAAAGAATTTACAGTAAAATCTGATAAAAAATCTGAGGAGAAGTCTGAGGATGATAGACTTAGGCCAGTGGCGAGATCATTCTACAACTAGCTTCAGTCTTTCGCAATCTACTCGAGTGTTCTAGGTAAAAGGCATCCAGAATTTTGCTGTGGCCATTTCCAACACCTAGAACATGTATTGGAGGCATACAAGAATTTTGGTGGATTAGGGTGGTACAACTACAACAAATCCTTTAGACAAAAATTGTCAATTTATCCTTCGTTGAAGTGGGGATGAAGGATGTGGGTATTTGGCTTAATTTAACATTACCACAAAAACCTGCATTTTCAAAGCCACATCCTCCATCCTTCATCTCTAATGAAAAACAATGTAAATGGGGTAGTGCATGTAAATATAGGCATGAATGTTCCAACTATTTAGGAACACACCCATAACTTAAGTGCTTTAAAAGGAATACTTTTCAAGGACAAAGGTTTAATGCCACAAAAAGAACGCACACCAGTGATATTGGCAAGCATGCTTCAATGACTGAAAATGTATCCAGACCAGGAGAAAGCCAAGTTTTTAATTGATGGGTCTTCTCAGGGCTTTCCTTACCTATATTTAGTGGGAATGGATGTACAAATGTTAAAAAACTAAATTCTGTAAACTATTCCCACATATTGTCAAAGAAAAATTAAATAAGGAGATAAACGAATGATGGATGGCCAGTTCTTTAAAAGTCCACCTTTTATTAACTTTTGAATGTCTCCACTAAGTGGAGGTGGATAAAATTGATAAACTAATAGCTTCAGTGTCCTATTGTACATTTAAAGAGGCAGTTTTTAAAATCAGGAAATTTGGTAAAGCAGTTTTGCTAAGGTGGATATCAAAGCTGCTTTCCATCTATTGCCTATTGCTCCATTTGCTCATAACTCGTTGGGTATTCATTTTGAGGGAGAGTTTTACTATAAAATGTGCCTTTCCATGGGCTGCTCCATATCTTGTGCCTATTTAAAAAAAATTGCCACCTTTCTAGAATGGGTAATAAAATTTGAGTCAAGATATGAAGGCATCTTGCACTTGGATTACTTCCTATTCATAAGCCCTCCAGGCTCTTTGTTTTTTCTTGCTCCAAAATTTTTTAGCAAGATTGAAATTCATGATATCTGGGTTTCTGAGGAGGAAAACATTTCTGCTTAAAGAATTACAGTCATTGTTAGCATTTGCATCTCTGATATTGCTAGTTTGAAGGGTTTTTGCACGCCATCTATATCTGGCCAATTTAGGTTTTAAATCCCCATTTGCTCATGTCAGACTAACTTCTGAGTTAAAGGAAGATTTGTTAGTTTGGCTAAAAAATTTTGACAGCTATAACGGTCGTTTTTTCAAGATAACTTCATATTTGCAGATTTTGAGCTATTCTCAGATGCAGAATGGGTCTTGCGGTTTCTCGAGGTATGGAAAGCGCATTGGTGCTGTGGTAAATGGTCTATTATATGGGTAAATATGAAAGCTACGAAGAACATTCTATTGGAATTATTTCTTTGGTAGTTGCATTAGATATTTGGGGCAAACAATTTGCCAACAAAAGAAATCTAATAAAAACAGATAATAAAGGAGTTATGTGTGCAGGAAATTGTTTATCATCCAAATTGTTATTAGTAGTTAAATTACTTTTTGGTATTTCTATGTTTGCATTTAAACATTTGATTAAAAGCTAAAGATCTGTCTGGGAAGGATAATCGAACTGCGGATGCTTTATCTTGATTTCAGATATCCAGATTTCGCCAATTACTACCCAACGCCGACTTGAAAGGTTTAGCATGTACGGAGTACCTTTGGGAATTCATTTAGAAATCATCACAGACTATAATATAAAGTCAGTTGCCAACAGTACATGGGCAGAATATTCTGCTGCATGGAACAGATGGATATAATTCTCTAGAGATCCTAATTTCCACTTTAATTCTCCTTCAAAACATACAATACTTCTCTGTGCCCCTAATGCATATGGAGTTGTCTTGTGGCCATATTGTCAAAATTCTAGCAGGAGATTCATTCTGTCTAAAAAATACAAGGTTTGCCTCATTGTACATCTTTTTCTCAATACAACAGGCTCTTAAATGCTACAGAAAGAGTCATTATACCGCTGATACCAGGAGGTCTATTTCAATTGATTTTTTAAAGAGGATTTGTATATTAACTACTGCAGTTTGTTTCTCTGGATTTGAATCTATATTATTTAATATGGCATTAGTGCTAGCTTTCTTTGGCGCACTGCGCGTTTTCGAATTGTTGCCAAGTAATAAGTCATTTCCTGCTGGTCTATTGTTTAAGTATGTTGATATTTTTGATACAGGAATTAGATTGTTTATCCCCTTTTTGAAAACAGATACGATCAGTAAAGGTAAGTGGATTAATTTTCATACATGTCGTGACGAAAATATCTGCCCCTTAGTTCTGGTTAAATACTTGGCCATTAGACCATCTGGTGGTAGCTGCTTTCTTCTTCATGCTGATAGTTCACCTCTTACGAGGTATCAGTTTAATTTTGTTTTGAAAGGATACATGAATAGGTTGGGACTAAAACACTTCAGGGTCACATCCCATTCTTTCAGAATCAGAGCGGCTACTGAGGCTGCAAGAATGAGTCTTGATGATGCTATCATACAAAAGTTGGGCAGATGGGAATCTCAATGTTTTAAAATTTACATTAGACCTGACCTCTCCATTTAATTTATAGGTCATAGAAGAAATATTTGGATCCTGGGACATTCTTTCATATACTGGGCTTATAAAAGAGCTGCACTTTCTTGCTACACAACTAATTTGTCTATGGATCCTGAGAATTCTTAAGAATTATGGAAAGGTATTCCTAGTCTTCATTGTTCTAATTTGTTCATTCAAATTTTCCATGTTGTTTGACGTTTGGCTAAATCCTGACATTCTCATCGTCCACCTTGTAGGGAATGACGTACATGAAGAAAACACTTTGGATCTCATGTTTAAAATGAAGCAGGATATACACAGCTTTAAACTAATGTCCTCGAATACTAGAATTGTGTTTTCAGAAGTAGTTCCTAGACTTTTGTTGTTATGTAACCCAAAATTAAAAAAATATGGAGAAAATTAGGCATAGAATAAACAAAATGATGGAAAAAAATCATGCCTCTTATAGGCAGCTTTTCATACAGACATTTAGATTTGGAGGGAGGTTTTAGTGGTTTATATAGATCAGATGGTGTCCACCTATCTGAATTGGGGTTAGATATCTTTAGCCTGGGATTACAAATCAGTATTGAGATGGCCACATTAATGGATTGGACAGGATTTGAGTGGTCAAGTCCGGCTGGTGGGGACTGGTAGTTATGATTTATGCTTGAGTCCTTTATGACTGAGCACATTTGGATGATGTTATTTTTGATATTTATTTACACCAATAAACATTGTGCACCATAAAATTTGTGCCATAAACTGTATCTGTTTTTATTATTTTTATATTTATAAGTTAGTATTCAGGAGAGGTAATAGGTGTGGCCTGCATTCCCATGAAAAAAAAGAGGGCAAATTTGGGTCGCCCCTCCCTTAATTAAAAAAAACAAAACAAAACTATTTTACCTAAGAATAAATTGTACTATACCTTTAAATATTGAAACAGGGTCTAGGCAGGAAAAATAGGGCTTAGGTGTGAAGGTCACATAATATTCTGGAAAGTTCTGAGTCAGCTGCCAGTGGGTCTGTGTTGGCAAAGCGAGCTCCCCCCCGCTCCCCTTGTCACAAGGCATGGTATGTGGTTTGTCAGTGTCACCCTTTTTATTAAAAGGGGGGACTGGTAGTTATGATGTATGCTATTTATGCTTGAGTCCTTTATGACTGAGCAAATTTGGATTTGCGTTTAATAAAGTTGTACGTTTAATTATTAATAAAATTATCATCAGTATGATGTTGTTATTATAGTTTAGTTAGTATTTGGGAGGGGGAATAGGTGTAGCCTGCATTCCCATAAAAAACAAATAGTAATGGGATAGGTTTAGATTTGGAGTCACAGGGATCAAGAAAAAATAATATAATATATTACATATTATTTTTTTATGGAGTTGAGGGAACTGATTTTCAGGTTTGAGATGGAGATTCACTTAAACCATATGCTGCCCTGTATACACTCAGAAACTATCTTGGGCTTATTCAGTTTCTAGGGTCCCAAATACATTTTTGTTAAGCTGTGGCTGTGACATTCACCACTCACTGCAGGGGAGGGAAATCAATAGTTGTCATTTAAAAACGTATACCAAGAAGATTCACCTGCTGTGAAAAATTTGTGAAAGTCACATTCACAGCAAAGTCACAATGTTTGATAAAAGTCACATACCCCAATGTGTTGAATGCATCTTAGTGTTACAATTCTGCTCACAGGCTTTAACGACAGTAAAAGCACTTCTGATTCTCATTTATCATCATGTTCAGTACATTGATTTTCAGTGTTTCACTACAATAGCTGCCACTATTTATTATCACGTTGTTTTCTCTCATTTACCAGAGGACTCTATAAAGCACTAGTGAAATCAGGCAATTTAGCTTTGTTTAACTTCATTGAAATGCTGCTTTTCTTTAATCAAGCCAAAGTCAAAAGTCAAAGCCATCAACATGGATTTTTGGAAAAAAAATTCTAGCCCAGTAAAGTAAAATAATGTTTTTGGTTGAACTTGATAGACATGTGATTATTTTAACCCATGTGACTAAGTAACTTTGATTTAAAATGAAAGAATAGTTACAAACATTATTAATACATTTCCCACCAAAGAGAGTTGATAAAGTGTTGTGTTGACTGCTTGACAGTTCACCAAATTTCAGAGCTTTCTGACCCGAGTACCTGCCCAGCAGATTGCAAAGTCACTACGTTTTCTTTTATCTAATCTGTTTTTGTGGTTCACTTTTTAAATTAATTTTTTTTTTTACTTCAGAAAAGTAAATTGGTAATAGGCCCTTACTAGTTCAACATGATTTTGTTAAAAGTTTTTTTTACGATTTGTTTTAGTCAGTTCTTTTCCCTGAATATGTCTTAAATATATAAATCATGACTAGTGCTTAAAATATGTCCTATTGTTCAATATAGTCCACAAGGTTTATATGCTCTCCACAAATAAAACTACCACTTGATGAGCGCAACCATCCGCATGTTTCCTGTCTTTACTTCATCGACTTCCACTTCTCCGATTATTGTTGCATTCAAAATGGCAAGATAAACCAAAGGCAAAAACAAAAACAACAAAAAACATGGTATAGTACGTCCCAGAAAATCACAAGCCAACACCTTATTATTGTGCTCACATTTAATAATTCTGAGTGTGCTTTTTAAATCACCCAATGCTATCGGTGCAGACCTTATATAATCTACCTGAAAAATTAAAAAATTTCCTTTGGGGCATGTATTATATATTCCCAAGGATTTTCTTCCCATCGGGTGCTCATACTGATACTTATACTGGGGCTATATCTGCGCTTTCAAATCCAAAATAACCCACCGTTTTCCTCCACAGATGCTCCCAGGTAATATAAGTGGTAATACCATGTAAAATGAATTAAAGAAGGACCATAATGTAGTATTTAAGCAGTTGAAAGCGTTTATTCCACATCAATATGCTTACATGTACAGGAAACTATACACAGCCCACATTCAAGATGGTACTTCCAGTGTTTCTGACGTCACTTTCTGATGCGCTTCGCCAAATGATGTGGAATAAATGCTTTTAACTGCTTAAATACTACACTATGGCCCTATTTACATTCTTTTCACATGGTATTACCACTTATATTGTCTGGGAGCATCTGTGGAGAAATATTGTGGATTTATACTATTATTTAATTCTGTTTTAGTTTTTTTGGTACTACGACACTGAGGATTTTATCAGTATGAGTGCCTAGTGGGAAGAAAACATTCCATTGGGAATTTTATGTTTGGAAAGATAGATTATACAAGGAAATGGTTTCTGTACCAATAGCATTGGGTGATTTAAAAAGCACACTCAGAATTATTAAATGTGAGCACGATAATTAAAGTGTTACTAAACCCAGGACCTGCATTCACTATATCTGGTCTCCCACAGTACACAGAACATGAAAATGCAATCGTTTCAGTAAATATAAACTGCTAAATACCTTTTTTTCATCATCAGTATATAACAGTCTTGTGACTTGTATCAGTGTCTGCTTAAAGCTTGTAGGAGGAGTTTTCATTCTCCCTTGACCCTCTGTCTGGACAGTGTTGATTGGTCCTGTGCTGATCACATGCACTTTCCCAAGAAAAAAAAAAACCCTCAAGCAATACACACCAACCTGAGCATGTGCAGCCTGACTCCTAGTGCTCTGTTCTATACGGAGATGGATTTGAGTCAGTTAAAGAAGAGGAGGATCAGAGAGACAGGATCACACAGCCTTTATACACAATGCAGAGGATTAACTCCTTAGGTTCCACAGTGAGTATAACAAGCATGCTTTTTTGCATACACACACTGATTTTACTGTTGTGGGGTTAGCAACAATTTAAGTATTGCTTTGTGATTTTTTGGGAAGTACTACAGGTGCATCTCATAAAATTAGAGTATCATCAAAAAGTTATTTTATTTCAGTAATTTAATTCAAAAAGTGAAACTTATATATTTTATATAGATGCGTTACACACAGAGTGATATATTTCAGGCATTTCTTTTAATTTTGATGAATATGACTTACAGCTAGTGAAAACCCAAAACTTAGTATCTCAGACCATTAGAATATTACATAAGACCAAATATTTTTTAATACAGAAATTTTGGCTTACTGAAAAGTAAGTCCATGTCCAATATAATATGCACTTCATACTTGGCAAGTGTCCTTTTGCATGAATTACTGCATCAATGAAGTGTGGCATGGAGGCAATCAGCCTGTGGCACTGCTGAGGTGTTATGGAAGCCCAGGTTGTTTTGATAGCGGCCTTTAGCTTGTCTTTGTTCTCATTGTTGGATCTGAGTTTCACTTTTTGAATTGAATTACTGAAATAAACAAACTTTTTGATGATATTCACATTTTTTGGGATACACCTGTATACCATATTTTTGTGTTGTTTTTGTTTTTGCCTTTGGTTTATCTTGCCTTTTTGGATGCAGAAATAATCTGAGGAGAAGTGGAGGTTGATTTAGTAAAGACAAGACACATGCAGATCGTTGTTCTCATCACCAGGCTTTATTCTGACCCATATGTGCGAAGGGTAATTTTATCTGGTGAGAGCATATAAAACCTTGTGGACTATATTGAACATTAGGATATGTTATTTAAGCTTTGGTCTTGATTTATGTGTTCATCTGCCTTGGAGGACATTGTGCTTCCAGATGCTGGAGGCAGCATTTTTCCCTGCAAGCTGTTATAATTTCTAAAATACGCCTATTTAACCATAAGCGTGGCCTTCATGTAAAGGGTAAGCAAAATATCAAGATTTAAAAAAAAAAAAACATAAAAATAAAGCATTCATATTCATATACTGAATACTATAAACATGGCTGTTATCCCCAGAAAGTTACTAGACTACAGTAAAGTAGTAAAGTGGATCTTTAAAGTGCAAGTTCACCCTTGCAACTCCAGCATTCTCCTGGGACCTGTGACGTGTCCCAGGAGGTTCACGGCAGGGAAGGAACTGGGACCACCTAGGTGAAATTGGTACCCGCTTCCTTAAAAAAAAGAAAAGCTGCCCTCAAGTGGAATAGGAAGGATCAGCAGAACTTTCCCTTTTTAGGTGAATTTCTACTTGAATATCTATTGTAGCCTATACTTTAATGTTTGTGATCTTGAGGTTAATGATCTATGCACTGCAACTTACAAATTTCCTTGATAATGTTGTCTGATAGTCAAGAGTAATGCATTTATCCTTATGAGGCCCTTCCGCAAGAATTGTTATGATATAGCAATATAGCATAATGACCCAAAATTAAGCTTCCCAGAGAGCTTTCAGTCCATGCCTGGCCCAAATTACATTCACATCAATAGAAGGCCTGTCAACAAGCTGACAAACTGTATAGTGGATTTTCAATGCACTGATTGGGCCACATATGTATCAGGGATAAAGTGCAGGGCTGGGTAGATTTTAAACAAGGTAGCACAGTGGCTTATTGGTTACCATTACTGTCTGAGTTTAAATCCTGGCCAGGACACTGTTTGCATCGTATTTGCACATCCCCCACTGTGTTTTCATGGGTTTTCCTTCATGCACTCAAGTCTCCTCCGACGCTCCAAAGACATGTTAGTAGGTTAATTGGCTCCTGTATAAATTGTCCCTAGTATGTATGTGAGATAGGGATCTTGGAGTGTAAGCTCATTAAGACCAGGAACTAACAGCACTATTTAAATGCATTTAAAAATGACAACATATGCTGTGTGGTCATGGGTCACATAAAAATGATTGTTGCATTTTACCTATGCTATAGCTAAAGTCTGGGAGGACACCCTGTGGATTCATGCATGAATAGCTAACTTTAGGGAAACAAAAAAATTCCAGAATGCACTGCTTCTTAGATGAGAACTGAACTGATCCTGTACTTAACTGTGCGTAACAATGACATATGCTAATCAACAAAGTTTAAAAAAAAAAAAGGAGTGCAAAAAGGATACACAAAAAACTAATGTGAAAAAAAGGGAAAGATGGATTACATCACAGAGAAACAAACAAACTTACAGAAGTAAACCTGAACATTCAAATGAATTATACCTTTATACAAAAGGGAAGTACTGAGGCTCTGGGCTTAATTTACTAAAGGCAAATAGGTTTTTTAGATTGTAAGGGAATTTTCACTTAGCTTAGTGAATGATGTGTAAATTCACTTTGTAAAGAATATCGAATCACAGTATTTTTGTTTGCGTATGATTGGACGATGGAAGTCATTGAAGCTTTACCCCATTCACTAAGCTAAGGGAAAATGCCTTTGTAAAGTAAAAAATACCTTGCAAAGTAAACAACCTAATAGCCTTAAATAAATCAACCCCTCTGTGTTTTAGCTGACTTTTGAATGGCTAAAAGCAGTAAAATATGCTGTTCTGAGGATGCTATTAAGTAAAAGATGGAAGTTAAAGAGCAAGCTAATCTCCAAATCTGATGATATTTTTTATTCACCTAATTACATTTCATGAGTTATGATTGCCTAGTTTTTCACTCTGTGTGATACTCCACAGATCACACAGGTCAGAATGCAGATAGATGAATAAAACATATGCAAATCACAGGTTCTACGATATTTAGGCATCAACAGAAAAAGACAGAATTCAACTTTAGATTTTAAATTTCAGATGGAGGTAGCAAGCTCGTTCTCGAATTAGTTTTTAACAAGTGTTGTGGAGAAAAAGTCAATGTCTGATCACCATGTTAGGAAAAAACTCAGCTTCAATGTAACATTTTGTATTGACTTGACAAGCAGTAAGCAGGTGCTTAATAAAGGTAACTGCCAGAAATGAAGGCCGACAATGCTATTTCCAATCAGGTAAAATGAGATGTAGCTGTTTAGTAATTAACAAACACAACTATCTGTCAGTCCTGCCACTAAGTGATCGGGATAAGGGCAGGCGTCTCTTTCATTCCCCTTCAGATAAGCAGCTTCCAATCCATCTTGATCTGTTGATAGTAATTGGAGAACCTTGTCAGGAATAGGACTGGATTTATTGATGTGGTTCATAGGATTTGCAGAAACAGCTTTCTGAAGGACACTACACTAAATCATAGTAACTTTTTTCTTTTAGTTTAAAGCTTCTCTATTGGGAATACAAAACACTTCACGTGATTCCCAGGACATCTTTGTTATGGAAATTGTAAACATGTATACTTGAAGTTCATTTATATATTAAGTCATCTGTGCTTGTGACATTTTAGCAGGAAAAAAGGCATTAAAGTTATCAGTTACATCCTTCTAAGAAATGGTGCTTATAAATGATTATGGGCCATAATGTAAGAAAACTCTGCTAAAGGTAACGTTTTCTTACATAGTTAGTCAGTCCATCCAGTTCAACCTATGATATGTGTGTGTGTGTGTTTGATGTTAACCGTACATTGTATACCCCCTTATGTTGTGGTCTTTAAGGGGCCCATCTAATAGTTTTTAAAGCTATCGTTGCTCCCTGCTGATACGACTGCTTGAGGAAGAGAATTCCACATCCTTACTGCTCTGATAGTAAAGAACCCCTTACGTATTTTTAGGGTAAACCATTTTTCCTTTAGTTTTAGTGAGAGGCCACGTGTGTTATTGTATTCCCTTTCTCTGAAAAGTTTGTTCCAGTATTTGTACATTGATATCGTATTCCCCCCTCAAGCGTCTCTTCTCCAGAGAGAATACGTTCAATGCTTGTAGTCTTTCCTCATAGTTGATGCCCTCCATTCCCCTAATTATTTTTGTTGCCCTTCTCTGGACTCTCTCCAGCTCCAGCACATCCTTCCTAAAGACCGGTGCCCTGAACTGGACAGCATACTCCAGATGTGGCCGGACCAGAGTCTTGTAGAGTGGGAGAATAATCTCTTCATTTCTGGAGTGAATCCCCTTTTTTATACATGGCAGTATTTTGTTGGCTTTGCTTGCAGCGGCTTGGCATTGCATGCCACTGCCAATTCTATTGTCCACTAGGACCTCCAAGTCCTTTTCCATCTTAGATTCACCCAGAGTTCCCCCCCCCCCCTAGTGAGTAGCTTGCTTTCGTGTTTCTTCTTCAAAGAAACCAAGCAGCTGGTGTCACTTTTTGCAAATGAATCAATTTACCCCTTAGCATCAGAGCCTCCTGGCCCTTTAAGAGGTTTCTGATACTGGAAGGCGGAGCAGGGTTTCCGATCATGTGACCACCATGATTGGCTGTCAAAGTGGTCACATGATCAGAAAGCTCCCAATCTAAAGTAGCGATTGGAAGCCTTCCGGGTGTGCGTGCACTCTCAGCACAGCTCTGTTTACATTCTGGTACGCATATATGTGGCCACTGGGCATTAAGGCCCACCCGTTGAGAGGCAGTATATATGCATACTACCAGCACAAAGGGGTTAAGTTGTTTGATTGCTATGAGTAATACAAAAATTTGCTTTAAAGTGACTCTGTTGCTATCTAAACTAAAGAAAAAATGATTTCAAAGTTCTTGAACATGAAAATTAACGGTTGGTCATGTTGTCTTCCCCCCACGGCATAGTTTGCTCCCAGATGGGGTGTCCTGGGGTGCCTTACAATACGATGTACTTTGCATTAAATATCTAGAATTGCTTACATTGTTCACATATGTTGGTTATTATTGCTCTGTCATTTTTACTTTTTTGTGGAATTATTTACTGGATCTTACTGTACAGCAGATATTGTTAATTTTTTATTATTGTTCTCTCTGATAGGCTTCAATAAAAAAATATTGAACAAGAAAGGAAAAATGCTGCATGACACAGAAGGCTTTCAAAGCTCATCTGTCCTGCCACCTATGCCACTGATCCTCACTATCTTAAAGACATATCCATGCCATACCCATGCTGATGCTCTGCACCACAAAAATGCAGAGAATTGCAGAGGAGGACCTGGCATCTGACAGATTCTTCAGCAGCAGCATCTTTTCAAGACAGCGAATGTTGATGGCATGGGTGACAGTATTTAAAGTGGAACTAAAGTTCTGCTGTAAGAAACAGCTAATTGGCTGCTGTGCACAGCTGCACCAGATTTTGCACTGTCAGGTTTTAGTAAATCAACCCTAGTGAGCAGGCAGGCTTCTATAGCATGCACAGTTCTGTTTTCAGTGCCGTGCTGGTCTCTGAGTGCCAGGATGACTGGCTCTTGCACATGTGTGAGGTCATCCTGCACCAGCCAATGACCGGCACTCAGAAGAAGATGCCCACACTGGCAAGCGACTATTAGATAGGTGAGTTTCGCTTTAACATTGTTGTTTACTATACTACTTATTTTACAATTTTAGTGAATTCCAAATTGTGCAAAAGAAAAAAACAAAAATTTCTTATCCAATAGGAGCAATCTAAAATGTGACCGCTTGAGTTAAGGGATGCGTCAGCCTTTCTACTGGACTTTACATGCCTCTCCTCATTCTACACTTTCTTCTATCAGCTTTCCTTCCCAATCCATCTGCATGAAGCACACCTGCCTGGCTTCCTGCACCTCCTCCTGCCTTTCCCAAGTTTTAGTATTGCTGTAGAGGGGATTTCAACAGGCTGATACCAAAGCAAATTCAGGTACCTAAAATAGTTTCAAAATTATTTACTAACTGAATAGTGTTGAGCGAACACGGACTGTATTATTCGTGTTCGTACCGAATAATTGGATTTTTTTTACCCGAACACGGACACGGACACTTTACTGTATGTTCGGGTAAAAATCCGTGTTCGGTCGTTTTATTTCCGGGTTTTGCATGCTTTGGCGCTCTTTTCATGGCGGGCTTTCAACAGCCAATCAACAATCGTTTAACTGGTGTGCCTTAAGCCATCCCAGCCATGCCTGCAAATGTCTTAGTAGCTGTGATTGGCCGTCTGAAGCATGTGACCAAGTCTTTATAAGTTCGAGGCAGCCGCCGCAGCAGCGTCATTCTGCTGCTTAGCTAAGGGACAGAGCACACATCAATGTGCTGGCTGCTGATTAGGGAAAGATAGGCAGGAAAAAACCATTTGTGTCCGGATAGAATTGAGGGACAGGTCGGAGTGTTTAGGCAGGGCGAGTTGTAGGCATTTTAGGGATAGAGTCTGCTGAATTATAGGGTCAGTGTCTTCTACAAACTACAATCGATATTGCTGTGTGGGGGGTGGGGTGAATCTGCACTCAATCCTGATCTACGATCTCTTCTCAATCCTGTTAGGGACAGAGTCTGCTGAATTTTAGGGAAACTGTGTTCTACAAACTACAATCGATATTGCTGTGTGGTGTGGGATTGGAGATAGGCAGGTGTCAGTGATCCACATCCATTTTTCTGTGTGTGAGCTGCAGTGAACACAATCTTTTTGGGCTGCAGTGAACACAATCTTTTTGGGCTGCAGTGAACACAATCTTTTTGGGCTGCAGTGAACACAATCTTTTTGGGCTGCAGTGAACACAATCTTTTTGGGGTGCAGTGAACAAAATCTTTTTGGGGTGCAGTGAACACAATCCTTTTTGGTGTGCAGTGAACACAATCTTTGTGGGGTGCAGTGAACAAAATCCTTTGTGGGGTGCAGTGAACACAATCTTTTTGGGGTGCAGTGAACAAAATCCTTTTTGGGGTGCAGTGAACAACATCCTTTTTGGGGTGCAGTGAACACAATCTTTTTGGGGTGCAGTGAACAAAATCCTTTGTGGGGTGCAGTGAACACAATCTTTTTGGGGTGCAGTGAACACAATCTTTTTGGGGTGGAGTGAACAACATCCTTTTTGGGGTGCAGTGAACAAAATCCTTTTTGGGGTGCAGTGAACAAAATCATTTTTGGGGTGCAGTGAACACAATCTTTTTGGGGTGCAGTGAACACAATCTTTGTGGGGTGCAGTGAACACAATCTTTTTGGGGTGGAGTGAACAACATCCTTTTTGGGGTGCAGTGAACAACATCCTTTTTGGGGTGCAGTGAACACAATCTTTTTGGGGTGCAGTGAACACAATCTTTGTGGGGTACAGTGAACAGAATCTTTGTGGGGTGCAGTGAACACAATCTTTGGGGGGTACAGTGAACACAATCTTTTTGGGGTGCAGTGAACACAATCTTTGTGGGGTGCAGTGAACACAATCTTTTTGGGGTGGAGTGAACAAAATCATTTTTGGGGTGCAGTGAACAACATCCTTTTTGGGGTGCAGTGATCAAAATCCTTTTTGGGGTGCAGTGAACACAATCTTTTTGGGGTGCAGTGAACAAAATCCTTTGTGGGGTGCAGTGAACAGAATCTTTGTGGGGTGCAGTGAACACAATCTTTGGGGGGGTACAGTGAACACAATCTTTTTGGGGTGCAGTGAACACAATCTTTGTGGGGTACAGTGAACAGAATCTTTGTGGGGTGCAGTGAACACAATCTTTGGGGGGTACAGTGAACACAATCTTTTTGGGGTGCAGTGAACACAATCTTTGGGGGGTACAGTGAACACAATCTTTTTGGGGTGCAGTGAACACAATCTTTGTGGGGTGCAGTGAACACAATCTTTGGGGGGGTACAGTGAACACAATCTTTTTGGGGTGCAGTGAACAACATCCTTTTAGGGTGCAGTGAACACAATCTTTGTGGGGTGCAGTGAACAACATCCTTTTAGGGTGCAGTGAACACAATCTTTGTGGGGTACAGTGAACAGAATCTTTGTGGGGTGCAGTGAACACAATCTTTGGGGGGTACAGTGAACACAATCTTTGTGAGGTGCAGTGAACACAATCTTTGTGGGGTGCAGTGAACACAATCATTGTGGGGTGCAGTGAACTCAATCTTTGTGGGGTACAGTGAACACAATCTCATACTTCTGAAGATTTGAGGGTGCTGCCTGTTCCATACTCCCCCTACTCCTCATCTAGCCTTTTAGGGGTACAAACAATAGTAATTGGGGCCTAGTGTGGTTGTGCACGTGTGATATACATACACTTTTTTTGGATCATATTTTCTATTCCGCTATTTAATCAAAAACCTTTGGGGATCAGTTAAATTGGGGGATAGTCTGTGTTGGTACGTGTGAGAGAGATCCACCTTTCCAAGTTGTTGGGGTTCATCTCATACTTCTGAAGGTTTGAGGGTGCTGCCTGTTCCATACTCCCCCTACTCCTAGCCTTTTAGGGGTACAAACAATAGTAATTGGGGCCTAGTGTGGTTGTGTACGTGTGATATACATACACTTTTTTTGGATCATATTTTCTATTCCGCTATTTAATCAAAAACCTTTGGGGATCAGTTAAATTGGGGGATAGTCTGTGTTGGTACGTGTGAGAGAGATCCACCTTTACAAGTTGTTGGGGTTCATCTCATACTTCTGAAGGTTTGAGGGTGCTGCCTGTTCCATACCCCCCCTACTCCTCATCTAGCCTTTTAGGGGTACAAACAATAGTAATTGGGGCCTAGTGTGGTTGTGTACGTGTGATATACATACACTTTTTTTGGATCATATTTTCTATTCCGCTATTTAATCAAAAACCTTTGGGGATCAGTTAAATTGGGGGATAGTCTGTGTTGGTACGTGTGAGAGAGATCCACCTTTCCAAGTTGTTGGGGTTCATCTCATACTTCTGAAGGTTTGAGGGTGCTGCCTGTTCCATACTCCCCCTACTCCTCATCTAGCCTTTTAGGGGTACAAACAATAGTAATTGGGGCCCAGTGTGGTTGTGTACGTGCGATATACATACACTTTTTTTGGATCATATTTTCTATTCCGCTATTTAATCAAAAACCTTTGGGGATCAGTTAAATTGGGGGATAGTCTGTGTTGGTACGTGTGAGAGAGATCCACCTTTCCAAGTTGTTGGGGTTCATCTCATACTTCTGAAGGTTTGAGGGTGCTGCCTGTTCCATACTCCCCCTACTCCTCATCTAGCCTTTTAGGGGTACAAACAATAGTAATTGGGGCCCAGTGTGGTTGTGTACGTGTGATATACATACACTTTTTTTGGATCATATTTTCTATTCCGCTATTTAATCAAAAACCTTTGGGGATCAGTTAAATTGGGGGATAGTCTGTGTTGGTACGTGTGAGAGAGATCCACCTTTCCAAGTTGTTGGGGTTCATCTCATACTTCTGAAGGTTTGAGGGTGCTGCCTGTTCCATACTCCCCCTACTCCTAGCCTTTTAGGGGTACAAACAATAGTAATTGGGGCCTAGTGTGGTTGTGTACGTGTGATATACATACACTTTTTTTGGATCATATTTTCTATTCCGCTATTTAATCAAAAACCTTTGGGGATCAGTTAAATTGGGGGATAGTCTGTGTTGGTACGTGTGAGAGAGATCCACCTTTCCAAGTTGTTGGGGTTCATCTCATACTTCTGAAGGTTTGAGGGTGCTGCCTGTTCCATACCCCCCCTACTCCTCATCTAGCCTTTTAGGGGTACAAACAATAGTAATTGGGGCCTAGTGTGGTTGTGTACGTGTGATATACATACACTTTTTTTGGATCATATTTTCTATTCCGCTATTTAATCAAAAACCTTTGGGGATCAGTTAAATTGGGGGATAGTCTGTGTTGGTACGTGTGAGAGAGATCCACCTTTCCAAGTTGTTGGGGTTCATCTCATACTTCTGAAGGTTTGAGGGTGCTGCCTGTTCCATACTCCCCCTACTCCTCATCTAGCCTTTTAGGGGTACAAACAATAGTAATTGGGGCCCAGTGTGGTTGTGTACGTGTGATATACATACACTTTTTTTGGATCATATTTTCTATTCCGCTATTTAATCAAAAACCTTTGGGGATCAGTTAAATTGGGGGATAGTCTGTGTTGGTACGTGTGAGAGAGATCCACCTTTCCAAGTTGTTGGGGTTCATCTCATACTTCTGAAGGTTTGAGGGTGCTGCCTGTTCCATACTCCCCCTACTCCTCATCTAGCCTTTTAGGGGTACAAACAATAGTAATTGGGGCCCAGTGTGGTTGTGTACGTGTGATATACATACACTTTTTTTGGATCATATTTTCTATTCCGCTATTGAATCAAAAACCTTTGGGGATCAGTTAAATTGGGGGATAGTCTGTGTTGGTACGTGTGAGAGAGATCCACCTTTCCAAGTTGTTGGGGTTCATCTCATACTTCTGAAGGTTTGAGGGTGCTGCCTGTTCCATACCCCCCCTACTCCTCATCTAGCCTTTTAGGGGTACAAACAATAGTAATTGGGGCCTAGTGTGGTTGTGTACGTGTGATATACATACACTTTTTTTGGATCATATTTTCTATTCCGCTATTTAATCAAAAACCTTTGGGGATCAGTTAAATTGGGGGATAGTCTGTGTTGGTACGTGTGAGAGAGATCCACCTTTCCAAGTTGTTGGGGTTCATCTCATACTTCTGAAGGTTTGAGGGTGCTGCCTGTTCCATACCCCCCCTACTCCTCATCTAGCCTTTTAGGGGTACAAACAATAGTAATTGGGGCCTAGTGTGGTTGTGTACGTGTGATATACATACACTTTTTTTGGATCATATTTTCTATTCCGCTATTTAATCAAAAACCTTTGGGGATCAGTTAAATTGGGGGATAGTCTGTGTTGGTACGTGTGAGAGAGATCCACCTTTCCAAGTTTTTGGGGTTCATCTCATACTTCTGAAGATTTGAGGGTGCTGCCTGTTCCATACCCCCCCTACTCCTCATCTAGCCTTTTAGGGGTACAAACAATAGTAATTGGGGCCTAGTGTGGTTGTGTACGTGTGATATACATACACTTTTTTTGGATCATATTTTCTATTCCGCTATTTAATCAAAAACCTTTGGGGATCAGTTAAATTGGGGGATAGTCTGTGTTGGTACGTGTGAGAGAGATCCACCTTTCCAAGTTGTTGGGGTTCATCTCATACTTCTGAAGGTTTGAGGGTGCTGCCTGTTCCATACCCCCCCTACTCCTCATCTAGCCTTTTAGGGGTACAAACAATAGTAATTGGGGCCTAGTGTGGTTGTGTACGTGTGATATACATACACTTTTTTTGGATCATATTTTCTATTCCGCTATTTAATCAAAAACCTTTGGGGATCAGTTAAATTGGGGGATAGTCTGTGTTGGTACGTGTGAGAGAGATCCACCTTTCCAAGTTGTTGGGGTTCATCTCATACTTCTGAAGGTTTCAGGGTGCTGCCTGTTCCATACCCCCCCTACTCCTCATCTAGCCTTTTAGGGGTACAAACAATAGTAATTGGGGCCTAGTGTGGTTGTGTACGTGTGATATACATACACTTTTTTTGGATCATATTTTCTATTCCGCTATTTAATCAAAAACCTTTGGGGATCAGTTAAATTGGGGGATAGTCTGTGTTGGTACGTGTGAGAGAGATCCACCTTTCCAAGTTGTTGGGGTTCATCTCATACTTCTGAAGGTTTGAGGGTGCTGCCTGTTCCATACTCCCCCTACTCCTCATCTAGCCTTTTAGGGGTACAAACAATAGTAATTGGGGCCTAGTGTGGTTGTGTACGTGTGATATACATACACTTTTTTTGGATCATATTTTCTATTCCGCTATTTAATCAAAAACCTTTGGGGATCAGTTAAATTGGGGGATAGTCTGTGTTGGTACGTGTGAGAGAGATCCACCTTTCCAAGTTGTTGGGGTTCATCTCATACTTCTGAAGGTTTGAGGGTGCTGCCTGTTCCATACTCCCCCTACTCCTAGCCTTTTAGGGGTACAAACAATAGTAATTGGGGCCTAGTGTGGTTGTGTACGTGTGATATACATACACTTTTTTTGGATCATATTTTCTATTCCGCTATTTAATCAAAAACCTTTGGGGATCAGTTAAATTGGGGGATAGTCTGTGTTGGTACGTGTGAGAGAGATCCACCTTTCCAAGTTTTTGGGGTTCATCTCATACTTCTGAAGGTTTGAGGGTGCTGCCTGTTCCATACCCCCCCTACTCCTCATCTAGCCTTTTAGGGGTACAAACAATAGTAATTGGGGCCTAGTGTGGTTGTGTACGTGTGATATACATACACTTTTTTTGGATCATATTTTCTATTCCGCTATTTAATCAAAAACCTTTGGGGATCAGTTAAATTGGGGGATAGTCTGTGTTGGTACGTGTGAGAGAGATCCACCTTTCCAAGTTGTTGGGGTTCATCTCATACTTCTGAAGGTTTGAGGGTGCTGCCTGTTCCATACCCCCCCTACTCCTCATCTAGCCTTTTAGGGGTACAAACAATAGTAATTGGGGCCTAGTGTGGTTGTGTACGTGTGATATACATACACTTTTTTTGGATCATATTTTCTATTCCGCTATTTAATCAAAAACCTTTGGGGATCAGTTAAATTGGGGGATAGTCTGTGTTGGTACGTGTGAGAGAGATCCACCTTTCCAAGTTTTTGGGGTTCATCTCATACTTCTGAAGATTTGAGGGTGCTGCCTGTTCCATACCCCCCCTACTCCTCATCTAGCCTTTTAGGGGTACAAACAATAGTAATTGGGGCCTAGTGTGGTTGTGTACGTGTGATATACATACACTTTTTTTGGATCATATTTTCTATTCCGCTATTTAATCAAAAACCTTTGGGGATCAGTTAAATTGGGGGATAGTCTGTGTTGGTACGTGTGAGAGAGATCCACCTTTCCAAGTTGTTGGGGTTCATCTCATACTTCTGAAGGTTTGAGGGTGCTGCCTGTTCCATACCCCCCCTACTCCTCATCTAGCCTTTTAGGGGTACAAACAATAGTAATTGGGGCCTAGTGTGGTTGTGTACGTGTGATATACATACACTTTTTTTGGATCATATTTTCTATTCCGCTATTTAATCAAAAACCTTTGGGGATCAGTTAAATTGGGGGATAGTCTGTGTTGGTACGTGTGAGAGAGATCCACCTTTCCAAGTTGTTGGGGTTCATCTCATACTTCTGAAGGTTTGAGGGTGCTGCCTGTTCCATACTCCCCCTACTCCTCATCTAGCCTTTTAGGGGTACAAACAATAGTAATTGGGGCCTAGTGTGGTTGTGTACGTGTGATATACATACACTTTTTTTGGATCATATTTTCTATTCCGCTATTTAATCAAAAACCTTTGGGGATCAGTTAAATTGGGGGATAGTCTGTGTTGGTACGTGTGAGAGAGATCCACCTTTCCAAGTTGTTGGGGTTCATCTCATACTTCTGAAGGTTTGAGGGTGCTGCCTGTTCCATACTCCCCCTACTCCTAGCCTTTTAGGGGTACAAACAATAGTAATTGGGGCCTAGTGTGGTTGTGTACGTGTGATATACATACACTTTTTTTGGATCATATTTTCTATTCCGCTATTTAATCAAAAACCTTTGGGGATCAGTTAAATTGGGGGATAGTCTGTGTTGGTACGTGTGAGAGAGATCCACCTTTCCAAGTTGTTGGGGTTCATCTCATACTTCTGAAGGTTTGAGGGTGCTGCCTGTTCCATACCCCCCCTACTCCTCATCTAGCCTTTTAGGGGTACAAACAATAGTAATTGGGGCCTAGTGTGGTTGTGTACGTGTGATATACATACACTTTTTTTGGATCATATTTTCTATTCCGCTATTTAATCAAAAACCTTTGGGGATCAGTTAAATTGGGGGATAGTCTGTGTTGGTACGTGTGAGAGAGATCCACCTTTCCAAGTTGTTGGGGTTCATCTCATACTTCTGAAGGTTTGAGGGTGCTGCCTGTTCCATACTCCCCCTACTCCTCATCTAGCCTTTTAGGGGTACAAACAATAGTAATTGGGGCCCAGTGTGGTTGTGTACGTGTGATATACATACACTTTTTTTGGATCATATTTTCTATTCCGCTATTTAATCAAAAACCTTTGGGGATCAGTTAAATTGGGGGATAGTCTGTGTTGGTACGTGTGAGAGAGATCCACCTTTCCAAGTTGTTGGGGTTCATCTCATACTTCTGAAGGTTTGAGGGTGCTGCCTGTTCCATACTCCCCCTACTCCTTATCTAGCCTTTTAGGGGTACAAACAATAGTAATTGGGGCCTAGTGTGGTTGTGTACGTGTGATATACATACACTTTTTTTGGATCATATTTTCTATTCCGCTCTTTAATCAAAAACCTTTGGGGATCAGTTAAATTGGGGGATAGTCTGTGTTGGTACGTGTGAGAGAGATCCACCTTTCCAAGTTTTTGGGGTTCATCTCATACTTCTGAAGATTTGAGGGTGCTGCCTGTTCCATACCCCCCCTACTCCTCATCTAGCCTTTTAGGGGTACAAACAATAGTAATTGGGGCCTAGTGTGGTTGTGTACGTGTGATATACATACACTTTTTTTGGATCATATTTTCTATTCCGCTATTTAATCAAAAACCTTTGGGGATCAGTTAAATTGGGGGATAGTCTGTGTTGGTACGTGTGAGAGAGATCCACCTTTCCAAGTTGTTGGGGTTCATCTCATACTTCTGAAGATTTGAGGGTGCTGCCTGTTCCATACTTCTCCTCCTACTGCTCAACCATCCTTTTAGGGGTACAAACAATAGTAGTTGGGGCCTAGTGTGGTGGTGTACGTGCGAGATACATACACTTTCTTTTTGATCATATTTTCTATTCCGCTATTCAATTAAAACCTTTGGGGATCAATTCAATTGCGAGATAGTCTGTGTCGGTACGTGTGAGATCCACCTTTCCAAGTTGTTGGGGTTCATCTCATACTTCTGAAGATTTGAGGGTGCTGCCTGTTCCATACTCCTGCTCCTACTGCTCAACCATCCTTTTAGGGGTACAAACAATAGTAATTGGGGCCTAGTGTGGTTGTGTACGTGCGAGATACATACACTTTTTTTGATCATATTTCCTATTCCGCTATTCAATAAAAACCTTTGAGGATCAATTGAATTGCGGGATAGTCTGTGTCGGTACGTGTGAGATCCACCTTTCCAAGTTTTTGGGGTTCATCTCATACTTCTGAAGATTTGAGGGTGCTGCCTGTTCCATACTCCTCCTCCTACTCCTCATCCATCCTTTTAGGGGTACAAACAATAGTAATTGGGGCCTAGTGTGGTTGTGTACGTGCGAGATACATACACTTTTTTTGATCATATTTCCTATTCCGCTATTCAATAAAAACCTTTGAGGATCAATTGAATTGCGGGATAGTCTGTGTCGGTACGTGTGAGATCCACCTTTCCAAGTTTTTGGGGTTCATCTCATACTTCTGAAGATTTGAGGGTGCTGTCTGTTCCATACTCCTCCTACTCCTCATCCATCCTTTTAGGGGTAGAAACAATAGTAATTGGGGCCTAGTGTGGTTGTGTACGTGTGATATACATACACTTTTTTTGGATCATATTTTCTATTCCGCTATTTAATCAAAAACCTTTGGGGATCAGTTAAATTGGGGGATAGTCTGTGTTGGTACGTGTGAGAGAGATCCACCTTTCCAAGTTGTTGGGGTTCATCTCATACTTCTGAAGGTTTGAGGGTGCTGCCTGTTCCATACCCCCCCTACTCCTCATCTAGCCTTTTAGGGGTACAAACAATAGTAATTGGGGCCTAGTGTGGTTGTGTACGTGTGATATACATACACTTTTTTTGGATCATATTTTCTATTCCGCTATTTAATCAAAAACCTTTGGGGATCAGTTAAATTGGGGGATAGTCTGTGTTGGTACGTGTGAGAGAGATCCACCTTTCCAAGTTTTTGGGGTTCATCTCATACTTCTGAAGATTTGAGGGTGCTGCCTGTTCCATACTCCTCCTCCTACTGCTCAACCATCCTTTTAGGGGTACAAACAATAGTAGTTGGGGCCTAGTGTGGTGGTGTACGTGCGAGATACATACACTTTCTTTTTGATCATATTTTCTATTCCGCTATTCAATTAAAACCTTTGGGGATCAATTCAATTGCGAGATAGTCTGTGTCGGTACGTGTGAGATCCACCTTTCCAAGTTGTTGGGGTTCATCTCATACTTCTGAAGATTTGAGGGTGCTGCCTGTTCCATACTCCTGCTCCTACTGCTCAACCATCCTTTTAGGGGTACAAACAATAGTAATTGGGGCCTAGTGTGGTTGTGTACGTGCGAGATACATACACTTTTTTTGATCATATTTCCTATTCCGCTATTCAATAAAAACCTTTGAGGATCAATTGAATTGCGGGATAGTCTGTGTCGGTACGTGTGAGATCCACCTTTCCAAGTTTTTGGGGTTCATCTCATACTTCTGAAGATTTGAGGGTGCTGCCTGTTCCATACTCCTCCTCCTACTCCTCATCCATCCTTTTAGGGGTACAAACAATAGTAATTGGGGCCTAGTGTGGTTGTGTACGTGCGAGATACATACACTTTTTTTGATCATATTTCCTATTCCGCTATTCAATAAAAACCTTTGAGGATCAATTGAATTGCGGGATAGTCTGTGTCGGTACGTGTGAGATCCACCTTTCCAAGTTTTTGGGGTTCATCTCATACTTCTGAAGATTTGAGGGTGCTGTCTGTTCCATACTCCTCCTACTCCTCATCCATCCTTTTAGGGGTAGAAACAATAGTAATTGGGGCCTAGTGTGGTTTTGTACGTGCGAGATACATACACTTTTTTGGATCATATTTCCTATTCCGCTATTCAATAAAAACCTTTCTAGGGCAAGATCTTAAATTACAGAAATATGAGGAGACCGTCAAATAAGGGCCGTGGCCTGGGTCGTGGTGCTGCTGGTAGAGCTCCTGTTGCAAGGAGAGGACGTGGTCGATCTGTGCCAGCTACACGCACAAGTGAAACACCTTCCTCAAGTGTGAGTAGGCGACAGAACCTGCATCAGTATTTGGTAGGGCATCAAACGCCCCTAGAAGTGATGAGGCCAGAACAAGTTGAGGCGATAGTAGATTGGTTTGCTGCTGACAGTGCCTCCAGTTCCTTCACATTGTCTCCCACCCAGTCTACTGCAGAAAGGTCAGAGTTGGCACCTGCAGCCAATGTCCAACCGTCTTTCACCTCACCCCCTTGCAAATCAGGCCAGCAGTCTGAGCCCCAAGCCATACAGCAGTCTCTTATTCTTTTTGAGGACTCTGTCAGCAGGGTTTCCCAGGGCCATCCACCTAGCCCTGCCCCAGAAGTGGAAGAGATTGAGTGCAGCGATGCCCAACCACTTATTTCTCAAGATGAGTACATGCAAGGATCATCGCAGCACGTCTCCGATGATGACGAAACGCAGGTGCCAACTGCTGCGGCGTTCAGCATTGTGGAGACCGACAAGGAGGGCAGGGGTGAAGACTGGGTGGAAGATGATGTGGAGGACGATGAGGTCCTCGACCCCACATGGAATGAACGTCATGCAGGTGACCTGAGTAGTTTGGAGGAAGAGGCGGTGGTCGCACAGAGCCACCAGCACAGCAGAAGAGGGAGCAGGGTGCAGAAGCGGAGCGGCCGTGCCCTAGACACTACGCCCGCTACTGCCCAACGCAGCAAGGGAACGAGCGCACCAAAGTCAGCTCAAAGGAGTTCTCTAGCGTGGAAGTTCTTTAGAAAATGTGCTGATGACAGGACACGAGTGGTTTGCACCCTGTGCAATCAGAGCTTGAAGCGAGGCATAAACCTTCTCAACCTGAGCACAACCTGCATGATCAGGCATCTAAGTGCAAAGCACGAGCTGCAGTGGAGTACACACCTTCAAAACCAAGAAACGTCTCTGGCTCATCCTGCTTCCTCTTCTGCTGCAGTCTCGGCCGCTCCAGCCACATCTGTAGTGATACCGGCACCTGCCACCCCGCAAACAGACGATCTGTCAGCAACACCACCACCTGGGTCACCAACAACCATCTCCACAATGTCCCGTGGAAGCGTTCAGCTTTCCATCTCCCAAACACTTGAGAGGAAGAGGAAGTACCCCCCTACCCACCCGCGATCCCTGGCCCTGAATGCCAGCATTTCAAAATTATTGGCCTTTGAAATGCTGTCATTCCGTCTGGTGGAGACGCACAGTTTTAAAAACCTTATGTCGGTGGCTGTCCCACAGTACGTTGTGCCCAGCCGCCACTACTTTTCCAGGCAAGCCATCCCTTCCCTGCACAACCAAGTGGGGGAAAATATCAGGTGTGCACTGCGCAACGCCATCTGTGCCAAGGTCCACCTAACTACGGATACGTGGACCAGTAAGCACGGTCAGGGGCGTTATATCTCCCTAACGGCACACTGGGTAAATGCAGTGGCGGATGGGCCTGAGGCGGATAGCAATTTGGCGCATGTCCTTCCACCACCGAGGATTGCAGGGCGCTTCAGTTTGCCTCCTGTTCCTAACTCCTCCTACTCCGCTTCCTCATCCTCTACCGCCTCCTCATCCGGACAGCGTAACACCTTCACCACCAACTTCAGCACGGCCAGGGGTAAACGACAGCAGGCAGTTTTACAACTTGCCTGTTTGGGGGACAAACCACACACCGCGCAGGAGTTGTGGAGGAGCATGGAACAGCAGACAAATGAGTGGTTGCTGCCAGCGAGCCTCAAGCCCGGCCTGGTGGTGTGCGATAACGGGCGAAATCTCATAGCAGCTCTGGGCCTAGCCGGTTTGACGCACATCCCTTGCCTGGCGCATGTGCTGAATTTGGTGGTGCAGAGGTTCCTTAAAAACTACCCCGATATGTCAGAGCTGCTGCAGAAAGTGTGGGCCGTTTGTGCGCACTTTCGGCGTTCTCACCCTGCTGCTGCTCGCCTGGCAGCGCTGCAGCGTAACTTCGGCCTTCCCGCTCACCGCCTCATATGTGACGTGCCCACAAGGTGGAACTCCACCTTGCACATGCTGGAAAGACTGTGCGAGCAGCAGCAGGCCATAGTGGAGTTTCAGCTGCAGCACGCACGCGTGAGTCGCTCTGCGGAACAGCACCACTTCACCACCAATAACTGGGCCTCCATGCGAGACCTGTGTACCTTGTTGCGCTGTTTTGAGTACTCCACCAACATGGCCAGTGGCAATGACGCCGTTCTCAGCTTAACTATCCCACTTCTATGCCTCCTTGAAAAAACAATTCGGGCGATGATGGAAGAGGATGTGGCACAGGATGAGGAGGAGGAGGAGGATGAAGAGGTAACATTTCCAAGGCTTTCAGGGCAGTCATTCGCAAGGGGCTCCGAGGGTGGGTTCCTGCACACGCAAACGCCAGGGACGCAATTGTCCAGCAGGGGCACAGTTCTGGAGGATGAGGAGGATGAGGAGGAGGAGGAGCTGGAGGAGGAGATGGAACCATGTTCACAGCAGGGTGGCACCCAGGCCAGCTCATGGCCATCACTGGTGCGTGGCTGGGGGGATACAGAGGACACGGACGATACACCTCCCACAGAGGACAGCCTTTCGTTGCCTCTGGGCAGCCTGGCACACATGAGCGATTACATGCTGCAGTGTCTCCACAACGACCGCCGAGTTGCCCACATTCTAACTTGTGCTGATTACTGGGTGGCCACGCTGCTGGATCCCCGTTACAAGGACAACGTACCGTCCTTAATTCACTCACTGGAGCGCGATCGCAAGATGCGCGAGTACAAGCGCACGCTGGTAGACGCCATGCTGCTGGCATTCCCATCTGACAGCGGGGCCACAGTGGAAGCACAAGGCAGAGGAGGAGGAGGAGGAGGTCGCCAACGCAACCAGGGCACCGCCAGCACCTCAGAAGGCAGGGTTAGCATGGCCGAAATGTGGAAAAGCTTTGTCAGCACGCCACAACAAACAGCAGCACCAGCAGCTCAGATGGAACGTCTTAGCAGGAGGCAGCATTTTACCAACATGGTGGAGCAGTATGTGTGCACACGCCTACATGTAGTGAATGACGGGTCTGCCCCCTTCAACTTCTGGGTCTCCAAATTGGGCACATGGCCTGAGCTTGCAGTTTACGCCTTGGAGGTGCTGGCGTGCCCTGCAGCCAGTGTATTATCTGAACGGGTATTTAGCACGGCTGGGGGCGTTATAACAGACAAGCGCAGCCGCCTGTCCAGAGACAATGTGGACAAGCTCACGTTCATTAAAATGAACCAGGCATGGATCCCACGGGACTTTTCCGTACCTTATGCAGAATAGCAATGGATACCGACCTTACCCACCCATTGTTCCATTTTTGCTCTTTCTCACTCTTTTGGGGTGTACCCTCATTTAAAATTTTTGAAAAGAAGCAGTGTTGGCTACCTCGTCCTCCTCCTCAGGGCCAGATTAATGTAGGGGCTATTGGAGCTGCAGCTCCAGGCCCCTACCTTTTATATAGGCCCCGGGTTGGCCATATTCACTGTTACCGCTCTTCTGTCACTTGTAAACACAGAAGTCTGGCTTCTATGCTCGCTTCCCCAGGCAGCACCCTCAGAACCTCCCCACACAGCGTGAAGGCCGGACAAGGAGGGACAGTTGGCGATGCATGGATGTGTTTATGGGCTTCAGAGACAGCATCCCATGTTGAATTAGGCATGCATGGCTGCACCCTTCCTCCTCTGGGTGCATGGCAAGGCACGGCCCTTAAGGCCCTTCAAAATCCTCAGCACCAAGCCCATGATGCTGTTAATCCGGCCCTGGTCCTCCTCCACCGCCGCTTCCACCTACACCGCCCATAGGTGTGCGCAGCCTATTGCATTAAGGTGTGCACCCCAAAGTTGAAATACACATGCATGTGTTTGCCAGCAGGGAGAGTAATGTATCGGGGCCATGTACCTGTAGGCAAGGAGAAATAGAGCAGAGCAGGTCCCAGGGAGATCTTTCCCATCTCCTCACTGGCAATGCTATGTGCCCTAGGTGATTAGGGTGTGCCCAGGCACACCCAGCACACCCTGTGCGCACGCCTATGTCACCGCCACATCCACCACCACCTCAACCTCCCTCCTACTCCATATGGGCCTCGTCCTTCAGAGATGAAGAAGAACATTGTTTTATTTTTCTGTTTTTTTTTGTTGTTTTAAGTTATTTCCCTATCCACATTTGTTTGCAGAGCACTTGCCATGCTCTTAATTACGTTTTGCTGCCATTTGCAGCACTCTAGCCCTTTCCTTTGGTGTTTTAGAGCCATTTTAGTGCCTTAAAGTTCGGGTCCCCATTGACTTCAATGGGGTTCGGTGTCCGGGAAAAGTTCGGTAAAAGTCCGGGACACGGACCCGGACTTTTTTTTAAAGTTCGGCCGAACCCGTCGAACACGGACATCTAGGTGTCCGCTCAACCCTATAACTGAATAATGAATACAGAGCTGCATTACTTTGTACCTTTTACATATGCCTGGAGTTCAGCTTTTACTTACAGTTTTATTTTGTTTGGTAGACCACTTTTTATATTAGTAATATCAACGTGAAGGCTTTCCACAATCTTAACAATAAGACCGAATTTGCTTTAACCTTCTTTGCCCTATGAGCGGCCATAACATGACATTCCAGAATCGTGACTCTACCTGTCTGGGAGTGTGCAGAAGTTCCTGGGCCACGGAGGTGGCTACAACAGCCTTGTTATTTGCTGTGCTGGGCTGAAGGTAGAGTGACAGTCCGGAGACAAGTTGCACTCCGATGTCTGTTATTGTCACTTTGTCATCCAGCACTGTCACCGTCTTTTCTGCTAGGATGGAATCGGAGAGAGGGGACATCACCTACAATGCACAAAGAGACTGATTTAATAACAAGCAGCATTATCCATTATTTATAGATTCCTTCCCACTGAGCTAAAATAAACAGAAATCAGTATTTTCTTTGGCACTGTCTTATTATACAGTAATGAAAAATAGCAAATAATTTACATATAGCTCCATTTTTTCTATTTTCAAGAAAGTTCAGAAAATATTTACTGTGAACATTTTTAAGTGATATGAATTTCTAATCAACAGAACCTAACAATGCTATCCTTAGATAAAAAAATAATAATGATAAATTAGTTGGTGCTGTTTGGCTAATTTCCCTAAGTGGCTTTATTTTATTTTTGGTCATTTTCTCACCTAATAACCTTTATATGCTATAGGAACGGTATCATAAGTGTGGCATCTGGATATGTTATTTACTGGCTGACTAGCTATCCTCCACTTTTTTAGATGGCAATGAATTGTTATTTATGATATCAAATAGTGATACATTAGTTATCCTGAGCTAGTGTTGTTTTCCTCTGTAAAAAGCAATGTTCCTAAACCTAATATAGTTGGCTGTATCTGGGCAGATTGGACAGGCTTTATTATCTGTTCCAGTGGTTTAAACTGCTGAAGTTGGAGATGGAGATACAAGCTACTGAAAACATTTTCTTCTGGTAAGATTGATTACTAAGGTCTGTACGAGCTTTTCTCTAATTAACCATTTGCCGACTGCCTGCAGTACATATACTGCGGCAGGTCGGGTCTATTGCGCGAAATGACGTACCTGTATGTCATTTCATGCAATAGCCAGTGGGGCCAGAGGGGGGAGCCAATCATCAGGCGACCGCTGGCCACCCGCGATCACTCCCCAGAGAGACAGAACGGTGGTCAGCCGATGTGAACAAGGCAGACCACCCTTCTGTCACAGTTGAACACAGGGATCCTGCGTTCCTGCTATTTAGGAACACGGATCTCTATTGTCATCTAAGGAGTCTATCCCCCACATCATTAGAAAGCATCCCCTAAGGACACACTTAAATCTTTGATCACCCCTGGTGTTTACACCTTCCCTGCCAGTGTCATTTTATTAAAGGCAAGATAGTAAAAACATCATACGAAAATGCAGTACATATACTGTGGCAGGTCGGCTCTATTGCAAGAAATGACGTACCTGTACGTCATTTCATGCAATAGCCAGTGGGGCCAGAGGGGGGAGCCTATCAGCAGGCGTCCGCTGGCCACCCACAATCACTCCCCAGAGAGACAGAACGGCGGTCAGCCGATGTGAACAAGGCAGACTACCGTTCTTTCACAGATGAACACAGGGATCCTGCGTTCCTGCTATTTAGGAACACGGATCTCTATGTTCATCCTGGGAGTCCATCCCCCATATCATTAGAAAGCATCCCCTAGGGACACACTTAAATCTTTGATCATCCCTGGTGTTTACCCCTTCCCTGCCAGTGTCATTTTATTAAAGGCAAGATAGTAAAAACATCATACAAAAATGCAGTATCTAGAAGGTGTATTACAGCACATCCTATAATGCGATTGATCAACGCGTTTCTTCTGTACTTTGGGCTTCCTCCGCAGGCTTTCTCAAAGTGTATATATATATATATATATATATATATATATATATACATATACATATATATATATATATATATATATATATATATATATATATATATATATATATACATTTTTACTATCTTGCCCTTAATAACATTTATATTTTTATAATTTGTATTTTATCCAATTGATATTTTTGGCCACATTAAAATCTCAGCACCTCGTCTACAGGATTCATCTGTAAGACTTGGTTTGCTTTTGCTCTTTTTTTGTTTATAGCGCAAAAAATAAAAAAACGCAGAGGTGATCAAATACCACCAAAAGAGCGTTCTATTTGTGGGGAAAAAAAGGACAACAATTTTTTTTGGGTATAGCGTCGCACCACCGCACAATTGTCAGTTAAATTAACGCAGTGCCAAATGGCAAAAAATGGCCCGGTCATTAGGGGGTAAAACCTTTCGATCCAGAAGTGGTTAACTTTGCCTTATGCACACATGTGCAATCACTTTTTTTTATTAAAATCCTTTTTTGTTAAATACAGTACAAGAAGTTCCCCTATTCTATATTTTTGGTGTGCTTCTTTAAAAAAAATCACCTTGCATACCTGTATTGTTGTCATTCCAACCTCCCGCCCAATTAGCAGTCTTCCATCTTGTAGTTTTGCAATATGAGGCTCCTCTAGTTTTATGAAATCTGTCACCAGATCTGTCACATCAAACTGCCAATCAGAATTCAACAGAAAAACAAGCTGTCCAAGAGGGCCAGGGTCTTCAGCTACAAACTGAGTAAGAACCCGAACCATTGCATGTTGGTACTGAAGTGAACAACCTCTTCCCCTGCGCTCATCTTCATCGTCATCATCGCTGTCTCTCGTCGGCCTGCAGAATTACATTTTAATTATTACAATTACGCATTGCTGTACTGACCAACAATCAGAAAAAAATATGCTCATGAATCTAGGACAATTCCCTTTAGATTTGACAAATGTACAAAATCTGTCTTTAAATATTTATAAATCATGAAACAATTACACTCATTATTTAGATTATGTTAAATGTGTACTCTGCATGGTATATATTGTTTTGATCCTCTATTGGGTGTTCATAAATTATTTATTGGTGTGTCTTGCATATTTAAGGGCTTGTGTAGACAGGCAAATGCAAGATGCTTTGAGGTGCATGCAGATTGCATTTGAGGTACATTTAAGTAAATTTGAGTAAATTCTGATATTGTTTTGAGCTGCTTTTGCATCCCTATTGCATTCCTTCTAAATACTAGAATACCATTGCAGTTTATATGCACTGGTTATTTTCACTAAAGATTTATGGATGAAGTGATTTTGTTTTTAAATAAATGAGAGAAAAATGTGAATCATCATCAGGAAAAAGATCTATTTTATTATATAGCCATAAAAAAGTCCCCTCTTTCATTTCTGTCTGTCCCCAGTAAAGATTACAAAACCAAGTGTGACATGAAATCTATATGTTTACTGTGTATGTGTGATCTGATTGATACAAGATGCTCAAGAACATAGGCAGACAAACCTCCTGTTGAAAATAATAGGCACTCTCCATCCTTTAATCTGGCTGAGTTCAGTGTCAGAGATATCTATCTGAAGAGGCAGTCGGGGAACCCAGATGGTAATCTGCAGAGGTGCACTCAGATATTGGTATGTAAAGTTCACCATCACGTCAACCTTGCCCTTCATTTCCTTCCCATTGACAAACACATAGTCACATCTTTCTGAAACCTGAACAACAAAGCAATATTCAGAAGGTTGACAGTAATAAGTGTTGCCTTATTTTGTTACAGCTATGTATCTACTGTTCATACTGTATTTATTAAAAAAAAAAAACAAGTCTGTGTGGTTTTATCAAAGAAGTATAGAACATGTGCATTAAAGTTGGTATGCTGGAGATTCCACTAGACATCGTGAAGTGAGATCAAGCAAACCTTTTCACTTTAAACCTCCAATCCTGTTAAGAGAATATGAAGGTTCTTTCAACACAGGCCTAGAAAGTTTCTATGCAATTATCTTTTTCTAGATGAATGTTCTTTATACAGTATCACATTTGTAACAAAACTGTGCATATATAAACACTTGACCTATTGTTCTTCCATTATCTCATTAAAAGACCACAATGAGCCATAGAATGACACTGCATTTGATACGCTCCGTCATATTTAGATATTTGTTTGTTTGCAAATATGTCAACTTTAAATTTAACTTTAGCATTAAACTCAAAAAGCAAGCATTTATTATATTGCAGCTTACCATTTGCTAGATGTAATGGCTGCATTAGATTCCTTTTTTAAGGCTGTCTTTCTTTTTTTATTTTTCAACAGAATAAGCTGTTCCACAGATGAAACAATTCAATGGTTGAAACAAACCATTTACCATTGGTAGGGGTGTTTACATTGATCAGCTTTATCTCAAAAGGTAAAAAAACGGTTTGCTGTAACTGTTTGGAAAGTATTAGCTGGAGCTTTGGTTGTTAGTTTATCTAAATCTGCGCTCCAAAGCTGTCTCTGTTGCTCCTTCATTGACTGTGTGTAGGCTCTAATCACAGGAGGTGTGTTTGGCCAGCCATACACTTTTCAAACCATTAATGGGCAGGCTGAATGTACCAAGTTGATTGATCAACTTGGGCACAACCAGCCTGCCGGATTCTCTTGAAATTGTCACTAGCAGCTGCTGGAGCCGCTAGCGATATTTGCTGTCTGACAATTCCCCAGCAGGAGGGATTCCCCCATCAACACTGTCTGTGTTGATGGCGTAATCGAGCAAATTCGCTCCGCGTATGGCCAGTCTTACTGGCCAGATCACCTGGTAAAGACAGAAGGAAAAAACCTTAAAAAGAAACTTACTGCAGCCACCACCATGATTGGTAAGCTACATTATAGTACATGATTGGTTTTGGGCTTAATACCACTTTAATATTTTCCCGCTTATATTGGGTGTAGAATGGTATGGCGTGGTGCTTAAATTGTTAATTCAGATGTTATAAAGGCTCTGTCCTTCTGTCTACAGCAGGGATATTGAATTAAAAGTATTGTCCTCTGCCCCCTTAACATCGCCTCCTCCCCACAGTACTGTTCTCTGCCCCCCTTCACCTCACCCCCCCCTCACAGTAGTGTCCTCTGTCCCCACTCGCATCACCCACAGTAATGTCTATTACCCCCCCTTCACATCACTCCCCCATGGCAGTGTCCTCTTCTCCTATTACAGTCCGGCCCCATCCACAGTGGTGTCCTCTTTCCCCCTCACAGCTCTGCCCTCCCCCATAGCATTGTCCTCTGCATGCCCCTTCACATCACAGACCCCCCCGTCTCTGCCCTCACTTCACAGCACAGCCCCCCACAGCTTTGCATCCCACTTCACACCACCCTGCAGCTCTGCCCCCACTTTGCACCCCTCTGCAGCTCTGTTCTCTACTTCGCACCTCCTGCAGCTTTGCCCCCTCACTTCACTTCCCCCTGCAGCTCTGCCCCCACTTCACACCCCCCCTACAGCTCTGCTTTCCCACTTCACACCCCCCACTTCTCACCACAGCCCCCCCCCCCACTTCACACCACAGCCCCCCACAGCTCTAGCCCCTCACTTTCCCACTTTTGCTTAGGTGTTCAGCAGAGTGGAGAGTTGGGGACAGGACAGCTCTGGACAGGGGGGGGGGGGGGGGTGTTAGCTGTTTACTACCGCTTTAATATGGTAATATGTGTGTGTTTGTTGTGTGCAGTTTTATTGTGTCTCTATTTCATATCAACTTTGTCATGGTGTAAACCTTGGGTGTTCATAGGATTTTCTAGCAGTTTATATTCTTGCAGCTATAAAAAATATATTAAAAAAACAAAACAAAAAAAAAAACAAGGTGATAATGCAGTTCTCTGGAAGACAGCAACATGATTCAAACTGCAACATTTTAATGAAAGTCTTTTTAACAAAGAAGCTACCAACAGAAATGCAATTGCATTGCTTGGTGTGTCAGCAGCCTGATCCCGAGGTGTGACTAGAAGCTTGCACATTATTTATGGGGCTCCTGGTATGTTATGCAAACATAGACACTTCCAGCATTCCTCTGCTGAATTTCTAATGAGACATACTTTGCAGATGAGCAGGGAAGCAGCAATAGATGTGGAAAGCCAATCAGCACAACTTTGTGATAAGAGCTTCATCTGTAGAACAATACATTGAGGTGTGATATGAAAGCTGATCTTTTGTTACGTTCTTTCTGTATACTGACACTAAAAATACATAGACTTTTTTTTCCTCTAAAGAGCCTTTTCATCCAGGGAATAAGTCTCAATTCAAGGCAGTATGTCATTTATCATGGCGTATATGCAAGACAGGTTTATCTTTAGAAAGCAGAGTGGTGTAACCCTTTGGCCTGTACCAGAGAACATAATGGCGCACGGAGTGTTGCTAAGTATGCACATTGCTTAATGTGTCACACAGTTCCACTTAGGAGATAAAATGGTAGCTGAGACTTCACATTTACTATCCTATAAAGTATCCTATTCAGAGCACAGTTTTTAAAAATACTTGACAAAAACTAGGTGGCACGTGTGTCTCAGTTCTTTGTTTCAGCTGAATTTACATTTAGGTAAAGAACTTCCCTAAGCATTTAAAGGGTAACTTCACTTTTGTGGGGAAAAAAATAGAAAATAAAGAAAAAACAATATAGTGTATACAATTGTGACACAAATCATATTTTAATTGAACCTTATTAAAAATGACCTTTCCTTTTCAATCTGCAGCTGTTGTAATTTTCTGAAAATGCAATGCAATATGGCTACCTGGAGTTGTTCTGTACACAGAATGTATACTGACAACACCCCAGAAACATAATTTCCTGCTTGTGTGATTGGCTCACCAATTTTCCCATAAGTCTGCCTAAGATACAAGTCAGATTTCTGGCATCCCCTGCAACAAAAAATGTTATTTTTGGTGAGATACTTCCAATAGGAACACGTCTAAAGGGATGCAGGCCCAGCAGCTTTCCTTATTAGAGCCCTGCATCTGCCACAGCTGATAGATAATTATGGAACCACTCCCATTCGACCCACTCAGCACAGGGGCACAGAGGAACAAACAATGATTTCTTCAGAATACTAAAAGGTAGGAATCTGCAACAATGTTTGTTAAAATTCCTGCAATGTACATAGATCACCCAGAGGGGAATTTCTTTTCTCAACAAAAGTGGAGTTACGCTTTAAAGGTTAACTTCACCTTTTTTTTTCTAAATTCCGGCTCCTCTATGTACCAATATACCATTAACCACTTCAGCCCCGGAAGGTTTTACCCCCTTAACCACTTTACCACCGGAGGATTTTGCTGTCTTACGTCCAGGCCACTTTTTGCGATTCGGCACTGTGCGACTTTAACTGACAATTGCGCGGTCATGCAACGCCGTGCCCAAACAAAATTTACGTCCTTTTTTCCCCACAAACAGAGCTTTCTTTTGGTGGTATTTGATCACCTGTGCAATTTTCATTTTTTGCAATATTAATAAAAAAAGCGACAATTTTGAAAAAATAACAATATTTTTCTACTTTGACAGTTAAAAAATATCCAATATATTCAATTTTTGTCATATATTTAGGCCAAAATGTATTTAGCTACATGCCTTTGACAAAAAAATTCTCAATGAGCGTATTTTTAACCGCTTTAAGACCGGAAGATTTTACCCCATTCCTGACCAGGCCATATTTTGCGATTCGGCACTGCGTTATTTTAACGGACAATTGCGCGGTCATCCAACACTGTACCCAAATTAAATTAATTTCATTTTTTTCCCACAAATAGAGCTTTCTTTTGGTGGTATTTGATCACCTGTGCGATTTTTACTTTTTGCACTATAAACAAAAAAATGCAACAATTTTGAAAAAATAACAATATTTTTCACATTTTTTTATATGAAATTCCCCCACCCCCCCAAAAAAATGTAAAAATCAAAATTTTTTAACATTTTAGGCCAATTTGTTTTCTGCTACATATTTTTGGTAAAAAAAATCGCAATAAACGTATTTTGATTGGTTTGCGCAAAAGTTATCGCAGCTACTAACTACGGGACATTTATGTCATTTTTATTGTTTTTTTTTTAACTAGTAATGGCGGCGATCTGCGATTTTTTTTGCGGGACTGCGACATTGTGGCGGACAGATCGGACCCTTGACTGACATTTTTGACACTTTTGGGGGTACCAGTGACATTACTACAGTAATCAGTGCTATACATATGCACTGTTACTGTAAAAAATGACACTGGCAGGGAAGGGGTTAACTTTTATTGGTGATCAAGGGGTTAATGTATGCCTGGTGCTTACTAACGTGTGTGGGAGGAGGGGACTATGTGACACAGGCACAGATCGCAGGTTCAGCTATGCTGAATCCTGCAATCTGACCCTGCCTGTCACTTAGGAGATCCGTCCGCTTTGTTTACACAAGCGGGCGAATCTCCACACTCGATCGCCGACGATCGGGGAAGAGCAGCGGTGATCACCGCCGCTCCTCCCCTGGCCCGACTCCCGCTGTAACTGAATACAGCGGGAGCGAGCCTCCGGCGGTATGCGTGCGCCGCCCACATGGGGAGGGGTCCAGCGACGTAGGTCTACGTCGCTGGACGATAACGAGCCACTTTGCCGCAGTACGGTCAACGTGACAAGTCGGCAAGTGGTAAATGACCAGACCATTTTTTGCGATACGGCACTGCATTGCTTTCACTGGCAACTGCGCCAATGCGTGACGCTGTACACAAAATAAATATATGGTCTTTTTTTCCCCACAAATAGAGCTTTCTTTTGGTAGTATTTGATCACCTCTGCAGTTTTTATTTTTTGCGCTATAAACAAAAAAATACAGACAGTTTCAAAAAAATAAAAAAAGAACAATATTTCTTACATTATGGTATCCAATAAAAAAAATGTAAAAAATTTAATTTTCTTATCAATGTAGGTCAATATGTATTCTGTTACATATTTTTGGTAAAAAAAAATCCCAATAAGTGTATATTGATTGGTTTGCACAAAAGTTTTAATGTCTACAAACTATGGGATAGATTTCATTTTTTTTTACTAGTAATGGCGGCGATCAGCGATTTTTAACAGGACTTCAACATTGGGGCGGACAAATCTGACACTAAGTGACACTTTTTGGGGACCAGTGACACCAATACAGAGATCAGTGCAAAAAAAATGTGTCACTGTACTAATGACACTTGCAGGGAAGAGGTTAACATCAGGGGTGATCAAAGGGTTTAATGTGTTCCTAGGGAGTGCTTGCTAACTATGTGGGGGATGCTTTGACTGGGGGAAGATAGAGAACCTGCTTAGCAGAAACACAGGATCGCCATCTTCCCCTTTGACAGATCGGTGATCTGCCTTGTTTACATAGGCAGACCGCCATTCTGCCTCTCTCAGGAACGATCACCGGGTGCCAGTGAACATCGAGTCCGCCGGACCCACTGATTGGTTCCCACTGTGTCCAATCACAACGGAAGCAGGTCACCGGCAGTGCGCATGTGCGCCCCAGACCCGGAAACAAAAAAGACGTACAGGTATGTGATTTTGCACTAAAGGGCTGCCCTGATGCAGTATATGTGCAGTCAGGAAGCTGTTGAAGAACTCCACTAAGCACTTGAAGGATAACTTTGCCTTTTTTCTAAATTCTAGCTCCCCTATTTACCAATATACCATTATTGTACTTCTTTTGCATAAAAGAAAAAGCTTTCTTTTTATCCTCCGCAGCCCTTACCTCAGTGTCAGTGCTTGTTGTATAAAAAAAAGTCTCCATTACTTCCTGGACGGACTTTGGGACATAGAAACTGTTAAGACACAGGAAGGAGATCACCAGCTGATCTGATTAGCACACACCCTGCAGCTGCCTTCCCCTTGCTCAGGTGCACATTTTTCCACTGCAATCAGTGATCATATTTCTCAATAATGCACAGCCATCTTTATTTTTCTACCTTACTTTTATCTTACATAGATCGTTCATTTGGTAGAGTGTGCAGGAGCTGAGCAATCAGATAACAGCCTATGTGGATCAGAGCTGTAGTATTGAAAACAGGAGAAGTATGGCCTGTGTTCTGTAAAGCTTACCATACACTATACAGTTTGATTGTGCTATTTCCTTTATCTCTCTCTATCATCAACTATGTAGTGTAAGGGACTGCCTGCTTGGATACAGAATGATTGGATGGATGGTGTGTCCTCCTATTATATAGTTTTGGTAAATCTGAAGGTTATTGTACAATCAGATTGTATACTGTATGATCACCATTATTCACCTAAAATTAACTAGTTGCGCTTTGGGTGCCATTAATTGTTTACTAAACCCACAACAGTAAAATCAGTCTGTATATGCAGTAAAGCACACTTGTTATATTCACTGTGGAACCTAGAACAAAGAGGCTCCACGCACTTCTGTGCATTTCCAAATGAATGGCAAGCTGCACAGAAAAAAACACTCTTTGACAAACATTTCCTCAAATACATTGTGCTTGCATTATCGTTAAAAGCACCCCAAGTGCAGGTAGCAGTCATGCAATTGGCGCACAACAAACACACGTCAAATGCACCAAAAAGTGTGGTAAAAAGGCACCAAGGTTCACCCTAAAAAAGGTCTGGAGCTTCTTTGGGGCAGTTTTCACATGTGGGGCAGCCCATTTAAGTGAATGGGATGCTCTATGCATGATAAAAAGAAACGCTCCAAAATGCCGAAAAAATGCATGCGGGAATGTGAATTCCTGACAGATGGCCATACTCTATCCAATCTGATTGTACAATTTCCTTTAGTTTTACCCGAACTATGGAATAGAAGGACCCACCTGAAAAATCCATTCAGTTTGCAGGCCCTTGTACTACATAGCTGATGGGACATCTAAAGGAGATTCTACAATCAGATTGTACAGAAAGTGGGTGGAAAATAAAAGAGGTGGTATAGTAATGAGGGAGGTCTGGTCCAGACAGGTGAACATGCCCTATCACGTCCTCTTCTGTGACGCAGCACAGAAGTGCATGATGGGATACCATCTACAGGAAGTGATAGAATCAAAAAGCATTTTTAAACATCCAAACACATAGATGAAAGTTCAAAGTTTCTATAATTGAGGTAAGTGAGAGATAAGCATATTGGGATGGCTGGGCCAGAAATGACAATAGAAAATACTTCTATTTATTATGAAAAGTGAAATTCTGCCTGAAAAGGTTACCCTATAAAGCTAATCTCAAGAAAGGAAAAACTTCCCCTAACCACTCAACCTGCCCTAAATACACAGTTTTTAAATATATCTAAAAGTCATAACTACTTACCTAAATCCAGATCATGTACTAGGCTGGGTCCCAATTCTTCCTTTTTCTATCTGTCTATTGGGTGGGAGGGTGCTTCTTGCAGTGTCTATGTCACTTGCCGTAAAGTAGTTGTAAACCTCTGACATAAAAAATGAACAAGGCATATGCTTCTGTAGTGTGTACTTGCATCAATCCAAAGCACTGAGTGTGATTTTTGTCTGCAGTGTGGTTCCTCTGCTATCTGCAGAGGAGTTCTTTCTGACAGTTTGTGCTGCCTCCAAGGGATCGAGGGGGATAGGGGAGGGGCCATCCAGCACACAGCCTGTGATTCACAGCCTTGACTGTGCATGTAGTCCCATGAGATTGTGTAGAGGGGGTGTATCCCTTCCCACTCAGGTTTCAGATTACACTCAGCTCCCTGCTCTATTCTGTGCAGCGCGTGACATTAGATCCCTGCCCCCAGCCTCTGTCTGTGCAAGGAACATTTTAAATAAAAAAACAGGATTTGCACATGATTGGAAAAGATTACTAAAGAAAAAACTATCCTTATGGAAGACAGCACAACTTCACTTTTATCACTTAAATAAGTGAAGTTTTTCCTTGCAAAGGAAACTTGGCTTAGTGAATGAGGCGAAGTTGTGATGACTTCCATAAGGATAGTTCCTTCTTTAGTAACACTACCATATTTAGGGTGTAACATGTTACTATACAGCAGCCCCCCTCACCCCCTGGCATCTCTCCTGCAGCCACTGTCACATTTTAAAATCAGCTCTGTGAATGAAAGCCATCTGTCACTGCGGCAGATGGCTTGTTGTTCTCAATGGACTAATAGTATAATGATAATTGCCCTGGTAGTCCATTCACTCTTCCTGTAGCTCTGAAACTGAAAGCCTGTACGAAGATACTAGCACAGAGCTATAGGAAGAAAATGCAGGAGCCCGATACTGATTGCGGGTCCAATGCTCTGTAAGCTCCTTAGAAATTAAATAAGAGCAAATTTATTTTACCTCCAAAAATATGTGCATTTATTATTATTTTTTTTCGAAAAGAAAGAACTTTAAGTGCTCGAAAAAAAAAAATCCTGTTAAAAAAACCTTGCATGTAATTGTGTGTTTCTTTGAAAAGTGAATTTTAACTCATTTTCACCTCATTTACTAAGAGAAGTGAAAATGTACTTTCAAAAGTGAATCCTGAATTATCTCAAACTGATGTCATCAACACAGGCCTTTATGCTGCTGCAAAAGTTTTATGAAAAACACAGTCAGGGAAATTCATTAAGAGTGTCTATGAATTATGAATATTAGACACTCTCCAAAATTCTGTCTTCCCTCCACAAGACAAATGTTAGTACGGACAACAGATTTATGCTCCTGTTGTACACAGGTATGTGAATCTGGGGCATGCACAGAGTGTGGAGTAGAGATGTACAGAACTGTTCGCCGGCGAACAGTTCCCGGCGAACTTCGCATGTTCGCGTTCGCCGCTGCGGGCGAACATATGCGATGTTCGGTCCGCCTCCTATACATCATCATTGAGGCAAACTTTGACCCTGAACATCACAGTCAGCAGACACATTCCAGGCCAATCAGCATACCTCCCTCCCACACCCTCCCACCTCCTATAAATAAGCAAGGGCAGCATCCATCTTAGATCATTTCTGTGTTACTGAGAGCAGGGAAAGTGCTGGTGCTGCTGCTGTTGTTATAGCTGGGGACAGTTCCCGGTCTTGTTAGCCAGTGTTCTTGGTACACTCCTGCTGTAAGGACAGCACCCCAAAAAGCCCTTCCTAGGGCTGGTATTTGAGGTTTTTTTTGGATATATATATATATATATATATATATATATATATATATATATATATATATTGTCCCCAAAAGCCCTTTTGAGGGCTGGTATTTGTGTAATTTTTTTTGTTCTGTGATATATATATATATATATATATATATATATATATATATCTATTGTCCCCAAAAGCCCCTTTGAGGGCTGGTATTTGAGTATTTTTTTAATATATATATATATATATATATATATGTAGCATGTCCAGAACCAGAAAAAAAAGATCATATAGGTGTAAAAGGGGTTCCCACCATCCCTGCTCTACTGAAAATTTATCTTTTTTTTCTGGTTCTGGACATGCTACAGAGCTGAAACTTCACAGGTACACTTTTTAGACCCCCTAGACACTAAATCACACAAAAAAAGTTCTTAAAAATTGTCATTTTTGATAGAGAGCCAATTATTGGAAAAAAAAAAAAAAACTTAACAAAAAAAAAATGTCTTTGGATTTATTGTTTGGGGGGTCTAAAAAGTGTACCTGTGAAGTTTCAGCTCTGCAGCATGTCCAGAACCAGGAAAAAAAGATCATATAGGTGTAAAAGGGGTTCCCACCATCCCTGCTCTACTGAGAAATTATCTTTTTTTTCTGGTTCTGGACATGCTACAGAGCTGAAACTTCACAGGTACACTTTTTAGACCCCCTAGACACTAAATCACACAAAAAAAGTTCTTAAAAATTGTCATTTTTGATAGAGAGCCAATTATTGGAAAAAAAAAAAAAAAACTTAACAAAAAAAAAATGTCTTTGGATTTATTGTTTGGGGGGGTCTAAAAAGTGTACCTGTGAAGTTTCAGCTCTGCAGCATGTCCAGAACCAGGAAAAAAAGATCATATAGGTGTAAAAGGGGTTCCCACCATCCCTGCTCTACTGAAAAATTCTTTTTTTTTTCTGGTTCTGGACATGCTACAGAGCTGAAACTTCACAAGTACACTTTTTAGACCCCCTAGACACTAAATCACACAAAAAAGTTCTTAAAAATTGTCATTTTTGATAGAGAGCCAATTATTGGAAAACTTAAAAAAAAAAAAAAAAAACTTAAAAAAAAATTCTTTGGATTTATTGTCTGGGGGGTCTAAAAAGTGTACCTGTGAAGCTTCAGCTCTGTAGCATGTCCAGAACCAGAAAAAAATAGAATCAGGGTTAGGGCTAGGGTTAGGGTTAGAGTTAGGGCTAGGGTTAGGGTCAGGGCTAAGGTTAGGGTTATTTTTAGTGCTTAGGGTTAGAGTTAGAGGGGTAGGGGTAGGGCTACTAACTCTAACCCTAAGTATCTCACCGTAACCCTAACCCTTGCCCCTAACACTAAACCTAACCCTAACCCTCTAACCATAACCCTAACCCTCTAACCTTAACCCTAACCCTCTAAGCCTAGCCATAAAAATAACCCTAACCCTAACCCTAACCCTAGCCCTAACCCTAGCCCTAACCCTAACCCTAACCCTAACCCTAACCCTAGCCCTAGCCCTAACCCTAATTCGTAATTTTTTCTGGTTCCGGACATGCTACAGAGCTGAAACTTCACAGGTACACTTTTTAGACCCCCCAGATGCTAAATCCAAAGAAATTTTTTATTTTTATTTTTTTTTAATTTTTCCAATAATTTTTAAGAACTTTTTTTTGTGTGATCCCTCTCCGGCATGCCACAGTCCAGGTGTTTGTCCCCTTGAAACAACTTTTCCATTACTATTGTGGCCAGAAAGAGTCCCTGTGGGTTTTAAAATTCGCCTGCCTATTAAAGTCTATGGTGGTTCGCAATGTTCGCCGGTTCGCGAACATTCGCCGATGTTCGGGTTCGCCGTTCGCGAACAGCGAATTTTATGTTCGCGACATCACTAGTGTGGAGGTGTATTGAGTCCGAAGACTCTATATCAGGGGTGGGGAACCTTTTTTCTGCCAAGGGCCATTTGGGTATTTATAAAATCATTCGGGGGCCGTACAAAATTATCAACTTAAAAATGTGCCGGTTATATTTGGTCAAACATTTATTTAACTCACCCCTAATGTGATGGCTGCAACTGCTTCTCTTTGGTTAGGTGTGTGATGTTAGCTGGTATTGATGATGTTGCTACTCGCAACTGGTTTTCCAGGTTTGCGTCGGTTAGTCTGCAGTGCAGTCGACTTTGTGGTGATAAATTTTGAAAAGAACTGCTGGTGGGTACAGCTGGCTGGTACTGCTGGTGGGTACAGCTGGCTGGTACTGCTGTGAGTACTGCTGGCTCTGGCTGGTACTGCTGTATGTTCTGCTGGCGGGAAATGCTGGTTAGCAGCGGTGCTGCGCTGGAGGAAGGGGCATAGTTTCCTGTATTGGTCACAGGTGGATTGCATTTGATATCACTCCACCTGTGACTCACTCAGACTGTCAGAATGGAGTCGAAAACTATACAGGAAGCATAGGCTCCATTCTGACAGATCAGCTGAGAGACACAGACTCAGCTGCACGGGGGGCCAGACCAAATGACTTCAAGGGCCGCATTCGGCCCCCCGGCCATAGGTTCCCCACCCCTGCTCTATATGGACATACCATTCTCAGTGCTTCTTCCCTGCCACTGCACCTGTCATGTGGGACAGTGGTGGAATGTTTTCTTCTTGGGGTGGAAGCCTGATGGGGATTCAAAGACACAAACAGCCTGCTATTGGTTGTAGACTCTGCCCACTGCCTGCTGTCAATTACAAGAGAAGACCTGATGAGGAACTATTGTCTCAGCTTCCCCTTTAGGCTTTGCCTACTGTAGACTTAGTGGTTGGTTACATATACTGAACAAAATTATAAATGCAACACTTGTTTTTGCCCTCATTTTTCATGAGCTGAACTCAAAGAGCTAAGAAAACCGGGATTCATCCATGAAGAGAACATCTCTCCAAAGTGCCAGATGCCATGGAATGTGAGCATTTGCCCACTCAAGTTGGTTACGATGACAAACTGCAATCAGGTCGAGACCCCGATGAGGCTGACAAGCATGCAGATGAGATTCCCTGAGACGGTTCCTGACAGTTTGTGCAGACATTCTTTGGTTTTGCAAACCGATTGTTGCAGCAGCTGTCCGGGTGGCTGGTTTCAGACGATCTTGGAGGTGAAGATGCTGGATGTGGAGGTCCTTGGCTCGTGTGGTTACATGTGGTCTGCGGTTGTGAGGCCAGTTGGATGTACTGCCAAATTCTCTGAAACGCCTTTGGAGACGGCTTACGGTAGAGAAATGAACATTCAATTCTCAGGCAAAAGCTCTGGTGGACATTCCTGCAGTCAGCATGCCAATTGCACGCTCCCTCAAAACTTGAGACATCTGTGGCATTGTGCTGTGTGATAAAACTGCACATTTTAGAGTGGCCTTTATTGTGGCCAGCCTAAGGCACACCTGTGAATGATCATGCTATCTGATCAGCATCTTGATATTCCCCACCTGTGAGGTGGATGGATTATCTCGGCAAAGGAGAAGTGCACACTAACACAGATTTAGACAGATTTGTGAACAATATTTGAGAGAAATAGGCCTTTTGTGAACATAGAAAAAGTGTTAGATCAAGTGTTGAGTTCAGCTCATGAAAAATGGGGTCAAAAACAAAAGTGTTGCGTTTATAATTTTGTTTAGTATAGTTACATGTTGCGCTATCAATAAAAAGTGCATACATTTAATTAAGTAAGAAATCCATATATATCAAAAACTGTAAAAAAGAATGTGTTAAAAAAATATTAATAAATAATCCAGTAAAGTCCATCAGAAAGAAGAAGAGAAGCGCTCTTGTGCAAAAAGTTAATTTATACTTGTTTATCAACAAAAATCCATATTTCAGTGTGGATAGCAAAATCTTCACACCAAACGTGCACACCCAACTCTAAAGCCGCTTACTAGATACTCTGACCCCAAAATGGGGGTCTGGGTGCACTTTATCCCAGTATCCCCATGGGATGGATTGATACCAGGAGCCAAGATTCCAGTATGGGTTACATTAAGACCAGGATGTTCAACAGTGGGATCAGCAAAAGGGAGAGACATAGGAGGAACTCATAGTGTAGTAATTTAAAATCAAGGCTTTTTAATAAAGGTTATAACTACTTACACGTTTGAACATCCTGATTGTATGGTAACCTATCCTGGAATCTTGGCTCCTAATATCCACCCATCCCATTGGGATAATGGGATAAAGTGCAGCCAGACCCCACCTTGGGGTCAGAGTAGCTAGTAAGCGGCTTGGGAGTTGGGTGTGCAAGTTTGGGTGTGAAGATATTGCTATCCACACTGAAATATGGATTTTTGTTGCTACACAAGTATAAATGAACTTTTTGCCCAATAGCACTTCTCTTCTTTTTTCTGACGGACTTTATTGGATTATTTATGAATGTTTTTTAAAACCTTTTTTATTTTCAGTTTTTTGATATAAATTAATTTCTTTCTTGATTTAATTGATGCACTTTATATTGATAGAGCAACACATTTTTCATTAATATTAATATGTATAATGTTTATGTGAACATTTTGTGAGTGCAGCTGGCACTGAGAAATTATTTTTTTTTAGTATTTGGTGACACTTTTTGCGCAACTTATTTTTTGGTTTCGTTTTTTACATAGTTACATAGTTGGTAAGGTTAAATAAAAACACCAGTCCGTACAGTTCAACTCGTGTGGATGTGGATGAGGGTGTGTGCTTGAGTTTATACTGTAGGTTGCTAGGAGCCCTTACAATGGCTCTACCTAATGCTTGAGGCTTGCATGTGCTTGTGATTTAGTGCAACTCCCTGTCAACGTATAGCACGCTGAATAGGAAGAAGAGAGAAATACTGTGAGCTATTAGTGAAAACTGGCAGCTACAAAGCACAGTGTTTCTGGCATGGATAATTAAAATGTCACTAAATAAGTGCAAATCTGCCTTAAGTGTATTCTGTCTAATGACAGCCATAATGACAGCCATAAGCAGCACTGTGAAGAAGGATCTAGTATGAATGCAAATGAAAAGAGAGTCCTCTGTTCTCTTTTTTCACATGAGTTGTTGAGTTGTGTCTGATGATACCACCATTTCTGTCTGGCAGCAAGAAATTAGGCAGGCACATGAGAGGATGGAAGGACGTGAAAAGCAGTATAAGGGAGGCTACAAAATGTCCCCAAAAATGAAACTGATGTATATATTGTGACATCAGCTGCCAATTGTTTGTAGATACCTAAACAGATATTCAGCAAAAGTAGAATTTGGGGGTTACATGTATGGCTGAGCTCCTCTGTATGCAAAAGTCAGATTGGTACATGTTTGAATAAAATGTAATGTCTGCTGCTGCTGTAAAAATGTATAACAATATTATTCCAAAAAAGGAAAATTACATAGCTCTTATCTGTAAAGAAACATTAGTCTACAAAGGTATTCCTAAATGACAATTTACCAATCCTGCTGGGAGGCTGCCTAACTTCATGGACAAATGAAAGTTTCCCAGAATTTCAGATGTGATGCATGGAACAGGGTAAACTTGTTTTCAGCCTGTCCTCAAACGTTGATCGTATCTAATTTCTATTACCTAGAACATATCGAGTCTGCTGGCAAAACTTCTCTTGGATTAACCTATTATTCTTTAAACTCTGCAGAGAATTAACCCAGATGTTCTGTAGGCTAAGCCATTGCTCTTTACTGATATAGAAAAATGTTCAACAACAAATAAGGGCAAATTGAAAGATGTATATATCTCTGTCAACTACTCTACAATAGAAAATAGTAACGCCTTATGAACATTTCCACATTAGGTTGTATGTTAATGTGCATGATATACACAAATTGTACACAGATCACACATGACATAACCCTTTTTTTTGTAATGCAGTGTAGTGCACTGTAATGCAGGTGTGTTGCCTTAAGCTGGCCATACACTGTAGATTTTTGTCAGTACATGTGATGATTGATTTTCTTTTAACATTTCAAGTTGAAGTGCATGGACTTTCCTGAATGAAAACCACATTCAATGTTAGAAATTCATGAATTCAGGAAAAAATTTACCGCACCTGCCCCTTCAAATTTTTATGTCACTGTATTCAAAAATAAATGTCAATTTGACCCTACTGACAATTAGAAAATTGAGCCAATGTTCTCAAAATGAACATTTTTAATGAAATTCCACCAGTGTATGGCCAGCTTTAGTGGGGAATGCTGTGAGAATACTTTATGGAGAACCTTAGTGACCCTTTACCACCTTGCTCATATTCTAACCCATCTCTTGGGTTTTACAAGAGATAGATGCCTTAGGGGTCATTAGTAGGATTCTGTTTCTTTGTTGTCCAGAAAAGGTAGTACCTAAGTCATGTTCTGATTTGTCAAGGTACTGTGTGGGTGGAACATCGGGAGGGAATGCTAAGTTATGGTATGATTGGGAGAGGCCGTGAGGAACTGCTTGATAGACAAATTTTGTCAAACTCAGTAGTGAGGGTAAGGGTAACACTTTTTCCCAGCTGTGGGTCACAAAGTGGCATAATTGCATTGCTTTCCACGTAGGAAGATTGGGTTCAAACAAAACTTAAATTCCTGATAAGGAGTGCCAATGTCCCTCACTGCAGAAGTGCAAAACTCAGAACTGATGCTCTCAAAGATTAGCGAGAAAAGACCTATACTTCACACCTAGGGAACAATAAGAAGAAGTGACCAGTGTTAGTCCAGAGAGGATTAATGTTGAGAAGATCAAACGCACAGAATTCTTTATCGATATTAATGTGACTCCAGTGGTTGATGATTGAAAAGATGGCACAGAACATTATGGTGAAGCCATGGCAGACCACCCAACAAGCCCAAAGCTTGTTCGAATTGTACCTAACTTCTCCCGAATTCCAGATTATACCAATTTAGAATTCAGGCTATATGTGTTGCTCTGTGGTATTTATGCACATCTGGTAATCCAATGCTGCTCAGGGATTTCAGTCTAGTCGGTAGTTGCTGGTTAAGTCTGGAGGCCTCGTCCACCCATAAAAATCTCCTGAACTCACTCCTCAGAAAAGATCCCTGGATACCTATTGGAAGGTTCTGGAACAAATATAAAGTCTAGGGAGCATGTTTATCTTGAGCGCACTACTTCATCCAAACCAAGTCAGCAATTTTGTAGACCATTTGGTGCAGTCCTTTATGTCTTGGGCCATGAATGGGGGGGAAATTGGCTGCATAAATATCCCTGACAGCCAGGGAAAGGAAGATTCTCAAATATATGATACGCTTCAGTGTCCATTTAAAAGGAAAGTGTAACCATATGTTTTCAAGGATCGACAGAGGTAGGTTCACATTCATTGCTTCCAATTTTTATAGGTTTATCTTAAAGTTGGAGAACATACTGTGTGGGTTATTTACTAAAACTGGAGAGTGCAAACTTTGGTGCAGTTCTGCATAGAAACCAATCAGCTTCTAGATTTTGTTGACAAAGCCTAATTAAATTTAGAAGCTGATTGGCTACCATGCACAGCTACACCAGGTTATGAGTCCTCCTGTTTTAGTACATCTCCCATTATATGTCTGAAATTCAGTCAACAGGGAAGTCACCGGTTGAGTGATAAAAAAATAATAAATCTTCAGCATACTCTCCCACCTTTGGTTCTCTTTGGTTTCCAGAGATTCCCTGGATATTGGTGCTACTCCAGATTAGATCGGGTAGGGTTCCAATGTCAATAAGAAAATATGCAATTCTGCCTAGTACCATTATTAAATTTGAAGGGTTTAAACAGTGAGCCATTTATTTGAAGTTTTGCCATTGGACTGGAACATATTGCTGCTATCCACTTCAGAAAAATCTTCCCCAGGCCCAGAAATTCAAGGACTGCATGCATAAAAGACCTCAATTGCCTTTTCGGGCTTGGTGGAAAGAAGCATGAGTGGTAGTGTCTAAGTATGGGCCCAGTGGATAGCAATGATAGCCTTGCTGTTATTATATTTGGCTAAGTCAACCCTATTTTGATGTATATGTTTTTTAATCAGGGGTAACAGCCTGGTGGCTAAGATTTTATTAAACAATTTTAAATTGACATTCAACAAAGAAATTGGTCAATAATTGTTACACTATGAAAATAAATAAGAGCCTTACAAATGTCTTACATATATTTCTTGCTATTCCTAAAGAGATAGAAAATGACCAGAAGTGCTCTATAAATATAATGCAGGCACATGCACATAGAATTACCATAGTATCTCCCTGTAATCCACTGACATCTGGTCCTTCCCTTCTCTAGGATTTACAGTGATGCTGACTTAGAGGGTATCTTCTGGCAATGCCCCCCTCCCCACCCCATCAAAAAAAAAGTTAAACCCCGCTATAAACAGTTGGGTAAAAAAATTGTGAAAAGCATTTTTAATACATCAGGCAAAACTCATTGGGGCCTGGGGTCATGTTGGGCTTACGGGCCAGCATAGGTTCCTCAAAAGTAATCGGTTCACCTGGTGGAAGACTATCCACCAGAAGTAGAACTAAACTTAAAAAAATAAAAAATAAAATATTTCTAGCGGGTAGCAGACCTGCTAGCAGCATTTCTATGTCTCTTTTCCAGAAAAAAAAAACTCCTTTACCTGTCTGCTAGCAAAGTTTTTATCTGTGTACACTGCCCATGGCACATGCATGGAGCAGTGTACATTCCTGATCTACTCTTCTCATCTGTAAAATGCAGGAATGGAGCCAGGTACTTGAACAATGTAACTCCAGCATGTATGTGCAGAACTTACATCAACAACAGTTTGCTATCATACACCCAAGAATATGTGTGAAGAAATAAGCCCCCAAAAATGGTTATTGCTCTGCAGGTGTCCATATGAAAGTGAATTCTTGAGAAAATCGTTTAAATCAAGAATTAATCTTTATTGATCTAGAAATACATATAAACATTATCAATATGTTTTGTGGCACTAACAATGGGCACTTTAATACAGACACCATATTAACACTTTCTGGCCCAGTCGTCCTTCACATCGGCACCATTCATGGGCGCCCCTGAAAGCATGCTGCACAATGATCAGGGGTGAGCTGTGTCTCTCTGACACAGCGTATCATCGATCAGAGTAAAGAGCCAATAGCATATGCTCTTTACCATGTGATCAGCTGTGTCCAATTACAGCCAATCACACGTAAACAAATTCCGGTTGTCCGCATTTCCTTTCCTCTGCGATGTCAGTGTCTAAGGAAAGGAAAGATGATAAGTGACTTTCCAGTTACAGGGGACATTTACACTGATAATCAGGACACTGATCGTCAGTGCCCTGATGATAAATGCAGCCCCATCAGTGCAACACATCAGTGCAGCATATCTGTGCATATCAGCGAGAAGAAAAATGACTTATTTGCAAAATTGTATAACAGGAATGGTATAACATTGTTTTTTTTTTTTTTCAAAATGCTCGCTCTTTTTTCATTTTTTCGAGCAACAAATAACAAACCCGGTGGCGATTACAAACCACTAAAAGAAAGCATTATTTTTGTGAAAAAAAAATGTCATATGGGTACAGTGTTGCATGATGGTGCAAATGTCATTTAAAGTGTGACAGCACTAAAAGCTGAAATTTGGCATGGATAGGAAGGGAGTGAAAGTGCCCAGTATTGAAGTGGTTAAAAGCAGCAAAAATGTACAGAAAAAAAATACAGTATATACAAATAATAATATAAAAAAGTACAATAAATAACACAACATATCCATATCATATACTGTATATTATGTGTATGAGTATCATAATATAATATAATATAATATAATATAAAATCATATACGTATTCAATAGCAAAAATTGTATAAAAGAATATGCATTTAAAAAGAAAAAAAGATGCACATTATGGCAAATACTGAAGAGATCCACTGCGGCTTTAGATCCCCTTCAATATATAATTGTGATAATTATAATGTCTTCAGCCACAATCCTGTTATAATACTAGAATTATTTTTACCAAAACGAATTGTAATTAGTATAATTAATGCATAGTACTACTACTGTTTCTAGTACTGATACTGTATTGCTTTATATCCATGAACTTATGATAACATCGTCAGAAAATAAGATAGATGGATTGATCTTTGCACACTGAACCAATATATTTTCACCTTGTAATAAATAATGCTGTAGAAGAGGAGCTTAGAAGTTGTACAGTGAAAATGGTATTATCACATTGAACAGAAGTGTGTGAGCACAACCTGCCTCATTGAATCCCAGAGTGTGGTCATTGAAAGAGGGAAGGAGTCATAGAAAGAAAAAGATTATTTGTTTCAAATATCCTTCATGTATTTTTCAGACCCAGCAAGCAGGATCAGTATTTTATGCAAGCATGAACACAAATTGCCGTAGATTAGCTTTCTCTTCTCTCCTGCCTGCTTCTTGGAATCGATTGTCCATTAATGTATTTCTCTGTGTTTTTTATGAAGCTCTAAATCTGTTTTATATAGGCTTCTAGAAGGAGGGACAATACCATAAAACAAATGAATTGGCATATTTCAGAACTCTTGTACAACTTTTTTTTTTTTTTTTTCATTTCTGCGTGTGCTTTTTATTAAATGTTAAAGAACAAAAGATTAAACCAATATTTTCAGAGAAAGACAAAGCATTTAAAATTAATTCTTAAAGTAAATTTAACTAGAATAAACAAGACAAGCAATAATGTAATGATATGCTGACATTCTACCAGTAAGAAGCATGGCAAGTCACCTGGGAAATGGTCTTGAATAAAACAGCAGTGTGTGTGTACAAGGTCACCTGAGACACATCTCTTTTGTTACAATATAGATACTGCACATAGTTTTATTAACTTTAGCTCAGATGTGGATAATAGCAGTGTAGGTCATACATGATTTAATTTGAATTGTGTGATTGAGAAGGAAATTCCAAGAAGTTTCTTTTTTTGCCGGCACACAGAAAACCTTGAATCACTTCATATTTCAGCATGACTTTTGTGGCACCAATAGCTTAATATTTAATAGGTTGGCACCAACAATAATACATATCTATATATTTATATTACAGCAGGGATTTGTTTTGGTGCATACAATCTGCTAAAAGTGAAAGTACCAAATACACAAGGAAAATGAAAATTCTCACTTGTTCAAATTATTGGTGCTGAAATTTAATGAGCCAAATTCTTTTAAGCTGATGCTCACATGCCAAAGGCAGTTCACAAGACTTTTTGAGAAACCAAACAACACATACTGCTTGGTTGCAGTATAAGCGTGGAAATCCCAATCTCTGGTTTCTTTTTGATTGTTTTAGAACATATATTACAGACATGAGACAAGATGTGAATTCAGTAAAGTGTAAGAAAAGTCTAATTATAAATATTCTTAAAAATGTTCCCTCTCCCCTTCTTTTATCTAGCCTGCCTAGCCTGTATAAAAAAAGATGTGTGTACTTACCTATTACCTCTCCCCTGCAGAAGCCACTCACTGACACAGAGAAGCCAGAGCTGCAGGATCACATGACCAGGCTGAAGCAGATTAAAAGTAAGTAAATATCTTTTAAATCTTTTTTTATGCAGGGTAGACAGGATAGGTATGTATGTGTTTAATGTTAACTGCTAAGGAAATGTATCTCAACCTCCTCTCAACTGCTGCTGGTATGATACAGGGAGAAATGCAAGTCATCAGGTTAGTGTCTCTCTGCCTCGTTTATTGTATTTCCACTTCCACATATCTAAACGTTTAGATGATTTTCAGGAAGAAGTGTCACGGCTGACTACAAGGTTTCTACTAGAGGTGAACAATGCCAGAGTGATTCTGTTCTAAGTCTGTCCTCATTAACATGCAATGCAAATAGCCAAGTCTTCACTTCAAGCTTTCACCTTTAATACTTTGCTAGGACAGAGTGTTCAAATCTAGTTACAATTGGTAATAAAGATTTGCCTGCACAGCAAAGACAGGGTTAATTATGGCAAACACAGCTGCCCAACCTCCTCATAACCAAAGAGAACTACCTAAGATTTTTTTACGTACTGGAGGATCCAGAATACAGCATCTAAAAAGTAAAAAATTAAGCTACAATTTTAAATTTTATTAAATGAAATTATTATTTATTTATTTTTTTCCAAACAAGTTTATTTCGATTAGCAAATTAGAGAATACAAGGTTTGGCAACATTTCTGAAATAACAATATAAATGTAAGACATTTACATATTGACATATTGAACAGTTCAAAATACTTGTAAAGGAATAAAGGAAAAGAACATATGGAAGCGAATTGTCAGTTGGAACATAGTAAATAAGTAAACAATGGGCTTTTCAACAAATCAGAAAGAGGTTAACATATGAAGAGTATATAGCCCATAACTGCAAACTAATTGGCGCAGTTAGTATATTATATTAAGGAGGAATTAATTTAAAGATGAGTATCAATTAAGTACCATATTGTTAGAAAGTGTGAGTGAAAGGGTGTTAGTGACCAGCACCAACACCTGGGGTATTCCAGCCTTGTATCAGATTGGACCTCAAAACGTAGGAGGTAGGGATATGTAAGGGAGGGGACAGGAAAACAAAGGGAGGGTTTGGGGAGAGGAGTCAGTGCAAGGATGATAACGTTGATGACGTTGATACGTCGATGATAACGAAATTATTAATGCTATGTGAATGGGGACATGTAACACATATAAAGTTGGTGTTATCTCAACTTGGCTGCAAAAGTGGAAATACACTTAAGGACAACCCATCAGTGAGAGGGGAGATTATTGAAGAGAAAGCCAGCTGTATTGGACAGTAATGGATTCCTATTACAAGTCTTATGCTTTCCGATCTAAACAAAACTGAAAAGACAGACTGGGGTTCAGATGTACATAACAGGAAGAGTCAGGAGAATGGGGAGACTCTGCTGTTGTAGAAAGCTAAAAGGATTTTCTGCATTACACAACTTCCTCAAACCTGGAGTTTAGGTATGGCTTTTTTGATTTGCAAATGTGAAAGTGACAACATCTTTTGCTTTGAAAGCAGAAGTAATGTACCATGGGACGGTAGGTGGCCAAAACTCCAAAAAATAAATACACAAATATAAGCAATTCACCATAACTCTTTTAATCAATTAATAATTTAAACCTGTAATCAAAAACAGTAAATTTCAGTGGGGCGCTGTTCAAATATCCCTTCGGCTGTGTAATGCGACATCTATATAGCAAGAAGAGAAAGGCGGCACCTCTAGCGGTAAAGGAAACTTATATTTTATTGAAGAATCATAGGTCCAAAACCCGACACACAGGAATACACTCTATTCAGCAGACGCGTTTCACACAAAGTGCTTAATCCTTGATTAAGCAATGATTAAGCACTTTGTGTGAAACGCGTCTGCTGAATAGTGTGTATTCCTGTGTGTCAGGTTTTGGACCTATGATTCTTCAATAAAATATTGTTTTCCATTTCTGCTGGAGGTGCCGCCTTTCTCTTCTTGCTATATGGATTTCTCAGGTTACGGACCTTAGCGAGCACCCAGCATCAGGATTACCACAGCCCTTCCTGGGATCATTAATTGCAGGCAGCCTTGGAGCGGTGTACATCCCTTTTTCTTCTCCTGATGAGACATCTAGCTAACAGGTGGGAAGCCTCACTTTCCTAATTTACTGTGTGCACTGCTAGTAATATGGAGTCATGTGAGATCAATATTAATGCTCAGAAGTGGAGGGAGTGGTGCAATACCCATAAATCATGGACTACCCTTTAATGGAAGACTGTAATATGGTCTGATGAATCGAGCTTCACACTGTGTTCCCAACCATCGGGCGTGTTTGCCTGTGGCAAACACCACCCCAAGCTTACAACAAGGACTGTCTTGTGCCAACAGTAAAGCATGGTGGCGGTGCAATCATGGTTTGGGCAGCTATATCTTAGTATTCTGCAGGCCCCAACATCCCCTTGATAAGTAGAGTCCTTGGCAGCGACTATGTACAAATTTTGGCAGACATTGTTTCTTGAAGAAAGCACCATTTACCAAGATGATAATGCTCCATTTCACACAGCTGGTGTTGTCAAATCGTGATTTGACAATCATGTAGATTAAGTTTCACACCTTCCCTGGACGCTGCAGTAGCCAGACCTTAATATCATAGAGCCACTATGCTCAATTTTGGAGAACAAGGTTCGGGCTCGTTTTCCTCTTCCGTCATCTCTTCGAGAACTTGAAATATTTTTGCATAAAAGAGTGGTATCAGATTCCGTTATCCACTATCCAAGTCTTATATTTGTCAATATCCAGGAGAATTCAGGCCATCTTGGATGTCAAAGGTAGTCCAACACCATATTAGGTATCAATTTAGTTTTTTATCCGGTATTTTCATATTTTTGTCCAACCTCTGTAGTTCTCGTCTACTAATAATGTGAGTGATCTTGAAGTTTTAAAACCTACTTTTTGAAGAATTCCATACATTTACTTCCTTGAATTATGTGACACATATTCACTATGCCCTGTGAAAATAAACTGCATGCGTTGCACATTTCACAGAGCCTGCCTTCTAAACTCCTAAGGTGCTGAGAGGGAGAGTTTTAGAAGGCAGAATCAAGACAGGAATCACTGCTTGCAGGCAGCAAGGTACCATGGCATATGCCATCTTTAGAGATTGAAAATAAACCAAAGTAATGAGCAGAGAGAGGAGAAGCCATGGAGCAGACACAGAATACAAAAAGTTGTGGGAAGTGATTTCCAGAGGTAGGCAAAAATGACAACATGAAGAGAGATTTATATACAGTAGTAAGCCTATATTGGATTGTAAAAAAAAAACAATTGTTTGTATTTCTATTACAATGATGATGTTATAATCATGTATCATATACTCTGGTGCCCAGAGTGGGGCTTTAATTTAAAGTTAAGAAGAACGATTGTATTGAATCTTAGGTGTGTTGTTAGCTTATCTGAATTACCAGAGATGTATAGTAACTAAGTAGAACTACTTCACTACTGTACTTAAGTACGGAAAGGCGGTATCTGTACTTTCCTAGAGTAGAATTTTTTTCTCCTACTTCCACTTTTACTTCACTACATTTTTTCAATGATTTCAATACTTCTACTCCGATATTTTTTTTTTGTGCTGCATAGTTACTCGTTACTATTATAAAAATTACCACTGCCAGAACAGTAGATGGCAGGTTTCATGAAGCTCAAAACATGTGTATTATCAGCGCATACGAAAATAAATGCTACTGTATGCATAAATAAAAGCTGCATTTGAAATAATAAAAGACAATATGATGTTCAAACTTTTGACTTATTTCTTTAATAACTACATAACACAGTACATGTACTTTTACTTTCAGTACTTGAGTAGCATTTTTTTTTTCAAAACTACTGGTACTTTTACTTTCAGTACTTGAGTAGCAAAATTTTTAAAAAACTACTTGCAATACTTAAGTACAAAAAATGTTGAATACTTTAGTACTTCTACTCAAGTCACTTTTTGATCGAGCACTTCCACTTAAGTCACTTTTTGATCGAGCACTTGTACTTTTACTCAAGTATGGGTTTTGAGTACTTTATACAACTCTGTGAATTACAAGGCATGGAAGCTGTTAATGTCATAGATATTATATTTATGTTTACAGCAAGTTTAAGTCATGCTTTAGATTTCATTGGTGGTGTTCTAAATTTTAAGTTTGCAATCTGGCTTCTGCTTTTCAGCCTCTACATAGTTACTGAGCTTTAAGCCACACAGCTTAGACCATCTGAGAAGTTATATGAGTTTTCAGTAGAAGGTTTGTTAAAGCCAGCTCTTTTTCCATTTTTGCCTTAATGTTCTGGAAGTAGAAGAGTCATTGAAGAGCTGCTGAGTCCTTTAGTGCACACAAGGGAAACATTTGAGGTGCTTAGGCTATTGTATGGTGTCTGCCAACCTCTGCTATTTTCATCAGCAGTTGTATGCGCTGGACAATTATATCCAGACACTCCGAAGGAAGACAGAAGCCAGAACACAGTGATATCACTTTCATTGCTACAACTAATAGTCATACAAACCTTCATGAGGCCATCTATTTTATGGCTATTGCACAGCTTAGAGGAGTTTGTATAATATAAAATGTTATTTTATAATCTTTAGACTGCTCGTTCGGCATAGTCTTTCCAGCATTATGACTGTTATAGATCAAGCCTTTTAGAAGTGAATCAACACATGAGAAAAATACAATAATTAGAGAAAAGGGTGTCTGTTCTTTGAAGTGCCAGTTCAAGAGAAACATTTCATTGCACTGAATTGGTGTGGAATTAAAACCTATAGTAGCTGCTAGCAGCAGAACAGAAGAGCCTCAGTTTTCGATTAAACCAAGTTATCAAGTAAGAATGTGATTTAATCATATTTAGTGGCAGCTCACAGCTGCAGTTGTTTGGAACAGTTTTAGAAGAGACATACCTTGTGACTAGCGTGCCCAAGGGTAATAGTGTCTTTTACGTTAGAAGGCTTCTATGTGTTGGCAAGCTTTCAATTACCCCAATTCACAGCAGAAATAACTTTAGGTTCCTGGTACTACAGCAGTAACATTTGTGGGTCTGTGATCCCTCAAAGCTGAACTCCAGCCTGACTACTAAATACACCTTTGAAATTCTTGAGATTTTTTTTTTCCCAGCCAAGGCTTTGTATTTTCCTTTGCCCGGAGATCTACATAGTCCAGAAAGACAACAGAGCTATCTTCTTTATCTAACTTTTCTCTGCTGCAGTTTAGCACCACAGTTTGGTTATCTCCCAGCCCCCCCCCCCCCAGGTTATCTTTTTGCTCTCTCCTCCTGTCAGTATTTCATTATAAACACATAAGAGTGCAAGGTCACCTGAATGACTCAAAGTGCTTCTCCTACCTCTCCTAGCCCAAGTGCTGATTTAAAGAGCACGCTCATTTCTGAAATCAATAGAATTTAGGTATTTATATTAGTTGCATGAAAATACCGGGGTGACGGGGTGCTCCTACAAAAAATTTTTTTTTTTATTTATATTGTATGTTATAAATATTTTATTTATTTTTTTATTCTTTTTTTTATGTGTAATTGTATTACCATCACAGGGGGGTTAACAAGCCCCCTATGTGTTAACACTGGGCAGGGGAAAAGTACTCTTTATGGAGACATCAGGTTCTATAAACCCTTAATGTCTTACATGCCCTCTGTTCCAGCCAAACATACTTGGCTAGTGTCTCTTTTAGATAATGTACTCTATCAATTTCAGCCAATCAAACACATACCTGAAGCCTATATTTGGAAAAATTTAAAAATAATATGGGATATAGGGATGGAAGGGAGTCCAAAAAATGCAGAGTTGTGGTTTTGGAAGTTTTTTTGTGCTCTGTTTTGAGATTTGATTAGACAATTAAGACAATAGATTTTGGTACTGCCAAAACAAGCTCACAAACTATACTATGTTTTGCCATAATTAGTATGAATTTGAGGGCTTTAGCTTTATAATAATATTCGACTAGTCAATTCAGGCATACAGTATTACCTCTGAATAAATAAGGTGTCATAGCCAAAACAAGCTAAAATGCATTTTTTTGCAATTGGCAATTAATCAAATTGGGGTGCTGCTGTATTTATACAAAGGAATAATGTAAGAGTTAAAATACTAATTACACATCCAAAATATGTCACAATTTGGTGTCGCTGACACTGTCTATGAAAATCTTACTGTTCCATACCACATACAGCTTATAGGCATATCCTAAGCATGTAATTGAAAGGATTGTTGTTTTACCCCATGTTGCCCTTCAAGTTGCATTAAAAAACTCTCTCCACATGTTCCTCATGCACTTTTTTGGTAATCTTTTGCCTATAGATAATCTTTTGTAATAGGCAGAACAGATTTTCAAGATCTCCCCATCCATAGGCTTCAATGAGGTTTGGTTTTGAGTTTGCAATCTCCTTATTTCACAATCAGTTTGACACATTGGGGTTGATTTACTAAAGGCATAGAGACTGTGTACTCTGCAAGGGCAGTTGCTCCAGAGCTTTTGGAAATGAGGTAAAGCTTCACTTTGCAAACAATAGCCAATCACGTGCAAAAAAAATAAAAATAAAACTGCTTTTTTGCTTGCACAGGATTAGATGATGGAAGTCAGCAGAGCTTCTGCTCATTTAATAAGCTTTGAAACAACTGCTCTTACATTGTCTCATTCTTACCCTCAATGTGTAAGATCAGATGTTGAAATGTATTTCCCTGAAAGATACAACAACTTATTCACTAAAAGGACTTATTAGTAGGTGAACAAGAACCTGTCTCTACTAACACAAGTAAAGATTTTTAGCATCATGGAAGAAACAGCCTTATTATACAGTACCGTACATGCTTATGTTTTACAACCCTAACGTTCATTTTGTGATTGGTTGACAACTTGTTCTGACCTCAAGTATAATACAGACCACAAAATGAACACGTTGACTGAAAATAGGAAAAATGTGTATAGCAAGCAAAATTCTCATTCATTAACATAAATACTTAGATGACATATGGTGCATCAATACACTGGTTAGGTCAGTGCAGTAATACACACTTCTACTTAATGCTTGGTGTATTAATAGAAAAGGTATATTATTTGATAATAGTGTTTGTTTTATTCTGTGCTTTGGAAAATGAAAGGAGCAAGATTCACTTTTGGTATATATATTTTGCTTTAACAGCATAAAATGCAATATGTAATCCACTATAACTAACAAGATGTTAAATTTCAGGGCACAAACTATTCTGTGACAGGCTGTCAGTTTCTCTGTGTCACCAATCAAGTATGGTAGCACATACTCTGAAACTTTCAAAGCACTATCCATCATTGTCATTCACAGCTCACCATGCATCATTTGTCAAAGCTATTTACAATGCTAACAGGTGAACAGAAGACCAATAATGGGTCACTTTTTAAAATGGACTTCAATAAAAGGGATGCATATATTCACCATACTTCATTTATATATATATATATATATATATATATATATATATATATATATATATATATATTATACAGCATATACTTTTTACCATCGAATAAACATAGTATATACAGTAGTTATAGCATATTTATAGTAGTGTAGGATAATATGCCCTATTGGTATTAAATTATTTGGTGCAGTGCTGAAAAAGGCTTATTGACCATTGTGTGGACAATCAATCTGTTTTATTTCATCCTCGTATAAGAAAACTGTCATTTTTTTTGCACAGAAAGGCTCTCCTTTAAATATCTATTTTACTAAATACTACAGTGCCAGGGGTATAGGATTTTTACCACCACATCCCGATGACAATAAAAAATAACATATATGTCCCTCAGGGCAAAAAGAAAAAGATTTGTAAGGTGGATGTGTCGCTCAAAGAAATCATCACTTGTTAAAATCCATATTTTATTGAGACTTAACTGGCTATTTTGAGACAAAGAAAAGAAAAAATAATCCCACAATAATAAAAAATATACACAGTATATATATATATATATATATATATATATAATCCCTGTAAACAAACCCCGTAAGAACCCAACTACAGCATGATATAATCTGATTAATTTAGTCAGGGGGTCAACAATAATTGTGCCCCCAAGATCTTAAAAGATCTCTAAAGTCTCATTTTTTTTGCCTAAAAATAACAAACATGTTATACTCAGTGCAGTGTTTTTGCACAGAGCAGCCCAGATCCTCCTACGCTTGGGTCCCTCTTCTGTGCTCCTGGTACCTCCCTCCTGACGAGTGCCCCCACAGTCAGCAGCTTGCTATGGGAGCACCTGAGCCGGGCTGCAGCTCTGTGTCTCCTTTCCTTTCCACCATTGCCAGGGGCAACCGGCCCAGTAACCAATGGCAAAATCCCGGACGAGCCCCCAAATGTAGCAATATTTCCAGGCCTTGAGCCTGATGTGGGTCTGCCATTGTTACTGGTGACACTTCCGACACATTTAAGTTGTGAACCCAAGTGTGAGAATTGAGACAATGACCACTCTGGTATCTTTGGTTGGTTTTGCTTATTGTATTTTGGGGATGGGAGAAGGGGATGAGTGGGATACTCCTCTGGCTCAAATAGGTTAACTGGGACTTTATACAAAAATGCCCGTTGGTGCTGTCTTGACACCAGCTGAATGCCAACCAGCGCTTTCTGGCGTTTGAAGATGCTGAACTTGTGCTGGAACTTCAACTTTTATTTGTTTGTTAACTCAGAAGATCCAGGACTGTAGAACACTTGACTCCTAAAACTCAATCTAGCTCAAAAGTCACTGAACAGCTCCATCCAGTCCTTCACTGAACGAAGTTGCTCCTTGTCACTGCTTGTGCCGCTGCAACTCTGTACACTGCACACTGTACACATTAGCTCTTCAGGGCCCAACTGCTGGCACCCCCTCTACACTTCAGGGTCCTCTAACTAGGCACCCCCTCTAACACTTCAGGGTCCTCTGACTAGGCACCCCCTTTAATAGCTAGCTGACTCCTGGATCCCTGAAACCTTCTCTGGAGTGGTCCCCTCTACACTTGGCAGACCTCTAGGGGCAGTTCACAGTACTCACATCCTTGGCAAGCTTTTTTGGAACTGAACCCCTCTTCCTCCACTGGTCCTCAGCACACCGGATCCCCTCTGCAGCTCAACTCAGCATTCACTGAATTCCCAGGCAGCCACCTGAGACATCCGATCCTTCTGACAGGAGGAGTGACAGCCGTAGTCTCCCTCCTGGGACTCTTCTTCCCACCAAAGACGCTGTATCATGCGTTCCCCTCAAACGTATACCCACTCCCAGAATACCCTGTGGCAGAAGCTGCCTTCTGGGGTAGATACAGGCCTGAATGTGTCCCTGTTTTGATTTCCTCCACTGCCCAATGAGAATCCTCTCATGGAGCCAGTGGGGAGACTCCCCTCTCAGCAGACACACCTGGGAGACATGACAGCCCAGCTGAAATTATGGCCCTGCTGTTAGGCAGCCAAGGCCCACTATACTTTTACCTAGCACCTACCCTGTAGGGTGCTACACAGGTAAATCCTGCCAAGTGATTAATCACATAAATCTGACCCATGTATTTTCAATGTATCTGTACACACTTGTGAGGTAATACCCTTACAGAGACAAGCACAGCACCTCAAAAACTTTTGTACGCTTTTTGTATGAAAGAAAGGGGATACATTAAAGACATAACAAGAAGAAGACATTTTTTTTGAATACTTACTATATCTTGTTATTAAAATTAGAAACATCAACTGGGCATTCATCTAACCTTATCATTGAACCTGAATTTAACACTTACCTCGCACCTTAAACATTAACCACTTGCCGACTGCGCACAGTATATTTACTGCGGCAGTCAGCCCCGGCCAGGCAGAGTGACGTAGATCTACGTCGCTAGCCTGTCACCGGGTTTTGAGCCAATAGCGGGCGAGCGCGCGCCCACCTCGGCTCGTTCACAGAGGAGTGTGGGCATGTGACCGGCGGACCCGATGTCCGCCGGTCACACTACGATTGTCGGTAAGGCGGGAGAAAGGCGAGCGGCTTATGTAAACAAGCCGCCTGTCATTCTCCCCGTGTAAAAATGGAGATCAGACGGTTCTACTATGTAGAACCGTTGATCTCTATTTTTACAATAGTAGACCTGTCCCACTACAGTTAGAAACACGCCCCTAGGACACACTTAACCCCTCCCTCTCCAATACAGTTAACCCCTTCCCTGCCAGTGTCATTTTTACAGTAACAGTGCATATGTATAGCACTGATTACTGCAGTAATGTCACTGGTACCCCCAAAAGTGTCAAAAATGTCAGTCAAGGGTCCGATCTGTCCGCCGCAATGTCGCTGTACCGCAAAAAAAACGCAGATCGCCGCCATTACTCGTTAAAAAAAACACCAAAAATGACAAAAATCTTTCCCTTTGTTAGTAAACGCAATAACTTTTGCGCAAACCAATCAAAATACGCTTTTTGCGATTTTTTTTACCAAACATATGTAGCATAAAACAAATTGGCCGAAAATGTTAAAAAAATTAGATTTTTACATTTTTTTGGGGGGGAATTTCATATAAAAAAAAGTGAAAAATATTGTTATTTTTGCAAAATTTACGCTCTTTTTTTGTTTATAGCGCATGATCAAAAAATCGCACAGGTGATCAAATACCACCAAAAGAAAGCTCTCTTTGTGGGAAAAAAAGGACGTGAAATTCGTTTAGGTACAGCGTCGCACGACCGCGCAATTGTCCGTTAAAGTCATGCAGTAAAAAATCGCAAAAAACCCCCTGGTCAGGAAGGGGGTAAAATCTTCCGGGTAAAAGACAAAGGTGACCAGCGCTATGGAGTATGAGGTAGAACAGTGAGGAGTGGATAAATAGGTGTAAGCAGCCAACAACCAAACCCCGAAGGGTTAAGAATAAAGTGAATGTGCAAAGGGGTTGAGACGGCGCTACCTAAAAAGTGATCGGGTGCTGATTAAAGTGCAATAATGTGCAATGACCCCTTAAGAGGGGGGTGACACCGGCTGATTTTAAATTGTAAATTCTGATTATATTTTCAAAGGGTTAAAAAACCACACAATTCCGTGTCAGTAAACAACAGCCGATATAATCTGTCAATGTATAGTGAATATTGTCTGTAAATAATAATTGTGCCACAAGTGAACAGATATTTATATTGGGTTTATTCCAGTAAAGTGATACAGTGCAAAGCTAATCAAACATATAAATACAAATCCCTGGTGGTGAAGTGGTGAATATATATAAACAAAGAAAATCCTGAAGTGATATATTCCTCAGGAGTGTAAGTGCTGTATTACCCTCAGTGACCACTAGGTGTAGTATATATGACCTGTTCCAATGGAGTGGTCCCAAAAGAGGTAAATCTTGGGGTTCCTCTCTTGATCCAGCAAGGCACTGGCTGGTAATCTCACAAAAAGAAAGGAGAGGGGAGCCCCATGAAGTAGTATACAATAGTATGCCAATACAGAGAATAATATCGACTCACGGTGAGGCTGCCTCGGATCAGTGTAGAGCAACGCCGGGAAGCTTCCGCGTTCCACGGCTGCAAAGTCTGAGACCGGAAGTGACACAATGACGCAATGGACCCGCCCTACGCGTTTCGTCAGAGGACGTCTGCTGGAACGCGGAAGCTTCCCGGCGTTGCTCTACACTGATCCGAGGCAGCCTCACCGTGAGTCGATATTATTCTAAAACCTAGATCCCCCCTCCAAGATGTAAGGTCCAGTCTGTATAGGGTCTCAATGAATAATCTTGAACCTATCTTGAATTATAAATTAACTTGTGTGGAGTGCTACCCAAAATTGGGGAACCTACCCCCAATTAGACTTTGTGGTCCATGTGTAAACCAAGTAATTCCTAGTAATCAACAATATATAAATAAATAATGTATAAATGCATCAACATAATCACTTTTCATGGAAAAGTCAGTGATATTAAATCTTCATGATTATGAAATAAAGTTATCCATCGTGCAAAAGTGCCAAAATGCTGTAGATTCAAATAAAGTGCAGTTCGTGCTCCTCTTCAGTGTGCCCATTCACTCCCCAGCTGCCAATGACAGGAGTCAAATTCAATTTATAAGTATCCTGGGTATGCTGGTCCTTGTTGTCCTCTTCACTGGCTTGGCTCCTCAGTGTTTAGGGAAGTACAATTATTTAATGGAGAAATACCCATGACAGTTCTAAGGCTGCGTTTAACTTACTTTGCTTTGTGATGTACTTCTGTGGACACAGCATGTCCTATTAAAGAAAATGTAACCCCTCACCTTGTAAAAACAACCCATTAAATTTAAAATAGAAATGAAAGAAAAACATTTGTGTATAGATTAAAAAAGAAACATTATAAGCACTTTTTTCCCCTTTTTTATATGTAATCACATAACCTCTGTTCCCAGCTGAATAGAGCGGTGAGGGTGGAAAAATAGCAACGCATTGTATCTCCCAGTGAAAGGCTGTGCAGTGGGGGCATGTCAGGACAGATCAATGGAGGAGAGTAGGCTGAGTTCCCAGCACAGGCAGAAAACTGACCAGGTTGTGCTCTTATGCTTAGTGTGGCTAGTTTTTAACAGGAGAGTAGAGGAACTGGCAGGAACACCAGGAATTTCACCACAAAGGAAGCAATACAAAGAGAACAGGATATTCATACAAGTATATGGTACAGCAGGCTAATAGCAGGACTATAAAATGTTGGGTTTGCAAATTCTTTAACCACTTTAGCCCTGGAGGATTTTGCTACTTAATGACCAGGCCCTATTTTGTGATTCGGCACTGTGTTACTTTAACGGAAAATTGCGTGGTCGTGCGACGATGTACCCAAATTGATGTCCTTTTTTCCCCACAAATAGAGCTTTCTTTTGGTTGTATTTGATTACCTGTGTGATTTTTATTTTTTGCGCTATAAACAAAAAAAAAGCAACAATTTTGAATTTTTTTTTCACATTCTGCTATATAACATTCCCCCCCCAAAAAAAATTTAAAAATCACAATTTTTTAACATTTTAGGCCAATTTGTTTTTTGCTACATATTTTTGTTAAAAAAATCGCAATAAGCGTATTTTGATTGGTTTGCGCAAAAGTTATTGAGTCTACTAAATATGGGAAAGATTTATGTCATTTTTATTGTTCTTTTACTAGCAATGGCGGCGATCTGCGATTTTTTGTGGGACTGCGACATTGCGGTGGACAGATCGGACCCCTAAGTGACATTTTTGACACTTTTGGGGGGACCAGTGACATTACTACAGTAATCAGTGCTAAAAATATGCACTGTTACTGTAATAATGGCATTTGCAGGGAAGGGGTTAATACTATAAGTGATCAAGGGGGTAAACGTAAGCCTAGGGGGGTGATTCTAACTGTGGGGGGGGGGGGGGGGGTTGGGCTTGTGAGATCATCACAGAGACATGTGATCGTATATAGCAGGATCACATAGCTTCTGTGATCACTTCAGGGAGAATGACAGACGGCAGCCACCCGTCCTTCTCTGTCAGCGGGGGGGAGATTGCGAGTAGCCGGCGGCCATCAGAGCCACCTGTCACCCGTGCTGATGAGCGGGGGCGGGCTCGCCCCTAGAGTCTCCTGAGGGAGCGACGTAGTACTACGTTGGTTTGCCCAGGAGCGGCCGCCTGCCGCAGTAAATCTGCGGTGGCCAGTCGTCAAGTGGTTAAGGTGTGTTTATATTGCATGCAAAGCAGGTCAAATGCAGCCTTTTCTTGTCAAAGGGTGAGCTTTTCTTTCTATTGCAGCTGCATGAATTAGAATGGAAAACACATCTTTTGATGTGAATGCCCATTGATATGAGTCCTGAGGCTAGTGGTCTAGAGGCCAAAGCAGTTTGACACAAGAACATAAAACTGTAAGCAGGGGGTAATGGCAATGGTAAGTCTTGACATGGCAGCAGTTAGCAGAACAATCCATTATTGAACATGCACTTTATCTATAATGGTTATTTATAACATCTATTCTGTGCATTGCATTATTTAAAAGCATTATATTTAAGGAAAAGGAAAATGTTGGGATAGCTTAAAAATCTATTTATTAACTACATAAATATTGCAAAGCTCTGCACTCACATTTTAGGCTTAGGACACACGTTTATGAAAAGATTGAGCTGTATATAAAGAGCAGTATTTATCTTTTTTATCTGTTCCCAGTCACGCAAGATGAAACAGAGATTGATTTAAGAAGAATCTGCCTTGGGATTTTTTTTAGCACCATTAAATGTATGGTTGTGTCATCTCGCCCAGTGGAATAGCAGATAGTATTATTTTATAGCAAAAAAGAGTGTTTCTTTAAAGTACAATTTGACATGACATGACACGACTTCTGTAAATCCCAGAGGTCAGATTTTGATGAGCACAATGTTCAATATCCTCTAGGTAGCCAGGATATCAAATATTTTTCAACAAACAATGTCAAGTCAAGACATGTGCAGCACTATGCTTAGCTAAATAGTGGGGGCATTCGCACATTTTTAAATTAGAAATATTTTCTTCTTTATGCAAAAGCAAGCATGAGGATGTGAGGAAAAGGGGATGTAAGTTTCAAGGCTCCCACTTTTCCTCATGGGATCACTGCAGCGGGGGTTTCAAGTCTCCCCTCAGGTGAGGGCGTGGTTTCGGGGGAGTCTGGTAACTGCTGGAAAGGGGAGCCTTGAAAATGCATGGAATTTTCTAGAACCCCTTTGGGTTCCTATATAAAGGGGGTCCTGACAGGAATTTGTGCCAGTCATCGCGGGAAGGACACGCTGCGGAGCTCACCCAACCCCCCCCACCCTTGTCACGGCCTTTATAATGTGGCGGGTCACCTTTTCGTATTGAAAAGGCGGACAGTTCAATAAATAATGATCTGTGGTAATTCAGATCGAGCTGTAATAGCTGAGTTGAACAAATGGTATTGTAAGTTAAAGTTTTATAAGTGATATAGTTGTTCGTGTAAATTTAAAGTGTTTACTAAAGTGTTTACATTGAAACCAATAATAAAGGCCGCGGCCAAAGTTTTGTCCAATAAAAGGAATGATGTAGTATTTATTTAGCATGTCTGGTGATTGTTAGAGAATTAATGCTGCATGTGATCCCATGTACACTTCCCAAGGCAGTTCTAACGTCTCATCACTAACTCCAGCTCTTTGTACTATGCCCTATCCCTTGTGTCCAAGGCATTAATCCTACAATGTACATGGGTGAAACAGAACAGGAATGCAGATCATCATGATCTGCTCCCCCAGTACTGAAAATCCGTAGCAGCATTCACAGCCTACTTGTATATTCTTGTCCTTCTGGAGGCTATTAATGAATCCTATTTTTCAGAAGCCCCTAGATCAGGGGTAGGCAACCTTAGAGAGATGGAGATCTACTTGAACAACACTGATGACGTAAAAGATCACCGGGCACAGTATCCTGTTGTTAGGGCTGGTTCACACCAGAGCGCAGTGCCAGAAAGGCACGTTCCATGTGTGTTTCCTGCACAGAGTTCAAAACGCACTGCCTTTGTGATCTACTGCGGGTGATAATATGATGTTAACCCCAAATGTAGATTGGAAACGCAGTGTGTTTGTAGACACAAGATTGCATGGTACTGCAGTATCATGCAATTTGGCACAGTGCATTTTTGAAAGTAGTGCATGTGCTACTTTTTGTGCAGTCTGATGCGACTTGCAGCCAGGGTCGTATTTACATCTCAACAGTAGTGTTGAGCGAACACGAACTGTATTATTCGTGTTCGTACCGAATAATTGGATTTTTGTTACCCGAACACGAACACGGACACTTTACTGTATATTCGGGTAAAAATCCGTGTTCGGTCATTTTATTTCCGGGTTTTGCATGCTTTGGCGCTCTTTTCATGGCGGGCTTTCAACAGCCAATCAACAATCGTTTAACTGGTGTGCCTTAAGCCATCCCAGCCATGCCTGCAAATGTCTCAGTAGCTGTGATTGGCCGTCTGAAGCATGTGACCAAGTCTTTATAAGTTCGAGGCAGCCGCAGCGGCATCATTATGCTGCTTAGATCAGGGACAGAGCACACATCAACGTGCTGGCTGCTGATTAGGGAAAGATAGGCAGGAAAAAACCATTTGTGTGCGGATAGAATTGAGGGACAGGTCGGAGTGTTTAGGCAGGGCGAGTTGTAAGCATTTTAGGGATAGAGTCTGCTGAATTATAGGGTCAGTGTGTTCTACAAACTACAATCGATATTGCTGTGTGGGGTGGGGTCTGCACTTAGTTCTCCTGATCTACGATCTCTTCTCAATCCTGTTAGGGACAGAGTCTGCTGAATTTTAGGGAAAGTGTGTTCTACAAACTACAATCGATATTGCTGTGTGGTGTGGGATAGGAGATAGGCAGGTGTCAGTGATCCACATCCATTTTTCTGTGTGTGGGCTGCAGTGAACACAATCTTTTTGGGGTGCAGTGAACACAATCCTTTTGGAGTGCAGTGAACAAAATCTTTGTGGGGTGCAGTGAACAAAACCTTTGTGGGGGTACAGTGAACACAATTTTTGTGGGGTGCAGTGAAGACAATCCTTGTGGGGTGCAGTGAAGACAATCTTTGTGGGGTGCAGTGAACAAAACCTTTGTGGGGTGCAGTGAACACAATCTTTGTGGGGTGCAGTGAAGACAATCCTTGTGGGGTGCAGTGAAGACAATCCTTGTGGGGTGCAGTGAAGACAATCCTTGTGGGGTGCAGTGAACAAAATCTTTGGGGGGTACAGTGAACACAATCTTTGTGGGGTGCAGTGAACAAAACCTTTGTGGGGTACAGTGAACACAATCTTTGTGGGGTGCAGTGAACAAAACCTTTGTGGGGTACAGTGAACACAATCTTTGTGGGGTGCAGTGAAGACAATCCTTTTGGAGTGCAGTGAACACAATCTTTGTGGGGTACAGTGAACACAATCTTTGTGGGGTGCAGTGAACAAAACCTTTGTGGGGTACAGTGAACACAATCTTTGTGGGGTGCAGTGAACACAATCTTTGTGGGGTGCAGTGAACAAAACCTTTGTGGGGTGCAGTGAACACAACATTTGTGGGGTACAGTGAACACAATCTTTGTGGGGTGCAGTGAACAAAACCTTTGTGGGGTACAGTGAACACAATCTTTGTGGGGTACAGTGAACACAATCTTTGTGGGGTGCAGTGAACAAAACCTTTGTGGGGTACAGTGAACACAATCTTTGTGGGGTGCAGTGAACAAAACCTTTGTGGGGTACAGTGAACACAATCTTTGTGGGGTGCAGTGAAGACAATCCTTTTGGAGTGCAGTGAACAAAATCTTTGTGGGGTACAGTGAACACAATCTTTGTGGGGTGCAGTGAACAAAATCTTTGTGGGGTACAGTGAACACAATCTTTGTGGGGTGCAGTGAAGACAATCCTTGTGGGGTGCAGTGAAGACAATCCTTGTGGGGTGCAGTGAACAAAATCTTTGGGGGGTACAGTGAACACAATCTTTGTGGGGTACAGTGAACAAAACCTTTGTGGGGTACAGTGAACACAATCTTTGTGGGGTGCAGTGAACAAAACCTTTGTGGGGTACAGTGAACACAATCTTTGTGGGGTGCAGTGAAGACAATCCTTTTGGAGTGCAGTGAACACAATCTTTGTGGGGTACAGTGAACACAATCTTTGTGGGGTGCAGTGAACAAAACCTTTGTGGGGTACAGTGAACACAATCTTTGTGGGGTGCAGTGAACACAATCTTTGTGGGGTGCAGTGAACAAAACCTTTGTGGGGTGCAGTGAACACAACCTTTGTGGGGTACAGTGAACACAATCTTTGTGGGGTGCAGTGAACAAAACCTTTGTGGGGTACAGTGAACACAATCTTTGTGGGGTACAGTGAACACAATCTTTGTGGGGTGCAGTGAACAAAACCTTTGTGGGGTACAGTGAACACAATCTTTGTGGTGTGCAGTGAACAAAACCTTTGTGGGGTACAGTGAACACAATCTTTGTGGGGTGCAGTGAAGACAATCCTTTTGGAGTGCAGTGAACAAAATCTTTGTGGGGTACAGTGAACACAATATTTGTGGGGTGCAGTGAACAAAATCTTTGTGGGGTACAGTGAACACAATCTTTGTGGGGTGCAGTGAAGACAATCCTTGTGGGGTGCAGTGAAGACAATCCTTGTGGGGTGCAGTGAACAAAATCTTTGGGGGGTACAGTGAACACAATCTTTGTGGGGTGCAGTGAACACAATCTTTGTGGGGTGCAGTGAAGACAATCCTTTTGGAGTGCAGTGAACACAATCTTTGTGGGGTACAGTGAACACAATCTTTGTGGGGTGCAGTGAAGACAATCCTTGTGGGGTGCAGTGAAGACAATCCTTGTGGGGTGCAGTGAACAAAATCTTTGGGGGGTACAGTGAACACAATCTTTGTGGGGTGCAGTGAACAAAACTTTTGTGGGGTACAGTGAACACAATCTTTGTGGGGTGCAGTGAAGACAATCCTTTTGGAGTGCAGTGAACACAATCTTTGTGGGGTACAGTGAACACAATCTTTGTGGGGTGCAGTGAACAAAACCTTTGTGGGGTGCAGTGAACAAAACCTTTGTGGGGTACAGTGAACACAATCTTTGTGGGGTGCAGTGAACACAATCTTTGTGGGGTGCAGTGAACACAACCTTTGTGGGGTACAGTGAACACAATCTTTGTGGGGTGCAGTGAACAAAACCTTTGTGGGGTACAGTGAACACAATCTTTGTGGGGTACAGTGAACACAATCTTTGTGGGGTGCAGTGAACAAAACCTTTGTGGGGTACAGTGAACACAACCTTTGTGGGGTGCAGTGAAGACAATCCTTGTGGGGTGCAGTGAAGACAATCCTTGTGGGGTGCAGTGAACAAAATCTTTGGGGGGTACAGTGAACACAATCTTTGTGGGGTGCAGTGAACACAATCTTTGTGGGGTGCAGTGAAGACAATCCTTTTGGAGTGCAGTGAACACAATCTTTGTGGGGTACAGTGAACACAATCTTTGTGGGGTGCAGTGAACAAAACCTTTGTGGGGTGCAGTGAACAAAACCTTTGTGGGGTACAGTGAACACAATCTTTGTGGGGTGCAGTGAACACAATCTTTGTGGGGTGCAGTGAACACAACCTTTGTGGGGTACAGTGAACACAATCTTTGTGGGGTGCAGTGAACAAAACCTTTGTGGGGTACAGTGAACACAATCTTTGTGGGGTACAGTGAACACAATCTTTGTGGGGTGCAGTGAACAAAACCTTTGTGGGGTACAGTGAACACAATCTTTGTGGGGTGCAGTGAACAAAACCTTTGTGGGGTACAGTGAACACAATCTTTGTGGGGTGCAGAGAAGACAATCCTTTTGGGGTGCAGTGAACACAATCTTTGTGGGGTACAGTGAACACAATCTTTGTGGGGTGCAGTGAACACAATCTTTGTGGGGTGCAGTGAACAAAACCTTTGTGGGGTGCAGTGAACACAATCTTTGTGGGGTGCAGTGAAGACAATCCTTGTGGGGTGCAGTGAAGACAATCCTTGTGGGGTGCAGTGAAGACAAACAATCCTTGTGGGGTGCAGTGAACAAAATCTTTGGGGGGTACAGTGAACACAATCTTTGTGGGGTGCAGTGAACAAAACCTTTGTGGGGTACAGTGAACACAATCTTTGTGGGGTGCAGTGAACAAAACCTTTGTGGGGTACAGTGAACACAATCTTTGTGGGGTGCAGTGAAGACAATCCTTTTGGAGTGCAGTGAACACAATCTTTGTGGGGTACAGTGAACAAAACCTTTGTGGGGTACAGTGAACACAATCTTTGTGGGGTGCAGAGAAGACAATCCTTTTGGGGTGCAGTGAACACAATCTTTGTGGGGTACAGTGAACACAATCTTTGTGGGGTGCAGTGAACAAAACCTTTGTGGGGTACAGTGAACACAATCTTTGTGGGGTGCAGTGAACAAAACCTTTGTGGGGTACAGTGAACACAATCCTTGTGGGGTACAGTGAACACAATCTCATACTTCTGAAGCTTTGAGGGTGCTGCCTTTTCTATACTCCTCCTCCTTATCCATCCTTTTAGGTGTACAAACAATAGTAATTGGGGCCTAGTGTGCTTCTGTACGTGTGAAAAACATACACTTTTTTTGATCATATTTCCTATTCCGTTATTCAATAAAAACCTTTGGGGCTCAATTAAATTGCAGAATAGTCTGTGTCGGTACGTGTGAGATCCACCTTTCCAAGTTTTTGGGGTTCATCTCATACTTCTGAAGCTTTGAGGGTGCTGCCTGTTCTATACTCCTCCTCCTCCTCTTCCTCATCCATCCTTTTAGGTGTACAAACAATAGTAATTGGGGCCTAGTGTGCTTCTGTACGTGTGAAAAACATACACTTTTTTTTGATCATATTTCCTATTCCGCTATTCAATAAAAACCTTTGGGGCTCAATTAAATTGCGGAATAGTCTGTGTCGGTACGTGTGAGATCCACCTTTCCAAGTTTTTGGGGTTCATCTCATACTTCTGAAGCTTTGAGGGTGCTGCCTGTTCTATACTCCTCCTCCTCCTCATCCATCCTTTTAGGTGTACAAACAATAGTAATTGGGGCCTAGTGTGCTTCTGTACGTGTGAAAAACATACACTTTTTTTTGATCATATTTCCTATTCCGCTATTCAATAAAAACCTTTGGGGCTCAATTAAATTGCGGAATAGTCTGTGTCGGTACGTGTGAGATCCACCTTTCCAAGTTTTTGGGGTTCATCTCATACTTCTGAAGCTTTGAGGGTGCTGCCTGTTCTTTACTCCTCCTCCTCCTCATCCATCCTTTTAGGTGTACAAACAATAGTAATTGGGGCCTAGTGTGCTTCTGTACGTGTGAAAAACATACACTTTTTTTGATCATATTTCCTATTCCGTTATTAATTAAAAACCTTTGGGGCTCAATTAAATTGTGGAATAGTCTGTGTCGGTACGTGTGAGATCCACCTTTCCAAGTTTTTGGGGTTCATCTCATACTTCTGAAGCTTTGAGGGTGCTGCCTGTTCTATACTCCTCCTCCTCCTCTTCCTCATCCATCCTTTTAGGTGTACAAACAATAGTAATTGGGGCCTAGTGTGCTTCTGTACGTGTGAAAAACATACACTTTTTTTTGATCATATTTCCTATTCCGCTATTCAATAAAAACCTTTGGGGCTCAATTAAATTGCGGAATAGTCTGTGTCGGTACGTGTGAGATCCACCTTTCCAAGTTTTTGGGGTTCATCTCATACTTCTGAAGCTTTGAGGGTGCTGCCTGTTCTATACTCCTCCTCCTCCTCTTCCTCATCCATCCTTTTAGGTGTACAAACAATAGTAATTGGGGCCTAGTGTGCTTCTGTACGTGTGAAAAACATACACTTTTTTTTTATCATATTTCCTATTCCGCTATTCAATAAAAACCTTTGGGGCTCAATTAAATTGCGGAATAGTCTGTGTCTGTACGTGTGAGATCCACCTTTCCAAGTTTTTGGGGTTCATCTCATACTTCTGAAGCTTTGAGGGTGCTGCCTGTTCTATACTCCTCCTCCTCCTCCTCCTCATCCATCCTTTTAGGTGTACAAACAATAGTAATTGGGGCCTAGTGTGCTTCTGTACGTGTGAAAAACATACACTTTTTTTTGATCATATTTCCTATTCCGCTATTCAATAAAAACCTTTGGGGCTCAATTAAATTGCGGAATAGTCTGTGTCGGTACGTGTGAGATCCACCTTTCCAAGTTTTTGGGGTTCATCTCATACTTCTGAAGCTTTGAGGGTGCTGCCTGTTCTATACTCCTCCTCCTCCTCTTCCTCATCCATCCTTTTAGTTGTACAAACAATAGTAATTGGGGCCTAGTGTGCTTCTGTACGTGTGAAAAATATACACTTTTTTTTGATCATATTTCCTATTCCGCTATTCAATAAAAACCTTTGGGGCTCAATTAAATTGCGGAATAGTCTGTGTCGGTACGTGTGAGATCCACCTTTCCAAGTTTTTGGGGTTCATCTCATACTTCTGAAGCTTTGAGGGTGCTGCCTGTTCTATACTCCTCCTCCTCCTCCTCCTCCTCCTCATCCATCCTTTTAGGTGTACAAACAATAGTAATTGGGGCCTAGTGTGCTTCTGTACGTGTGAAAAACATACACTTTTTTTTGATCATATTTCCTATTCCGCTATTCAATAAAAACCTTTGGGGCTCAATTAAATTGCGGAATAGTCTGTGTCGGTACGTGTGAGATCCACCTTTCCAAGTTTTTGGGGTTCATCTCATACTTCTGAAGCTTTGAGGGTGCTGCCTGTTCTATACTCCTCCTCCTCCTCCTCCTCATCCATCCTTTTAGGTGTACAAACAATAGTAATTGGGGCCTAGTGTGCTTCTGTACGTGTGAAAAACATACACTTTTTTTTGATCATATTTCCTATTCCGCTATTCAATAAAAACCTTTGTGGCTCAATTAAATTGCGGAATAGTCTGTGTCGGTACGTGTGAGATCCACCTTTCCAAGTTTTTGGGGTTCATCTCATACTTCTGAAGATTTGAGGGTGCTGCCTGTTCCATACTCCTCTTCCTCATCCTCCCTTTAGGGTAGGAAAAAATTTAATCGGGCCTAGTCTGTGTTTGTACGTGTGAGATACACAGTTTTTTATCCTATTCCGCTATTCAATACACACCCTTTTGGTGTAAAAAACATTAAATTGCGGCATAGTTTGCATATTTGACTGTGAGATACACCCGTGCGATACTCTTGTTCTTTTGTTCCGCTATTCAATAAAGACCTTTCTAGGGCAAGATCTTAAATTTCAGAAATATGAGGAGAGCGTCAAATAGGGGCCGTGGCCTGGGTCGTGGTGGTGCTGCTGCTAGAGCTCATGTTGCAAGGAGAGGACGTGGTCGATCTGTGCCAGCTACACGCACAAGTGAAACACCTTCCTCAAGTGTGAGTAGGCGACAGAACCTGCATCAGTATTTGGTAGGGCATCATACGCCTCTAGAAGTGATGAGGCCAGAACACAGAGAGGCGATAGTAGATTGGTTTGCTGCTGACAGTGCCTCCAGTTCCTTCACATTGTCTCCCACCCAGTCTACTGCAGAAAGGTCAGAGTTGGCACCTGCAGCCAATGTCCAACCGTCTTTCACCTCACCCCCTTGCAAATCAGGCAAGCAGTCTGAGCCCCAAGCCATAGAGCAGTCTCTTATTCTTTTTGAGGACTCTGTCAGCAGGGTTTCCCAGGGCCATCCACCTAGCCCTGCCCCAGAAGTGGAAGAGATTGAGTGCAGCAATGCCCAACCACTTATTTCTCAAGATGAGTACATGGAAGGACCATCACAGCACGTCTCCGATGATGACGAAACGCAGGTGCCAACTGCTGCGGCGTTCAGCATTGTGGAGACTGACAGGGAGGGCAGGGGTGAAGACTGGGTGGAAGATGATGTGGAGGACGATGAGGTCCTCGACCCCACATGGAATGAAGGTCATGCAGGTGACCTGAGGAGTTTGGAGGAAGAGGCGGTGGTCGCACAGAGCCACCAGCACAGCAGAAGAGGGAGCAGGGTGCAGAAGCGGAGCGGCCGTGCCCTAGACACTACGCCTGCTACTGCCCAACGCAGCAAGGGAACGAGCGCACCAAAGTCAGCTCAAAAGAGTTCTCTAGCGTGGAAGTTCTTTAGAAAATGTGCTGATGACAGGACACGAGTGGTTTGCACCCTGTGCAATCAGAGCCTGAAGCGAGGCATAAACCTTCTCAACCTGAGCACAACCTGCTTGATCAGGCATCTAAGTGCAAAGCATGAGCTGCAGTGGAGTACACACCTTCAAAACCAAGAAACGTCTCTGGCTCATCCTGCTTCCTCTTCTGCTGCAGTCTCAGCCGCTCCAGCCACCTCTGTAGTCATACCGGCACCTGCCACCCCGCAAACAGACGATCTGTCAGCAACACCACCACCTGGGTCACCAACAACCATCTCCACAATGTCCCGTGGAAGCGTTCAGCTTTCCATCTCCCAAACACTTGAGAGGAAGAGGAAGTACCCCCCTACCCACCCGCGATCCCTGGCCCTGAATGCCAGCATTTCACAATTATTGGCCTTTGAAATGCTGTCATTCCGTCTGGTGGAGACGCCCAGTTTTAAAAAGCTTATGTCGGTGGCTGTCCCACAGTACGTCGTGCCCAGCCGCCACTACTTTTCCAGGCAAGCCATCCCTTCCCTGCACAACCAAGTGGGGGAAAAAATCAGGTGTGCACTGCGCAACGCCATCTGTGCCAAGGTCCACCTAACTACCGATACGTGGACCAGTAAGCACGGTCAGGGGCGTTATATCTCCCTAACGGCACATTGGGTAAATGCAGTGGCGGATGGGCCTGAGGCGGATAGCAATTTGGCACATGTCCTTCCACCACCGAGGATTGCAGGGCGCTTCAGTTTGCCTCCTGTTCCTAACTCATCCTACTCCGCTACCTCATCCTCTACCGCCTCCTCATCTGGACAGCGTAATACCTTCACCACCAACTTCAGCACGGCCAGGGCTAAACGACAGCAGGCTCCATGCGAGACCTGTGTGCCTTGTTGCGCTGTTTTGAGTACTCCACCAACATGGCCAGTGGCAATGACGCCGTTCTCAGCTTAACTATCCCACTTCTATGCCTCCTTGAAAAAACAATTCGGGCGATGATGGAAGAGGATGTGGCACAGGATGAGGAGGAGGAGGAGGATGAAGAGGTAACAATTCAAAGGCTTTCAGGGCAGTCATTCGCAAGGGGCTCCGAGGGTGGGTTCCTGCACACACAAACGCCAGGGACACAATTGTCCAGCAGGGGCACAGTTCTGGAGGATGAGGAGGATGAGGAGGAGGAGGAGCTGGAGGAGGAGATGGAACCATGTTCACAGCAGGGTGGCACCCAGGCCAGCTCATGGCCATCACTGGTGCGTGGCTGGGGGGATACAGAGGACACGGACGATACACCTCCCACAGAGGACAGCCTTTCGTCGCCTCTGGGCAGCCTGGCACACATGAGCGATTACATGCTGCAGTGTCTCCACAACGACCGCCGAGTTGCCCACATTCTAACTTGTGCTGATTACTGGGTGGCCACGCTGCTGGATCTCCATTACAAGGACAACGTACCGTCCTTAATTCACTCACTGGAGCGCGATCGCAAGATGCGCGAGTACAAGCGCACGCTGGTAGACGCGATGCTGCTGGCATTCCCATCTGACAGCGGGGCCACAGTGGAAGCACAAGGCAGAGGAGGAGGAGGTCGCCAACTCAACCAGGGCACCGCCAGCACCTCAGAAGGCAGGGTTAGCATGGCCGAAATGTGGAAAAGCTTTGTCAGCACGCCACAACAAACAGCAGCACCAGCAGCTCAGATGGAACGTCTTAGCAGGAGGCAGCATTTTACCAACATGGTGGAGCAGTATGTGTGCACACGCCTACATGTAGTGAATGAGGGGTCTGCCCCCTTCAACTTCTGGGTCTCCAAATTGGGCACATGGCCTGAGCTAGCCCTTTACGCCTTGGAGGTGCTGGCGTGCCCTGCAGCCAGTGTATTATCTGAACGGGTATTTAGCACGGCTGGGGGTGTTATAACAGACAAGCGCAGCTGCCTGTCCAGAGACAATGTGGACAAGCTCACGTTCATTAAAATGAACCAGGCATGGATCCCACGGGACTTTTCCGTACCTTGTGCAGAATAGCAATGGATACCGACCTTACCCAGCCATTGTTCCATTTTTGCTCTTTCTCACTCTTTTGGGGTGTACCCTCATTTAAAATTTGTGAAAAGAAGCAGTGTTGGCTACCTCGTCCTCCTCCTCAAGGCCAGATTAACGTAGGGGCTATTGGAGCTGCAGCTCCATGCAGGCCCCTACCTTTTATATAGGCCCCGGGTTGGCCATATTCACTGTGACCGCTCTTCTGTCACTTGTAAACACAGAAGTCTGGCTTCTATGCTCGCTTCCCCAGGCAGCACCCTCAGAACCTCCCCACACAGCGCGAAGGCCGGACAAGGAGGGACAGTTGCCGATGCATGGATGTGTTTATGGGCTTCAGAGACAGCATCCCATGTTGAATTAGGCATGCATGGCTGCACCCTTCCTCCTCTGGGTGCATGCCAAGGCACGGCCCTTAAGGCCCTTCAAAATCCTCAGCACCAAGACCATGATGCTCTTAATCCGGCCCTGGTCCTCCTCCACCGCCGCTTCCACCTACACCGCCCATAGGTGTGCGCAGCCTATTGCATTAGGGTGTGCACCCCAAAGTTGAAATACACATGCATGTGTTTGCCTACATGTACATGGCCCCGATACATTACTCTCCCTGCTGGCAAAGAGAAATAGAGCAGAGCAGGTGCGAGGGAGATCTTTCCCATCTCCTCACTGGCAAACAGAGCGATAATGCTATGTGCCCTAGGTGATTAGGGTGTGCCCAGGTACACCAGGCACACCCTGTGTGCACGCCTATGACACCGCCACATCCACCACCACCTCAACCTCCCTCCTACTCCATATGGGCCTCGTCCTTCAGAGATGAAGAACATTGTTTTATTTTTCTGTTTTTTTTGTTGTTTTAAGTTATTTCCCTATCCACATTTGTTTGCAGAGCACTTGCCATGCTCTTAACTACGTTTTGCTGCCATTTGCAGCACTCTAGCCCTTTCCATTGGTGTTTTAGAGCCATTTTAGTGCCTTAAAGTTCGGGTCCCCATTGACTTCAATGGGGTTCGGTGTCCGGGAAAAGTTCGGTAAAAGTCCGGGACACGGACCCGGACTTTTTTTTAAAGTTCGGCCGAACCCGTCGAACACGGACATCTAGGTGTCCGCTCAACCCTACTCAACAGCCTATCGGCAGAAAATTCTAAAGGCTGTAAGACTGATAATTTTTTCTTGATAAAGTATTTTAACTTGAAAAAAAAAAAAATGAAATAAGTATTACAAGAAAATGCAGGGTTTAGGAGTGTGGTATGAAGAGAATGCAGGGCTCACCAGTGCGTTGCACTCAGAATGCAGGGATCAGGAGTGCATTGCGCTCAAAATGCAGGGTTTAGGAATGTGTTGCGCTCATAATGCAGGGTTTAGGAGTGTGTTGTGCTCAGAATGCAGGGTTTAGGAGTGCCTTGCACTTAGAATGCAGGGATCAGGGGGGAGATGCGAAGGGCGGTAGAGGACACTGCTATGGGGCTGGCCCTGCTCATAGCAGTGTCCTCTGCTCCTTCACATCACCTCCCCCCACACACATAGTAGTGTCCTCTGCCCCCCCTTCCCCCTATAGCTTAGGACTGCCCTGTATCCTAGCAACCAATTACCTGCAGGTTAACTTGAATAGATAGTTTGCCCAGCTCCTCCTCTCACCCTCCGTCCTGAGCTGTGCTGCCTCCTGCTCTCTGCTGTTCACTGATGACAGCGACGTAGAAGGCTGAGGGGGGGGGGAGGGAGGAAGAGAGAGAACATGCACCTAAAAGGTGCAGTGGAGGAGGCTGGGGGGAGAGAGGCCGACACCTAGAAGGTGGGGGTCAGGGGTGCAGGGACCCATTCGTGGTTGACAGGTAGACCGCGATCAACAGGTTGCCGACCCCCGCCCTAGATTGACTACTGTGCCAACTGTCAAAGCGCTTTCAGCTTTTCATTAACTTGTGGGCCCAATGAAAATGGTAAAACAATGCTACATTTGCTGGAATGGATTCACAAACAATGAAAAAGTAGTGATTTGTTTTTTAATGTTATCTATCTATCTATCTATCTATCTATCTATCTATCTATCTATCTATCTATCTATCTATCTATCTATCTATCTATCTATCTATCTATCTAGGTAGAATACAAAATTCTTCTTGTGACAAGCTGTATAGTAATGAATTAGAAATATAGTAAAAATTAAAGTTCTACTAAAGGCAAAACATCTTTTCCTTTGTTTTTGGATAGCATGGATAAGGATTAGAACGTCGGTCAGTTTTATTACTGCCTGTGCTCCTATAAGGGAGATGCACTCTATATTTGCCCTGTTTACCATTATCATTGAAAGTGAAGGTAAAATAAAATCTAATATTTTGGGTTGTCCCAAGAAAAGTATTAGACATAAAATATTACAATGGGGACACTAGTTCTGGTGACCTGGGGTATTCCTTTAATTTGCAGCTATTTCCACTCACTTCCTGTTTTGGCTATGGGACATGAAGTGAAGGTACATTTCTCCAATGGGAAACAGATGGGAAAAAAAACTGACCAGGGTTGTAACCCTCAAAAAAAAAAAAGTTTTGCCTATACTGCAACTTCAATTATTCTCTCTCTTGCTTCACCTATCCTTGATGACTAACCTTCACTGGGTCATTTGATTTTCTACAAGTGATATTATATTTGAAACAAGCAATTTTAATCATACAATTGGAAGACTGGAGCTGCATCAAATGCATTGAGTTTATTACAAATAACCTTTGTGGCCTGTGAGGAGAATGCACTGGGCAGCATTCAAATATCTATCATGCAGACTCCCATTACTGTACTTCTAAAATAACTTTTTCCCAGATGTAAAGATTGGTTTATTCATTGATGGCTTTGTCTACCTTCCCCCATGACTCTGAGTTATAGGCCATTGCAATTTTTTTGCCTGCTATTTTATCTCATGAACATGTATTGCAATGAAATTCTGTATATTAGTTTTCTTCCGTTTTAGCAATCTAAGAAAAACAGAAGATACAAAAGACACACAAAAAAATTTGGTTTAGAAGCCTCAACCTTAGACATTTGAGGGTGGTTGGGCATGAAGGCATGATCCACATGCTCAGTGGCATATATATTGGCAAAAAAGAAATACATAAACTAGAGCAGGCAGAAGAAAGGGGGAGGTAACAGAAAGTGGCACTACCTTATCCTGGAGGAAAGAATAGCATACAGGTAAGGTTTTAAAGTGAATGATCATCTCTTGACCATGGGCAATACACAAAACATTGCTTAACTGCTAGATTTAGTTTTAATTGATTAGACATCTGATATGATTGAGAAATTTCATCTGCTTCAGTCCGAAAACTTTCAATTTCAGATAAAGTATCTGTGTCAGTCAGACACTTTAAAATCGAGAAGTTTCTACAACAAGAACAAGTTAACCAAAGTCAAAATTGATTATTTCAGAATTGATTGAACTCTTCACATAATCAGCTTTAAAAAAAAAAAAAAAATTTCCAAAGCCTTCTGAAAACGTATATCTTCAATTTCATTTGGCAAAATTCATCAAAAACTATTTAACTGGTACTTAAAAATTATATATAATTGGTAGAGTTGATAAAATTTTTAAACAATTATTCATTAAACTATTGGGTGTAAATATAAATTTTGTACACAATCATCAGATTGCAATTTCTGTTGAGATTGTATAGACATGAGCTTCTTGAGTGGCCAGAATTAGGGAGGTAAAAAAGAGGAAAGAGGATAGGGGCAGAGAGTCATGTAACTGCTCCTGAATATTGTAGAAGATCTAATATAAGAAAAATCAATGAGAAAAATGTTTCTGAAAATAAAATATCTAGAAGAAATTTTCATGACTGACATTTCACATACATTTCCATTGTCAATAACAAGACAGAGCCACTTACTTTAACAACATCCTCATCAGAAGACTTGCATTCCACCAGTTCAGATATATCCATTACAGATCCATCTTCTTCAACTGAAACAACTTTAACAGGTACAGCCACTGTTTTTCCCGTAAGAATAGCAGTATTTAAAATCTCTGTGTCCTGTACAGAAACAGAAAGACTAAAATGTATTTGTGAAACTATGAGCATTTTACCTTAAATATTTTCACATTTCTTTAAGACTTTAGTAGTAGTATTTGTAAAAAAATTTGAAAACCACTTATCATTTTCCTTCCACTTCACAATGTGCCAATTTCTGTTGGTCTATCACATAAAATCCCAATAAAACACATTTATGTTTTTGGTTGTCACATGACAAAATGTGGAAAATTTCAAGGGGTATGAATACTTTTTCAAGACACTGTATTATATGGTTTTGGTGGGTCTGGGGGATAATTGTGCGGGAGAACTGTGTAATGTATGGCCAGGCTAAGTAAATATTAAGTACACTAAAATGATTTATTTACATGATTCTTTGTTTCTGGACAATTTATGATTTATCTATTTGCTTTTGGATATGTCAGAATGTTTTTCTTTTTTTTGTTTTTGTAATATCTAAATGTAATAAAAAAGAAAAGATTAAAAAAAAATACTTTAGTAGTTGTTACCTTTTGCATTCTATTACTTTGTAACACAATAAAACGAATTTATACATTGACACCAACTCCAGAATGAAGGCAGAACTCAGAATTAAAAAATAAAATAAACTGCCCAGCATGTATAAAAAATAGCACTTTTGGCTAAAATACTCACTGTCTATCAGGCAGTCACTGTCTATCTGCCTGTACTAGATGACATTCCTCTTCCAGGTTGAATGATGCCCATCTTTATTCAACCTACTTTTTGTGAGCCTAGTCAGAAAGTGGCATCAAAATGCAAGGTCTACTTAGTAGTTAGATCCCTGTCTCCTATGTTTAAAATACTAAACAAAGGGTACAGAGAAAGGTACTTTACATCCCAGCTCCAACCCACTGCACCTAGGTGAGGGTGATATCATGGGTCTTCCAGCATGATCCTGGGAATGCTCAGGATCGCAAATCTCACAAAAAGATGCTACAGCAATTACTGAAGTTACTGTGGGTTAAGATCATCTTTCTGATAGAAATTTGGAGGATGCCACTGATTTTGAATATCTATGCAGATCAGAATTTTAGGCTTTGCTCTAATCTTACATGTTGAAGTCCAAGAGAAAGTGTTTCAGCCAAAAGATAGGCGGAAACCATAACAGTACAAAAAATGCAGTTGATACATGCAGTATGAAATGACTCAGAGTATATAATCAAAGTTATAAAAAACATGATTGCTTGCTATGATTCACTACACTGCACATTCAGCATTTTGTGTTACGTTATTAGGTAAGCCTTTAAGTGTCAATTTGTTAGCATTCTAGAATGTAGCTGTTCGTTTATAGGTATGGATCTTTTAATTCCAGTGGGTTTCTGAAAAAGATCAATTTTATAGTTACTCATTACCAGTAGAAAGCCAACAGTAAGTGGGCTTTTAGGCCACTGATGAGTGCTTTCACTTGGATTTCTGTTTGTATTGAAAGCAGAAAGGTCAAAACCTCTCTGTAGCTGTATTTTTAAAACAATTGAAAAAAAAACATATATAGCACTGATAATGGCCACCAAGACTGAGACACTTACATGTTGTATGAATAAATGGCGTATTTGTGCTATACACCAGCAGTTCTGAATGCACAATTGGCCACTGAAGCATAAAAGAATGATTTTCATTGCCGCATACACTGTCCCTTAATGAGAAATAAACCCTTTGTTTTTTGTGCTTATGATGGAAGTGATGATACATAAATAGCTCCTGTTTTAATAAGGCAATGCTGTGCTTTACAGTATTTTAGCAGAATGCTTTTTGATTTGATTCCTTTTTGCCCCCCTCATCAAAACTTGACTGGTTATCCTGTCTAATATAACCGCAAACACAAGCACGCCTGACATACATCAGTTTTATTATGCTAGAAAAAAAAGACATAATGCTTTAATACATAAAGAGCACAAGTCAACTCTTAGTTCTTTGTTTATAATACATTGACCATACGTTGATTAATTCATAAGTTGATTTTGCCTTATTGCTTTTTTTAATTTTTTAATTAATAAATCATCCACTGTGAAATCAAATGCTTTCATCTAATGCATTCTGTAATTAATAAAAGGTTAGGCTGAGAATATCAATTAACACCAAAGGGTTAATGAAACAGATTGTTAATGAGCACTTAATATATGCAAACCACCTACTCTTTCTACTTTCCAAATCTACAAAAGAGATTTGTCCCACTTTCCTGCCAGCTCATAAAACTAATACAGTGTATAAGTGACATTATTATAAACAAAACCAGGATGCTCTTTACATGGGAGCTTATGTTACTCTAAGGAATAAGCCAATTAATTCTTAGCACTGGTATGCAGACAATTTCCATTCAGTGGTAGACTGCAAAGCATTCAAGTGGGACTAATTTAGGTACTAATTTAACATTAACTTGGGCAGAATGAGAAAGAGAAGTGACAGCTACAAAACACAATCCGCCACAGTTTATGGCCTTAGGAATAATTTGGTTACGAAGTTACAAATCTCTTGGTAGAATAAAACTGTAGCAAATCCATCACATTTACCATTTAAGGGGCTTTTTTCCTATTATCAGAATGTTATAAAAGTTAATAAGCATTTATTTCCGTGATTGGTGCAATAAGCACCACATTTTCTACGGAAAAAAGATCTGCAAAGTAAATCTTAATATTTAATCAGTTTTTTAAAAGATTAAAAAAATAACTAAGTAAAAAAAAAGACAATTGATTGGCTTCTGCCACCCCACCCCCCCCCCCCCCATTACTCTCTCTGTATTCTCTTTTCTTGTCTCAGTATGTTATTTGAGTGACAAAGCTCACTTATCTGAAGCCTAACACTATGTATGCTTAGTTCCATGTGACATATGACAAAAACCTGAGCTGCCTGTGCTCAAGAAGCAGTAGGAAAGTAGACATAGAAGGTTACCCAGACAATACAGCACATTTTCGGAATTTATCACCTTGTGATCTTGCAAGTAAAACACTAAAGGCAAATAGGCTGTTTAAGCAAGAGGTACATTTTGCTAAGAATACCCCATGACTTGCAAAGAAAATAAAAACTGTATTTTGACTTGTACATGAAGGAAGTCGATGGAGCTTCACCTCATACAGGAAGGGAACATTATTTTGCAAAATGAAAATTCCCAAACCTACAGGGATCTTCTTGGGTTACCATCCTGCAGCCTGTCCCCTACATCTCGTTCCATTCACCCAAGTAGTGTTAACATTTTTTTTTTTTTTACCTATTTATCTTTTAAATGCAACAAGGGCCTGCATCCCACAAAACTGAAAAAGCATTAACCCGTCCCCCATTGGCCAATAGATCTCTGTGGTTAATTTTATCCCAAGGTCTGAGGCAGTCACCAGGCCATCATCCGTGTTTTGTATGTAAAAGACAGCGTAAGATTATGTCAGACTACACAGTCCAGAAAGGAGTACTCAAAATATTATATAAAATTTAACATAATTTATTTCACATATATTAAAAAGTTTAGATACCAACATGCATCTTCTCATACATTGCACATGTTCCCAAAACTTATGAATTGTGGTTATAAGGTAAGTTCTATACAATTGGTTCCTCAGAGGCCAACGCATTTCGTTATAACCTTTCTGCTTCCTCAGGCCTTGGGGAACCAACATAGTACTATCTACAATTAGAGAGCGAATCATTAGTGTCCATCACACTATATGTCTTTTTACATTGCATAAAAAGGCATAATTCACACAGAGCAACCACAATTCTATGTTAGTGTACCACAACACCCACCTTAAGACTAACCACAAAGTGCAGGCTACCCCCAAAGGGCCCTGGGGTATACAGGGAGAGGCTGACCAGAGAGATCTTTGTGGGTAATGAGAACAATCAGATAAAAAAAAATCTCACAGCCTCATTAAAACACAAAGAAGAAAAGCTCCATTCTACATTGATTTTATTTCGCATTTATGCAGAAATAATGATCTTTTATTTCATCTAGAACTTAGCACATCTGAAGAGGTCCCACGTGTTTTGACATGAATGTGGTCTTTACCCATGTCTTCTCCCTTTGCCTGGGAGAGGGAGCAGAGAGGGGATTGTTATATTTAATTTATGTTTTAAGTAGTGTGATGTTGTGTAAGGAGATAATATTAACCTCCCTGGCGGTATGATTCTTTCCGATTTTAGGTGCTGAAAGTGGTACCATTATTTTGCATGTAATTCTTAAGAATGAGCAGCCCAAACCAACTATTTACATATGATTTTTTTTTTTACTTTGCGTTCTACTTTATAACATCTCGAGTATGATAAAGTTTGAAACACAAAATCATAAATTATAATAGAATAAATAACTATAAATAAGTTAAAGTTTGTATGTATATATATATATGTATGCATGTATATACAGTATGTATATGTATATATATATATATATATATATATATATATATATGTATGTATGTATATATATATATATATATAGCATATTGTGATAAAGTTCATTATTTTCTGTAATGTACTGATAAACATTAGACTTTCATATATTTTAGATTCATTACACACAACTGAAGTAGTGCAAGCCTTTCATTGTTTTAATATTGATGATTTTGGCATACAGCTCATGAAAAACCAAAATTGCTATCTCAAAAAATTTGCATATTTCATCCGACCAATAAAAAAAAAGTGTTTTTAATACAAAAAAAGTCAACCTTCAAATAATTATGTTCAGTTATGCACTCAATACTTGGTCAGGAATCCTTTTGCAGAAATGACTGCTTCAATGCGGCATGGCATGGAGGCAATCAGCCTGTGGCACTGCTGAGGTGTTATGGAGGCCCAGGATGCTTCGATAGCGGCCTTGAGCTCATCCAGTGTGTTGGGTCTTGCATCTCTCAACTTTCTCTTCACAACATCCCACAGATTCTCTATGGGGTTCAGGTCAGGAGAGTTGGCAGGCCAATTAAGCACAGTAATACCATGGTCAGTAAACCATTTACCAGTGGTTTTGGCACTGTGAGCAGGTGCCAGGTTGTGCTGAAAAATGAAATCTTCATCTCCATAAAGCTTTTCAGCAGATGGAAGCATGGAGTGCTCCAAAATCTCCTGATAGCTAGCTGCATTGACCCTGCCCTTGATAAAACACAGTGGACCAACACCAGCAGCTGACATGGCACCCCAGACCATCACTGACTGTGGGTACTTGACACTGGACTTCAGGCATTTTGGCATTTCCCTCTCCCCAGTCTTCCTCCAGACTCTGGCACCTTGATTTCCGAATGACATGCAAAAAAGTACTTTGGACCACTGAGCAACAGTCCAGTGCTGCTTCTCTGTAGCCCAGGTCAGGCGCTTCTTTCGCTGTTTCTGGTTCAAAAGTGGCTTGACCTGGGGAATGCGGCACCTGTAGCCCATTTCCTGCACACGCCTGTACACGGTGGCTCTAGATGTTTCTACTCCAGACTCAGTCCACTGCTTCCGCAGGTCCCCCAAGGTCTGGAATCGGTCCTTCTCCACAATCTTCCTCAGGGTCCGGTCCCCTCTTCTCGTTGTGCAGCGTTTTCTGCCACACTTTTTCCTTCCCACAGACTTCCCACTGAGGTGCCTTGATACAGCACTCTGGGAACAGCCTATTCATTCATAAATTTCTTTCTGTGTCTTACCCTCTTGCTTGAGGGTGTCAATGATGGCCTTCTGGACAGCAGTCAGGTCGGCAGTCTTACCCATGATTGCGGTTTTGAGTAATGAACCAGGCTGGGAGTTTTTAAAAGCTTCAGGAACCTTTTGCAGGTGTTTAGAGTTAATTAGTTGATTCAGATGATTAGGTTAATAGCTCGTTTAGAGAACCTTTTCATGATATGCTAATTAATTGAGATAGGAATTTGGGTTTTTCATGAGCTGTATGCCAAAATCATCAATATTAAAACAATAAAAGGCTTGCACTACTTCAGTTGTGTGTAATGAATGTAAAATATATGAAAGTCTAATGTTTATCAGTACATTACAGAAAATAATGAACTTTATCACAATATGCTAATTTTTTGAGAGGGACCTTTATATATATACATGTGTGGCTCGGAGTTACCACTCTTGGCACTGAAATTTAGCCCCGAGCCACACTCGGAATACCGCTGGGAAGGTTGAGAGGAGTTTTTTTTTTTTTTTTACATAGTTAGTCAGGTTAAAAAAAGACACAAATCCATCTAGTTCAAACAATAAAAGAGGAACAAAAAATATAAAATCATGCAATCCCATATACATAATCCTATTCTCACAGTTGATCCAGAGGAAGGCGAAAAAATGCAGCAAAGCATGATCCAATTTGCTACAGCAGGGAAAAAAATTCCTTCCTGATCCCCGAGAGGCAGTCAGATATTCTCTAGCTCAACTGTACCTATAAATGTTAGTATCCAGTTATATTATGTACATTTTGGAAAGAATCCAGGCTTTTTAAAGCAATCTACTGAGCTGGCCTGAACCAGCTCTTGAGGGAGTCTAATCAACATTTTCACATCTCTTACTGTGAAGAAAGCTTTCTGTATTTGGAGATGAAATCTCTTTTCCTCCAGACATTAAAGAGTCCTTTGTGATGACCTTTAAGTGAATAACTCAACACCAAGTTCATTATGTTGACCACTTATGTATTGATACATGTTGATCATATCCTTCCCTTAACCACTTTACCACTAGAGCATTTTGCTGTCTTACGTCTGGGCCACTTTTTGCGATTCGGCGCTGTGCGATTTTAACTGACAATTGCGCGGTCGTGTGACGCCTTACCCAAACGAAATTGACGTCCTTTTTTTCCCACAAACAGAGCTTTCTTTTGGTGGTATTTGATCACCTGTGCGATTTTTACTTTTTGCGCTATAAACAAAAAAAGAGCGTTTATTTTGAAAAAATAACAATATTTTTCACATTTTTTTATATGAAATTCCCCCCAAAAAAGATGTAAAAATCAATTTTTTTTTAAATTTTTGGCCAATTTGTTTTCTGCTACCTATGTTTGGTAAAAAAAATCGCAATAAGCGTATTTTGATTGGTTTGCGCAAAAGTTATTGTGTTTACTAACTAAGGGAAAGATTTCTGTAATTTTTGGTGTTTTTTTTAACGAGTAATGGCGGCGATCTGTGATTTTTTTTGCGGGACTGCGACATTGCGGCGGACAGATCGGACCCTTGACTGACATTTTTGACACTTTTGGGGGTACCAGTGACATTACTGCAGTAATCAGTGCTATAAATATGCACTGTTACTGTAAAAATGACACTGGCAGGGAAGGGGTTAATTTATTGGAGAGGGAGGGGTTAATGTATGCCTGGTGCTTACTGACGTGTGGGGGGGAGGTGACTGTGTGAGACAGGGACAGATCGGATGTCCAGCTATGCTGAACACTCCGATCTGTCACTCCCTGTCACTGAGGAGATCCGCCCGCTTGTGTTTACACAGGCGGGCGGATCTCCACACTAGATCCCCGATGATCGGGGCAGAGCAGCGGCGATCGCCGCTGCTCCTCCCCTGGCCCGACTCCCGCTGTGAATGAAAACAGCGGGAGCGCGCCTCTGGCGGCGCGCGAGCGCCGCCTACAGGGGAGGAGTCTGGCGACGTAGGTCTACGTCGTCAGACGGGATCGTGCCACTTTGCCGCAGTAGTACTCCGGTACTCAGTGGCAAAGTGGTTAATCTCCTCTTCTCAAGAAATAATAAATTCAGTTCCTCTAATCTTTCCTCATAGCTGAGCTCCTCCATGCCTCTTATCAGGTTGGTTCCCCTTCTCTGCACTTTCTCCAGTTCCCCAATATCCTTTTTGAGAACTAGTGCCAAAAACTGAACTGCATATTTAAGATGAGGTCTTACTAATGATATGTACAGGGGCAAAATGATATCTTTCTCTCTGAGTCCATACCTCTCCTAATACAAGAAAGGACTTTGCTCGCTTTGGAAATAGCAGTTTGGCATTGCTTGCTATTATTAAACCTAACCTTATTATTAAGCTTATTAATACCGTGTATTTCCACACGTATTCGGTCATATATGGGAAATTAGAACTAATCCAGTACAGGTTTTGGGTTCTAGATGTTGTCTGATCTGATCCTATCTGGGGTTTTGTTCCCTCTCACCTCTAAATACGCTACATGTGGAATAAAAGGAAAGATCTGGGGCAGATATGGAGTTCTGGCCTGGGACACAGGGATATAACCTTGTGGAAGCTGCAAAACATTTATTCTGTGTGTAAAGGTTGCTGGATTATAGGGTTTATGTAAGTGCCTGTCTGGAAGGTGTATATAATTTGTTTTTGTTTGAATTGTATTTGCCTTTAGTAAATCAACTCCTTTGTGTTTAGGATAACAACGTTCATTCACTGTGCTGTATCTATGGAGGAGCAAAGCTGTCAGCTTTGGTCACTCCTGATTTAGACCACAGAACACTTTCACATTTTTCCCTTTCCAAAACATAGGTGGTGTGAGTGGGAGGGAAGGTGGGGGGGGGGGGGTTTAGAGGAAGAAAACACAGAAGGCAACTAATGTTTAGAAAGATCAACAGTTATTTTATGCACTTAATGAACAAATGTAATGCAACTCTTTCTATTCATTTTACAGACCAGAAGACAGCAAGTAAGAGCTCATTGTTATCATCTCTCTCGCTCTCTTTCTGTATACATTACTGTGCAAAAGTTTTAGGCATATGTGAAAATATGCTATAAATTAAGAATGCTTTCAGAAATAGTTTGTTTTTCGCAATTAACAAAATGGAAAGTACTGTAAATGTACAGAAGAGAAATCCAAATCAAATTATTCTTTGATGTTACCATCCTTTGCCTTCAAAACATCATTAATTCGTCTATGTACACTTGGACACAGTTTTTGAAGGAAATCGGCAGGTAAGTTGTTCCAAACATCTTGGAGAACTAACCACAGATTGTCTGTGGATGTAGGCTGAATTAAATCCTTCTGTCTCTTTATGTAATCCCAGACAGACTTGATGATGTTGAGATCAAAGCTCCGGGGGGGGGGCAAAACCATCACTCCTGAAACTTCTTGTTCGTCTTTACACTGAAGATAGTTCTTAATGGCATTGGCTGTATGTTTGGGGTCATTGTCCTGCTGCAGAATAAATCTGGGGCCAATCACACGCCTCCCTAATGGTATGGCATGATAGATAAGTATCTCCCTTTATTTCTCAGCATTGAGAACACCACTGATTCTGACCAAATCTACAACTCTATTTGCAGAAATGCAGCCACAAACTTGCAGGGAATCTCCTCCATGCTTCACTGTTGCCTGCAGACACTAATTTTTGTACTGCTCTCCAGCCCTTCAGTGAACAAAATGCTACAGCCAAATATTTCAAATTTTGACTCATCAGTCCAAAGCACTTGCTGCCATTTTCTGCATACCAATACATGGCCTGGAGGGAGCCCAGGCTGAGGTTGCCCCTCTTATCACTACTACTAGACAGCAATAGAGAGTCTTTCCTCTTTTACCTCCACTGAATACAGGAGTCGGGACGAGCTCCATCCCTCGCCGACACTCCTGATGTGGATGTCATTAAGAACTATCTCTAGTGTAAAGAAAAACAGGGAGCCCCGGAAGTGATGGTTTGGCCCTCAAAGAGACTTGATCTCAACATCATTGAGTCTGCCTGAGATTACATAAAGAGACAGAAGGATTTAGGGCAGCCTATATCCACAGAAGATCTGTGGTTAGTTCTCCAAGAGGTTGGGAACAACCTACTTGCCAAGTTCCTTCAAAAAGTGTGTGCAGGCGTACCTAGAAGAATTGATGGAGTTTTGAAAGCAAAGGGCGGTGTATTGATTTCATCTGGGTTTCTCTTCTGTTCATTTACTTTCCATTTTGTTAATTGAGAAAAATAAACTATTAACACTTCTATGTATGAAAGCATTCCTAATTTACAGAATTTTTTCACAGCTGCTTACAAATATATATATATATATATATATATATATATATACATTTTATAGCAAAGCATCCCAGAGAGAGCTGGGAAAAGTCCTGATTGGGGTTTATACATCTCCTAGGCTTCTCTAATACATGTTCAGGGATCTCTGATCCACGGTCCAGTTTGGATCTTGGTCCTCTCCCCCGGGCCAATTTATACTCACTTGAGAAAGACAGCCAGTGCTCTCAGCCTGGGAATCAGACAACTCCTGTCTGTGAGAACAAGAGGTTGGTAAAAACTAACAAGCTGTATATGTGGAAGCTGCCAAGCTGTAGGCTTGCTCAACCTGTTAGTTAGGACCTGTATTTTGTATAGTGAGTGCCAAGACAGGGCTAGATTTTTGTTTTGCTAATTTCTTTCTGGTCTGTTTTCTGAGACACTGTACAGCATGTGTATATAGACTTGTAAATATCATAAATAAACACTGCACTGTTGTATCACTACCTCACTGGAATTGGTATCTGTACCTGAGAGAGTGCTTATCCCATGGAGGATACCTGCTACCTGTTCCCCACTCACAATGTATATTTTGTATATTATTCCAACCAATGCGTTATTCAGGTATGTACACTTTAAACTGTTTCATGAAGGTAAAATGCCCCTTGCACTACTTAAAAAATACCTTGATGGACAAACATACTGCAATAAGAGAAGAAGATTCAAATGGAGCAGGGTGGGTAAAATCAACAGGTTCAGATGCAGTGAGGTGAGTGGTATAACAAAAGGTTCAACATCAGTGGGCTGTGTAACAGAAGGCTGATTCATAGACAGGGTTTTCAGTACAGACAAGGTTTGGGCGATGTAGTGGATGATAAAAGAGAAGATTCAGATGCAACAGGGTAGGCAAAACAAAAGAACATTCAGACTCGGTGGGGTTCATGACACAATACAAAATGTAGAAGTAAAGGATTTACTAGTACAAGTTGCAGCTAAAGGGCAGATAGGTTACTAACAAGAATGAGTATCAGCAGGTTGTGATGCACATTTGGATTTGAGAGGGAAAAGGCAGTGAAAAGAGGAGTTGTGAGACAGCATGACAAAGAGCCGCATGGGAACCTGCAAGGCAGACAATGGATATAAATCTATATTTACTTTCAGAATTTCTGGCAACCAGTTCACTGTTCAGTGAATGGGAAATGTTGTTATTAATATTATCACACCCATTATTTTTCACATTGCTTCAGTCAGTCGGCAGTCAGCACCTTGGACAGCTCTCACACAAAACTCTCTCCTACTTTATGAAACCTTTTATAACAAACTGCTCTAAGGGGAAAAATAAGTGAATCTTAGCAGTAGCTTTTCTTCCTCAATCATATATAAAACTCTGTAGAAATAAATAGTGAAGTCTTTAATTTGGGGATTGGCTGGTTTAATTTTTAATAAGTCTGAGAAAAGCAACAGGGAAGTGAAAATGTGCCCAGGTTCTGTTTACTTTGTATAATTTATAATTCCATTCAATTAAATTGAAAGAAAGCAAACCAGCCATTTATATTGTTCATATAAGACAACCTAGGCTATTTATAAACTTAGTTTATTTACATTTTATAATTAGAAGCTGATTCCATTCAGCATATGAAACAGAGTAATCTTGACACTTATTTCTATACAAACTTCCATTTATTAAATCAATCGGCAAGCTATTGTGTTGGGTTTTTTTTTTTTACATTGCTAACAAAAGAAGAAATGGAGCGAGAGCACCAGCATATAAATGTAGAATTTATTAAGACACTCATACTGTATATATGCACTCAAAGTGGTCAATAAAAGCAAAACCTATTAGATGATACAGTCATGGCCAAAAATACTGGTACCCCTGCATATCTGTCAGAAAATGCACCACTTAACCAGCAAAATGTTGCTATTAAAAATCTTTAGGCATTCTCATGTTTATTTATTTTGTTTGTATTGGTATGACACAAAAAAGTGGAAAAACAAAAAGCCAAATCTGACACATTCAATGCAAAACTCCAAGAATGAACTGGACAAAATTATTTGCACCCTCTAATTAATATTTTGTAGCACGCCCCTTGGAAAAAATAACTGAAATTAATCGCATCCTGTAACCATCAATTTGTTTCTTACACCTCTCTACGGGAATTTTGGATCACTTTTTTTTCATCAACTGCTCCAGGTCTCTCAGATTGGAAGGGTTCCTTTTCCCAACTGCTGTTTTGAGATCTTTCCACAGGTGCTCTATGGGATTTAGATCTGGACTCATTGCTGGCAAGTTCAGTATGCTCCAGCGCTTTGTTTTAAACCATTTCTGGGTTATTTTTTTATTTTTTTTTTTATATAATTTTTATAAACAGACACAGTAGCAACACAAGTCAATACAATAACATGTCGCAACGTGATGTTGAGAAAACAAAAGCAAACAGAGCATTGACTGAACCAAAGGTAAGTGGTGAGAAAGGATGGGAAGAAGGGAGGGGGGGGGAGGGGAGGGAGAGAGGGGAGAGGGGGGGGGGAGGGGAGGAGGGGGATATGAAGGGGGAAAACGTTTAGTCTGCACCTTAATAACGTCAATCAGGGGAATAAAGCAGTAATTGTGATAATAACAATCATTGTGTAACAGTAAAAACAATAATAATGACATTAGTATCATTAACAATAAGTACCATACTATTGCAGTGAATCCTACAACCACAGAATCTAGGAACATTGGGTGGGAGTGGAAATATTGGCATTTAGGGGAGAAAAAGGAGAGAGGGAAGGTTGTCCACCCTCAGGGGTTGCCCTCTTGGGTCTCCAACCCCCAAGGTGGGGTCCTACCGGCATGTAATACAAGTAGGTATGCTGTATCAATTAACTTATGCTATTCCTTGGCCCAGAAGTTACATTGGTCATGAAACCTCTTTAAGGAGAGAGAATTAACAGTGAGTGATTTTTCAAACTGGTGATTCGTTTTCAATAGTGTAAAGATGTCTGACAGGAGCAGAGGAGTTGTAGATTTCCACCGCCACAGTAGTGTCAGGCGAGTGGCCAGAAGGACATGTGTAATCCATGGGCGGTATTGATGTGGATAAATCTCTATACCCGGGTGCAATATAGCCAGGGCAGGGGTAAGGGGATTTAGGCAACCTGTATGTGACGCTATGTATCGAAATACACTTCGCCACAGACTGGCAATGGTTGGGCAACCCCAGAGTAAATGCAGTTCCAGTGTGGCCGCATTCCCGCCAGCACAAGGGAGAGTGTGCTGGGGAGAAGCCAGACAATCTGTAAGGGGGTGAAGTACCACCTGTTGGTGAGCTTCATTGCCATCTCCCAGTGGTTGGCGCAGTGAGAGTGTTGGTGTATAGTTTGGAGTGCTACCTGCCATTGCTTGATAGAGTAGGTAGATCCCAGGTCTGCTTCCCATCTAAACATTGGTGGCGTTTTACGGAAAACAGTGTTGTCCAGCAGTATGTCATAGTAGAAGGATACTCCTTTAGGTTTGGGATGGGGATTTGTATACTGTGTCCAGACGTTCCCATCTACCAGTATTTCCTTAAGAGGGCGAGATGATAGGAAGTGTGATATACGGAAGAGAGTGTAGTGCATAGTTATTGGGAGGTCGTGATTGCGGATTAGGGTCCGGTTCAGGAGTAGTGACCCTTCCCAGAAAAATTGAGAGACATCAGTCAGGCCCTTGGTGGACATTTCTGGGTTCTTTTTGACGTGTGCTTTGAGTTATTGTTCTGCTGTAAGACCCATGACCTCTGATGGAGACCCAACTTTCTTACATTGCACCCCAGAATTGGTAGTCTTCGGATTTCATATTACCATGCACACAGTCAAGACATCCAGTGCCTGAAGCTGCAAAGCAGCCCCAAAACATCAGTGACCCTCCCCCATGTTTGACTGTAGAGACTGTATTTTTTTCTTTAAAGGCCTCATTTCTTTTTACTAAAACAGTAGAATGATGGTCTTTGCCAAAAAGCTATAATTTTGTCCACAGCACATTTTCCCAAAGGGATTTTGGCTTCCTAAGGTAAGTTTTTGCAAACTGGCAGCAGTGGGGTCCTCCTTGGTCTCCTACCATAGCATCCCTTTTCATTCAGATGGCAACGTATAGTGCGAGCTGACACAGTTGTAGCCTGTGGCTAAAGGTCAGCTTGAATTTGGAAGTTGATCGAGGTTCTTTATCCACCATTCAAACAATCCTTTGTTGCAATCTTTGATCAATGTTCCTCTTTTGTCTACGTCCAGGGAGATTAGCTACAGTGCCATGGGCTGTAAATTTCTTGACAATGCTGTGCACAGTGGACATAGGAACATTGAGATCTCTAAAGATGGACTTGTAACCTTGAGATTGTCCATGTTTTTCCACAATTTTAGTTCTCAAAGGCAATTTATTTGCTGCTCTTCCTCTTCTTCATGCTCCATGGGGCACACAGGGACTCAAGACAGAAAGGTTGAGTACATTTTTCACCGTTTTAACTGGTTGCTTTTGTGATTTCTATATTGGGAAAAGGGTATGTGGTGCTGCCTAAGCAAGTGTTAGTAGATATCCAATGTACATAGGTAAATGTTAAATTTAATAAATATAAAAAATAAAAATTAACAAAAATGCACTATAATATATGTAATAAATGAATTGGTACAGATAAAACACATCAAATAATATAACGTGATGTGTTAAAGTGACATGGTGCAAAGGTGCATGGTTGCCCAACAATAAATGTACTGGGAACCAACAGTATTAGAGTGTGCAAAAATTAACATACAAGAAGCTGTATATAGTGCTGTAAACAATAATCAATAAATACTATATAATAGTATGAAGAAATGTAAACAAAGGACAAATAAATCAGGTGACTTAGTGATTAGCCACGCCCACTAATGAATGTAAAGTGGCTTAGTGCAAAGGTGACCTAACGTACTATAAACAATAGTCCATGACGGTGGATATAAATAAAAATAAAAAATAAAAATGAATTTGAAGGTGTCTCTTTGCAAAAGTGACTAAGTGCACTTTAAACAATAGTCCATAATAATAAAAAAAATATAAGTTGACTGGAGTTCCATAGGCTGTAGATCCTGGGGGGGTCCAAAGGTGACAGGTGCAAGTGAGGAAACTATTGTGCTCCCCTCTCAATCAAGACCACACTCACCAGATAGAATTATCCCTACAGGGGAAATAAGCATAGTAATGCTCAAGGGTATATCTCCCTCAGATCACAGGCATCAATAGGGTATATTGGCATCCAGTAGCTTCTTCCCTCATAGGTTTATGTTAAGGTAATACTCGCAGGTAAATGGCAATAAATATGGTATACATATAGGGGTCCCGACCATGGATAGGAAGAAAAAAGGGGCCAAAATAGTGGAGTATTGCTAAAAATGTAGTTTATTAAATACAGCAATGGTACTCACAAAACAGAGCTGGTTAAATGGCAGGCAGTAGCAGTAGTGATCCCCACACTGATCGGAGTCACTGTCCACTTTCAGAACGCTGTGCATTCCAACTGCCGGAAATGCGGTTCAACTTGAAGGTGGAAGTGAGGGAATGATGCTCTACGCGTTTCGTCACATTGATGTCATCAGGAGCAGCGTCCGAGGTTCTTTATCCACCATTTATCCACCATTCGAACAAACCTTTGTTGCAATCTTTGATCAATTTCCCTCTTTCTTCTATGTCCAGGGAGATTAGCTATAGTGCCATGGGCTGTGAATTTCTTGACAATGCTGTGCACAGTGGACATAGGAACATTGAGATCTCTGAAGATGGACTTGTAACCTTGAGATTGTCCATGTTTTTCCACAATTTTAGTTCTCAAAGACAATTTATTTGCTGCTCTTCCTCTTCTTCATGCTCCATGTGGCACACAGGGACTCAAAACAGAAAGGTTGAGTACATTTGTCACTGTTTTAACTGGTTGCTTGTGTGATTTCTATATTGTTAGCACCTGTTAATTGATACAGGTGAGTTTAATCACAAATTACAGGAGCATCACAAACTTGGAATGAAATAATAATGGCAATAATTTTGCCCAGTCCATTTTTGGAGTTTTGCGTGCAATGTGTCAGATTTGGCTTTTTGTTTTTCCCACTTTTTGTGTCATAACAATACAAACAAAATAAATAAATGTGAGAATGCCTAAGCATTTGTAAAAGCAAACAATTTCTGGGAAAAGTAGTGAATTATCTGACAGAAATTCAGGGGTGCCAATATTTTTTGGCCATGACTGTATGCATCAAGTTATTCTTTTCCTACAATCTGCTTAAGGCTTGACAAACGGTTTTGATTGCCCCAAAACACATTGCTAAATTCCCCATGTACGTCGTGTGTGACATCATCAGATTACTCTAGCTGCTTCCCTGTATTGATCTGCTTGTTCCAGCCCAGAGAGACTGAGCAGGGTGCCTCCCAGCATCCCAGCCTGCCTGCCTGCCACTTCTTTGCCTAACTCAGCTTAGCTGGGCTTCCTCCCTGCTGAACTCCACAAGCCATTCTCCACACACCTTTAGCAGATCATGAAGAAGGATTAACTTGACACATACTATCTGATATGTTTTGCTTTTATTGACCACAATAAGTGCATAAAGTTATTAAGTCTTAATATACAATTAATACATTCTATACATACATGCTGGCACCCTCTCTTCTTTTCTTATTTTGTTTACATAACAATACGATTACTCAAGTTCCTACCACAGTGAGGTGTTGCAGCCACCATAAGTGTTTCTTTGTCTTTACCACATCAGACTTTCCAAGGACTTATAACTGCCACCATTAGGTCTCATTCTGATGCTATACTCATTTTTGCCATCTTTGATATATGGTTTTAACACCACATTGTAGAGGTTTAGGTTATCTTTAAAGGAAACCTATCAATCAATTCTTTTTCTCCAGGCACAGATTAGTGATATCCACTCTGCATCAGAAATGTAAACAAAAGATGCATAAACTGTTTTTTTTTTACTGGATTGTGCCAGTCTGCTCTTCAACTCTGGTGACAGGTTATCTTTAAATGCAACCTACCTAGGAATTAGACCTTACCTAGTTGTTTATTGCATGGCTAAAGGTTTGCTTTAAGAAGAAAAGTGAAATTAACAAGCATATAAGGACAAAAGGTACAATTTACCTTATTCTGGAAGAAAGTGTGCACTAGCATTCAAGCTATAGTCATGAAACTTGGGTAATGATATAGGTCATAGATATGGGTAATGACATGACAAACACAAATTCAGTTACAAGAAACAGAAATGTGTTTTCCTGCCTGGGCAGCTAGACCTTCTATCTGTGATAGGTGAAGGAGTACTTTTCAGTAATGAATGTCCTGAAACTGAAACAGCAAGTTTAGCTGATCTAAAGAATGTAACTATAAGACCCCTGTAAGGATTCCACTGAGGCTGCTTTATGTAAAGGACATCTGTACTGCCATTACTGACCTCCTCTTCTGAAAACATTGGTTGGCAGCCTGGCATGATCTGGTATCACTGACCCAGAACCAGCATGCAGATCAGTTTTAACTACACTCTGACATTACTTGCTGCATACTTGTTCCAGGTCAGATACTACTGAAGCCAATGGCAGTCAGGCTACTAACATTTTCAGAAATAAGTCTGTATTTTTTCAAAGTACATGTACATGCTTTAAAGCCACATTCTCATGGGGTTATAACCTATACAGTACATTTGACTGAGAACACTTAGATATTGCTAAGGTAAAGCTAGCCAATATTCTATATCAAATATGTAAACTACTACCTGCACGAATCCCTTATCCAGCCTTCTGTCTTTCTGAATCCCTTTTTCAGTCTTCTGGTCAAATAATTCCCCTATAGAGCCTTTTGTCCTTACACATCACCTATCCAGTCTTCTGGATCTATCTACCCTTCTGTTGTCAAAAATTACAGAAACAGTCTTCTGGGCTCATGAATCCACTATATCTCCTTGTAGACTTATGAATCAGCTATCCACCCTTCTGTCTTTATGAACCCCCATACAGCCTTCTAGTCTCATGAATCACCTACCTGATCTTTTAGTATTCCCCCATGAAGCACCTATCTACTCCTATATCCTCATGAATCACCTACACACTCTTATGTTTTGATTAACCATGTATCCAGCCTTCTCTCCTCATGAATCACCAGCCCGCAAACCCCCCCCCCCCCCATCCATCCGTCTTCATGAGTCACCTATCCAGCTTTCTGGTTTAATGAATAATAAATCACCTATTTGCCTATATTTCCCTGTAAATCACCTATCCAGTTTTCTATCCCCCCATAAACCCCCTATCCAGCCTTCTGGCCTCATGAATCATCCATCCAGCCTTCTAGACTCATGGACCACCTATTCACATAGATGACCTAATGAATCCCTTATCCAGCCCATTGTCATAATAAATCACCTAGTCGGCCTTCTGGCCTCACATATCACCCATCCAGCAATTTGTCCTCATGATTCCCCTTTCCACCCTTATGTCTTGAAGAACCATGCATCCAGCCTTCTCTGCTCATAAATCATCTATCCCCCTCTATCTTCATAATTCACCTATCCACCCCGATGTTTTCATAAATCCCCATCAAGCTTTGTGCGCTAATAAATTGTCTATCTAGCATTTTCTCCTTGTAAGTCACCTATCAAACTTTATGTCCTCCTGATCACAAATCTTAAAGCAGAATTCCTGCAAAAATGATCTCTGTCATTCTGGTTTCTCTACCTACCTGCATGCTTTTTGTTAGCACATGTACCTATTGACTCCTTGTACTGCTACTTTCTCTCCACTCTAACTCTACTCTACAGGGATACCAGGTCAAATTCAGATACTAACACTGCTTGCATTTAAAAATACTATTGCTGTGGTAATAATGATTACAAAGTTGCATTTATCATGCCTTTTATATCTGCCTAGTGTTCAGCTTTAAATATTTAGCTGTCTTCTGCTTTTTTTTTTTTTCCAAACACATTTTTATAGTAAAAGAAGTACAAAGGAACAAGGATGAGGTAAGTTACAATAACAAGAATATAGCAATATTGGGACATATAAGCAGAGCACAAACAAGTGTTCAATAGACAATGAAAAGAAATAGCAAATGTAAATGGACATTGTGAGTAGTTAGGTATAAGTATAATGTCAATTTTACAATGAGGAGCAAAGTGTTGAAACATGAGACGGTAAATAAAGCTGCCAAAGATATTGAGCATAATGATCATTATTAGCTTTGCTTTGTTTATAAATTATTACCTATAAAAGGTTATGTTATATAGGTGTGTTGGGGCTTTAAGTAAGTTAAGTAGGAGGTGGGTAAGTGAATCTTTACTAATACAATGATTTTGTGATTTTGACTATATTACAAATTGAGTGTTATGTAAAGAATGAATTTAAACATCCAGGGGAGAAGGGCTATAATGAAAAATAAGCCAGGTATGGGAGATGGAGGTTCACCGCTTGTAAGTAATTATTTGAGGATTGGAAGTGAGTCCAACAAGCCCACTTGGAGGCAAATTTGTGGGGGGAGTCCTGTGAAATCGAGATAAGCTCTTCAATTTCAGCAATTATATTTATGCGCTCATACCAGTCGGATAGAGAGGGGACTTTGGAGGTACCCCAAAGCTTGGGTATACACATCTTTGCTGCATTTATTAGTATCAGAGAAAGAGATTTGTGGTATGGTATGTCGTTTGGAACATGATGGTGGAGAAGGAACTGCGCCCGTGTAAAATCTAGAGCGTTTGTGGATTTTTGTCCAGAAGGATTGGATGAGAAGGCACTCCCACCATATGTGTATGAGGTTTCCAGTTGTGTGATGGTATCTCCAGCATAGGTCTGAGATAGAGGGATCACATTTCTGTAAAATGGTGGGGGTGCGGTACCAACGTGATGCAATTTTTTAATTTAATTGTCCTCTGCTAGATACTGCTCAAACAACGCAGATAAGCTAAGATAAGCTAAAACAAATACCAATGTCCATAATATTGGAATGGAAAAAAAGAATTACAGGAATTCTCTCTTTAATATAATGGCTACTTCAGTTGCCCATATGTGTTGCTGTTGTGATCTCTGACTGCTACTTGCCCCATATTATTCCAATGTTTGTTTGAGTTCAGAACAGGAATTATTACTTATACATGTGTTTACTGAGCCTTGACAAAAACCTAGCAGCTTAAAAGCTGGTCTAAGGGGCCAGATCTGTTGGAGTATGGCCAGCTTCAGTATTTTCACATTAAAATAATGATTTGTACTACACCACAGTAAATTTGAATGTGTAGCTTTGATTACTTTTTTTTTTTTTTTTAATGGAAGCAGCATCACAATTGTGTTAGGCATGTAAAAAAAGCACATTTTTTTTGTTAATATAGAACAATATTCTAATAATAGTAATTTATACTCTGAAATAATAAATAAGAGAAAAAAGATATAGGATTAAACATAGCTTCTAAAGGTCACAACGCACAGTGCTACTGCTGTGCTTCAGAATCTTCTCCAGAACATTACACAGAGCATACTTTATCAGTGTCCAGTACGTTATATTGGTGCCTCTTCCTTGACCTAACTTCATTAGGAACAGCGCATACTCTGACTGGCCTATTTAGTGGATGTTCATCTGAATTATTACTTTTTTATTTATAGTTAGCATGAGGACAGCCAAATAAAATAGGCTTGAAATCAGGAAATGTTGTGGCCTAAAGCTGTCTGCAATTTCAGAAGCCTGGCTCATGACATGGCATCTTTGAAGTACACACGGTTAATAGAAATGCATAGAAAAATTTATTCAAACTAACCAGTGCTTTGATGTACGGTATTAGAATTGCCTGTATTACTAAAATTCAATTACCTTATCAGTTAATATTAAAACTCTTGCTTCTGCCAAGAGAGAAAATATCAAAAGAAAAAAATAATATATTTCTCAAGTCTTTTTTTCATAATTTAGAGGAAAAAATTTTTGCCGGGCTGAACAATGGTTAGAAAACATTCTCTCTTTTATTCAAAACTTGTACCATATTACTTGTTGGTCTAGCAAAGCGTGACAAAGACAAAGTTTCTTGATGGTCTTTAATATTTAATGGATGGCTAACGAGGTGAATGTGAAAGGTTAGAACAAAATGTATTCGTCCTGAAGTCCATATAAAAGCGTATTTCATATTTATGCACATTCCAGGTGCATCAAAACCAAAGGTGTGCAAAGTATTGCAGGAAAAGTATGAATAGAAAAGCTTTCCTCCTGCCAGCATACTGAGGAGATGGACCCTTGCTCTCTGTGTGGAAGCAGTGGTCTTTCTACAGAGGTCCAACACACCCCTTACTGAATCAGAGCTAGAGCTCTCCAATTAGTATGAAATTGACTGATTGCAGAGCTAGGGGTCTAACTCATCAGGTGGATTGTCTGGTTTCTGCATAAAGATCAATGCTTTCACAAAGAGAGCTTTCTTTCTTTAAAGCATGACGGTGGGGGTAGACTTTTCAAATCAGGTTTTAGCTGCATTCTAAAGATAACAAGCTGAAAGGCTTCACACATCTTTTTTTTATAATGTACCTGGAATGCATGTAGCAGAATTAACTACTTCAATACCAGGCACTTTTACCCCTTCCTGCGCAGGCCAATTTTCAGCTTTTAGCGCTGTCACACTTTGAACGACAATTGCGAGGACATGCAACACTTTACACGTTAGGAATTTATATAATTTTTTTCCCACACAAATAGAGCTTTTTTTTGGTGGTATTTTATCACCACTGTATTTTCTATTTCTTGCTGAATTAACAAAAAAAGAACAAAAATGTTGAAAAACAAAACACGTTTCTCTTTTTCTTTTTAACGTTTTTCTGTTAAAAAAACTTCAAATAAATAATCTCTCTTCAAAAAATGAGGGTCAACATGTATTCTGCTATGTTTATTTCTTAAAAATAACCCAAATCAGTGTTTATTATTTTGTCTGTAGGAAAGTTCTAGAGGTCCACAAACTATGGTATATACAGTATATCTGAAAATTGATCAATCCTGATGTACTGATGACCTATCTCATTTCTTGAGGTTCGAAAAGACCAGGACAGTATAAATATCGCCCAAATGATCTGTTTTTGGAAAGTAGACAGTCCAAGGTATTTAATGAGAGGCATAGCAAGTTTTTTGAAGTCATATTTTTTTTCACAACTATTTGGAAAATAAGGAAATTAAAAAAAAAATAAAAAATCACAATTATTTTTATTTTTTTTACATACAGTCACCAGGTTAGTACAGCGTTATCATATAACTGATGTGGCAGTGATCATACACACTGCCTGGTGATAGTATGTAAAAATAAATAAATAAAAATTTAATATTTTTTTTTCTTTTTCTCTTTTTAATTTTATTTATGATTTTGTTTTCCTAACATACTATGATGTGAGCAATACAGTGTTATCATAGTAACACCGCACTACTCTGGGAAGGTGAGCAGGATTTTGTTTTTACACATTATGGTTGCTTATACTAGTGAATTTCATTGGTATAAGCAGCCATTTTTACTGAATGAAACTGGTTCATTTAGTGCCTTATGTTGTGATTAGCTGTGATTGGCCAAAGCTAATAACATGGTACAGATGAGTTGTGATTGGCCCTGTCTGTACCATGTGATCACTGTGACCAATCAAAGCTGGCAACACAATTGTATAAAATGGATGGCATGAAAGGAAGCCATCCATTGTTAACAATTGTCATGTGACCTGCTGTGCTTGGTCACAGTGATTGCATGGTGGAGTGTGAATGCGGTTCATTCTATGTGGGGAAGACAAAACAGGAGTTCCAGGCACGGGCCAACAAACATCTAGCAGGCATGAGAATAGGCAACCACTATTTGCCTTTAGGCAGACATGTTGCTTGGGACCATCACTATCACTATCACATTGGCTGCTGGTGGACAGGCAAGTTATGCAGTACATTCATATACTTTTTCTCTTTTTTCTTTTCTTTGTGTGTTTGTATGTTTTTGATTTTTTAGGAAAAGGGGATCACTAATTTGTACATATCCCTGATGAAGATTGGAACTTACAAGTTCATCAACCATTTCGAAACGCGGATTTGGATTCAATACTCTCCCTCCCCTAGGGGTCACATCCCCAGGGCGGGAGTGGTGTATCCCCAATTCTTTCTTTTCTTTTTGATGCATAATTGTATGTTACTTCTTGGTCCTATCTGCCCATGACCAACTTCGGCGTTTTCCGTTTTTGGCCATGAGAGTGGAACTAGGTTGTATGTATTTGTTCCAGTTTGACATATTTGTCATTTTATATCAGAATTGTATTTAATAAATTTTCACATATCTTTTTATATATTGTTGTTTTGTACCTGTTTTCCTTACCTTTTTTTTTTTCATTGACTTAAAAATCCCTCCCCTAAGAGGAGAACAACACATTTTGTGTTATACTTTGCAAAGCAACTCTGTTACTACCCTGATACTACTTTTATGGTGAAAACAAGAGTTTCCTGTAGAATATCCAAACTATGGTTGCTTCTGCTGGTCCTACATCACTACAGTTTGCTATGGTCATATAGGGGCTGGCAGAGAAAACCACACAGCACAGTTGGGGGTGTCTGTGTGTCAGATACAAAAGATCTTTCATCTAGCTCTCTTATCAATGCAGCAGAGTGTGACAACACAGGAAGCAAGACAGTTTGCTTTGTAGGAAACTCTTCTTTTCATCTTTTATATATTTTACTGAGTCACTTTAAGTTACAAATAACAGCGTTGATACAAAGGTAAGAAAGGCTTTATGATGAAAATAACTGTATTTTGATCATTATGGGCACATTTTAATGTTCTAACAATTCTGTTATTTTATTTAACTTGTAAAGTTAACTTTTGTAAGCCTGCTAAACTGGTTTCAGCAATAAAATCTGAACCCATAAAGATGTTTGCACCCCAGAATGTCTGAGCCCCTCCACTAACATTGAAGTGTCATTATAGAGGTGTGGGAGAGAACAAGCCAATAACTGAACCTTATTAAGAGACATCAGAATTTGTTTATCAGAGTTTGGAGGGTGTACTGGTGTTTCTTATTTTTTTCCAGGACCTATACAGGACATAAAGGATTTACTAATTTACGAACTCAAAATGTCAATGTGTGAATTCTGTTTGTTAGCTCAAACAAAAACCAAAATAATGAACATTTAACAACAGGATGACAATAAAAAATATTAATAATATGAAAATAGAACGAACACATTGCACGTCAATGAACAGGATATAATCATCAGATGTAAATAAACCAATGATGTAATACAATAGAAATAACAAAAAGTATATTTTTAAAATTATTATTTCTTTAACAACGAACAAAATAGTAACTGTTGCAATCTAAATGATATTAGTCTTTGGCAAAACACAAAAAGAGAAAAAGGGAGCAAATAAAAATATTTACAGTTTTAAATAAAAAAATAAAGTAAAACACAGAGCAATACAGAATGTAATACAGAATAAAGAACAATACATGCATAATAATTTTGATAAATACAAATAAATACAGTAAATACAATAACCACAGTTAAAAAAAAAAAATATGTTCATGGCCATGATTGGAAACTTTCTATTTTTATGTCTTTTCCCTGTGAAATCCTGTACTCCAGCAGTGGAAGGCCCTCTAGCATAAGCATTGTTCCTTTTAGAAGCAAGAAATATTAAAAAGAATAAAGTAAGGGGAACGGTATTGCTCTTTTTATTACTATTTCCAGGGTGATACTGTTGTGACTCCCCAGGCGTACAGAAACATATCCCACAACTGTACAGCAAAAAAGTGAGAACATCATTAGCCGCTTGAAAACTGCTTATTTTGATAAATAAGGTGTTAGCGCATGTCATCAATCTAAGAAAGGAACATCTTTTTACCATTGTGATGCTTATATATTAAAGATCACGGAATAATAATCACAGAGGAATAGTCTCAGGCAACACTTGTCATGATCTGGGATAAAGTTCAGAGTTCTGGAGTAGCTGAAACAGCAGGCAAGTTTGTGGTTATCAACATACCCACAGCATTGGGAACAAGCAGAAGTATAGTCAGAGATCAAGCCAAAGTCAGTATTAAAAGGTATCAGATTTGAAATGGAGACCCATAAAGAATGTTCAGTGAATCAGTAGCCAAGGGTCTAAAGTAGTAAATAAGAACACAGTGTAGTAGCAACAGTAGTTGCTAACAGTGGAGTAGCAACAAAGAGCAAGGTACTGGCATAACCACATTCAGCAAACAGGAAGCGCAGAGGCATGGCTTAAACAGTAAGTTCAAGGGAAGAGCAATGTGCTCAGAGTTCAGCAAATAAACTGGGAATGAACAAATACGGAGGAGATTAAAGAGATCAGACAAGGAGCTAATCAGAGCTTTAGGTGATTCAGTAGGAAGAGCCATTGCCAGACACAACACATCCTGAGTTCAGGTCTGAATCCTAACAACACTCTTTCTCCAGCGAGAGATATGTGCTTGTGTATCCTATTAAGAAATGGAGCTTAGATTCCTTATCCCATGGATAATGATTGTCTGTCAAACATTTGACAAGTTAACAGAATGATTCAGGTTGGAAAAATGGAAAATTATATCAAATACTTACCGTAATTTTCCTTTCCTGACCCAATCTATGGCAGCATACATATGATATAGCTCCACCCCCATACCCACCCACAGGACCTATTTACATACACGTCCTTTAGAAAGGTGTCTTTGCACACCTTTTCTGTTCGCTCTTGAAGTTTTCCATTCTGGCAAAAGGATCTGGAGTCCTGGAATGTAGAGTGAACCAAACTAGCAGAGAGAACTAACCGGAGCCTCAACCTCCTATGAGAAAGTAGGCCGGATTAACCCAGATTGCTCCTGGAATAGTGCTTAGCAATGGGATGTACATGTGAATAGTCAAAACTAGTGATGGGCTTGATGTTCAAGTCGAACGTAAGTGTGTTCAGGTGTGTTTGCTGAACACATGAACACCCGTGGCGCTCGGCGGAAAGTTTGCCCGCCGATGAGCGTCCCATGATGCACTGCATGATTGCTTTCTCCACGCCAAAATTTAAACAAAAAAAAACGGGGTTGGATCCCCCCCAAAATCTATACCAGACCCTTATCCGAGCATGCAGCCTGGCAGGCCAGGAAAGTGGGGGGGGGGGGGTGAGCAAGCCCCCCTCTCCTGAACCATACCAGACCGCTTACCCTCAACATGGGGAGGATGCTTTGGGGTGCACAAGGGGTCCCCAGATTCCAGTCCCCCCCTATGTGAAGGGGTATCAGGTACAGCAGTCATACAGGTTTGTCCCTCTGGGAGAATCGTATTTCAGGAGAAGGACTTGAGACATGACAAAAACAAAACTATTTTCACAAGCAGATAAAGAGGTGCATATACTGTATATAGGAAGAATTATTTCCAATGTGAATACTGTAGAGTAAAACTTCCTAAAGAGTGTAAAAAAAAGACCTCCAGTTCTGGATGCAGCCTCGTTGGGTATGCCATTGAAGGGGTCTTCGAGACTGGGTTTCATCGGGATGGACCGCACTAACTTCATACATTGCACAAAGCTCTGAGGTAACCACCCACGCAGAATCCAGTGCTCAAAGCAACATTACAGGCCATCCTTACAGAATGGTCTAGTCCAGGTATGGTTCCAAAGATTAAACAGAGGTTACACCGATCTGGATGCACTGCTTCCATTATTGTATTAGAAGACAGTGAGATGTTGACTAAAGAGTTGAATGAATAATCAAGGTAAAATAATAAACTAACTCACTAGGAGTGATTTTTCTATAGGGGAGAAGAGGTTCAGTACCTAGCAAAAAACTGAGGACTCGTGAAGTTCGATAGCGTTATGGTGGGGACACCTAGGGGTTGCGTCCTCAAAATTTTTGTCAGTGTTCAATCACCTGAAAGTACCAGTCTATAATCTGGGTTCTACGAATAATTAGCCTGCATCCTGTACTGTATGATTAAGCTATGAATGGGTTACAGTAGTGTACTCACAGCAGAAGATTTCATAACAAAACCTTCTAGTTTTAAAGACTATGTTTTGACTTCAGCAAAATGTAATTTATTCGATAGCTTAGCGCTCATTTTTTTCTTTTGGCAGATGCACAAAACTATGCTACCTCTGTGAAACCAGAATATGTTTAAACTAAATGCGTTCTATAGTTACCATGTTCCTCATAAAGTCTTTTTTAAGGTAAAAGTTTCCTTTTACCCTGCTTGAAAATTGTTATATGCCACAGATCCTACAGACTTTGTGGTGACATAAAACAATAAAGTCTACACAGAGATATAAAAAAAGCTGGTTTCAGATTATAAAATAGAACACTTGTTTGAGGGTCAGTTTGATGGACATAGAGTATGTATTTATTTATCGTATACAACTAACAAATATTAATCTTGCAGGCGCACTGCCAACAAACCATCTGGTATCTGGACCTTCTTTAAGGCAGTAGTAGAAACTATCTCTATTTCACTTACTTTACCGGAATAGGTCCACTGGCATGCTCTGTTTTTTGTCTTCCCTTCTGCCAAATGTTGGCTGAGGGGATATTTTACTATGCTGCTTAGGGAACGGCAAACATGTTTTTCTATCTCGTCCCAATTCTGTTTATATCTGAACTAGTTTTACTGAAGGGACCATCATGAATAGATGAATTATCATTATAATAGTATGCAGATAAAAGACCACAAGATAAATTAATCAGTTATTTTTAATTACTGATATGCAAAGTACATACTCAAACACATGTAGATGTACATGGAGATTATTCTTGTTTGCTTGTTCTTATTCTTTTTCTTTTAATGTTTTTTTTTTTTCTTTGCCTTTCTTTTGGGTGGAATAAACATTACCTGGATTTGGCATGTGTTCCAGTTACAGTCAAAATTTCCCCTCTAGAATCAATTCAGAGCCAAGTCAGAACAGAGGGCTCAATTTCAGGTTCCCTTCCTGCTATTCATTTGTTATTAAGCCTGTGTAGCATTAAACACTATCCTGAAGCATTGCTGGGGAATATGTAGTGCAGACAAACTGAAATGATTTCATAATTCATATTTACTCCCAGCTAACTACCGTAGCACAGCCTGAATTAATTATCTGCATTTGAAAGTGCAAACAAGCTAAATGCGATGACAAGGAAGGAAAAGCTGTATAATCTTTGAAGGATTGCGGCATAAATAAAAATTAGCCTCAAGACAATGTTAATTACACTTCTTCCATTGCAAGTAAGGTAATTGAAGTGTTCGTTTTACAGCAAATAGCTTGGCTGTTCCAAAAGGAAAATGTTAGGTTTAATGTACTAATTAAAGGTATGGGGTGATAATAACGTGTGTGACAGATACAAAATAAATGATTCTAGAAATGTATTTGTTTAGGTAATAGATAAGCAAGCATGTGTAAGAATCAGACACAGCTACACTCTATATAATCAGGGTGATGTGTTTAGGGAAGCTGGGAGATTTAATGGTGGCCAAACCAATGTGCCAGGTGATTTTGCTAATGTTCATTCATTAGATGCTGGTGAGATGTTAATACCAATATGAGCACTGGGTCAAATGGTTTGCAAAGCTGGGCCACTTTCCAAAAGATGAAATTGCCCTTGAAATTTCAAAAATGGCTATTATCAACACTTCAGTTCTAGCATCTTCACAACCTGCATCTATATGAGCACTAGTTTGATAAGACAATCTGAGTTTTTTTCTCACACAAACTCCATAAACACAGAATTAGCTAGTAAGTTGAAAGGTCCATTCATATAACAATATCATGGATTTGAACTGTGAAATACTCTCAAACAGGAATATAGAATTGTCAGTTTGGTTTAAATGAATGCATCGTTGTATAAAACTATTGTACATTCATATCTTATCTTTCTATTTTTTTGTCACATCGTCATATAGTTAAACATAGCTAGACCAACAGCAGGGTAATTGATTAAAACACTGCAATGAGTAAAGCCCAAAGTGCATAGCAATTAAATATAACCCTTTGAATATAAAGTGATAATTAGTTAAACACGACTGAGGTGGCAGTAAAATCGCAGGCCCAAAAGATAAAGGGAAATTGGCAGGAAAACTGGAGCACATTCGCTGGGTGCCAAGGCCTAGATACACCACTCTTCCCAGTGTGAACTATTATTTAATTTGGCTTTACCTATTGTTGTTGATATAAAGTGACCTACATTGCCAAAACAGTGGAACCCCTGCAATGGACCTTTCATCTTTTTCTGTTTTCCCTAAATGTAATTATTTAAGCTAATCTAGCATCATGTAAAGTTTATTCCCAAAATGTCATCTCTTTCTAAATGTTGAGGCACAAACAAAAAACAAGAATTGTTTGTTCCATTGAAGTTTATTGAGGCCTTGGCGATTTGCTTATCTATGATTACCTATGTGACTGCAACTCAATATCTTCTCTACCCAAGATTTTAAAGGATTATAAACAACATACTTCATATGTAACATCAACTTGATGTTAATAATGTTGTTTTTTTTTTATTTATTGTTTATTTAATTTCCATATACAAATTTATAAAATCAGAAAAATATACCAATAACACACAAACATTTCCCACCTCATCCAAAATTTGTATATTTCCATTTCTCTCCCTCCCTCCCACCTCACTCTCTCTCTCCCACCTCTCTCTCCTGTGCCTGGAACTTTGCTCTTTCCACTTCACCTCTCCCCCCTTGTTGCCTATACCCGAAAGATCTCTGCATATTTACTTGCTTTTTTAAAGACTGCCCAGCTGTTCCAAGTTTCAAATACATTTTCTGTCTTTGCTTCTCTTCTACTCAAGAACTCCATAATATATACATAGTCCACTCTCTTAAACCATTCCCTAATCGTAGGCCTTTCAGGATCAAACCATTTTTTTGGTATTGCTCCTTTTGCTGCGTTTAGAAGGTAAGGCACTATTGTAGATTTATACTGTTTTTTTTCGTTTTATTTGTATTGGGAAACAAACAAGGCCATAAATCATCTGGAGTTTTTATACCCATGATCTCTTCTATGTATTGCCTTACCTCTTCCCAGTATATTTGTATTTCTGGGCATTCCCACCACAGATGGGACATCGTGCCCTTCATATTGCATCCTTTCCAGCACAATGGGGATTTCTCTGGTTGATATTTATGTAACCTATTAGTTGTCCTATACCATCTTGCCATACACCTATAGTTCAATTCTATGATATTTATATCCGCTGAGAAACTATATACAGCTCCCAGTATTTTATCTACTTGTTGTTCTGTTAAATGTGTACCCAATTCTCTTTCCCATTTTCCAACAAATGGAGGTACTTTTGGCTCCACTAGCCCAGCGAGAATCTTGTATATTCATGCTATACAGTGTTTCACCATCCCTACTGAATCACAGAGCTGTTCTATTGGATTTAATTCCTTTCCCGATCGAATAGGCTGTGGTAATGATGACACAAAATGCTTTAGCTGCAAGTACCTCCATTCGTTCAAAATCTTCATTCTGCCCTCATGTTTTAATTCTTGAAATGAACATATCCATACATTATTTATAATATGTTTTAATTGGACATTCTTAATCCAATCTTCAAATTTTGCTCCCTTACCCGGTAAGAAAAAATTTGTGCCTGATAATAAAATTAAAGCTGAATTTAATTCCCACTTTGCTGACTTGTGTATTTTATCCCATACCTTAAGTGCATTTCTAGTTAATTCATGTCTATTTATACTCAACATTCTATACTTAAGTAGAATCCAAATATTCTTATTTAATTGTGTTTTCAATCCCGCCATCTTTTTTCACTCTTTTTATTAGTACACTCTATCAATTGTGCTAAGACTATGGCGCTGTAATATATTTTAATGTCTGGCACTCCTAACCCCCTATGTGCTTTGTCTTTACACAATACTGAGAACTGTATTCTGGTTTCTTGTTCCTCCAATTTAATTTTGACATCATTGTTTTCAATGTATTAAGTTATGAATGAGGTAGTTGCATTGGCAACATTTGGAATTTATAGTGGGATATAGTTAGCTTGGTAAAGCTTCCCTACAGTGGGTGTTAGTTTTATTCCCAGTTAATTTAGCTCTGATTTTGCCCATGAGAAAGGAAACTCTTTCTGTAAATGTTGTTCTTCTTTTGCATTCAGACTAATATTCAAAATTTCAGACTTTACTGCGTTGATCTTCAAGTTGGACAGCTTTCCATATCTTTTTAACTTTCTTATTAAGTTAGAGAGAGTTATTATGTGATTTGTTTAACCACTTGCCGACCGCCGCACGACTATTTACGTCGGCGGTCAGCCCCTCACAGGCAGAGTGACGTAGATCTACGTCGCTAGCCTCTGAGGGTCTAGGGAGCGAGCGCGCGCCTCCAGAGGCGCGCTCCCACGCCCGCGTGGTCACGGACCCCCCCGTGCGTGTGACCGGCGGACCCGATGTCCGCCTGTCACTCGGCGATCGTCGGTGCAGAGGGAGAAAGGCAGGCGGCTGATGTAAACAAGCCGCCTGTCATTCTCCCCTGTGTAGAAACAGTGATCATACGGTTCTACTATGTAGGACCGTTGATCACTGTTCCTACACCTCAAGCCACAGCCAATCACAGTTAGAATCATGCCCCTAGGGATACACATAACCCCTCCCTCTCAAAAAAAAGTTAACCCCTTCACTGCCAGTGTAATTTTACAGTAACAGTGCATATGTATAGCACTGATTACTGTAGAAATGTCACTGGTAACCCCAAAAGTGTCAAAAATGTCAGTCAAGGGTCCGATCTGTCCGCCACAATGTCGCAGTCCCACAAAAAAAATCGCAGATCGCCGCCATTGCGCGTTAAAAAAAAACAACAAAAATGACAAAAATCTTTCCCTTTGTTAGTAAACGCAATAACTTTTGCGCAAACCAAACAAAATACGCTTTCTGCGATTTTTTTTACCAAACATATGGTAAAAAAAAAAATTGGCCCAAAATGTTAAAAAATTTTGATTTTTACTTTTTTTTTGGGGGGGAATTTCATATAAAAAAATTTGAAAAATATTGTTATTTTTGCAAAATTGACGCTGTTTTTTTGTTTATAGTGCAAAAAGTAAAAATCGCACAGGTGATCAAATACCACCAAAAGAAAGCTCTGTTGGTGGGAAAAAAAGGACGTCAAATTAGTTTAGGTACAGCGTCGCACGACCGCGCAATTGTCCGTTAAAGTCACGCAGTGCCGAATCGCAAAATAGGCCCTGGTCAGGAAGGGGGTAAAATCTTCCGGGGCTTAAGTGGTTAATAGAACAAGACTTAGTCGGCGTATTCCGCTATTTTATGCTCCTCCTCTCTGATCTTGACCCCTCTTAGGTCTGGACTACTTTTCTTTTTTTTAATATTCTTGCTAAATATTTTCCTGGCTTATTCCCCTATTAATATCTATCTTTGGCCACTCTATTAAATACCTGTTTTGTTTCTTGTTCCAATAAGTCTTTTAACTCATTCCTTTAAAATACTAAGGTACCTCTATATCCATTTCCCTTTTATGTCGTTGTTCCAATTAGTAAATTCCTGATATTAATCGGTTCATATACCTCATCCTTTCCTTTTCTTTTTTTCTCCTGGATTCTATAGAGTTTAGGATGCCTCTGACATATGTTTTATGGGCCTCCCAAACCGTGGCTTCTGATACATCTGGGGTTTCATTAAGCTGGAAGAATATTTCTAGTTCTTTTTTTACTTTATTCTCAACTTCTCTTTCTTATATTAATTCTTCATTCAACCTCCAGACACTAACGTTTTCATGGTATCCTGTTAGTCCTTCGTCTCAGGATGTTGGGCTCTCCACACATCTATCAATTGACATTTATATAATTTCTTCCTAATCGCTCGCAATTGCTTCTTCCTTATCCCCAGTGCATGTGAGGTACTGTCTACCCTTGGATCCATGCAAAAGTTTAAATCACCCGCCACTATCAGTCTACCCTTCTTGAAATACATCAGTTCCCTCAATATATATTTCAAGTAGCCTAACGGATCCCTATTGGGACAATATACATTAGCCAATGTGCATTCCATTCCTTGCAATTCCCCTTTCAAGAATATATACCGACCCTCAGGATCTACCTTCCTTTCTTCTAAAAGGGAACTGTGTTTCTCTAGCTACTCCTATTGCTACTCCTTTTGCTATTTTGGTGGCAAATCCCCATAGTATCATGTTGGGTGTTCTTTTGAGTACAGTCTAATTTTAGTGTCTTATGCTATATGTGTCTCTAGTAAAAATATTATATTTGCAGAATATTGTTTGATTTCTTTCAATATATTATGTCTTTTTACTAGTGTATTTAACCCCCTTACGTTATATGTCAAGAATTTTAATGTAGTTATAATGTTTTACTTTTTTGTTTTTCCCTCTTCCTATTCCCTGCTCCACTCCCCACCTGCCCCTGTCCTAGTCAGGGACTAGAGATGGGAGACATCCCCTTAGACAAAAATATGTACCTCACTCAAGGGCCACAGGCAATATATGCATATACAACGGTTCCCTGAATATCTGTCACAGTAAGAGCTCTTGTCTATTTATCTATATTTCCTTTGCTCCCCCTTCTAATCTACCCATTCCACCCGTTACCCCTTCCCATCAAAGGAGCCTATTATCCATCTCCCTGCCCCGATGTCACTTCATCTTCATCTCTTTATAGGAATCAGTTGCCTTTGATCATCTTCCAATGTTGATCTTCCTTTTTTTACATCTGACAACCCAGGGATATCCGGGACAGATACCTCAAGTTTTTTTTGTCCATATTTGTGCTTTCTCTTCATAATTGTGAAACCTTACTATTTTATATCTTGGATTTTTGATTGGCACTTCTAACACTATGTACCCTATCAAGTTTCAATGGTTCCTCTCTTATTCTTCCTAGCAAAGGAATACATCTTTTTTTCATTATTTCTGTTAAGTCTTCTTCATGCTTTGCTTCTGGTAGGCCACAGATTCTCAAGTTCTTTCTTCTGTTCTGGTTTTCTTGATCTCCTAGTTTATACGTCAAATTCTTCTGATCCCATTGAAGTTGTTTTATTTCTTCTTTAATTCCTTTACTACTTGTGAATGGGTGTTCAATCTCCTTTCAGTGTCTTACACTCTTGTTAATATCTGGCCCAGCTCTCGGTGCAATGTTGCCATTTACATTTTTGAAGAATTTTCAAATTTTGCAAACATGTCCACCATTTTATAGTTTTGTAGGGAGATAAGACTTTGATCTTTGCTCCTCCAAATCTCCAATTTTGTTATCACTTTCCATCTCTGGGTCTGATTTCGACTGGCTGTGGACAACCATCCCCACCGATGATCTGTTCTGGTTGCTATTAATCTCTCCTGCCCCAGTTTCCCCTGGTTCCCTACAGCTTTTCAGGTGCCTGTTCTTTACTGCCCCCTTCCTGTGACATGTATTTTTTAATTGTTCTGTGGCTGGCACTGATTTTAGGGGACTTTGCTGCTCCACATGCTTTAGCAGATTTTTCTTTCATTTTGTTGATCTTTCTTATCCTTTTGCTTTTATTCTAACTTAGCCCTTTTAAATACAGAGCGCTATACCACCAATTTGTCTCTCTCTTCTCCAGCCAACACACCTTCTGCCTTTCACTTTATATTTTCTTTCCCATCTTTACCACACCAACAGTCCTTATTTGAATGGAATTATTGTGATGTGATTTTTCTGCTTATATCTAACAGGTCAAACAGGCCCACAGCTAGGTGATCCCTCCTCCCGCTTATTAAAGTCCTGTGCCAAAGAGATTAAACAAAAAGCAAACTCACTGGTCTTCAGTTGTCGTCTGGTAAAGTTGAGAGACTGAGAGGCTGGTTAAGTTGTGCTGTGTGTGGCTGACTGTTTTACTTTTCATTCAGGGTTCTGCTGGAAAGAGATTTTTCATTCCTGGCCTATGAGCTCTGTTAGCTTATGTGGCTTGTTTCCGTTGTTTCATCCCTCAGTAGGGGGGGTTCTGGCACCTCCTCGGCTACCTCCTATCCACCTCAGGGTGCCCAAGTCTTGGTCGGCTCTCCTCAGCTGCCATCGGCTTTGCTCTCACCACGTGCCAACCAACACTGCCGAGAGCCTCCTGGTCACATCGCACGCCACCACTGCGATCGAGACCTGCTCTCACCAGGGGACCACAACAGCGCTCTCCGCTTCTCCTCACCAGTTTGGACGTCTTTCCATGGTTCAGGGGTGGTTTCTCATGCTCTCGGCTATGTAGTGGGACCAGGTTTCTGTTGCTTAAAGGGCTGGACCATGTGGCTGGAAGGGGAACGCTGACAGGCATAGATGGGATCCTTCCGAGCTCCTAACCAGAGCTCAACGCGCGCGCCATGATCAGGCTCCTCCCCCCGTGTGATGTTAATAGTATTATCAACATGTGTTAATGTTTCAAATAATAAGACTGTAGGCTCTGCACCCTAATTTACAGTTCTCTTTTACTGCTCCTTCTCACAATGTAAAATTTACCAATTCACTAAAGATTTGCATTTGATAAACATGTGTTCTAGTAATATATTACATAAAAATGCAAGTACCACCATTTTGTTCTCCAGGGTTTTATACTGCCACTTATTACCAATGCAGCAAGAGTTACAGGTACTGCCACTGACCTCAATTCAGGGAAAGTAATAGCGCTGCCATTGACCGCCATTTAAAGGGGGGGGGGGGATAATGTTACTTTCACTGACATAAAAAAAAGTGGATCATTTTGCTCCCACTGTCCACCAATAAGAAGTGGGTTTATTCTTTCTCCCAGGAACACCAGTGCTGGGGAATAATAATGTGTCCACCGATGTCAGTGCTGGGGGCTATTATTGTGTCTCTACCAGTACCAGTTGCTAGGGGTTTTTATTGCAGTCACTAATGCTAATGATGGAAATTATTTTGCTTCCACTTTGTCTTCTTTTGTCTAAAGAATAATAAAGCAGGGGGGGGAGCTGCCACATTACAAATGACATGCAATGAAGGAACACCTACTTTTTCATGCCCATTTCTGCTCATGGCCACAAGTTCAGAGAAAAGCAACAGGTTTGCTTTAATCCCCCCTAACCCCTTCCCCTTGCCAGCAGTACTTACATTACCTTTACTCCCTTGCCTCTCTGTTCAGTGCTTGGAGCCAACGGAAAAACTCCATACCTCTAGGTATGAAAGATCATGTAGCTCCCATCATGTGACAGTGCTGGGCCAATCAGGGAAAGCTTAGCCCTATGTAAACTATAGCTCTTCCAACCTAGAGGTTACCCAGTCCTTTCCTCGCAGAATGCAGAGGTGGAGGATCAAAAGGAAGTGAGAATATGCTGCTGGGGAAGGATCATTCAAAATGATCTTGTTTCTTTTCCCTGCATGGGTAAAGCAAAGGTTTTCTTTCCCATGCAACTACATGAAAAATACAACTTTTTTGTGGAAGGCATCTTTCATTTACCTTGTGATGAAGAATTTTTGTAAATCTAAATGAAAACTGTACAGTGAGATCTTATAGTATGCATTTTTTAAAATGAAATGACTTTGGTGTTCCTGCCAGTTTTGTTCACCCAGCTGCTAAAAAGTGGTTGCTTTAAATGCTTAATAATGTAGTGGATTTTACAGCCATGTAATTTGTTACTGATGTCAGGAAATGGACATTTTTAAGAATGAATTTAGGTGAAAACTTTATTGAGTGAGATAAAACATTATATTTTATTATTTAAAGTTGTGACATTTAATTTACGAAAAAGAATGTCCTGCCTTGAAGTGGCATACCTGACCAGTAATGGATTTTAATGAGTCTCCTTTTACAGTCACATTTCCATATCTCCTTTATTACTGGCAGCATTAAAAGTCAGGAGAATCCGACACATCCTGTTGTATTATTTTCAAAGGTTAAAGATATCAAAAGAAGTGTAGAAAAATTATCACACCCAGTGAAACAGGATATTGCTGCAAGTTCTTCTGGATGAAAAAATGAAAGTGTCCTTGCGATTAACATTTCCTTATATTACTGGTGTTATCTAAATGATAATAGAAGTTAAATATTCTCAATTAGTTATTTCTTACACTACCCAATTGACCCTTTTACCACTGTACTGTAAAAGCAGTTTCCGATGGCTTACTACCCTGGCTAAGTAGACTCAATGCTGTACCAGTCAGTACAACACTGCTGCCTAGTGGTCACTAAGAAAATAGCACATGCATTTTGGTGCATGATACACCTACATGGGTGTATCACTTTGTGTCTGTGCAATTTGTTATATTGAAATATTTAAATATATCTGTGAAATAATACTTTGCTTGGTTTCAGTAATCAGATACTTCGCTATAAACCATCTACTGTCCTTCTAATATTATCATCAGATTTTTTTGCTACTTCAGAGAGGAGTGCATGTTTCACCCACTGCATGCACCTAGCCAGTACCCCTAGCTAGTTTCTATTCAACCTGAAAGGCAGTGCCCAGGAAAATTATTCCATGTTTAAAAATTGCCCTGAGCATAATAAATACTAGCGATAAGTATTCATTGTTTACCAATCTACAACTATACACTCAAGGGGCACAATTATCATTTGAATTACCCATTGGATGAGAGTCAAATGCCACCACTTATCAGTATTAAGAACTATAACTCTGCTACAACATCAGTATATTTTACATTTGAATTAAAATCATTATTATTTATCATCAGGCTAAACACAATGCAATTCTCCGTGATTCTTTTCAGCTGCATAGGATATACCTGAAATAAATTAAAATGTTGCATGCCCTGGATATGTCTTGATTTGTCTTGTCCAACAAAAATATTCTTACAGATTTTGACAAAAATAAAGACTTTTATATATAACATGTTCTGTTTTCTTACTTATAGGTGTCACTTTTGACAAGTGTGTGGCAAGCTAGTACTGTCAAAAAAAGATTTTGTTTTTATGTAGAAGAAAAAAAAAAGCTTCGCAGCCTCCAGTTTTGCAAGTGTGTTGTTCTAGGTTTAGAGTTGACAAAATAATTTTAAAAATGAACAAATAAACTTTAAATAATTGAATCATTTTACTTGATGCTTTTTATGTAACCAGCTTGATATGATTCAACACAGCAGATAAACTTCAGCTAGGAAATGTCAAATAAACTTGAGCCCATCAGAGACCCCCCCTTACATCATAGTCCCCCTTACATGAGAGTCCCCATCAGCATACCACCTTAGATAAGAGTCCCTATCAAAGTCCACCATTACTTCACATATCTTTATGACTGTGAGCCTGGACAGCCTAGGAGAGTGGCAGTAGCAGCAGACAAAGGTGAATTAGGTCTGGACAGAGCAAGTGCAAACCCCCTGGAAATACTTGTACCTAGCAACTAACGGTACAATGACTGCCCAGCTGGGGAGAACTGGTGGATGGATATTGGGGAGAAATAGAGACTCTAAATTGACCTGAAGGCCTGTGTGAGAAGCCACTGATCCTAGCTGCAGGCTGCATAATATTTCTGGCCAGATTTGGCCAATGACCCATAGTTTGCTGTCCCTGGGTATAGACTGTGGAAGGGCTAGAACCTCTGTCAGGGTTATATTGCTGTCTGGGTTCTTACAGATTTTCCTGATCTGTTCCAGCTGGCACTAAACACAGGAAAGAGAAGTAGAACCTCACAATGATGTAACAGACGGCAAAAAAACCTGACACAGGTACAAATCCATTCCCACTCTACTAAAAATTAATTTCCCCTTACTTTTTGTAAACCTTTTAAAAACCTACCAGAGATTCTTACCCTTCCCCACACAATCCACACAATCCACACAATCAAAAATCTATGCATTCTTTTACAAATTCAAAGTGGTTAAACAATTTTTTACTTTCACCTAGCAGCAAGAGGATCGCTGGTTCAAATCCCAACCACGACAGTACCTGCCTGGAGTTTGCATGTTCTCCCTGTGCCTGCGTGGGTTTCCTCCAGGTACTCCGGTTTCCTCCTACACTCCAAAGACATGCTGGTAGGTTAATTGGATCCTGTATAAAATTGGCCCTACTATGTATGTATGAATGTGAGTTAGGGACCTTAGATTGTAAGCTCCTTGAGGGCAGGGACTGATGTGAAAGTGTAATGTATATGTAAAGCGCTGCGTAAATTGACAGCTCTATATAAGTACCTGAAATAAATAAAATAAATAAATATATACTGTATGTAGCAGGTTTTCCAGGCATTGGGCCTGATGTGGGTCTGCTATTGTTACCGGTGACACCTTCAGCCCTTTTAAACTGAATAACCAAGTGTGAATTTGGAGACAATGACCATTCCGGCATCTTTGGTTTGTTTTGTTTATTTGATATTGGGGATGGGAGAAGGGAATGAGTGGGATACTCCTCTGGCTCAGCTAGATAAAAATGGGACACTTTGTAGGAAAATGCCTGTTAGCGCTGTCTTGACGCCAGCTGGATGCCGACCAACACTTGCTGGCGCTTGAAAAATGCTGACTTTCTGAACTGTACTTGCACTTGACTTTTGACACTCTGGTTAGCTCAAAAAGTCCTGTACTGTACTACGAACTGACTCTTGACACTCTACCTTGTGCCTTGTGCTGCTGCAACTCACAACACTGCACACTGCACACTGCACGCTGTACACTTTAACACTGGCCCAACCGCTGGCACCCCCTTTACACTTCAGGGTCCTCTCACTAGGCACCCCCTTTACACTTCAGGGTCCTCTCACTAGGCACCCCCTCTGAACTTCAGGGTTAACACTGGCACCCCCTTTACCGCTAGCTAGCTCCTGGATCCCTTGGACCTTCACCGGAGCGGTCCCCTCTCAGCTAGGAAGACCTCCAGGGGTAGTTTGCAGTACTCACAAACTGGGAATGCTTTTCTGAAACTGGACCCCCTCAACTCCGCTGATCCTCGGCACACCAGATCCTCTCTGCAGCTCAGCTCTCTGTCCCCCTCAGGCAGGCCACCTGGGACACCCGTTCCTTCTGACAGGAGGAGAGACAGCCGTACTCTCCCTCCTGGGACTCTGCTTCCCACCAAAGACACTGCGTCATGCACTCCCCTCAAACTTATACCCACTCCCAGAATCCTGTACGGGCGAATGTGCCTTTCTGGGGTAGATACAGGTCTGAATGTGCCATTGATTGGGTTTCCTCCACTGCCCAATGAGAGCTCTCTCATGGAGTACAGTAGGAAGACTCCCAAGTCTCAACAGCCACACCTGGGAGACATGACAGCCCAGCTGAAAATCATGGCCCTGCTGTTAGGCAGCCAAGGTCCACTATATTTTTCCTAGCACCTACTCTGTATATATATATATATGTAGAACCCTCCTAGGTAGGTGCTAGGAAAAAGCATATATTGCTCCTTCTGCTTATCAGGGAGCCTGATCTGTTAGGTTGCCTGTTGCATGTCTCCAGGTGTGATTCACTGGGTCTGAAGGAGTGTCCCCACTGCATCCAATGAGGGAGCTTGTTGGACAGTGGAGGAAACCCAGCCAGTGACACATTGGCTTTTGTGGGAGTCCCAGTGGGAGGGCGTTCTTGCAATGCCTCCTGGGATTGCTCATAAAAGCCAGGGGGTACATGTGACAGGGCGTCTTTGGTGGGAAGCAGTCTCCCAGAAGGAGGCAGATGGCTGTCTCTCCTCCTGCTGTGTGTGAGGAAGGTGGTCTTAGGCGGTCGGCCGAATGAACCAGGTGTGGAGCTGAGCTGCAGAGGATTCAGTGTAGCTGATGGTGGAGCTGCTGGCAGAGTCTTTCAGGAAAACAGTGTCCGTGAGTACTAAGGGACTTGCCAAAGGGTCGGCCCAGGAAGGGGGTGCCTAGTTGGGCCCTGAAGAGCGATTCACAGAGCAATACAAGTTAATTAAATTCTTCTTCACTGTTAGTGACAAGGTGAAGCAGCAGCCTTGCCGCACTCAGTTATGTCTAGAAGTCCCAGCAAATGGTGCACAGTTTATTCAAGTTGTAGTATCCCATTCATTCCCTTCTATCCAAGTTCTCAAATAAAACTGCAAAAAACGAAAACCCCTAGACTGTTTTCTGACTGAGCCAAGATTGAACATGCTTTATTGTGATGTTGTTGCTATGGGTAACCCACGGGAATCAGTAACCAGCAGCTGCCAATGGAGTAGTGCTAAATACAGTATCTCACAAAAGTGAGTACACCCCTCACATTTTTGTAAATATTTTATTATATCTTTCCATGTGACAACACTGAAGAAATGACACTTTGCTACAATGTAAAGAAGTGAGTGTACAGTTTGTATAACAGTGTAAATTTGCTGTCTCCTCAAAATAACTCAACACACAGCCAATAATGTGTTAACCGCTGGCAACAAAAATGAGTACACCCCTAAGTAAAAAATGTCCAAATTGGACCCAAAGTGTCAATATTTTGTGTGGCCACCATTATTTTCCAGCACTGCCTTAACCCTCTTGGGCATGGAGTTCTCCAGAGCTTCACAGGTTGCCACTGGAGTCCTCTTCCACTCCTCCATGATGACATCACAGAGCTGGTGGATGTTAGAGACCTTGTGCTCCTCCACCTTTCATTTGAGGATGCCCCACAGATGCTCAATCACCTTTACCCTCAGCTTCTTTAGCAAAGCAGGTGTCATCTTGGAGGTGTGTTTTGGATCGTTATCATGTTGGAATACTGCTCTGCGACCCAGTCTCTGAAGAGAGGGGATCATTCTCTGCTTCAGTATTTCACAGTACATGTTGGCATTCATGGTTCCCTCAATGAACTGTAGTTCCCCAGTGCCGGCAGCACTCACGCAGCCCCAAACCATGAAACTCCCAGCACATACTTGACTGTAATCAAGACACACTTGTCTTTGTACCCCTCACCTGGTTGCTGCCACACAGGCTTGCCACCATCTGAACCAAATAAGTTTATCTTGGTCTCATCAGACCACAGGACATGGTTCCAGTAATCCATGTCCTTAGTCTGCTTGTCTTCACAAACTGTTTCTTGTGCATCATCTTTAACAGAGGTTTCCTTCTGGAACAACAGCCATGCAGACCAATTTGATGCAATGTGCAGCATATGGTCTGAGCACTGACAGGCTGACCCCCCCACCTCTTCAACCTCTGCAGCAATGCTGGTAACACTCACTATTTCCCAAAGACAACCTCTGGATATGACGCTGAGCATGTGCACTTAACTTCTTTGGTCGACTAGGGCAAGGTCTGTTCTGAGGGAAACCTGTCCTGTTAAACCGCTATATGGTCTTGGCCACCATGCTGCAGCTCAGTTTCAGGGTCTTGGCAATCTTCTTATTGCCTAGGCCATCTTTATGTAGAGCAACAATTCTTTTTTTCAGATCCTCAGAGAGTTCTTTGCCATGAGGTACCATGTTTAACTTCCAGTAACCAGTATGAGAGAGTGAGAGCAATAACACCAAATTTAACACACCTGCTTCCCATTCACACATGAGACCTTGTAACACTAACGAGTCACGTGACATTGGGGAGGGAAAATGGCTAATTAGGCCCAATTGTTACATTTTTACTTAGGGGTGTGCTCACTTTTGTTGCCAGTGGTTTAGACATTAATGGCTGTGTGTTGAGTTATTTTGAGGGGACAGCACATTTTACACTGTTATACAAGCTGTACACTCACTACTTTTACATTGTAGCAAAGTATTATTTCTTCTGTGATGTCACATGAAAAGATATAATAAAATATTTACAAAAATGTAAGGGGTGTACTCACTTTTGTGAGATACTGTGTATATATATATATATATATATATATATATATATATATATATATATATATATATACACACACACACACACACACACACACACTGTATATAAATGATAATGATGCTATAGGTACCATAGTTGTCTGATCTCGTCACAATGATGTATGCTTAGTGGAGCACTGCTACAAGTGCTGATGGTGTGGCTCTTATAACCGCACATCAAGTAGGGTGCATGTATGCTAATGCATTGTATTATGAAAGATACTAAGTGAACACCGCAAACCAAAACAGCTCCGAGTGCTTTAGAAGTAGAAAGCAGCTTCTGCCCCTCTCCTCCCAATAGGCCATGCCCGCTGACACATTTTGCACCTCCCCCGGGATTAACTTATAGAGGTATGACCAAGTCCTAGTAGTGGAGTGAACTGCATCAGGGGTGTGGCCGTGGCCTATCAGAAGGAGTTGGGGCTGAGGCCGCGTTTATCTCTCAAGCACTTGGAGCTGTTTTGGTGTGCAGATTTCACCTAGGATCTCTTCACAATGATGATTATGTTTCCATACACTATTAATGAGTGAAAAGAGCAAAGTTCAGTTCACTGGACGTTCGCCAAGAAAATGAAAAAAAAAAATAAAAAAAAAATACCCTGAACACTGCTTCCAAATCGTACTGAAGTCTGAATCTTGTCATTTTTTCTGACCTTTTTCAAGGCCAATTTGCAAGATTTTGTTTAAAAAAGGGCATTGGTAGCTGGGCACTGCCATGGAGGACATGTACCAATGCAAACTTAAAAAAAAAAAAATACAGTTCAGCGGGGAGCAGGTCTTTTTAAAAAGGCTTAAAAGACAACATTAAATACACGCAATTTCTTTAAATTTAAATAACATTTCTTTTAAACAAGAAAAAAAAGACAAATGGAAATTTTGAAAAAAAAGAAGAAACCTTTTTTTACGGCACTGATAGACACACATTGGCACTGATGGGGCTGCACTTATACTCAGGGCACTTATAATCAGTGCTCTGAATATTAGTGTAAATGTCCCCTGTCACAGGAAAGCCACTTGTTGGCTTTCCTTTTCTCGCACACTGACAGCGCCAAGGAAAGGAAGTGTCGATAACTGGCATTTGTTTACATGAGATCAGCTGTTATTGGACACAGCTGATTACATGGTAAAAAGCCAATGACCCTGATCCTTTTATCCAAGGGACATGACTCACCGCCATTTGTCACACTGTGCGCTCCTGGGAGCGTCCTGCCCTGGAAGCATGATCCTCCCGCCCATCTGTCTTTCTGCTATATGTCAAGCAGGAACTGGTTAAATAGCATTTTGCAGCCCTTCCCCATTTACTTGAATGTGTTGGGCGGGCTTGCCACCCACAGAGCACTACATATTGGGTCAACTTTGCCCCCTTATGCTGCCTTTTGCAGCTTAAGGCGGGGTGGTTGACGAGCAGCAAAAACATGGCCCAATGGCACATTTTTTTGCCCCCCAACTGTAATTAAAAACAAACATAAAAAACCCACAAACAAAGACTAGATCCTTGTCCTTGATGAAAGTCTGGTATAGATTTTGATAGGGACCCCATGCAAAAAAACAACAGGTCTGGGTCCTGCCTAAAATCCATAGGAGACCCTTATTCAGGCATTTGGTCTGGCTGGCCAGGAAAGTAAGGGGCAGTAAGCATGTGCCCCACACATCCTGAACCATGAGAAATGTTAAAATTACAAAACATATATTTTACATAAACATATTGCATGTTTTACATATCACCATGTAGGATCTGGTTTTCAATATGTCTAAACCTCTAAAACATCATCCATGAGAAATGTGCAGTAAGGTGTATTGCAAAAATATAACCTGAAGAATCTAAAAACTTCTGATTAAAGATCGAACATTCGATTTATAGTATTGGAGATTGTAGGTGAGGTCATCATCAAAAAAGTAGGCATCAAGTAAGTAAAATACACAACAAGAGGATAGGGTGAGTGAGATCTATCAACCCTCCCATGGGGGGGCATCAGAAGTCAGATATATAGATCCTTAACATATATAAAAAAGTCACCCTTGTCCCAGATCCAACAATGGTGATGCTGGCGAAAAAGGAATTTTGTGCAGTAATGCTTTGAAGGAAAATTGTGGGACATGTGGTCAGTGATAACACAGGTGGCAATTTGATTCTGAACAAGATATAGTGATGGAAAGGAAAAAAGATTGGATGGCTGCACACCCATATGATGCATTGCAAAAATGTATTGAAAAATCATCAATAAAAACAAGGCACAATTGGCATATCGGCAGGGAAGAAGGGAGGTTGACGCGTTTCACACGTTAAACGTGCTTTGTCAAAACCATACAGGCTACAACCACCATACATATATATATATATATATATATATGATAAAAATCACATGGTTACACCACAGCTGTGTTGATTCACCTGGAACAGCAGCACTTGCTCTTAAAATTGAGTGATGGTACCCAACTGAGCAATGTTTAGAAAACACTGTTTGGTAAGATGCCAACTTTAATTGTAAAGATCAATGCATTTTAGTTTTTTTGTGTGTTCAGATTATTTTTGTGAGTGATTAGAGAAAGATTCATCTTTTCTCTTTCTCACAGTGAAGGCGTTATAATAATTAAGAAGTTATCATACACTTTGAAAGCTTTTGGACAAAAATGACAGATTTCAGTTTTAGTGCAGAAATGACTATCTCATTTAGCTTTTATCGTCTATCGCTGCTATTAGCCAGAGTGGCACATTATCTTGTCAGTTCCTGTTATTGCAGACAACTCTCTTGCACACTGTTACTCTCACAGCACTCACAGTTTACTTTACTATGCAGCATATGAGGAAGCTTTTGGAACATCCTTTTTACACTAGCCTTACTTAAGTCCATTTGATTATTATTTTGATGAATAATGCGTACCTGCCAAGGTCTCTGAAGACTGCCTGTCTGATAAGATGCTTTTCTTAAATGTACTCTAAAACAAGCATTGACAGTGGTAGGCATTCAATATGAGCCTTAATTTAATTTAACGCCTACAGCAAAACTATAATGTATACAATATTGTTTAGCCCCATATTACATTTCGTAGAAAATCCAAAACTTAATGTACACTTAAAGCGTAACTCCACTTTTGTTGAGAAAAAACATTCCCCTCTGGGTGATCTCTGTACATTGCAAGGATTGTAACAAACTTTGTTGCAGATTCCTACCTTTTGTTATTCTGAAGAAATCATCGTTTGTTCCTCTGTGCCTCTGTGCTGAGTGGGTCTAATGAGAGTGGTTTCATAATTTTATATCAGCTGTGGCAGCTGCAGGGCTCGCATGAGGAAAGCAGCTGGGCCTGCATCCCTTTATAAGTGTTCCTATTGGGAGTATCTCACCAAAAATTACATTTTTGTTGTAGGGGATGCCAGAAATATGACTTGTATCTTAAGCAGACTTCTGGGAAAATTGGTGAGCCAATCACACAAGCAGGAAATGATGTTTCTGGGGTGTGGTCAGTACACATTATGTGTACAGCACAGCTCCAGGTAGGCATATTGCATTGCATTTTCAGAAAATGACAACAGCTGCAGATTGAAAAGGAAAGGTCATTTTTAATAATATTCAATTACAATATGATTTGTGTCGCAATTGTGTACGCTATATTGTTTTTTCTTTGTTTGCTGATTTTTTTCCCCACGAAAGTGGAATTACCTTTTAACCACTTTACTGCTGCTCACTAGAGCTCTACTGCGGCAAAGTGGTTCGTTATCGTTTGGCGACATAGACCTACGTCGCCAGACACTCTCCCTTCTCGGCGGCGCGCGTGCGCCGCCGGAGGCTCGCTCCCGCTGTATTCAGTCACAGCGGGAGTTGGGCCAGGGGAGGAGCGGCGGTGATCACCTCCGCTCTTCCCCGATCGTCGGAGAATCGAGTCTGGAGATCCGCCCGCTTGTGTAAACAAAGCGGGCGGATCTCCTAAGTGACAGGCAGGGTCAGATTGCAGGGTTCAGCATAGCTGAACCTGCGATCTGTCCCTGTGTCACTCAGTCACCTCCCCCCACACACGTCAGTAAGCACCAGGCATACATTAACCCCTCCCTCTCCAATAGAATTAACCCCTTCCCTGCCAGTGTCATTTTTACAGTAACAGTGCATATTTATAGCACTGATTACTGTAGTAATGTCACTGGTAACCCCAAAAGTGTCAAAAATGTCAGTCAAGGGTCCGATCTGTCCGCCGCAATGACCCGTAAAAAAAATCGCAGATCGCCGCCATTACTCGTTAAAAAAAAAAAACACCAAAAACGACAGAAATCTTTCCCTTAGTTAGTAAACGCAATAACTTTTGCGCAAACCAATCAAAATACGCTTATTGCGATTTTTTTTTACCAAAAATATGTAGCAGAAAACAAATTGGCATAAAATGATAAAAAATTTTGATTTTTAAATTTTTTTGGGGGGGAATTTCATATAAAAAAATGTGAAAAATATTGTTATTTTTTCAAAATTGTTGCTCTTTTTTTGTTTATAGCGCAAAAAGTAAAAATCGCACAGGTGATCAATTGCCACCAAAAGAAAGCTCTGTTTATGGGAAAAAAGGACGTAAATTTCGTTTGGGTATGGTGTTGCATGACCGCACAATTGTCAGTTAAATTCGCACAGTGCCAAATCGCAAAAAGTGGCCCAGACGTAAGACAGCAAAATCCTTTGGTGGTAAAGTGGTTAAGTCTCTATTTTATTTACAATTATATTATTACCACCTCTTTTCTCTTCTAAAATGAATATACTACTGGCTCTCATGAAGGGGCACAGTCTTGCATATTTCGGATGTTATCAGACTTGGATAAGGGGGAGTTTGAGTTATGGGGAAGGTTAGGGCAGTATTTAAAATTAAAGCCAAGCTCCAGGAAGATATAAAACAAGCACCTTATAATGCAGCTATGCGTGCATTAGAAACTGTATACGACCCCCCCCCCTACTTTGCCCCTCCCACCTTTACTCTAGGTCCCCCTTCTTTTTTGGAATACTCCCTTTCCCTCTGACTCCCTCTTTTTTTTTTCCTTCTTTCCTTTTTCTTCTCTGTGATATTTACGTACCTGTGATTCTGGTTCACAAGTTTTTGTAATTTCACTTTGGTGAAACTTTTGGTGCCTTACTTTTGGTGCCTTACTTACGCACAATAATATCTGCAAGATAGTGCCTTTTCTGAAATACAACTCTCGCTAATACAAGCTATGGTGCTGCCATATTATATGTATTCATGTTTCATTTTGGTAGTAAGTTATTCATATTTGGATCTCTAGGTTACTACTATGTATGGATGTTTGTTCTTTTGCTCTGAATACAGATACTTTGTACTACACTGGATGCCACAGCGATGCCAACTTGCTGTAGTTTCTATCTTGCTTTAACTTAATAATAAAACTTTTTGAAAGTAAAAAGAATTGTACACCATAAGTGATTTTTCTTACGAATTTTAACTCAAAATTCTATAAATCTATGGCTAGCTTAAGAGAGGGATGGCCTCATTAGTCTGTTGCTGCTACTTTTTTGCTTTTGGATCACAGGCAAAGGGAGGCAACATTACTTAATTGAAATTTAGATTAGTCAGGTTACTAGCTCTGGGGTCTGAAAGAGCTGTGCAAATCTCAAGATTGGACGTACAAGAACTGCAACTCTTTGGCAAGTAAAATGGCTCCTATGTATGTATTTGAAATGTATTTTCAGTTATTTCCCTGGAGCCCAGCTTTAAAGTTTTCTAGTTATTAGTGGGGTCAAACTGTTGTTAGTTTTCAACCACGCTGATGAGAAAATTTGAAGGAGCAGAATGGAATTTTTTTTTTCTAACAGTGTTTGTGGTTTTCATTTGGTAAAGACCATTTACTCCAAAACTGAATGCTAAAAGCAAACAAAATGTTTAACTGCTTTCAAACAACATTATTTAAGCTGTTGAACGTAGTGAAAATGATTGTACAAATGTTTTGTGCTTGCAATTGACATTACTTTGAGAATTTTCTTACTTCCCCATTCACACTTCACAAGGTAGAAACTCTTGTTCCTGCTTTTGATTTTGTTTGTGTGATGCGATTCCATGTGTCATGCATACGGCAGTACAATAAGACCCCGTTCACACTGGGGCGACTTGTCAGGCGACCTGGTCGCCTGACAAGTCGCCGTGGGTCGCCTGCCATAGAGTAGCACAGGACCCGTTCTAATAGGAGCGACACAAGTCACTCTGACTTATAAAAAGGGTCCTGAGCTTCTTTGGGGCGACCTGGAGCGACCTGCATTGACTTCAATGATATGAAGTCCGTGCTGGCCGCTCCGAGAGTCGCGCCTATGTGAACCGGCTCTAACTTGAATGAGCTGCCTTATGCACGTTTGTCACAACAAAGAAATTCAGAGACCAAAGTTTGGCCCTGAGCCAGGTATATTTTTACATGCATGTTTTGCCGTGATTCTTGCATGTTTTGTTGCAAGGAAATCATGGGAATATATCACAATTAGGGTGCCATTTAGGATGAATGGCAGCCAAATGGGCAGTGCCTGTTTTCCTGCAATTCAAGAATAAACACTAATTCCTCAGAGTTCATTGGTAGGTGCATTTTACCAGTATTTGTCTTGCTTTAGGCTGGGTTCACACTTATGTGAATTGGATGCGGGTTTCCCTGCATCCAGTTCGGACAGAGGATTGTGACCGCCTCTCAATGGAGTTGGTTCACACATCTCCGTAGCGGTTCTCTGTTTTAGGGATGAATTAGGCCTGAATTTTTGCCTAAATTTGGATCTGAAACGGAGAACGGGGACCCATCGTACCCCTGCTTTGAGCCGCATTCGCATTAGGTGTGAACCCAGCCTTACGATGTTTTTATAAGTGGAGAAGCCGTTCAGATGTGTACAAAAAAACATCAAGAAGGGCCCTAAATAGTCATGCCAACATTTATATACAGTTTTTGGCCTCCAAAGTTTGTAAGCTCTGGCTTCTATAATTTCTTCACAAGTGACCAATAAATCTGCAAATTAGGTCCTCATCGGCATCATTTCATTTTAGCCTGGTTTCTATATTTGACAATGACTACTTCTATTCTCATCATCATGAATACAGGCTTCTCAGCGATTCCCTGCTGCTAGATACATCATGCAACAGGGGACCCTGGACGGATAATATATTATGTCATTAATGATCTTGCAACTATTGCCTTTATCTGAGCTCAGTAAAGCCACCATGCCACAAGTCATGTGTTCATAAACCCCTGAGAACTTCTTACTGTTGCTGTTGATAAAGGGATTAAATAAGTAAATACTCCTATCTGCAGGAACCTTCGGGTTTGCTGAGAGTATGCTATAATTTAAAGTTAAGCTAAATAGGTTGTTTTATTTAAAAAGTGTTTTAGGATAGGAAGCAGCAAAGCCAAACAGACCCAAATATGAAATATATTTTATGTAAAAAATATACGTATATACAGAAGTAATGCACTCTATGAAATTTCCTGCAGCGTGAGTTATTATGTGGACAATCCTGGAGTGAAGGTGACTGCGTCCTCTGAGTCAGCTGTTTAAAGGAAAAGAAAATCACCAGAGTTCTAGGCACAACACACTTATTGAACCTTGAGTTACCAGACCAAAGGCAGACCTGTGATAGAGTTGGGATATCAAGCAATTAGCTTGTAGCAGTGGGATGCTAAAAATACTGAAGATTTATCAATTCCACTTAGAAATGTCCTTAATATTGGTGATTGGGGATAACAGAACGGTGATATAATAACCTGGTCTTCATCACAAGGGGCTGATTTATAACTAGAGAACATTAACACAAATTTAAGTGTTGTTACCATTAGCATCCAATCTGGTTTTAGAGTATTGTTTAATGAAAAATTAAACTACAGTTCTGATTGGTCACTAGAGGCAGCGAGTCCCATTTTGTGCCTTTTTCTTTTCTCAGTTTTAATGATCAATCTCATTAAAACACACAAAGATAATCACACCTTCAATGACTTTGGTTACTGATTGTCTATGCAATGTAAGCAGTCAGAGGAAGCAGAAAAAAAAATCCCATTGGAATGTTTTAGTGTTTTCTCTTATAGATGATTTTTCTTCATTCTAAAGGCTTCTAAGGTCACATGGGCAAAATCTGATACGCTCACAGTATTTAAATATATAATATAAAATATATATTAAATATTAAAAATATCCAGATGAAAACTTTTGTTGAAATTATATTTTTAACCACTTCAGCCCTAAAAGGTTTACCCCGCTTCAAGACCAGGCCATTTTTTGCGATACGGCACTACGTAACTTTAACTGACGATTGCGCGGACGTGTGACGCAGTACCCAAAGAAAATTTAAGTAAAAAAAGTCAGATAATTTAGAAAAAAAGCTATATTTTTTACTTTAGCCTACAAAACATACCTGTATATTGATTGGATTGCACAAAAGTTATCGCGTCTACAAACTTTGGGATATTTTTATGGAGTTTTTAATTATTTTTTTTTAGCTAGTAATGACAGCGATCAGTTATTTTTAGCGGGACTACGACATTGTGGTGGACAAATTGGACACCTAACTGACACTTTTGACACTTTTTTGGGGACCAGTGACACTAATACAGTGATCCGTGCTAACACAAATGCACTGTCACTGTACTAATAACACTGGCAGGGAAGGAGTTAACATCAGGGGCGATCAAAGGGTTAAGTTTACTCCTAGGGAGTGCTTTCTAACTGTGTGGGGCAATGGCTTAACTGGAGGAAGACAGAGGTCTGTGTTTCTGCTTAGCAGAAACACAGCATCTTCATCTTCCTCTCTGACATAACGGCGGTCTGCCTTGTTTACATAGGCAGACCACTGTTCTACCTCTCCTGTGAATGATTGGCAGGTCCCAGTGTACCTGCTGATTTGCTCCCACTGTGTCCAATCACAGAGGGAGGGGGTTGCTGGCGGCGCACACCCCAGGCCCTGTGCACAAAATCTTTTACAGGTACATGCTTTCATGCAGGAGGGCCACCCTGCCGCAGTAAATCTGTGTTGGGGCGGTCCATAAGTATTTAAACAGGAGCTTTCCCCCCCAGCACTTATTTGATTGTTAGCCATCGTTCGACCTACTTCCTTGAGTTCAGACTACCCTGGGCCTGCCCTAGACTGACTGGACAGCGAAAAGAGAATCAGTACAGTGAGGAGTGAAGAGAATCAGTACAGTGAGGAGATAACCTCACTCTGCCCCTTCCTACTATCAGAATGCTTCTTGTCAGCACATGAACTGATTGGCTCCTTCTGTGGCTTCTTCTTCTCATGCTCTAGCCATGATACTAGGTTAAATTCAGGTACTTACACTGCTTGCATTTAAAAAATACATTTAATGTTCTATTAAAGAAAAGAAAGCTGTATTTGTTTGTATCTATTTTTTCTTCCTTGATTTCAGCTTTAATATTTTGCTAAGAGCTATATGTTTCTATTGCAGGTTTGTAGTGTAAAGTGTATATAAACCCTAATAATGAATTCCGTTAATTTGCTCCCCATTTGGTCTGTTAAATATATCATCAGAAATGTTTTGTTACATCTGTTTGATAAGTGCCAAATTTCACCTCTAGATCCTGCCAGAAATTCTGTCCTGTGCACTCTGCAGTGTTAACTCAATCAATGTTATCATTAAGATTACGAAACATCTCCACGAATGTTATGAATAAGTGAAGTGAAGAGAGGAAGGTGTGCTATAGTCCCCATAATTTTCCTGTCCTAGGGTTACTCCTACATAAATCCAGTACAGTGAGCATTGTCACCTTAAAGGGGTTGTAAAGTCAGAAGGTTTTTTAACCTAATGCATTCTATGCATTAAGATAAAAAGCCTTCTGTGTGCAGCAGTCCCCCTCAGCCCCCCTAACAATTACCTGAGGTCCCTCTCTGTCCAGCGATGTCCACGAGTGTCTCAGCTGTCTAAGATTCTCCCTCCTGATTGGCTGAGAATGCTGTCAATTAAAGTTAGCTAGCCAGTCAGGAGGGAGAGGGGCAGGGCTCCATATCTGAGTGGACACAGGGAGCTGTGACTCAGCTCAGGTGCCCCTAAAGCAAGCTGCTTGCTGTGGGGGCACTCAACAGAAGGGAGGGGCCAGGAGCACCGAAGAGGGACCTGAGAAGAGGAGGATCCGGTCCACTCTGTGCAAATTCCACTGCAACAGAGCAGGTAAGTATAACATGCTTGTTATTTTTATAGGAAAAAAAAAGAAGACTTTACAATCTCTTTAAGAAGGGAGATGTGTAATTTGGATTAAGGATCACCAAATAAAAATAAAGGAACATTTTCTGAAGAAAGGAAACAAATGCAGCCACCATATATATGATGCAATATGATACATTTTTGTTTTAATAGGGGAAACACTGATGGGGATACAGGTGTGGAGGAGAACCTGATTGGGGACACGGATGTGGAGAGACTCTGATGTAAGTCCACTTTAAATCTGTGTCCAACTCAAATTCCTTTTTTACATCTGTGTCTCCCTCAAATCCCTTGCTTACATCCGTGTCCCCATCAGAATTTCCCTATATCTCAGATTCCTCCTTACATCTGACATCATACATAAATAACAGGTTTTTGTGGCCCTCAAATATGTGAAAAATATGCAATGTGGCCCTTGTACTGAAAAATCTGTAGACCCCTGGTTTAAGTAAATAGGAGTGAGATTTAAATGCTATGATTTTGCATTATGCAATGTTAAGAGATATGTATGTGCCTGTAGGTTCTTTTTGTCTCAGTTGTTGAGTAGAAAGTTGTCATGTCTACCATAGTGTGACTAAATTTAAATTCTGTTTTTTCATTTTCTGGTGTCAGAACAAAAGTTACTCTCTGGTTCATATCCCATAAATAATTGCTCTAAAACTACAGCAAAAATATCTAGCTCTAAAATTTACATGTAAAGATGAAGCAATGATACAGCAAATGCATGTTCCTATTCATTTGTTATAGGACTTCTTTATATATTGAATTGTAGTATCCTTCATTAAGTTAACTGGCATGTGAATATATTTAATAAGTTATAGTAAAGGCAATGTACAGTTGAGGTTACATCTCCTGTGCGTTACACAGCTGTGTCCAATATTATTAAGTGGGATTTTTTTTTTAGCACCCTTGGGCCCAGCCAAAGCGGAATATCATCTCAATTGGAAAACTTAACCTTCACATGACTAAAATGAAGTTAGCACATGAAAATCATAGACATCAAGCTATTGCACTCTTGGTTCTGCATTTAAAGACAATTTATGTGCACCTAATACTTTTACAAGACCAAAAATTACCGTGTAAATCTAGTGGTAACAATCAACAGCATGCTATAAATAGCCTGTTCAGAGATCCGAGCTGGGGGAGGGACCCAGAAGCTCCTCCTACCACAGGAGGGTCGAATACAAGACCAGTCACAAGAGATAAAACAGCAACGAATGGTCTTTATTACAGGATGCTCCTAGGTAAAAGGGAAATTTGACTGTAAGGAAGGATTGATTCACTTCAGTGTAAGGGAACAAGTGTGGGCTTATGTGCATATGCATACATTTGTGCATAGGATAACTGCCAGATGTGCATTAGTGAGGAGGTGTGTGCATGTTAGTGTGCGCGGGCACACAAAAATTAGCATGCACAGTTTGCGCTGGTATTGGCACCCAGTGGTCTTTATAAACTGAATACAAGAGAAATGGCCGCACACTAAACAATGGTTTACGATGAAAGGTTTTATTTAACAAGGATGCAAGGTACAGTAAAATGGATGGTAGACATGTTTCACACGACTCATATAGTGCTTGGCAGTGAACTTTGGTAGTGACCAAGCACGCTGTGAGTCGTGTCAAACACGTCTACCATCCTTTTTGCTGTAACTTGCATCCTTGTTAAATAAAGCCTTTCATCATGAGCCATCATTTGGTGTGCGGCCATTTCTCTTGTATTCTGTTTGCGGTGGCGATCCGAGGTCCTGCACCCATAGCTGGCTGTGAAGCTCCAACTGCCTGAGTGGTGTACATCTCCTTCCCTATATAAACTGAAGCACTGTAGAAGGAATTTGCTGAGTGGTCATCAGCTTGCTCCTGTTTATCTGATACCTGATCTACTGATTTCACCTCACCGTGTATGACCCAGCTTGCCTCCTAACCTATCCCAGAACCTTTGCCTCTTCGCTGTGATCTTAGCCTGCCTTCTGGACTCTGCTTACTTCTTTCTGCCTTGTACCTTGTTGCTGACTTTGGCTTGTTAACCAAACTCTGTCTTGCTTCCTGGTTTAGTACTTTGCTGCTAGTCTGTTCCTGACCTCGGTTTTGCCCTGAGGCTGCCTCTGACTCCTGATTTTGTACCCCACTGCTTGACTTGACTCCGCTGTTTGACCATAATTGGTGGTGTCTACAGGGAGTATTGATATTTTTAAAAGACTCTTGGACATGCATCTTATGAACACAACGTACAGGGATATGGGAAATTATTATCAAAACTGACACTTACACCTACACAGGTTGAATTGGATGCAACCATACCTACTATGAAACTGTAAGTGTGTTCACCCTGGGCAAGGGCCTTAATCTTGTTCTTGTAGCCTGCTCTGGTACCACAATGTTCCTGAACTTGGTCTTTGCTTTGTGATCCTCAGTTCTCTGCTCTACACATCTTGTAGCCAGGCAGCAGTACAGATATGGTACAGCCTGCATCTCCACCACTCATGCTACTCTGTGCCCACTCACTCTCTGTCACCATCTTCAGGAGTTTTAGAGAGGTGCTACGTGTAAAGAGGGTTAGGTGCAGGAGGAGCCCCCTTATCTTCTCAATCTCTACCACACATGTAATATTGACCCTAAATTATTATACAGATGTAGAAAACACAGAGAACAGAATAAATATAGCAAGAATACACATCTCTTGTATTTAGACAAGAGTTCAACTTCAATGTATTCTGGGTTTTTTAAACAAACAATACAAAAGACATAATCAGACACGAGTGACTATCATATTACATAATCTAACATGATGAACATGAACTGATGAATGCCACTTCTTGAGGGCAGGAATGGCTAGTCGCGCACTTTCTCCCTAGTTGTGACACAGCAGGGTAAAAAATATAAAATGCTTCATCACAATGCAATGCTTTCCAATGTATTGTATATTTTTTGGAAAGTCAGATGAGCAGTGGAGTTAACATTAATGAAAATCATAAGATGTGTCTGTGTATGCAGAGCACTTTGTAGTAAAAGTCTGGGTCAAAAAGCTATGCAGGTGCATATAATAAAATTAGAATACCATCAAAAAGGTCATTTATTTCAGTAATTCAATTCAAAAAGTGAAACTCATATATTTTATATAGATGTATTACATGCAGAGTAATATATTTAAAGCATTTATTTATTTTAATTTTGAAGATTATGGCTTATAGCTAGTGAAAACCCAAAATCCAGTATTGCAGAAAGTTTGAATATTACATAAGACTAATAAAAATGAAAAAAAAAAATGATTTTTAATACAGAAATTTAAATCAGCACCTCCATATCGCTGGTCAGCAGAGGGAAGCATGAAGGGCTCTATAATTTTCCGGTAGAGGGCTGCGCTTACTTTGGACTTGATAAACAGTGGACAAACACCAGCAGATGACATACTGTAACTCCCCAAATCATTACTAACTGGACATCATGCAACTTGGATTCTGTGCCTCTCCACTCTTTCTCCAGACTCTGGGACCTTCATTCCCAAATTAAATACAACATTTTCCACAGTCAGTGATGATTTGGGGAGCCTTGTCACCTGCTGGTGTTGGTCCACTGTGTTTTATCAAGTCCAAAGTCAACACAGCCCTCTACCAGGAAATTCAAGAGCACTTCATGTTTCCCTCTGCTGACCAGCTTTATGCAGATGCTGATTTTAGTACCAATACCTGGTTTAATGATCATGGTATTACTGTGCTTGATTGGCCAGCAAATTCATCTGATCTAAACCCCATAGAGAATCTGTGGTGTATTGTCAAGAGGAAGATGGGAGACACCAGACCTAACAATGCAGACGAGCTGAAGGTCACCATCAAAGCAACCTTCTCTTCCATAACTCCTCAGCGGTGCCACAGGCTGATCGCCTCCATGCCATGCCACATTGGCACAGTAAATCATGCAAAAGGAGCCCTGACCAAGTATTGAATGCATACTATAATGTACAGGGACATACTTTTCAGTAAGCCAACATTTCTGTATTAAAAACTTTTCTTCTTTAACCTCCCTGGCGGTATGATTATGTCTGGAATTACATACCAAAAGCGGTACAATTCTTTTCATGGAAATTTGGCGTTATGTATCATAGGCCTACAATTCTTAGTAATTACTGACTTAAACCTGACCAAAACAAGACTCTAGTAGACATCCCAGATGTGATAAATTTGAAACACAAACGCATGAATTATAATCAAATCAATAATATTATTTTATTATTTAATATATAATATATATAATAAAATTATATTATTGATTAGATTATAATTCATGCATTATATATTATATATAGATATATGTGTGTGTACATATATATATATATATATATATATATATATATATACACACACATATATATATATATATAATATATAACGCATGAATTATAATTGAATCAATAATATAATTTTATATATATATATATATATATATATATATATATATATATATATATATGTGTGTGTGTGTGTGCATATTATATATATATATATATATATATATATATATATATATATATATATATATATATACATATGCATATGCATATATATATATATATATATGCATGCATATATATATATATATATATGCATATATATATATATATATATATATATATATATATATATATATATATATGCATATATATATATATATATATATATATATGCATATATATATATAATATAATATAAAGTGTGTTTTGTGTAACGTTTTTTTTTTTTTTTTTTGAATTTCCCTCCCTAGTTCCGCTCCCATGCAGCATTGCTGCTGCAGGGAACGGAACTAGGAAGTGATCGTACCGACGGAGGGACGGAGGAGCGGCGGGACTCTCGGCTGGCGGTCACAGCAATGAGAGATCATCGCTGGATCGCCAGGAGAAGGTAAGAGAAGCTCCGCTGCGCTCTCTGCAATCCACCCCGAGCGTGACTCGGGGTTACCGTTCCTGCAATGAAAAATCAACCCCGAGTCACGCTCGGGATTACCGCTAAGGCGGTTAATTGGTCTTTTGTAATATTCTAATTTTTTGAGATACTGAATTTTGGGTTTTAACTAGCTGTAAGCTGTAATCATCAAAATGAAAAGAAAAAAATGCCTAAAATATATTACGCCATGTGTAACGCATCTACATAAAATATGAGCTTCACTTTTTGAATTGCATTACTGAATAAATTAACTTTTTGATGATATTCTAAATTCTTGAAATGCACCTGTATATTTTCATACATTTTGAGAAGAAAATAGAGTCTCACATGCAAGGCAAATAATTTGGTATACTCATAGGAAGTAGTCTGGGAGTGTGCAGGCTTCCTAACATTTATATATAAACCGGTTTAAAAAAAGGGAACAATACGTAAAAAATGAAAAACAGTACACAACTAGTTCTTTAGACATATTTAGTGATTTATAACAGCAAGGTAAAATGCAAAGTGGCATGCAAAAAAAAATCTAAATAAATAGTCCTTTGACTAAATAAAAAATAAATCTCCCCAGCCCCCTCCCCCATATCAGCACAACTAATTACTAAACTTAACAAAAATACAAAGGTGATCAAAAGAGCTCCTACCCATATCAGATTTGCCCTTGTTGAATGTACTGATGTCTACTTTTTGTAATTTTTAGATGCAGGATAAACCAATCCCAAGGTGATTCACTATTGCACTCAAATTTCTTGTATTGTGGAAAACTGTCAAGCTATAAATCTCAACCACTGAATGGTTAATTGTTTTATTCAGTCATAGGAAACAAGGTCTTGGATCAAGGATGGCTCCAGACATGTACTTTGATTTTTAAGTTGGAATTCATCCAGTTACATCCTTTAAAGTATAGGCCAAATAAACATGTCCAGATGTTTCCATAATCCCCAGATGAGACCAGTGGGTCACCTTACTCTGCAAAAATGGTGAAATTAGGAAAATAGAAAGAAGAGGTTGTCAGCATATGTTGTCGTCAGAGTGAATGCTCCTTTAAATAGAGTAATTATTTGCTGAACGTGTGTGTACACCATGACAATATGTTACACAGAATAACAGAACCTGTCTCCACTCTTCCACAGAGCATTTACCATATGGTAGGAGTAAACATGCTCCTAATGAAGCCACTGAAGATTTAGCAATGAATCCATCTTAACAAGAGTGTGATTAAACAGGGGAGATATGCACTGGGGATCACAGACAGCAATGCTGTGTGGTAAGCACAAAGCATGAGGGAGAAAAACTACTAAAGTCAACCTAGAAAAGGTCATGCAATGAATCTCCCATTAAAAGAGACACTTACTATGGCCAATTACTCTGGATAGCAAACACTGCATGGGCATGGTTACTAAATGATTTATAAAGATAATTATTATGTATCCTGTTCAAAGTTCACATTGAAAAAAAAACATCAGTAAAGTATTTTGTGTACCCAAAATATTATTCTATATACCTTGCTAAAATACTATAGAATATTTGTAAATGTTTTAGAATGCAAACCTAAACTGCATAGGAAACTATCAGTATTTCAATAGGGTTAACTAGTTTACATATACTGTATACAGGAAGTAGAGAAGGATATTTAACATGTCAATATTACAGACTGGAACTGTCTGGAACATGCAGATAACATGTATGGGCCTGTGATATGAGGAAACAACATTCTTTGGTTTCTGGAAAGATAGCAAGGTGAGGCTCTGACCTGAAACAATGGAAAAGTCAGATACCACCAAGAAATGCAAGGTTGTCCTATTGATTGTTTTTTGGGTCTGCGTGGTCTATGGCAGTGGTGGTCAACTCTAAGAACACAAAAGGCCTCCCCTGTGGCCTCTTGACACTATGAAGAGACTATACATTTCTTTTGGTGGTATTTGATCACCTGTGCGATTTTTTGATCATGCGCTATAAACAAAAAAAGAGCGTCAATTTTGCAAAAATAACAATATTTTTCACATATTTTTATATGAAATTCCCCAAAAAAATGTAAAAATCTAAATTTTTTAATATTTTCGGCCAATTTGTTTTATGCTACATATGTTTGGTAAAAAAAATAGCAAAAAGCGTATATTAATTGGTTTGCGCAAGTCATTGCGTTTACTAACAAAGTTAAAGATTTTTGTCATTTTTGGTGGGTTTTTTTTTTAACGCGTAATGGCGGCGATCTGCGATTTTTTTTTTTGCGGGACTGCGACATTGCGGCGGACAGATCGGACCCTTGACTGACATTTTTGACACTTTTGGGGTTACCAGTGACATTACTGCAGTAATCAGTGCTATACATATGCACTGTTACTGTAAAAATGACACTGGCAGGGAAGGGGTTAACTGTATTGGAGAGGGAGGGGTTAAGTGTGTCCTAGGGGCGTGTTTCTAACTGTGATGGGACATGGCTACTAGTGTAAAAACAGAGATCAACGGTCCTACATAGTAGAACCGTCTGATCTCCATTTTTACACAGGGGAGAATGACAGGCGGCTTGTTTACATTAGCCGCCTGCCTTTCTCACTTCCCGGCGAACGATCGCGAGTGACCGGCGGACATCGGGTCCGCTGGTCACACGCACTGACTTGTTAGGGAATGAGCCAGGGCGGGCGCGCGCCTCAGCGGGCGCGCTCGCCCGCTATTGGCTCACAAGCCAGTGACAGGCTAGTGACGTATATATACCTCACTTTGCCTGGCCGGGGCTGACCGCCGCAGTATATGTACTTGCGGCGGTCGGCAAGTGGTTAAGGACCTCCGGGGTCCAGGAGCTGCAACACAAGGAGCAAGGGTCCACATGTGACCCTCATGCCACAGATTGAACACCTGGGGTCTATGAAGTATGATGAGTGGTGGTCAAGTCCATAACAGAGACGTAATGTTTCCAGACCTTTGGGAATTCAAGCAAACACTTTTTTTTAAAACCAGCGTAGTCCATTTGCACACCTAATGCCATAATTGAGTGGCTTGGGATATGTACAATACAATAATCTTAGACATGCTATAGATTATCTTTGTTCTATAAATTAGATTTTTATAAGTAAGGAATTACTTTGTCTTGCTGTTTCACAACATACGAACAATTATAAAATATAAATAGATTATGAAAAATACTAAAAACAATATATACTAAGGCAGTTTTTGCACATTATTAAATGAAATCCTGTCTCTTCAATGGAAGAAAGGTGCTGAAATGTCCCATTTCTTTTCTACCCTAAGACTTGAAGCTGGAGCAGACTGTTGTCAAGTAAAATGGTTTTTTGGCTCATAAAATAAGAATGGAACATGTGGGATTAATGAAAGGACCTTAATACGATTTTATCCTGTTAGATTACTTTCAAAGACTCTAAATACCATAAACCATATAACTCCCCAAATCATCCTTTAAAGATGAATCTGCAACCAACTGTAATGTACTAGCAAATAATTGATTCTCTTGTATTTTGTTATGTGCAGCAAAGAATAGCTTGAGGGATGTCATAGCACAACTAATGGATACAAATGGACTGAATTTAGTAGGAGTGGAAGGTACTGGATACATGAAAGCAATGTCAAATACAGCAGGACATCAGCGTGCGTCTTAAGAGGGTCTCTGAATCCTAATTCACTGTAGGAAGAGTTGAAAATGAGGTTTTGAGAAACTTCACATTGGAAAATGTATCAAATTACTTTCAGGAAATGCTGACTCTTTCAGGTTTATAGAAAAATAAGTATGCAATGTGTTCCTGGCTGTACTGAATCAACCTACAGCAGAGTTCTGAAACTTTGTTTCTCATACAACTTACCTGTGGGAGAGAAACACATATGGAACGTGTATATTATACAAATAAAGAAACATTAACTGCTTGGCTACAGATACAAAATTATGTTAGGCATCACATCATGAGTGTAGACAATAATATTATCTTGACAACTGCCTAGAAGATGGCCATTCAGAAATAAATATGATTAAAATAAATGAATCATATATGCCATTTTATTTGTACTTCTGAGATAATTATCCTTGAATTGCAACAGTACTTAAAAGTGTTTCTATATGTTAATTAAAACAAATCCTTTTTTGTCAGCTACCTGTAACAACAGCCTTGACGCACTCATTGAGAACAAAAAAAAAAATGTAATCAAGCCCACATCAATGGGTTCATTCCTTTTTTATTTAAACTTCTATTAAATGTAATTTCTAGTACACGGATATACGCTTACTGCAAGCAGGTTCTCCTACTTACCATAACTGGCATGGTAGAGTGACAAAATACTCTATAGGAAGGGGTGGTGAAAGGATATGATTAGTAGAGATGGGCTTGATGTTCAAGTCGAAGATAAGTTTGACTCGAACATTGGGTGTTCGTGTGTTCGCCAATGAGTGCCCCATAATGCACTGCGTGATTGCACCGCATTAAGTGCTTGTGATTGGCCAAAGCATGCACCTGACCACAGCACAATGTCCTTTAAGGGCCATGATTGGCTAAAGGCAGGGTGCCTTTAGCCAATCATGGCTCAGGGGCTAAGCCCACGCCCCACACTATATAAGGCTTCTGCTTACACGGCAGCCATGTATAGTGTGTTACAGTAGAGATTAGGCAGATAGTTAGTGGATAGTGTGTTGAGTTAGTTTAGTGCAGTCAGTGTAGTGTACAGGCATACCCCACTTTTAAAATGTATAGATATGTTGTAGTCCTGGATCCCCTTTCAATGCTCCCCAAGTTTTGTGTTCCTGTCACTCATAGTTCGTGAGCAGTGCCATGCCAAACTGACCAAGATTTCCCATAAACCCCAATATTAAAGACAGGGAGCAGTGCCATGCCAAGCTGACAAATATTTCCCATAGATGCCAATGAGCACTGAAAACTGAAAATTGGTCTAGGCAGGAAGGGGGTAAAAGTGCCCTGTATTTAAGTGCCCTTTCGGTCTGGTATAGATTTTTTAGGGGAGCTCCATGCCACAATTAAAAAATACTGGTGTGGGATCCCCTCAAAAATCTATATCAGGCCCTTCAGGTCTTGTACAGGTTTTAAGTCCCCCCCCCCCTCCTGAACCATACCAGGCCGCTTGCTCTTAACATGGGGATGGTGATTTGGGGTGAGGACAAGGGCCTCCTCTAGACAACCCTAGGCTGTGGTTGTATGGGTCTGTGGGTGGGGGCTTATCGGAATCTGGAAGCCCCCCTTTAAGAAGAGGGTCCCCAGATCCCGCCCCCCATGTGAAAGAGGACTGGGTACATCATACCCCTACACATTTACCAAGAAAATGTAAAAAAGGAAAAACCACATAAGACAGTTTTTGACAAGTTTTTATTAAAAAGAAAAAAAATAGTGTCCCTCGATGTAAATTCATTGTCAATCACGACGCCCAGTGCTGTATCTTGGCCTAGGCCAACAAGGCCCAGGCCTAGAGCGGCACTTTGCAGGGGGGGAGCAAAAAAGCTGCACCCCGCCTAAAAAACAAACAAAAAAAAAAACAGCCTCTTCCCTGCTCCTGCATGAAAAGGGTCCCCGCCGGCTTGCTCTACACTTTTAGTATAGTGCCAGTCTTATGGGGCGAATTGGGACAGAGAGCAGGGTCCAGGAGGCAAATAAGTCTGTCACCCACATAAAGCACTCACACTGCTACCTGCCAGTATGATAATACCGGCCAGTGAGGACATTCAGACAGACCGCAGGCCGCCAACCACACTTAATACAACTGGCCCGATGGCCCCCAATGCTAATAAGTGTGGCACTGCAGCCTAATGCTCCGCCTACCCTCCTCTGCCACCAGGTATGGCAGGCATCATATCAATAATATAATTTCATTTCTTTAAACATCCTTGCATATTATATTATATATTGTATATATTGCATCATATACAATTAAGACTTGTAATTGTATATGATGGCAATAATATTTTGGACCTGCTTACCTCATATGTGCTACTGCAATATGTCACTGGGTTAGTAAGATTACTCCTATCTCATAAGATATTTGGACTTGTGTTTGCTGCCACCAGATTATTTCACTTATATGTATAATGACTATGGACGTCCTAGTCATTATACAAATAAGTGAAATATTTCTATAATTACAATCAGTGGCAGCAAACACAAGTCCAAATATCTTAGGCTGCATTAATGGGCACTGATAGGCTGCTCTGGTAGCCACTGATGGGGTTGTACTGATGGCCACTGATGAAGCTACACTGATAAGCTGCACTGATGAGGTTGTACTGATGGGCACTAATGAGGCTGAACTTATGGGAACTTATGAGGTTACGCTGATGGGCACAGATACACTGTGGTTGTGGTCTGTGGTTTACAGATGACAGAACAGGTCAGAAACAGGAAGGGGTGTGGCCTTTACAGGAAGGGGTGGGTCATATTTAAATCAGGGGGTGCACAAGTTTAGTCAGGCCTAGGGCAGCACAAAACCTAAATACACCACTGATGACGCCTGCTGACCCAGAAAAACATTTAAAAGATGCTTCGCCTCTTCTGAGGCGTCCCGCCGTATGCCGTTTTTCAGCTTTGACAGCTGTTTTAAAGGCAAGGGGTGGGGCCACTCAGTTACATCACACGGGGGCGTCATTTGATGTCAGAAGGGGGCAGAGCCACCAGGTGACGCAACCAGGTGGCCCTACCCCTTGACTATAAAAGTGCTGTCAAAGCTGAAAAACTGCATACGGCAGGACGCCTTGGAAGAGGCGAAGCGTTTTTGATATTTTTTCTATTTTTCAGGTCAGCGAACATCATGATTGACGATGGATTTACATCGAGGGACACTATTTTTTTTTTTAAATAAAGGTCTTGGCAAAAATTGTCTTATGTGATTTTCCCTTTTTTTACATTTTTTTGGTGAATGGATAGGGATAAAATGTACCCGAGACCCATTCGCATACGGGAAAGGGCCAGGATCTGGGGGCCCCCTTGGTAAAGGGGGATTCCAGATTCCAATAAGCCCCCCTACCCGCAGACCCCCACAGCCCAGGGCTGTCAGAAAGAGGCCCTTGTCCCCTTAAACATGGGGACAAGGTGAATTGGGGGGCACCTCAAAGCACCCACCCATGTTGAGGGCAATTGGCCTGGTATGGTTCAGAAGGGGGGGGGCGCTCACTTGTCCCCTACGCCATTTTTATTTCATGTTTTTTTATCTGTATTGCCAGGAGCCGACAATACATTACAGCCGTGAGCAAGTTTAAATAACATTTTTTCCTTTAGAAATGTTAGCATTGCTGCAGCAAGATCTATAGATCGTACAAATGCACCACTTTTTAGGCACCTTAAGGGGACCCCCCCCCCCAGGCACGATATTTAAAGGAATTTTTCATTGTTATTGTTTCACTTTAAGCATTATTGAAATCACTTCTCCTGTAAAAACGATTGTTTTAAAAAAAAAAATGTTTGCATTGATACATATCCCCAATGGCAGTACCCGGGTCCTTATACACTTTTTTGGCAATAACATGCATATGAGCCTTTGAAATTTAGAACTTTTGATTTTTCATGTTCGTGTCCCATAGACTTTAATAGAGTTTGCATGTTCTGGTGGAAACTGAACAGGGGGGTGTTCGGCCCATCACTAATTATTAGTAATGGAGGACAATGGAAAATAAACAGAAAAATTGTGGGCTTGAATTACAAAACACTCCTATACTCAAACTTTTTTGAATTACGAAACTTAAAAGTGAAAGTTCACTCAACATTTCAAATGAACCCCCCTATACAATTTCAGATCCCCTGAATAATAAATACCAATGTTCTTTCTCAGCCACTGCAACTAAAGAAGGAGAGAGAACACTGCGCATGCATCTTAGTTTGAACGGGCCATTAGGGGACACACATTTGTAGCTTCCAACCCATTATGCAAATATCAGGATGGTGGGGGATCTCCATAGCTGCAAATGTACTGGAAAGCAGAAGCAGCATTTGAAAATGAGGAGTGCTGGTATGTATTATTCAGGGGATCTACAACTGCATAGGGAGCTTTGTGTAAAATGTTGCTAAGGGTGAACTTATTAAAACAAACATGTGGGCTAAGTTTACTGTTTTGTAAAAGTACAGGCCAATGTAAAAGTGTACCTGTTAGCTAAAATGATGTGACATATTGGCACTTACATGATGCATAATCAGATGTTACATGGACACAGTTGTGAACTAGTGAACTCTGATGGGGACCACGTTACTTGATGTCAGCTCTGGTCCACCACCTCCTGACATCTGATATAACATGAAAGCACCCAGGAATGCCAGCTTTGTAAAGTAAGTGCCAGTTTTCATTTTGGACAACAAGCATACTTAAAGGTTTTTCTATACTTTTTCAAAAATATCAGGATAAGCATATGAGTGAATAGCATGCAACATAAAATGCGAGCCTGTACCTGTCCTATTAGCAGAGTCCCTGGTATATCACCATCAAACCCCTAAATGTACAAATGCAAGTACTGCCTCTTGAAATTTGGTATTTACACAGGGGGGTTAGGATGACACCCTCTATCTATTTGGTAGTACTTAGTTCTGATGAGCGGTCTCTTAGACAACTGAGTTGAATGCAGACGTTGGCATACTGACATACCCACTCCTCACAATCTATGGTATTCAAGCAAGCGATACAACTATCTGCAAACAAATTTGCTAACAGGAAAGATAAATTATGGTACCTCATGTTACCTGCTGTTCATCACAAAGGCAAACCCTGAAATTTGTAGTAAATTTTTCGGTTTATTTTAAAGATTAAAGCTGCCATACTTTGAACAAAATTTGACTGGCACAGCAGGGACTGGCCAAATTTTGATCCATGTATGGGCAGGGAGGTTGTACAGAAGTCAACTTCTGTTCAATCACCCTGTCGGATTTTTCCATCCCATAGCCGGCAGCACTGATCAGTGTATTCTGATGGCAGGGTATTCTCCTCGCTGTCAGGATACAATAGCTCAATTAAGAGGATTCCTCCCTCCTCCATCCAGAGTGTGTAGATGGAGGAATTGAGTCATTTATTTGGTTCAACCTACTTGTTAAATGGAAAAAGAAAATCTATGGGTTGCCTTACCCCAGCTAAAAAATCTTTCTTGTTTTGGATGGAGTAGACAAAGTTTAGAACTTTTATCAGGTTATTATCACTGTATGCCTTACCATCCTTATAAAACATGTTCTCTTTCTTGTGATGGTGTCACATGGACAGAAAATGAACCTGAGTCTCATAATGATCAAGCGCTGTACCCTTCTGCAGGTCTCTCAGGGCAGATTGATAGCAGTGGAAGCCATTGACTACTTCTGCTGTCAATCAGATCCAGTGAGGAAGGGGCGGGGGAACCTAACCCGTTCTGTATCTATGTATGCACACAGCTGGCTTGGGAGCGTGCCCGCACTTCTGCCCCCATAGCAAGTGGCTTACTATGGGGGCAGATACAGAAAAGGAGGATCCAAGAGTGCTGCTGCAGGGGGGGGACTCAGAAGAGGGGGTTCGGGCTGCTCTGTGCAATACCCCTGTACAGAGCAGATAAGTAGAAACCTCTTTTTTTTTACTTTAGGTAAAAGCATTGGAGCCTTTAGAACCACTGTAACGTTATAGTAAAAATACAGCTTGCAATATTTATTCCTAGAGAAAGGTAATAAAACATTTCCTGAAGTATTTAGCTGCAAAACTAAGTAAAAGACTGTAAATTATGAACTAAAGAGTAGCTGGGGGTGCATTCAGATATTTTTATCCTCAAGCAACTGAGAGCTGCAGAGAAGGAGAGAGAGCTGTGTAAATCACATAAAACACCAGTTAGACACACCTGGTGATTAGCTTTCTAAATCACAGTTTTATAAAAATAAATACAAAAATGAAATAATGAAATCAAGGTAGTATTGGGTGATCTCTGTATATTTATTGTCATTTCTGCTTCTACTTATCATATGTGCTTCTCTAATTAAAATACCATTTTAGACAGAAGTTACTATGAAAAAACTCCTTACCATAGAGAGGGGGACAATTCCCAGAATATCCTTCTGGCTAATGAAGACCTCAGACAGAACCAGATCAGTTGTGGGTTTTCCGGGATATTCTAGCTGCCAGGAGATGGGCTGAGTACCAGAAAGGCTACTGAAACTCGTGATCTCAAAGTTCATTTTTACGACCTCTGTAAATAGACTGTTACTCCTAGGAGAAAGCAAGAAGGACTTTATTAGCACTGACGTTGATGACTCTTAAAAGGATTGCAAACTCTGGGATCTTTTTATAAAGGAATGAAAGTAAGAATAATGACATATGATTAAGTGTTAACACACAAAGCAAGTCAGAAATTAATGAGGGCAATTCATAAAGCAGGTTTATGACACTTCTTGAAATTCTTAAAATTCTGACGTGCAAATGTTGGTGCGAGCGACAGAATAATGTACCTCTTAGAAGCAGGGACATGACTTTGGGGTAAGCACCACATGCAGAGGTGCACTGAAGCTGGAGTGTTCACACAGACACACTGTCCTGAGTGCAACTGAGCTCTCTACCTGCCTATTCAGCTGTCACACAACTAAGGCATTTAAAGCCTGGTGTGTAGAGCCTGGTGGAGATTCAGAGACACTAGTTGTCTGATCTGTTCCCTCGTGATTGACAGCAGGCAGTGGCTGGATCTATAGCCAATAGACAACCTGCAACTGACTATATAATCCATGCACTGTCTGCTGTGAATCACAAGGAGAGACAAGAACTAATGGAAAACTAGTGTCTCAACTAACTACTGGTTAACATGAGGCTGTAGGTTGTGAAGCTGACAGTGTCCTCAACAACCAAAGCCAGGTGGTTGGGGTAGCAACGGCAAACATGTTGCCTACTACACAGTGTACAAAGATGGACACTAGGGATGAGCTTCCAAATGCCAAACATTTAGGGCTTGGACAAACATGGCAGCTCAACTTCCACTGTTCATTATTTTCTAATGCAGCAGCTGGTGCTTGCATCCAACTCATCCTTACCAACCACTGACATCACTGGCCCATTTACTTACATGGATGAGAATTCCTGGCCATGAAAGCAAATGAGCAAGGGACAGTGGGAGTTAGATCATTGCCTATATAGTTGGTATAAAAAAGAATCACCCCCTTTAAAATAATCCCATTTTGTTGCTTCGCAGCCTGAAACAAATACAGACACAATTTTCGTTTTATCCAGCTGTATTTACTCAATAGAACTTATATCATCCAAGTGAAAGATATAAAACCAACATGTCAGAAAAAAAAATCAAAAACAGAATCGCTTTCAATAGGGCTCAAGTCCAGCAGGAACACATGGGAACAGTGTTCCTGTACTTTTTCTACAGCAAGAACACCGTTCCCCTTAGCAGCCGCGTCCTGGCGCCCCCCCAACAGAATCCCAGCCCCACCTTCTGCTCTGGGATGGCGGGTTGGTAAGCCTAGATTGCAGGTTCCCGACCCGCCATCCCTGAGCATCAAGCCAGCAGTACCCACCAGCAGTACCCACCAGCAGTACCAGCCAGCAGTACCCGCCAGCAATGCAAGCCAGCAGTACCAGCGGGCAGTACACACCAGCAGTACCTGCCAGAAACACAAGCCAGCAGTACCCACCAGCAGTACCAGCCAGCAGTACCCACCAGAAGTACCCATCAGCAATACAAGCCAGCAGTACCAGCCAGCAGTACCCACAAGCAGTACCAGCCAGCAGTACCAGCCAGCTGTACCGGCCAGCAGCACCAGCAAGCAGTACCAGCCAGCAGCACAAGCCAGCAGCACCCAACAGCAGTACCAGCCAGCAATACCTGCCAGTAGTAACCACCACAAGTACCAGGCAGCAGTACCCACCAGCAGTATCAGACAGCAGTTCCCCCACCAGCAGTATCAGCCAGCAGTACCTATCAGCAGTATATGTCAGCAGTACCCACCAGCATTACCAGTCAACAGCACCAGCCAGCAGCACCAGTCAGCAGCACCAGCCAGCAGTACCCACCAGCAGTAGTAACCACCACAAGTACCAGCCATCAGTATCCACCAGCAGTATCTGTCAGCAGTACCCACCAGCATTACCAGTCAACAGCACCAGCCAGCAGCACCAGTCAGCAGCACCAGCCAGCAGTACCCACCAGCAGTACCAGCAGTAGTAACCCCCACAAGTACCAGCCAGCAGTATCCACCAGCAGTATCTGTCAGCAGTACCCACCAGCATTACTAGTCAACAGCACCAGCCAGCAGTACCAGCCAGCAGTATCCACCAGCAGTATCCGCCAGCAGTACCAGCCAGAAGCACAATCCAGCAGTACCAGCCCTGGAGGAAAGCCAGCAGCATTCACCAGCCATACCCGCCTGGGGGGCAGCAGCCAGTGAAACCTGCAGTGTGAAAGCAGCCTTAGGCCCCTTTTTACACAATCGGTCCAATCGGGTCTGCCTGTCTGTTTTTCAGGTGGACCCATTCGGACCCTCCCTTCACCTCTATAGAGTCGTGGCCGTTTACATCCGCCTAGCTCCAATCCGATCCACCTAAAAAAACAGAATTGGATCCGTCTTCTTCTGTCTGGGTGGATTTAATCGGAGGGCCTATAGAGTAGAGCGGCGGGGCTGTATCTGCTCTGCATATGTTGAGTGGACATGGACCTGTCATCTGCCCGCTCTGCTCATTGTGGCCCGCGACTAGATGCCAAGTCACTAAAGTGGCCCTTGCTCCTTAAAAGGTCATTGATCTTTGGGTCATTGTCACGTTGGAAGGTAAACCTTCTTCCCATTGACAATCTTCTGGCAGATGGCAGCATATTTTCCTCAAGAATTTGACGGTATTTTGCCCCATCCATCCAAGTGCTCCAGTCCCTGCTGCAGAGAAAAACCTCATACCAGGATATTATCACATCCATGCTTTACTGTAGAAATGGTGTTATGTGGATGGTGAGCTGTATTGGATTTCTACCAGACATATAATTTGGTGTTAAGGCCAAATAATTCAATTTTAGTCTCATCTGACCATAACACCTTTTTCCATGTGGCCTCAGAATCTTCAAGGTGCGTTTTGGCAAAGCTTAGTTGTGACTGCATGTGGCTTTTCTTGAGGAGTGGTTTTTTTCTTGAAACCCTCCCATACAAGCCACATTTATGGAGAATTTGTGATATTGCTGTCACATGCATACAATGAACACTCTTTGTCATAAAAATTCCTGCAACTGCTTCAGAATTGCTGTAGGCCTCTTGGTAGCCTCTCTGACCAGTTTCCTTCTGGCTCTTTCATCCAGTTTGGGGCAACGTTCTGATCCGTGTTGTACCAAATACCTTCCACTTCTTAATAATAGACTTCACTGTGCTTCTAGGCATTGATAAAAGCTTTGCATTTTTTTTTGTATCCATCTTCTGACTTGTGCCTGCCTATAACTTTATCCCAGGAATCTTTTGACAGGCACTTGCCACCCATAGTTGATTGTTTGCTTCAGCTGGACTACCAGAGACTGAAATGCTCAAGGAAAGCTGAGCTTATCAAAATGATCACAGCTGATCATAGTTGAAAGTCAAATGGCTTTGTGTGCCATTGAGGAGGTGATTAGCTACACCTGATTGAGTTTACAAGTCGTTTTAGAAAGGGGGCAGTCTTTTGTGAAACTCAGGGATTACGTTTTTTGAATTTTTTTAATTTATTTTAACATGTTGGTGTTATATCTTTCACTTGGATGCTATACATATGCTTTTGGTACTTTACATTGCATAGGGGCTGAAGGCATAAGTAGCTTACAGAACAAGGAACAAAAGTGTTTTTTGGTTTTTCCTTTTTGTTTAGCTTCCAGGAAGTGACATGGATACTACTGATCAACAGGTATTTTCGCAATCTCTATAGGTAAGAATATGCACGGACATATGTGCAAGCACAGTAAGACCTTGCACTGTGGAAGTCTGTTTTAGCCCCTCTGAACTGCTGGCAGGGAAAAGCTGCTTAAAAATGTGCATAAAGCCGCATATTACATGTGTTTAGGCGTGTCTGTCATTTAAAGCATCTCTTCAGTCATTTTTTCATCTTTTCTATTTATTAAATCCTCTGCCCTTGTCAGGGGCGTACCTAGAGCATTTGGCACCCGGGGCGGATCCTATATCTGGCACCCCCCCCCCCCAGGCAACGAACATTGACGTGTCATGTGTAAAATGTATGGAGACCCCCTTTTACATTACACAGAACCCTTACCCCTGGACCCCTTTACATTACACAGCCCCCGTACCCCTGGACCCCTTTACATTACACAGCCCCTGTACCCCTGGACCCCTTTACATTACACAGCCCCCTTACCCCTGGACCCCTTTACATTACACAGCCCCCTTATCTCTGGACCCCTTTACATTACACAGCCCCTGTACATTACACAGCCCCCTTACCCCTGGACCCCTTTACATTACACAGCCCCCTTACCCCTGGACCCCTTTACATTACACAGCCCCTGTACCCCTGGACCCCTTTACATTACACTGCCCCCTTACCCCTGGACCCCTTTACATTACACAGCCCCTGTACCCCTGGACCCCTTTACATTACACAGCCCCTGTACCCCTGGACCTTTTTACATTACACTGCCCCCTTACCCCTGGACCCCTTTACATTACACAGCCCCCCATTGGAACCCTTTACATTACACAGCCCCATCCCCCATACAACCCTTTACATTACACAGCCCCATCCCCCATACAACCCTTTATATTACACAGCCCCCCAATATAACCCCTTTACAATACAAAGCCCCCACCAATAGAACCCCTCTACAATAAATCCCCCATAGAACCCCTATACAATACAAAGCCCCCCCCATAGAACCCCTATACAATACAAAGCCCCCCCCATAGAACCCCTATACAATACAAAGCCCCCCCCATAGAACCCCTATACAATACAAAGCCCCCCCCATAGAACCCCTATACAATACAAAGCCCCCCCCATACAACCCCTATACAATACAAAGCCACACCCCCAAAAAAAGAACCCCTTTACAATACAAAGTCACCCCCCCCTCAAAATAACCCCTTTACAATACAAAGCCCCCCCGCCCCCCCCCCCTCAAAATAACCCCTTTACAATACAAAGCCCCCCCGCCCCCCTCAAAATAACCCCTTTACAATACAAAGCCCCCCCGCCCCCCCCTCAAAATAACCCCTTTACAATACAAAGCCCCCCCCGCCCCCCCTCAAAATAACCCCTTTACAATACAAAGCCCCCCCGCCCCCCCCTCAAAATAACCCCTTTACAATACAAAGCCCCCCCCGCCCCCCTACCTTTTTAGGAGGAGAGCGGAGGAGGAGGAACTGTTTAAAGCAGAGAGGATGTGAGAGACTCGTCACTCCCGAGCCCTGAATACACAGCGATCGGCGCCTCGGCGGGAACTGCAGAAGTTACTATGCTGGTTAATGAGCAGGTGATTGGTTGATAGGCGGTCCTAGCAACCAATCGCCTTCTCATTAACCAGCATAGTAAACTGCGGCAGCGCCGATCGCTGTGTATTCAGGGCTCGGGAGTGACAGTGAGTCTCTCACATCCTCTCTGCTTTAAACAGTTCCTCCTCCTCCGCGGTGGAAGCAGTCTGGCGGCCGGCCCCGGGTGTCACCCTGATCTTCCCTGACACACTGACACCCCCCTAATGTGTGGCACCCGGGGCGGACCGCCCCCCCTATTGTTACGCCACTGGCCCTTGTTGTTTTAACTTTGGATAGTAAAACGATTTTTTTCTGCCAGTAAACACCTAATACAGCCTACTTCCTCTTTCTTGTCTGGTCATTAGCCTAGGCCAGTGATGGTTAACCTTGGCACCCCGATAGTTTGGAACTATATTTCCCATGGTGCCCAACTACACTGCAGTGTGCATGAGCATTATTGGAAAAATAGTTCCAAAACATCTGGGGTGCCAAGGTTTGCCATCACTGGCCTTGGCTAATGACATCATGCACAGCTCTCTCTCTTACTCTCGTGAGAGATTGCCAGCAAGGAAGAGAGGGATGAGTCATAGGACCAAGGCAAGGACAGCTGCAGAGCTAGAGGGGACTGGATGAGGACGGAGATAACAGGAGACTGCAGAGATCCATGAGTATTCATCAAGATAGGAGACATGTGCAGGCAAGCAGTGGTGTCTGTCTTTATACTGTATATGTGTGTCTGTCTGTATAAAGTGCATGTGTCTGTATCTGTCTGAATATATATATGTGTGTGTGTGTGTGTGTGTGTGTGTGTCTGTGTGTGTGTCTGTGTGTGTGTCTGTGTAAATGCAGGAAGTGAACAGTCAGCAACTTCAGCTGCCCGCAGTTAAAATGGCTGCAGCCAGACTTAGTGGAAGGAGATTTCTTCAGCATATATGGCAAGTACAAAATCACAGTACATATAAAATATTATGCAAAGTGGTTGGAGGCAAGCTTCAGAATGGCAAAGATGTTTTTTTTACAAATTATCTGAGCAGACTGTAGTTCTTCTTTAAGCATTAATGCCTTCCACTGGACAGAATATTAACCACTTCTGGACCGGAAGGTTTTACCTCCTTAATGACCAGGCCATTTTTTGCAATTTCTCACTTTGTGAATTTAACTGGTAATTGCACAGTCATGCAATGCTGTACCCAAACAAAATTGATTTCCCTTTTTTCCGACAAATAGAGCTTACTTTTGGCGGTATTTGATCACCTCTGCGTTTTTTATTTTTTTGCGATATAGATGAAAGAAGACCGAAAACTTTGTGAAAGAATCAAATGTTCTACTTTTTCTTATAAAAAATATCCAATAAACTACATTTTTGTCATACATTTAGGCCAAAATGTATTTAGTTACATGTCTTTGATAAAAAAAAAAAAATCTCAATAAGCGAATATTTATTGGTTTGCGCAAAAGGTATAACGTCTACAAACTATGGTGTATACAGACTTGTATAAAGTACTCGAAATTTCTACTTGAGTAAAAGTACAAGTGCTCGATCAAAAAGTGACTTGAGTAGAAGTGGAAGTGCTCACAGAAAAAGTTACTTAAGTAGAAGTACTAAAGTATTCAACATTTTTTTTACTTAAGTATTGCAAGTAGTTTTTTCAAAAAAATTGCTACTTAAGTACTAAAAGTAAAAAGTACCAGTAGTTTTGAAAAAAAATTTCTACTCAAGTACTGAAAGTAGAAGTACAAGTACTGTGTTATGTAGTTATTAAAGAAAGAAGTCAAAAGTTTGAACATCATATTGTTTTTTATTATTTCAAATGATTTATTCAAATGATTAACCTGTGTTTGTTAGTAGTTTCTTGATGCACTTTAAGCGCTGTAGCACCATTTATTTGTTTGTTTCATATTTTCTTTTTATTGGAAAGATTTGGTATAGCAGCTTTTATTATACGCAGCCTTTATTTTCGTATGCGCTGATTTACAAATTACATTATACACATTTTTTTGAACTTCATGAAACCTGCCATCTACTGTTCTGGCTGTGGTAATTTTTTTAAAAGTAACGAGTAACTATGCAGCACAAAAAAAAAAATACTTGAGTAGAAGTATCGAAATCATCGAAAAAATGTAGTGAAGTAAAAGTAGAAGTAGGAGAAAAAAATTCTACTCTAGGAAAGTAGAGATACCGCATTTCGGTACTTAAGTACAGTACTTAAGTAGTTCTACTTCGTTACTATACATCTCTGGGTGTATATACTGGAATTTACGCAGCTTTTACTTTCTGACTCATTTCTTGAATTGCTAAAATGGCGTGGCAGTACAAAACCCCCCAAATTACCCCTTTTTGGAAAGTAGACACCTCAAAGAATTTCCTGAGAGGCGTGATGAGCCCAATAAATATATATTTTTTTTGTCACAGGTGTTTGAAAAATGAAAAAAAAAAAAATTATGCTGCTTCTCCTGAGTATGGGGATACCCCATGTGTGAGACTATTTGACAGTCTAGCTGCGTACAGAACCCTGAATTTCAATCACCGCCTTCTGGCTTTCTAAGGGCGTAAATTGTTGATTTCACTACTCACTACCTTGTTTCGGAGGCCATGAAATGCCAAGACAGCACAACCCCCCCCCCCCCCCCCCCCCCCCCACACACAAATGATCCCTTATTATAAAGTAGACACCCTAAGCTATTTGCTGAGAGGCATGTTTTTTGCAGATCTCACTTTTTGTCACAAAGTTTTGAAAATTTAATATTCTTCATTTTCCAAAACAAATGAGTACCTTGGGGTGACTACTTTCCGAAAAGGGGTCATTTGTGGGGGGGGGGGGGGTTGTGCTATCTTGGCATTTCCTGGCCTCCAAAACTGTGATAGGTAGTGAGGAGTGAAAACAACAACTTACGCCCTTAGAAAGCCTGAAGGCGGTGATTGGTTTTTGAGGTCCTGCTTGTAAAAGCAGACTAGGGGCTAATTTTCCACTAGGATCACTTTTACATGAAAGCCAACTGCTTCCTGAAAAACACTATACCAAAATTATTACTAAATCTGCAGGCATTATCTTGGTATGACCACTCAAAGTGCAGCGACATACCAGTACATTGCAAGGTCCTTGTTGGGCATATATTGTAAGGTTCTTTTTTTTCATGCAGCCTGTGGGCTAAATGAAAAAATAGAACTTAACAGATTCCTCCATTCACATCGATCGATGTGGATGACGAAATCTCTGCCAGAAAGTAGGTGGTATGCCCACCATTAGATTTCTCATCATCCACCCACTTCTAATGAAGCCCTTGCACTGAAGGAAAAAAAAGAACATAGCAGATTCCTCCATTCGCATCGATCAATGTGGATGAAGAAATCTCTGCGAAGAAAAGTGTTATAACACCATATATTCGCCATATATATCTTATATAAGATATATGGTGAAGCATAGGGGAGATCTGCATGTCTGTGACAATTCTATCCCCTATGCTTCGCCATATATGCTCTTTTTTTTAACTGCAGTGGTGAAATCACCTCCTACAGTGTTGCCATCAGGCTGAGGGCAAACGCTGTTGCTGTCAGAATAAACAAATCAGTGCGGCAGCTGATGGGCGTTCCTGCAAAGCAAACAATGGTTAACAATAAAACACAGTAACAATAAAACATTACATTATAATGGCATCCAGTACAGTAGAATGGTGGTATCTGAAAAGCAAAATATGGTTAACAATGAAAAACAGTAACAATAAAACATTACAGTATAACAGTATATTATAAAGTACAGTAAAAGTAGAAAGAGTAGAAAAGTAGAGTAAGAACAAAAAATTAACTCAATAAAACAACAACTATTTTTGGCTTTTTATTTATTTATTTATTTTTTAATTGTTATTTTTTTGTAACTTTGTTTTGTAACTGTAAAACGTTCCAGGTTAGGGTCTCTCAAAATGCGATCGACATCTAACACCTTTCGAGACCCTGTGTAAAGGTGTGCCCTAGACTGTGCTGTACCCTTTACTAATACTCCTCTAGTGTGTGGTAGCGACGGAAACAGTCCCCAATGCCGAGACAAGGTTGGCCAGGACAGGAGGGACAAAAATAGCAGGTGTCACACCTATATCCGCATTTTCTACAGACATGACATCTTCTTTGGGGAACTCTTTGGGTAGGAGTACCAGATAGGACATCCGCAAAATGCCTCTCATGCAGCCGGCTCACTGCATCTGGATTGTGAATTTGGGCCACAGCACCTTCTGGATACGGAAAGGCCGTGACACCAGTCGCCGTTGCAATTTGGACTGTCGTGTTTGCGTGAAGGGAGGACAGAACAAAACATTCCGTGTGTCCCTCCACTTCACTGCAAGCAATTTATTACACTTCAAGCAGGCTCTCTCCCCCCGTCTAAGTCGGGAATCTACAAGCCGTTGTGGGAAGCCCTGGCGATTAGGTCGCATGGTGCCACAAGTCAGTTTGCTTATAAATGTCCCTTTAATAGCGTGTCTATGTTCTGCGTTTTTTTTTTTTTTTTACAGTAATGCACTTACAGTGGTAGATTTCAATCAGGCAATGTCCCTTTAACAGCGTTTTTACAGTCGCAGATTTGCTTTGCTGAGTTTGACAGGTTTTTTCCTCTGTTTAAATGATCCTTTTCCTGACAGCAACAGCTTTTTTCCTTTAAAAATTAATCATGGCTCTATTCGCTTTTTTCACCACAATGATTACAGTCAAAGGGTTTGCTAAGTATAAGTTTCCTCATGCAATTCCAAGTATAAGTTTCCTCATACAATGTCCTTTTAATATCTTTAAGTCTCTCCCTCATCAGCCTCCTTGTCCGACCTATCACGCACTGTGCACTGTGTCCCTGTTGCTCTAGCAATCCAATCCAGTGTCCCCATCGGAGTGCTTCCTTACATCAGTGTCCCCATCTGAGTGCCTCCTTACATCAGTGTCCCCATCGAAATGCTCCCTTACATTAGTGTCCCCATCGGAGTGCCTCCTTACATCAGTGTCCCCACTGGAGAGTGCTCCCTTACATCAGTGTCCCCATCGGAGTGCTCCCTTACATCAGTGTCCCCATCGGAGTGCCTCCTTACATCAGTGTCCCCACTGGAGAGTGCTCCCTTACATCAGTGTCCCCACTGGGGAGTGCTCCCTTACATCAGTGTCCCCATCGGAGTGCTCCCTTACATCAGTGTCCCCATTGGAGTGCTCCCTTACAGCAGTGTCCCCATCGGAGTGCTCCCTTACATCAGTGTCCCCATCGGAGTGCCTCCTTACATCAGTGTCCCCATCGGAGTGTTCCCTTACATCAGTGTCCCCATCGGAGTGCTCCCTTACATCAGTGTCCCCATTGGAGTGCTCCCTTACAGCAGTGTCCCCATCGGAGTGCTCCCTTACATCAGTGTCCCCATCGGAGTGCCTCCTTACATCAGTGTCCCCATCGGAGTGCTCCCTTACATCAGTGTCCCCATCGGAGTGCCTCCTTACATCAGTGTCCCCATTGGAGTGCCTCCTTACATCAGTGTCCCCATCGGAGTGCCTCCTTACATCAGTGTCCCCATCGGAGTGCTCCCTTACATTAGTGTCCCCATCGGAGTGCCTCCTTACATCAGTGTCCCCATCGGAGTGCCTCCTTACATCAGTGTCCCTTTATGTGTCCGGGTCAGAGTTCCCCTGTATGAGCCCCGATTAAAGTGCCCCTGGTCAGAGTCCCCCTTTAATAATGCGGTCAGAGTCCCCCTTAATAATGCAGTCGGAAGTCCCCCTTAATAATGCCGTCAGAGTCCCCCTTAATAATGCCGTCAGAGTCCCCCTTAATATTGCCATCAGAGTCCCCCTTAATTTTGCAGTCAGAGTCCCCCTTAATATTGCCATCAGAGTCCCCCTTAATATTGCCGTCAGAGTCCCCCTTAATATTGCAGTCCAAGTCCCCCTTAATAATGCCGTCAGAGTCCCCCTTTAATGTGCCCCGATAAGAGCTGTGTTTGTGTTCTCTAATCAGACAATATTCCTATATATATATATATATATATATATATATATATATATATATACACAGTACAAAATGTCAGCTTCACAGAGTAATGAGACGCCTCCTACTCTCTCTCTCTACTTATCTGCTATGTAACCCCGATGGTGTACACAGAGCCTATGTGTGCTGCTGAGCAGATAACTTCTACTGTCAGATTGGTAGGTGGGAGTGGATTATGCAAATTACCACAGAACTGCAGAGCTGATCACATGCTGAAGTGCAATGCTGTATTTATTCGTTTCTAATATATATATATTGTGCAGAATGAAATGCAAAGTCTTTAATATATATAATTCATCACCGTAATGTGAAAAGGCAGTTGTTATGGGCTGGCAGCAGTGACTGCCGGCTATTCACTCAGATGCGGCTGTGGGGTGCCACCCACAGTTTGGGAAGTCCTGACCTAACAGTCTGAAGTAGGGCGGGGCGAAGTCTCTGCGCTCCCAACGGCTGTCCGTGGGGCACATGCGCAGTAGCGCAATCCCACGGACACAGGGACTGGACGCAGAGACACTTGGATTTTATTATTATAGATAATTGTCCACGTATAAATGGTACCCCTTTCTGAATAAGGGTGACACCAAGTCCCAAACAATCTTACCGCTGCTCTCCATGTAATCTGGGCAGTTGGGGGGCTCCATATTGCTATATTTTCCCTCGTGAATCTCGAAACTACGTGTATAGCCTGTTGCCCTGTCACAGAGCTTATACATCTTCACTCCATATCTGGCATGCTTGCTGGTGAGAAACTGTTTGAAAGCAGGGTGGCCAGAAAATGTAATCAGGGACTCATCAACAAAGACAGCTTGTTGGGGCGTATACAAGGCTGCAAACTTTTGGCTGAAGTGATTTAGGAGGGGTCGAATTTTGTGGAGTCGGTCACATCCAGGGTCACCCTGAGGAACCGCAAGATTTGCTTGTATCTAGTCCTAGCCATGGCAGCAGAGAACATGGGCATATGATGCATTGGGTCAGTGGACTAATATGACTGCAACTCACTCTTTTTAGTAATGCCTATGAGGAGGGATAGGCCAAGAAAGGTATTAAATTCGGAAACAGTGATACGTTTCCATGCAAATTCTCTGGCAAGTATCAAATTTGAATTTGCGGTGATGAATTGATTGGCATATAAATTGCTTTGGTCCACAATAGATCTGTACAGATCTTCCATGAAAAACAGCTCAAGTAAAATTGGCTGTTTCCACCTGAATTTCCAGGATGGCCAGTGAATGGGGGAAGTACGAGCGCTGCAGAAGTGGTTGGCTCCCAATCAGGATTTGCAAGCGCATCAGGATGGGCACTATGAACTCTACGGGCCTGTCTTTTGAATTATTTGTGGCTGCGGGACACTACTTGTTCTAGCCACCGCACCAGCTTCAACTGCACTTATGGAACTCGCCACGTCACCAAGTGTTACTGCAGTGCTGGTTTGACTATGACCAGGATGTACTAGGCTGCTAGTGCTTGCCGGTTCACCAGAAGGTTGAGCGGCACTAGTACTGACACTCTGCTGCATGCAAGAACCCTGTGATTGTTGCACCTCAGCAAAAGAAGAATGGGGTTGGGTACGCTTGACCTTAGCAGGAACCACTACTCCATCATCAGAGCTATCTGTCAGGGTGCAGTTGCTCAATACAGGTTCGAATACTGAGCCTGAGGCTTCCCCATCGCTCTCATCTGTCATGCTCAGCATCGTGTAGGCCTGTTCACTAGTGTACCTCTGTTTGGAAATTTTGGCCAATAAATTTATAGATACCTAGTGTGACTCACAGGTAAAAAAGCACCTGGTTGTCAAGGACTGTTTTGCTACCAAAATATGTAACTGCTAGTGCTAGCAGAGATCAGGCCTGACTCTGCTAACACTGCGGTTTAGTGTGCTGTGTATTGGAAGTGACAGTTAGATATTGGTCCGTTCAGACTCTATACTAGTAATGGAGGTGTTTAGTGCGTTTTGCGTGTGTCATCGCCAATCAAAGGGTTAAAACATATTACTAACTATGCGGCGCAGATCTGACGCTATCCTAGTGTAGGATTTCCAGGCATAGGGCCTGATGTGGGTCTGCCATTATTACCGGTAATACTTCCAACACATTTAAGTTGAAAACCCAAGTGTGAGAGCTGAGACAATGACCATTCCGGCATCTTTGGTTTGTTTTGTTTATTTTGTGATGGGGATGGGAGAAGGGAATGAGTGGGATACTCCTCTGGCTCAATTAGGTTTAACTGGGACACTTTGTAAGAAAAATGCCTGTTAGCGCTGTCCTGACGCCAGCTAAATGCCGACCAACGCTTCCTGGTGCTTGAAAATACTGTTTTGCTGAAATGTGCTGGAACTTCGACTTTAACTCTTTGGTTAACTCAGAAGATCCAGGACTGTAGTAACTCTTGAATCTTGCACTCTGTCTAGCTCAAAAGTCCTGCAAATGGCTCCCTCCAGCTCTTCACTGACTGAGGTAGCTCCTTGTAACTGCTTGTGCTGCTGCAAACCTTCAGGGCCCAACCGCTGGCGCCCCCTCTTCACTTCCAGGGTCCTCTCACTAGGCACCCCCTCTGACACTTCAGGGTCCTCTCACTAGGCACCCCCTTGACACTAGCTGGCTCTTGGATCCCTGGGACCTTCACTGGAGTGGTCCCCTCTACACTAGGCAGACTCTCAGGGGCAATTCACAGTACTCACAAACTTGGCATGCTTTCCTGCAACTAAACCCCTCTATCTCCACTGATCCTTGGCACACCGGATCCTCTCTGCAACTCAGCTCAGCTCTCTCTCTGGACTCTCCGGCAGCCACCCGAGACACCCGATCCTTCTGACAGGAGGAGAGACAGCTGTACCCTCCCTCCTGGGACTCTGCTTCCCGCCAAAGACACTGCGTCATGCGTTCCCCTCAGACGTATACCCACTCCCAGAATCCTTTGCTGCAGATTCTGCCTTTCTGGGGTAGATACAGGTCTGAATTTGCCACTGATTGGGTTTCCTCCATTGCCCAATGAGAACCCTTCTCATGGAGCCAGTGGGGAGACTCCCCAGCCTCAATAGCAACACCTGGGAGACATGACAGCCCAGCTGAAAATCATAGCCCTGCTATACTTTGCCTAGCACCTACTTGGTAGGGTGCTACACTGGATTGACACTAACTAACGTTAACGCTAACTGATGTCACCTATGACACTAATACAGTGATCAGAAAAAAAGATCTGTACACTATAGAAGTGACACTGTGACAGGGCAATGAAGCTGGGGGTGATCAAGGGGTTAAACCCTTATTGTGGGGTGGAGGGCAGGTACTCTAAACCTATTTGGGATAGAAACTAACTACCACTAACTGTGTCTCACATTACCTGAAGTCATAGATGACACTAATACAGTGATAAGTAAATTTATCTGTATACTGTATATAGTGTACACTGTGACAGGGAGTGAAAGGGTTAACTGGGGGTGATTAGGGGGTAAATGTGTGTCTAGGCGTACTGGTGTCAGTGTAGTGCTTGTGTACTCACTGTCCGATGCTTTCTCCTCTCACGCTGGAACCGAAAAGGACTCCAGGAAAGGAGCTTGCATAATTTCCTGTGCCTGTGTTTACATTACACAGGCACAGGACATTCTGCAATTGTTCAGAACGAATCACCAGGTCCTGGTTTTCTGCTTGTGGATTTTATACTCAAGACTGGATTCAACATATTATAATTATAGCTGGCTATTAAGCTTCTCAGTAATAGCTTTGTGGGAATTTTTATTCTATAAGCACTGGGAACATAAATAAAAATCAATAGAAAACAGCTGTTTAGCTGATACAACAACAGCTCAGCACTAGGAATTCCACCAATACATCTTTAGAAACAAACAAGACTTTAAGGACAAATATTCATCTTTTAAAACCTTGAATCAACATTTTCATATTGTATGAACAATGAAAACCAACAAATGTAACACCAACCAACAAATAAAAAAAAAAAAACATGAAATTGTAGAAGGCAAAAATAGGTACAGCAGCTTTGCACTTGTAATGCTTGTTTTCTTTTGCAGACCTTGTTTTGTTAAGTTTGATGCATTTGGATATACTATTTGCCATGGGAAACAACGTTGCAATGTATGGCACAATCATGAAGTGTGTTGCAGCAAAAAGCATATGTTCTGGAACACTTCTGCATCCATGACCTTACATTGGACTTGGTTATGTAATGCAGTGTTTCTCAACCCAGATGACACAGCACCCTGGGGTGCAACGTAGAGTCATCAGGGGTGCCGCAGTAAAAGAACAAAACACTGCCTGTACACTGCAATCTGAGTGTGTTCTGTGTTAGCAGACAATAGGGAGAAAGCAAAGCCTGCATCTCCTCCCAGATCTATACTTCTGTTTACAACCAAGAAAGCTGTGCTAGAAACCTGCCCATGTCCTACCAATGGATGGTAGCTAAGGACAGGTTGGGTGGCTCACTGGCTCACACAGTTTTCTGGGTTGCTGGCAGAAGTACACATAGCAGCAGAGAGAGCCGGGAGGAGGTGCTGTGTTCTCTCCCTCTTGTTTGCACACAGGAGTTAACACAGGATCACTCAGATTGGACTGTACAGGGTTTGATTACCCACCCCAACTTCTCCTGACACTGCTCCTGTCCCAGAAACAGAAATTGTAGGTAGGGGGTGGTAATGAAACCCTGTACAGTCAAATATGAGTGATCCTGTGTCAACTCCTGTGTATAGACAAGAAGGAGAGGAGCTGGAGGGGTTGGGGGAGGAAGGCACAGCCCCACAAACAAATCAGTGCGGCAGCTGATGGGCGTTCCTGCAAAGCAAACAATGGTTAACAATAAAACACAGTAACAATAAAACATTACATTATAATGGCATCCAGTACAGTAGAATGGTGGTATCTGAAAAGCAAAATATGGTTAACAATGAAAAACAGTAACAATAAAACATTACAGTATAACAGTATATTATAAAGTACAGTAAAAGTAGAAAGAGTAGAAAAGTAGAGTAAGAACAAAAAATTAACTCAATAAAACAACAACTATTTTTGGCTTTTTATTTATTTATTTATTTTTTAATTGTTATTTTTTTGTAACTTTGTTTTGTAACTGTAAAACGTTCCAGGTTAGGGTCTCTCAAAATGCGATCGACATCTAACACCTTTCGAGACCCTGTGTAAAGGTGTGCCCTAGACTGTGCTGTACCCTTTACTAATACTCCTCTAGTGTGTGGTAGCGACGGAAACAGTCCCCAATGCCGAGACAAGGTTGGCCAGGACAGGAGGGACAAAAATAGCAGGTGTCACACCTATATCCGCATTTTCTACAGACATGACATCTTCTTTGGGGAACTCTTTGGGTAGGAGTACCAGATAGGACATCCGCAAAATGCCTCTCATGCAGCCGGCTCACTGCATCTGGATTGTGAATTTGGGCCACAGCACCTTCTGGATACGGAAAGGCCGTGACACCAGTCGCCGTTGCAATTTGGACTGTCGTGTTTGCGTGAAGGGAGGACAGAACAAAACATTCCGTGTGTCCCTCCACTTCACTGCAAGCAATTTATTACACTTCAAGCAGGCTCTCTCCCCCCGTCTAAGTCGGGAATCTACAAGCCGTTGTGGGAAGCCCTGGCGATTAGGTCGCATGGTGCCACAAGTCAGTTTGCTTATAAATGTCCCTTTAATAGCGTGTCTATGTTCTGCGTTTTTTTTTTTTTTTTACAGTAATGCACTTACAGTGGTAGATTTCAATCAGGCAATGTCCCTTTAACAGCGTTTTTACAGTCGCAGATTTGCTTTGCTGAGTTTGACAGGTTTTTTCCTCTGTTTAAATGATCCTTTTCCTGACAGCAACAGCTTTTTTCCTTTAAAAATTAATCATGGCTCTATTCGCTTTTTTCACCACAATGATTACAGTCAAAGGGTTTGCTAAGTATAAGTTTCCTCATGCAATTCCAAGTATAAGTTTCCTCATACAATGTCCTTTTAATATCTTTAAGTCTCTCCCTCATCAGCCTCCTTGTCCGACCTATCACGCACTGTGCACTGTGTCCCTGTTGCTCTAGCAATCCAATCCAGTGTCCCCATCGGAGTGCTTCCTTACATCAGTGTCCCCATCTGAGTGCCTCCTTACATCAGTGTCCCCATCGAAATGCTCCCTTACATTAGTGTCCCCATCGGAGTGCCTCCTTACATCAGTGTCCCCACTGGAGAGTGCTCCCTTACATCAGTGTCCCCATCGGAGTGCTCCCTTACATCAGTGTCCCCATCGGAGTGCCTCCTTACATCAGTGTCCCCACTGGAGAGTGCTCCCTTACATCAGTGTCCCCACTGGGGAGTGCTCCCTTACATCAGTGTCCCCATCGGAGTGCTCCCTTACATCAGTGTCCCCATTGGAGTGCTCCCTTACAGCAGTGTCCCCATCGGAGTGCTCCCTTACATCAGTGTCCCCATCGGAGTGCCTCCTTACATCAGTGTCCCCATCGGAGTGTTCCCTTACATCAGTGTCCCCATCGGAGTGCTCCCTTACATCAGTGTCCCCATTGGAGTGCTCCCTTACAGCAGTGTCCCCATCGGAGTGCTCCCTTACATCAGTGTCCCCATCGGAGTGCCTCCTTACATCAGTGTCCCCATCGGAGTGCTCCCTTACATCAGTGTCCCCATCGGAGTGCCTCCTTACATCAGTGTCCCCATTGGAGTGCCTCCTTACATCAGTGTCCCCATCGGAGTGCCTCCTTACATCAGTGTCCCCATCGGAGTGCTCCCTTACATTAGTGTCCCCATCGGAGTGCCTCCTTACATCAGTGTCCCCATCGGAGTGCCTCCTTACATCAGTGTCCCTTTATGTGTCCGGGTCAGAGTTCCCCTGTATGAGCCCCGATTAAAGTGCCCCTGGTCAGAGTCCCCCTTTAATAATGCGGTCAGAGTCCCCCTTAATAATGCAGTCGGAAGTCCCCCTTAATAATGCCGTCAGAGTCCCCCTTAATAATGCCGTCAGAGTCCCCCTTAATATTGCCATCAGAGTCCCCCTTAATTTTGCAGTCAGAGTCCCCCTTAATATTGCCATCAGAGTCCCCCTTAATATTGCCGTCAGAGTCCCCCTTAATATTGCAGTCCAAGTCCCCCTTAATAATGCCGTCAGAGTCCCCCTTTAATGTGCCCCGATAAGAGCTGTGTTTGTGTTCTCTAATCAGACAATATTCCTATATATATATATATATATATATATATATATATATATATATACACAGTACAAAATGTCAGCTTCACAGAGTAATGAGACGCCTCCTACTCTCTCTCTCTACTTATCTGCTATGTAACCCCGATGGTGTACACAGAGCCTATGTGTGCTGCTGAGCAGATAACTTCTACTGTCAGATTGGTAGGTGGGAGTGGATTATGCAAATTACCACAGAACTGCAGAGCTGATCACATGCTGAAGTGCAATGCTGTATTTATTCGTTTCTAATATATATATATTGTGCAGAATGAAATGCAAAGTCTTTAATATATATAATTCATCACCGTAATGTGAAAAGGCAGTTGTTATGGGCTGGCAGCAGTGACTGCCGGCTATTCACTCAGATGCGGCTGTGGGGTGCCACCCACAGTTTGGGAAGTCCTGACCTAACAGTCTGAAGTAGGGCGGGGCGAAGTCTCTGCGCTCCCAACGGCTGTCCGTGGGGCACATGCGCAGTAGCGCAATCCCACGGACACAGGGACTGGACGCAGAGACACTTGGATTTTATTATTATAGATAATTGTCCACGTATAAATGGTACCCCTTTCTGAATAAGGGTGACACCAAGTCCCAAACAATCTTACCGCTGCTCTCCATGTAATCTGGGCAGTTGGGGGGCTCCATATTGCTATATTTTCCCTCGTGAATCTCGAAACTACGTGTATAGCCTGTTGCCCTGTCACAGAGCTTATACATCTTCACTCCATATCTGGCATGCTTGCTGGTGAGAAACTGTTTGAAAGCAGGGTGGCCAGAAAATGTAATCAGGGACTCATCAACAAAGACAGCTTGTTGGGGCGTATACAAGGCTGCAAACTTTTGGCTGAAGTGATTTAGGAGGGGTCGAATTTTGTGGAGTCGGTCACATCCAGGGTCACCCTGAGGAACCGCAAGATTTGCTTGTATCTAGTCCTAGCCATGGCAGCAGAGAACATGGGCATATGATGCATTGGGTCAGTGGACTAATATGACTGCAACTCACTCTTTTTAGTAATGCCTATGAGGAGGGATAGGCCAAGAAAGGTATTAAATTCGGAAACAGTGATACGTTTCCATGCAAATTCTCTGGCAAGTATCAAATTTGAATTTGCGGTGATGAATTGATTGGCATATAAATTGCTTTGGTCCACAATAGATCTGTACAGATCTTCCATGAAAAACAGCTCAAGTAAAATTGGCTGTTTCCACCTGAATTTCCAGGATGGCCAGTGAATGGGGGAAGTACGAGCGCTGCAGAAGTGGTTGGCTCCCAATCAGGATTTGCAAGCGCATCAGGATGGGCACTATGAACTCTACGGGCCTGTCTTTTGAATTATTTGTGGCTGCGGGACACTACTTGTTCTAGCCACCGCACCAGCTTCAACTGCACTTATGGAACTCGCCACGTCACCAAGTGTTACTGCAGTGCTGGTTTGACTATGACCAGGATGTACTAGGCTGCTAGTGCTTGCCGGTTCACCAGAAGGTTGAGCGGCACTAGTACTGACACTCTGCTGCATGCAAGAACCCTGTGATTGTTGCACCTCAGCAAAAGAAGAATGGGGTTGGGTACGCTTGACCTTAGCAGGAACCACTACTCCATCATCAGAGCTATCTGTCAGGGTGCAGTTGCTCAATACAGGTTCGAATACTGAGCCTGAGGCTTCCCCATCGCTCTCATCTGTCATGCTCAGCATCGTGTAGGCCTGTTCACTAGTGTACCTCTGTTTGGAAATTTTGGCCAATAAATTTATAGATACCTAGTGTGACTCACAGGTAAAAAAGCACCTGGTTGTCAAGGACTGTTTTGCTACCAAAATATGTAACTGCTAGTGCTAGCAGAGATCAGGCCTGACTCTGCTAACACTGCGGTTTAGTGTGCTGTGTATTGGAAGTGACAGTTAGATATTGGTCCGTTCAGACTCTATACTAGTAATGGAGGTGTTTAGTGCGTTTTGCGTGTGTCATCGCCAATCAAAGGGTTAAAACATATTACTAACTATGCGGCGCAGATCTGACGCTATCCTAGTGTAGGATTTCCAGGCATAGGGCCTGATGTGGGTCTGCCATTATTACCGGTAATACTTCCAACACATTTAAGTTGAAAACCCAAGTGTGAGAGCTGAGACAATGACCATTCCGGCATCTTTGGTTTGTTTTGTTTATTTTGTGATGGGGATGGGAGAAGGGAATGAGTGGGATACTCCTCTGGCTCAATTAGGTTTAACTGGGACACTTTGTAAGAAAAATGCCTGTTAGCGCTGTCCTGACGCCAGCTAAATGCCGACCAACGCTTCCTGGTGCTTGAAAATACTGTTTTGCTGAAATGTGCTGGAACTTCGACTTTAACTCTTTGGTTAACTCAGAAGATCCAGGACTGTAGTAACTCTTGAATCTTGCACTCTGTCTAGCTCAAAAGTCCTGCAAATGGCTCCCTCCAGCTCTTCACTGACTGAGGTAGCTCCTTGTAACTGCTTGTGCTGCTGCAAACCTTCAGGGCCCAACCGCTGGCGCCCCCTCTTCACTTCCAGGGTCCTCTCACTAGGCACCCCCTCTGACACTTCAGGGTCCTCTCACTAGGCACCCCCTTGACACTAGCTGGCTCTTGGATCCCTGGGACCTTCACTGGAGTGGTCCCCTCTACACTAGGCAGACTCTCAGGGGCAATTCACAGTACTCACAAACTTGGCATGCTTTCCTGCAACTAAACCCCTCTATCTCCACTGATCCTTGGCACACCGGATCCTCTCTGCAACTCAGCTCAGCTCTCTCTCTGGACTCTCCGGCAGCCACCCGAGACACCCGATCCTTCTGACAGGAGGAGAGACAGCTGTACCCTCCCTCCTGGGACTCTGCTTCCCGCCAAAGACACTGCGTCATGCGTTCCCCTCAGACGTATACCCACTCCCAGAATCCTTTGCTGCAGATTCTGCCTTTCTGGGGTAGATACAGGTCTGAATTTGCCACTGATTGGGTTTCCTCCATTGCCCAATGAGAACCCTTCTCATGGAGCCAGTGGGGAGACTCCCCAGCCTCAATAGCAACACCTGGGAGACATGACAGCCCAGCTGAAAATCATAGCCCTGCTATACTTTGCCTAGCACCTACTTGGTAGGGTGCTACACTGGATTGACACTAACTAACGTTAACGCTAACTGATGTCACCTATGACACTAATACAGTGATCAGAAAAAAAGATCTGTACACTATAGAAGTGACACTGTGACAGGGCAATGAAGCTGGGGGTGATCAAGGGGTTAAACCCTTATTGTGGGGTGGAGGGCAGGTACTCTAAACCTATTTGGGATAGAAACTAACTACCACTAACTGTGTCTCACATTACCTGAAGTCATAGATGACACTAATACAGTGATAAGTAAATTTATCTGTATACTGTATATAGTGTACACTGTGACAGGGAGTGAAAGGGTTAACTGGGGGTGATTAGGGGGTAAATGTGTGTCTAGGCGTACTGGTGTCAGTGTAGTGCTTGTGTACTCACTGTCCGATGCTTTCTCCTCTCACGCTGGAACCGAAAAGGACTCCAGGAAAGGAGCTTGCATAATTTCCTGTGCCTGTGTTTACATTACACAGGCACAGGACATTCTGCAATTGTTCAGAACGAATCACCAGGTCCTGGTTTTCTGCTTGTGGATTTTATACTCAAGACTGGATTCAACATATTATAATTATAGCTGGCTATTAAGCTTCTCAGTAATAGCTTTGTGGGAATTTTTATTCTATAAGCACTGGGAACATAAATAAAAATCAATAGAAAACAGCTGTTTAGCTGATACAACAACAGCTCAGCACTAGGGATTCCACCAATACATCTTTAGAAACAAACAAGACTTTAAGGACAAATATTCATCTTTTAAAACCTTGAATCAACATTTTCATATTGTATGAACAATGAAAACCAACAAATGTAACACCAACCAACAAATAAAAAAAAAAAAACATGAAATTGTAGAAGGCAAAAATAGGTACAGCAGCTTTGCACTTGTAATGCTTGTTTTCTTTTGCAGACCTTGTTTTGTTAAGTTTGATGCATTTGGATATACTATTTGCCATGGGAAACAACGTTGCAATGTATGGCACAATCATGAAGTGTGTTGCAGCAAAAAGCATATGTTCTGGAACACTTCTGCATCCATGACCTTACATTGGACTTGGTTATGTAATGCAGTGTTTCTCAACCCAGATGACACAGCACCCTGGGGTGCAACGTAGAGTCATCAGGGGTGCCGCAGTAAAAGAACAAAACACTGCCTGTACACTGCAATCTGAGTGTGTTCTGTGTTAGCAGACAATAGGGAGAAAGCAAAGCCTGCATCTCCTCCCAGATCTATACTTCTGTTTACAACCAAGAAAGCTGTGCTAGAAACCTGCCCATGTCCTACCAATGGATGGTAGCTAAGGACAGGTTGGGTGGCTCACTGGCTCACACAGTTTTCTGGGTTGCTGGCAGAAGTACACATAGCAGCAGAGAGAGCCGGGAAGAGGTGCTGTGTTCTCTCCCTCTTGTTTGCACACAGGAGTTAACACAGGATCACTCAGATTGGACTGTACAGGGTTTGATTACCCACCCCAACTTCTCCTGACACTGCTCCTGTCCCAGAAACAGAAATTGTAGGTAGGGGGTGGTAATGAAACCCTGTACAGTCAAATATGAGTGATCCTGTGTCAACTCCTGTGTATAGACAAGAAGGAGAGGAGCTGGAGGGGTTGGGGGAGGAAGGCACAGCCCACACCTTCTGCCGGCTCTCTCCTCCTATATACTGCCTTTGTTCTGGGAGGATTTGTGTTAGGAAGGGGGATTTGGGAGAGGCAATGATTTGTGCTGGGGGGATTTGTGCTAGGAGGGGGGATTTGGGAAGGGGGTGGATTTGTGCTGGGGGGATTTGTGCTAGGAGAGGGGATTTTGGAGACGGGAGGATTTTTGCTTGGGGGGATTTTTGCTTGGGGGGATTTTTGCTAGGAGGGTGGATTTGGGAGAGGGGGAGGATTTGTGCTGGGGAAGGGATTTATGCTAGGAAGGGGATTTGTGCTGGGGCGGACGTGTGCTAGAAAGGGGAATTGGAGGGGGGTTGTGTTAGTAGGGGAGATTTGGGGGGAGAGGACTTACAACCTACAGATCACTGAACATTGCCTTGCAAACTACATTTTAGGGCATTTTCACACCAGGTGCAGTGCGGTAATGCATGCAAAATCACGTGTTTTCCCGCACAGCACAAAAATGCACTGCCTGTAGACTTTAGCAAATGCGTGTGAGTTCAAACCTACTAAAACACATGGTACTGTAATAAAATGAAGTTTGGTGTGGCATGAGTGTAAAAATCATGCTGGCACTTTTTTTGCGTGTTTCATGTGCATAGAACTGTCTTTTAAGAAACACGGCAAGCAGGAACTCGCAAAAAAGCTTGCACGCTCAGACGCACCTCCAGGTGTGAAGGAACCCTCAGACTGGTGTGCCTCAAGACTGTCCACAATTCTAAAGGGTGTCTTGAGTGATGTAATGTATAATACTTTTGTACTGACACCTAGTGGTAATCTAGTATAACTATACCTTGCAATGTAATGTTTATGAAATGGTATCATTCAATCTGTCTGTGTATCTAGATTAGTTATTTTATTTCTTAGCTAGACCCCTCCTTTCTTCTTCCTGCTGCTCAATTAGTTATTTTCCAACCTTCATAGTGGACAAGGTGTAGAATATCATTGTCCATTTACACTTCATTATGACTTCTGAACATCTACAGTATGTATTGCATTTTACAAGTAAAACTGCATTGGATTAAACTGCCAAGGTCTATGGGAGGTATATCAACGTATAAGGTGGCAATGTAAATAGAACAGCATGTGTATTCCAATAAATATGGCGGATGGCTTTCTCACTTTAATTTGCCATTTTGTATCATTCACATATCTTTCCACAGTCCAAACCTGTCAGTGATGCTCATAATATTTTATCTTTGTGCACAGGTAGAGCCCTATTTAGACACCATGTGACCTTGGGCACACTTGAAAAATTATGCACTTTTGTACAAGCTCCACCCTTTTTGTCATGTGATCACTACTAGAGCCCCCTGCCAACTCTCCCCCCTATAGTTTTGTTGCTGAATTTACCAACACTTTACCCAGAAGATCACAAAATATATCAAAAGTAATTCATTCTGAAACTGCCCCTCTAACCCAACTGTTCTAGGCACTTGCCCATGATACGTTAAAGTTGTATCAAACCAGAAACCACAAATGTAATATATTGCAGCTTGGTGTGAACACCCATGGGATCCGATTCTGGTACAGACCAAAAAAAAAGGGTCCTGCGTGACTTTTGTCCAAATGCGATGTGAATTCAGCCATACAATCTGTATGCTTGAATGCGAATCGCACAGACATCGCATGTGATTTACATAGCAGTGTGGTGAGAATCACATGCAATGTCTCACATCGCATATGTGTGAGCCGGCACTAAAAGTGTAATTTAGACCAAAAAGAACCCATGTTCCTTATGTTAGGAGAAATAACCATTTTTGGTCCTTGGGAGAACCTGGTAGGCTCTGGTCCTACTCCCCCTCCAAAGCTCCAGAGTTCTGTAAACTAGCTAAAAAATTATACGGCATCTGTACTGTAAAGAAACAAAGCCTGGGAGCACTGCAGACTTTATTTATAAATACATTGTAACAGGTATAGTTTTGCAATATATTTAGATTTGTCTTTTAGCCCCCGTTCACACGGGGGCGACCTGTCAGGCGACCTGGTCGCCTGACAGGTCGCCGTAGGTCGCCCGCCATACAGAAGCTATGGACCCGTTCTAATAGGAGCGACACAAGTCGCTCCGACTTAGAAAAAGGGTCCGGAGCTTCTTTGGGGCGACCTGGAGCGACCTGCATAGACTTCAATGTTATGAAGTCCATGCCGGCCGCTCCGAGGTCGCGGGGCGAGCAGCGCGCAGCGACCTGTGAGGTCGCCCGGCGAAGTAGCGTCGCCCCAGTGTGAACGGGGCTTTTATGTGCAGAATAAAAGCATATTCCATAAACTGTACAAAGTGTCAGTTAAGGAAATGTCACGCCAAGTATTTTTTTTAAACTAAACATTGCACCAATTTAATCCCCTTAACAAACCCTACTAAATACCTTCCTCCCCTTAGTTATATTTTCCTGCAGATGATCATTTAACTTTAAAACTTTTTTGTTCAGTTTGTTCTTTTAATTTTCTAGCGATGCAAAAAAAAAACAAAAAAAAAAAAAACAAACAAATTTTAAACAAGCAAGCAAAAAACGCTTTTATTCATGTAAAAATAATTTCCCTATGCTTTGTATCACAAATGTACTTTTAGTGTCATTAAAATTGAAACAATTATAGAAAACACTTTTTTTTACATATAGTGACACTAAATGTTTTAAAATGAACACATTCAAACTAAAAAAAAAAAAAGAAGTGTCTTTTTTTATTTTGTTATGTTTTTTGTCGCCAGATTGAATAGATAAAACAAATATTTTTTTTTGCAAAACACTTTTGTTAAAAAGCATTATCTGTTTTAAAGAAAGCAATATACGCATTATTTCAGCATCATAAGTAATGACAAAATTATTGGCAATTTAATATGTAAAAACTGCTCCGGCCAAAGCAGTATATAAATTCAGGAGTGGTGATTAAAAAAAGGGATTTATCTTTGTACATGATTGGATAACTGAAGTGAATGCAGCTTCAGTGGGCATTTGTATTTCAATTATGCAGAAGAGATGGTGAAGAGTGGAGAAGACACTTCAGTGTACAAAGAGATGATGATGTAGGACAGTGGTCTCCAAACTGCAGCCCTTTGCTTGCCTTTATCCGGCCCTTGAGGCATTATTCCTGCCACTGACCCTAAAAATGGGGCATAATTCCATCAACTGACACCAATATTAGGGTGCTATTCCTGCCACCAACACCACAAATGGGGCATAATTTCATCAACTGACACCAATAAAGAGGTGCTATGTCTTCCACTTACACCAATGATGTGTAACAGGGTTTTGAGGGCGCCCCCTAGTGTCTTTGGGGTCCCTGAACCTAATTAACTCACTATGCCTGACAGGCGGATCCTGAGCCTCCGCTATCTGGGAGCTGGGGTACATGTCTGCGGCAGTGCCTCCACCCAGTGGGGCATCCAGGGTAGGGATGTGGGGTCCCACTGGGAACATACTTGGTGCAACGAGACTGACACAGCCTAACTGGAACTAAATTTATATAGTAAGTAGCAAATGAATCAACATACATGGGAAAATACAATAGAGTAACACGGATAACAATGCAATGTGGATTTTCCTCACCCACCCACTAGCACACCTGCGTCCCAACCCCTTATCTTCACCCTAATGGCCGTTGGTGCACAAGGAGAGTTGGGGCCCTTATAAGTCCTGCTCCGCAGGGTCACTGAAGCAGCCTGAGCTGTGCAATGTCCACTCGGGACCTCAGAGTCTTTACTGAGAGTGAGGAGACAGGTGCCCTGGGGTGATACAGGGAGAGGCTTGGCTTACCCTCAGAAACGCAATTAACCAGGTCAGTCCACTGCAGTCTCCTCTCACTGGATTCACCAGACGTCTGGACTCAGTGCGTGTCTTTGAAAGCAGGTCCCTCTCTCAGCTGGTGTGGTCTTGGGTGAAGTAAGTTCTCTCAGCAGGGTTCTATCTCTGTGCAGCAGTCTTTCACAGCTAGTCACATGTCCTTTCTCTGGCTGAGCATGTGGTAACTTCTAGAAGTCTTCCATGACCTCCTTCCTCAGAGCTGTGCAGGAAGTCCTCCCAGGACATTAATAGGTGAAAATCCTGAGCAGAAGGATAAGAAGAAAATCCAGAGCTGGTGTCTATCTCCCTCAGTCTTTCCTCACACACCACTTCCTGGTCACACTGTGATGATGCCACAATCATGTGACTGAAAAAGCCAAGTCCTGATCAATGCTCAATGTTTAATTAACAGCATACTGAGTCCATCTGCCATCTACTGGGCATTTCAGATAATACAGCCTGTGTAACTCTACAGGGCTACATGCTCCCCCTTGAAAATACTTGCCTTCCACTGGCAAGTCCTAGCCAGGGGGCTTAACAAAAATTCAACAGAAAAAGGTTTAGCGTACATATAGTACAGTTAGCACAGTAACATCCTAGCTAGCTAGTTATCTAGGGTAAAGAGTCACTAACATTTACCACTTCAGCTAGTGCATGTAGGAAAGTGGCCATTTTGGATGCCGCTTGTGTCAGCGGGGCATAACTGGGCTTTCCTATATTATCATAAACTAGGGCCCTAGGGGGTTGCCGCACTCTGGTGCTGTGTCTCAGTTCTCGCTGTGGGAGAGGATCTTGGGACATCAACTGTGGAACTTCGACTCCTGCCCTCGAACTAGAGTCTCTAAGGGAAGTTCCAGGCACAAAACATGGACTTTCTGGATTCAACCTTGGAGAACTTTGTGAAACCACAGGAGTTAAAGGAGGCAATTGCTGTGTTTCTTCAGCGGGTGATGACCACCACTGATCCTCTGCACTGGGAGTTCCTGGGGTCTCCTCTGCCCCATTTTCAGGACTCTCTGCTGGGTTTTCCCTCAGTTCTTCACTACTCTCCTCCTCTTCATCAGCATACACAACTGGAAGCAGATGGTTTCTATGCCAAGCCTTTATTCGGCCCTCCGGGCCCCTAATGTTTACACTGGCAGCCCTTCCAGCTTGGACACAACCTCAAACAGGGTATCTTTCCATCTGTCAGCCAGTTTGTGTTTTCCAGGCACACCTAGATTCCGGAGAAGAACTTTATCCCCTGCTTGAATCTCCCGATATCTCACCTTAGCATCATACCTTCTTTTGTTCCGTTCTTCAATTTTTGCTGCAGCTTGGGTGGCCAACTCATAGGCCCGATGAAGGTTTTGTTTGAGGTTCCTCACATATTGAAAGTGTGAAGTTGAATCTGTTCCATCAGGAGACACTCCCAAACGGACATCTATCGGCAATCGAGCTTCTCTTCTGAACATTAGGAAATAGGGTGAGAACCCTGTAGATTCATGCCTTGTACAGTTGTATGCGTGGACCATGGCTTCCACATGTTTACTCCAAGACCGCTTCTCGACTTGCTTTAGAGTCCCTAGCATATCTAGGAGGGTCCTATTGAACCGTTCTGGCTGTGCATCGCCCTCCGGATGATAAGGTGTGGTTCTGGACTTCTGCACCTGCAACATGTCCAACAGCTCCTTGATCAACTTACTCTAAAAGTCTCTACCTTGATCAGAGTGTATCCGATTGGGTAGTCCATAGTGAATGAAATACTTCTGCCAAAGGACTTTGGCTACAGTCACAGCCTTTTGATCTTTAGTGGGGAAGGCTTGAGCATATCTGGTGAAATGGTCCGTTACCACCAGCACATTTCCAATTCCCGCTGTATCGTTCTCAATGCAGAGATAGTCCATGCACACAAGATCCATGGGTCCCGTACTTTTCAGATGACCCATAGGGGCAGCTCTCACAGGCAGGGTCTTCCTCTGGATACACCTCCTGCATGTCTGTACATGTTGCTCGACATGTTCCCTCATGCAAGGCCAATAGAACCGATCTTGTACTAGGCCATAGGTCTTGTCCACCCCGAGATGCCCATGTTGATCATGGAGAGCTCTCAGGACCATGCCACGGTATCTGTGCGGTAGTACCAATTGTTTTCTGTCAGGGTGATCATGATACTTCACGACCCTATAGAGTACTCCATCTTCGAGATGTAGTCGGCTCCATTCTCTTCGTTATAATTCTCTTTGACTCACAGGTAGAGAAGTCAGCAATTTAGGATTCTTAGTCTTTATTGCTCTGATAACTATCCCAATATACCAGTCCTGCGCTTGAGCCTTCCTCTTGTCTTCTGTGGTTATACTGGACCACTGTTGAAGCATGACTGGAGCATGGAACACCTCAGGCACAGCTTCCGGAGAGTGGCTAATGGAGTCTATCCCTCTTAGCTCGGCAAATTCTTCTTGACTCTCGGCCACCACATACATCTGACAAAAGGCTCCTACCCCCGGCCCAGGGATCTCTTCCCACTCCTCTTCTTCTCGGTGAGGAGGGAGTCTAGGTCTGCGGGACAGGGCATCTGCACTGACATTCTTGGGCCCAGGCTTGTACTTCAGGCTGAAACTGTAGCTTGACAAGGCAGCCAACCACCTATGTCCTGTGGCATCCAGCTTAGCTGTAGTCTGTATGTAGGTAAGTGGATTGTTGTCAGTCCTTACTTCGAATGTTGCTCCATACAAATAGTCATGCAGCTTATCCACGATGACCCACTTGAGTGCCAGAAATTCCAATTTATGAACTGGATAGTTCTTCTCTGTACCTGTAAGACTTCTGCTTATGTAAGCCACTGGCCTCAATCCTTCTGGATAACTTTGGTGCAGTACACCCCCTAGGCCTTCCATACTGGCATCCACATGGAGGATATTTGGTTTCTCAGGGTCTGCATAGGCTAAGACAGGAGCTTCTGTAAGTCTCTTCTTCAATGTCAGAAAAGGCGTCTTCACATCCTGAAGTACATTTTTCTCCAAAGGGGTCTTTAGGATATGGTGCCTTAGCACCCCTTACGTCAGGGGTAATCTTCAGCAGGTCATGTAACTCTCGAGCAATCTTTGAGTAGTCTTTCACGAACCTTCGGTAGTAACCACAGAATCCGAGAAAGGACCGCAACTCACTAAAGTTATTTGGTCTTGGCCAATTTAACACTGCTTCAATTTTAGCAGGATCTGTGGCTACTCCTTCAGCGGAGACTATGTGCCCCACATAAGTGACAGAGTTTTGGGCAAATCGGCATTTGTCCACTGATAGCTTCAGGCCTTCAGCTTGAAGTCGATCCAACACCTTTAGCAACCTTTGTTCATGCTCCTCTGGCGTCTTCCCGAAAACAATTAGGTCATCTAGATACACTAGACACCCTTTGGGATTCATATCCCCCACAGTTTTCTCCATCAGCCTCTGAAAAGTAACAGGAGCTCCTGTGACTCCCTGTGGCATTCTGGTAAACTGGAAGAACCCCAAAGGGCAGATGAAAGCTGTCTTTTCCTGATCCTCCTTCTTCATGGGTACCTGATAATATCCAGACCTCAAGTCAAGCACACTGAACCACTGGCTGCCAGATAGGGCGTTCAGGAGATCCTCTATCCGGGGTAAAGTGTACTGATCTGGCACAGTCCTCTTGTTCAGAGTACGGTAGTCCACACATAGCCGAACTGAACCATTCTTTTTCCTCGAGGGGGTATTCTTCTTGACCTTTCTCTGAAAGGAGTAGAATCAGCAAGTCTTATAGCATGGGTGGCACTCTTAGAACACCCCACGTCCATCTCTGCTCTGGAGAACACTCCCTCTCGGGTGGCCAGTTTTGAATGAAGGCTGTCTTTCCACTGCTGTGGTAGAGGAGAATCTTCTAGATCAAAATCTAAAGGTGTTTTCACATGATCCTTCTGTTCTGCACTCACAGACATGATGGACAAAACTTGATCTAAAAGGTGTATCACACCAATCTTCTGATGACGATCAATCCGGATTTCTGTGGGGGTTAAATTCTGTACCATCACAGGAAAGCTCCGACACCACCTTTTTCGCCAATCTTTTACCTCAGGTATGAGAGTCCAGCCCTTCTTCTGATCCTCTTCAGGCAGAGACTCAATAAGGTATTGTCCAGTTCCCCCCAACATTTCATGGTGCATTGAGGCTATGGCTCGTAAAGTTTTGGTCTCACCAGGCTTCACAAATGCAGGTTCTGTTCCTGAATAGTGGCACGACCCTGGTTTTGTTTCAAGGGCTAGTCATTGACACTCTTTTCCTAGGACAGGGCTGACCTCCATCAATCGGTCTAAAGAGACATCTCCCACTTCTGTCAGATAGGCCCTGAATACATCCTGTACCATCTTTGCATTAGTACCCAATATTATTGGGGCACACACTTTCTTGGCTGCAGGGCATATCAAAGCTTCCAGCTCCATAGGATATATCATCCCGGTGTTTAACTGGGGAATAGTTATGGTCACTTTTATGCATCCCTCCACAGGTTGAGCTTGAGACCCAATGCCCCATAGCTGAAACTCTCCTGCAGGTTCCATAGGAATGTGTTTCAAATGACGTTCATAGAAGTCTCTGTAGATAATGGTGACTTGAGAACCTGTATCTAGCAACGCTGAAGCATGAATTCCTTCTACTTGCACGTGTATCAAAGATTTAGGCCCAATCTTGGCCCCAACAGATAGACTATATGTAGGCCGGGTCTTCCTCCGCTTGTAAGACCTGGTCATTTGAGTCTCCTCGAGCTCGGTTGCCAGCACCTCCACATCCACCTCTATGGAATTCACAGGGCACTCCCGCTGAAAATGCCCTGACTTTCCACACTTAAAGCAGTCCCCTCGGTGGGGTGAATCCTCAGGAAACAGCTTTTTCTGAGTCTTCCGGTGTTGCCCCCCACTTCCAGGGGGAGGATCTGCTCTCTCTGGTGGTGATTTGCATAAGAGCTCCAATTCAGCCACCTTCTTCCTAAGAGCTGACAGTTCTGTATCCTCTTTCTCCTTCTGTAGGGGTAGACACATCTGGTCTTCCAATCTCCTGGCTGTATTTATTAAGGTGGAATAAGGCAGAACTTTATCATCCAACTTGGCTCTCAGCAGAATCATAACTGGATTATTGGTCAAACCACCTCTCTGAATTTGTTTAGATAGCCGAGCATCCAACTCAGAGGCAGTGACTGCTCCTTTATGGAATAACTTTCCTAGCGATAGCTGTAACCGGTTGATATAGTCAGTGGCTTTTTCATGCTCCTTCTGCTTAGTGGCTAGGAACTTAACCAACAGATCATCCAAATCTTCTGATTTCCCATAAGCATCCTGTAAGACTCGTAGATAGTCGTGCACAGTAGCTTGCCCATTTACTCCCTTGTACAGTCTTATCATGTCTGTAGCGGGAAAACGAAGACTCTCTACCAACCGCTGTTTCTTTATGGTATCCGTACAAGACCATTCCTCCAACAACTGCATAGCATTATCCTTCCAGACCTCAAAAGGCTCTTCTCCTGCAGGAACAGGCTGATTCCCAGAAAACACCTTTAGTTTGCGGTAACTATGGGTGTGGTTTGCCGTCAATATGGCTTCTGAGAGTTTCTGTAGTATGTCCGATACATCACTACCTCCTGTAGGCAGGGTGCATACTTCAGGGTTGTCTGGTTTCAGTAATGCTGCAGATGGATAGATCTCAGCAGTGCCTCCATATGTAACGGGGTTTTGAGGGCGCCCCCTAGTGTCTTTGGGGTCCCTGAACCTAGTTAACTCACTATGCCTGACAGGCGGATCCTGAGCCTCTGCTATCTGGGAGCTGGGGTACATGTCTGCGGCAGTGCCTCCACCCAGTGGGGCATCCAGGGTAGGGATGTGGGGTCCCACTGGGAACATACTTGGTGCAACGAGACTGACACAGCCTAACTGGAACTAACTTTATATAGTAAGTAGCAAATGAATCAACATACATGGGAAAATACAATAGAGTAACACGGATAACAATGCAATGTGGATTTTCCTCACCCACCCACTAGCACACCTGCGTCCCAACCCCTTATCTTCACCCTAATGGCCGTTGGTGCACAAGGAGAGTTGGGGTTCTTATAAGTCCTGCTCCGCAGGGTCACTGAAGCAGCCTGAGCTGTGCAATGTCCACTCGGGACCTCAGAGTCTTTACTGAGAGTGAGGAGACAGGTGCCCTGGGGTGATACAGGGAGAGGCTTGGCTTACCCTCAGAAACGCAATTAACCAGGTCAGTCCACTGCAGTCTCCTCTCACTGGATTCACCAGACGTCTGGACTCAGTGCTTGTCTTTGAAAGCAGGTCCCTCTCTCAGCTGGTGTGGTCTTGGGTGAAGTAAGTTCTCTCAGCAGGGTTCTATCTCTGTGCAGCAGTCTTTCACAGCTAGTCACATGTCCTTTCTCTGGCTGAGCATGTGGTAACTTCTAGAAGTCTTCCATGACCTCCTTCCTCAGAGCTGTGCAGGAAGTCCTCCCAGGACATTAATAGGTGAAAATCCTGAGCAGAAGGATAAGAAGAAAATCCAGAGCTGGTGTCTATCTCCCTCAGTCTTTCCTCACACACCACTTCCTGGTCACACTGTGATGATGCCACAATCATGTGACTGAAAAAGCCAAGTCCTGATCAATGCTCAATGTTTAATTAACAGCATACTGAGTCCATCTGCCATCTACTGGGCATTTCAGATAATACAGCCTGTGTAACTCTACAGGGCTACAGATGGGGTAGAACTCTTTCCACTGACACAAATAATGTGCACTATTTCTTCCGCTGACACCAATAATGGGGCATAATTCCTTCCACTGACAACAAAAATGGGGCACTATTCCTTCCACTGACAGCAACTATTTCTCCCACTAATACCAAAGATCAGGCATTGTTTACTCCCACTGGCCTCAGTCTGGCCCCCCTAAAGTCTGAAGGACAATAAACTGGCCTTTTTTTGTAGAACATTTGGAGACTGCTGTAGGATCATCTCTGCCAGAATAATAAAACACTGCTTATACCATAAATACATAAAAAATGAAACCTGCTAATTCAGACAAATCAAGTTCTTTAAAGCGATAATAAAGCTAAAACTAAGAATACAATAAATTGGAGCTTATCATTAGATGTGGTGTCTGCATTATTTTTCTTTTTTTTTAGGCTTTTCCACTCTGTTTTCTGGCCTGGTGATCTGGCCAATAACACACCTCCTGTATTAGAGTTAGGGATAGATCGATATGCTTTTTTCAGGGCCGATGCCAATACCGCTATTTTGGTCACAACGTATCGGTATCAGCCGATATGGGCCGATATTTTGTTCATTTAAAGTTTTGAAAAATAAAGACAATTTTTGACACAAATCTGGTACTGCACATGTTAATTTTTGTTTAATGCTTAATGACTGGATTGCTGGCACCCAGTGGTGGGTGGCTGGCTGGCTGGCACCCTGTGGTGGGTGGCTGGCTGCCTGGCACCCTTTAGTAGGTGGCTGGCTTGCTGGCACCCTGTGGTGGATGGCTGTCTGGCACCCTGTGGTGAGTGGCTTGCTGGCTGGCACCCTTTGGTGGGTGGCTGGCTGGCTGGCACCCTGTGGTGGGTGGGTGGCTGGCACAGGGCCTGTGGGTGGCTGGCTGTCTGGTACAGGGCCTTTGGGTGGGTGGCTGGCCGGCTCGCTGGTACAGTGCCTGTGGCTGGCTAGATGGTACAGGGCCTGTTTGTGTTAGGCTGGCTTGCTGGTACAGTGCCTGTGGCTGGCTGGTACATACCTGTGGATGTGGGTGGCTGGCTGGCACTGGGCTGCTGTGGGTGGGTGTATGGCTGTTATACACTCCCGCAAGATTAGTCCCGACTCCTGTCGAGGGTGTCCAAGGTGAGGGAGGCGGCCTAAGAAGGCAGAATGACGTCACAAAAATATCGGCAATATTGGCCAGTTCCAGGGCCGATACCGATATATCGGGGAAAGTGCATATTGGCCCCAGATATATCGGCCTTGCCAATAATCGGTCTATCCCTTTATTAGAGTGCCCCCACTCTGGATGAAGGAGCACAGAGACACATTTGTATAGCTGCATTGTCAGGCTGAGGGAGGGGAAGTGTTAGTCTGGTAGATTTAGATACACAAACACATTGAAGCCAAACTCGAGTATTATACACTTTATAAGAAGATATAACAACATTTTTTTTTCCTTTTGTGATAAAGGTTTTACATAAAAAAAAATTGATTATTGTAAGCATCCACTGTCAGTTTTAAATAAATGGTTTGTCTCAATCTAACTACTACATCTGCAAGATAGATTGTTTTGTTGAAAAGCAACAGACTTACTGCCTAGATCACAAATTGAAAATAAAAGAAAGCCTAAAAAAACGAATGAAGACACCACATCTAAAAATTGGTAAGCTGTAATATATTAAATGTTTGCTTTTGGGGTCGAATGCCACTTAAAATGACTGGATGTGAACTTGTGTACTAGTATACCCTTGTACAGATTCACAAACTAATGCTTATAATCATCCAGGGGAATTGTTGCTACAAGCGATGTGTCAGTTGTAGCTGCAGTGATGATGAAGAGTCTGGAAATATCGGGTTTTAGCCATTTATCATTGATTGCTGCTCTTTATAAGAGTTTTTGGACTCAATCTTGAAGATACATACTAGTATGCTGCATGTTAGATTTGAGTCAATATTTAGTATATACTATATAACATTTAACCACTTGGCGTCTGAGTACCGTAGTACTACTGCGGCAAAGTGGCTCGTTATCGTCTGACGACGTAGTACTACTACAGTCACAGCGGGAGTCGGGCCAGGGGAGGAGTAGCGGCGATCGTCGGGGATCTAGTGTGGAGATCCGCCTGCTTGTGTAAACAGAGCAGGCGCATCTCCCAAGTGACAGGCAGGGTCAGATTGCAGGGTTCAGCATAGCTGAACCCTGGACCTGTCCTTGTGTCACTCAGTCACCTCCTCCCACACACGTCAGTAAGCACCAGGCATACATTAACCCCTCCCTCTCCAATAAAATTAACCCCTTCCCTGCCAGTGTCATTTTTACAGTAACAGTGCATATGTATAGCACTGATTACTGCAGTAATGTCACTGGTACCCCCAAAAGTGTCAAAAATGTCAGTCAAGGGTCTGATCTGTCCGCCGCAATGTCGCAGTCCCGCAAAAAAAATCGCAGATCGCCGCCATTACGCGTATAAAAAAAACCACCAAAAATGACAGAAATCTTTCCCTTTGTTAGTAAACGCAATAACTTTTGCGCAAACCAATCAAAATACACTTATTGTGAATTTTTTTACCAAATATAGGTAGCAGAAAACAAATTGGCCAAAAATTTAAAAAAATTTTGATTTTTACATTTTTTGGGGGGGAATTTCATATAAAAAAATGTGAAAAATATTGTTGTTTTTTCAAAATTTACGCTCTTTTTTTGTTTATAGCGCTTATCAAATACCACCAAAAGAAAGCTCTGTTTGTGGGAAAAAAAGGACGTAAATTTCGTTTGTCAGTTAAATTCGCACAGCGCCGAATCGCAAAAAGTTGCCCAGACGTAAGACAGCAAAATGCTCTAGTGGTAAAGTGGTTAAAATACATATATACATATTTAGTAAACAAAAATCAGCAAAACTGTGACATATAATAATAAAAACTGTTCTGATTTCTTCTTACTCTTAAGATTACCTTCAAAGATTTTTCCACCTAGCTGCATAAATCTCTTGGTTCCCAATAACTGAGAACTATGTAAGCCATGCTTTGAAAATCATTTCCCTAATTCAAGTGACAGAACAGTTTGCCTCCTTAATGTGCGTGTGATTTCTGTGATTTGCCGAAACATTCACATACAAAACAGCAAAGAAAGAAAAGACGTCTGTCAGTTCTAGCAGTTTTTATAATAACTTTGGAATTATTTCAAAAGACAACATAGCTACAAACAAACAGGAGACATTTGGATCAGTGTGAACACCTGTTTTACGTGGGGCTCAATTTCCCATCATAGGAAATGGGGGGGCTGGAAGTACTGCCAGGGGGGCACACAGGGCAAGATTTACTAAAACTGGTGCACTCAGATACTGGTGCAGCTGCACATGGTAGCCAATCAGTTTCTAACTTTCAGGGGTCTTCAAACGATGGCCCTCCAGTTGTTCAGGAACTACAATTCCCATCATGCCTAGTCATGTCTGAGAATGTCATTTTTACAATGCCTTATGGGATGTGTAGTTCTGAAACAGCTGGAGGGCCGTAGTTTGAGGGTCCCTGAGTTAGGCATTGACAAAAAAATCTGGAAACTGATTGGTTTTTATGCAGAGCACCAGATTTTGCATGCTCGAGTTTTAGTAAATCCCTCCCGCGGTACTTGGACTGGCCAAATAATTATCGTTGCTATATCGTGACCCTGATTTACAAAGGGAAGAGAGCATTTTCATTTCGAAAGTATTTTTTCACATAGCAATGTGAATTTTCTCTTATTTTAGTGAACTTGAGGAAGGGAAGTAAACACTCACTTCCCAAACATCGCCCAATAATGTGCAAGGAAAATAAAAAAAAATAATAAAAAAAGATTTTTTCCTTTCATGTGATTTGATTGAATTCAGCACAACGTACTTCCATTCACTAAGTTATAGTGGTGCTCCATACCCCCCCCCCCAATACTGTAGCTGCTGACTTTTAACTGCTGACTTTTAGCAGGCAGATGACAGCTCCATCTCCGCTTACTTTGTAGAGACAGACCTGTCAGAGCCCCGCTCTCCTCTGGGAGATCGGATGAAAACGGACCGCCTGTCCGTTTTAATCCGACCTTATCCGATGTAATCCTCCAGACGAATGGAATGGAAAATAGGGTTTCCATCCATCCGGATTTCACTGACAGGATCGGATAGCAGTGTGTGTCAGCAGAGAGGTCTCCGCTGACATCTGCTGCTCCATAGGGCTGCATGGAGCATCTGATCAGGTCTGCATGAAAAACTGACAGGCGGACCGGAACGGAAAGCCCGTGTGAAAGGGGCATTAGGGGTTGATTTATTAAAACTGGAGAGTACAAAATCGAGTGCAGCTGTGCATGATAGCCAATCAGCTTCTAACTTCAGCTTGTTCAATTTAAGCTTTGACATTCAGCTCCCATTCACATCGGGCCAAATTTGACATGCAATTTGACATGTCAAATTGCACACCAAATCAGAGCCTATTGCTGGCAATGGCTCCGTCCAAATTGGTGCAACGCAGACTTTACGGCACCGCACCGATTCCCAAAAGTAGTTTCTGCCCTACTTTTGCTGACTTCAGGAGTGATTTCAATAGACATCTGTGCATGAACCCGCACAGATGTCTCTCAAATCGCCCCCGAAGTCGGACTAAAATGCCGGTTTGAAATTGTGCGAGTTCAGCTGAACTCGCACAATTTCAAACCTGAATTTCAGTGCAAGTTCGGGGGTAATTTGAATGACAACTGTGCAGGTTCATTCTGTGCACCAATTGGGACAGTGCCGTTGCCGGCAATGACACTTGACAAAAGACCGCGCATGCCCTGTGCGGCCGCGCATGCTCTGAAACGCATTGTGTTCCTCTTCCACCCTTTGGTGATGTCGCACGTCCTGATGTTGCGGTTCAAGCCTCTCCCTGACGCCAACCTACCCGGAAGACTCTGAATGCCAGCACCCTTCTGGCCTCCCACTGACATCTTGGTCTTGCAGTCTCTGTTTTTGGCTACACCATGACTACCATTGGGCCCTGTCCCATCATATGAGCTTTTACTTCATAGTTACATAGTTACATAGTTTGTGAGGTTGAAAAAAGACATTAGTCCATCCAGTTCAACCTATGATGTGTGTATGTGTTTGATGTTAACCGTACATTGTATACCCCCTTATGTTGTGGTCTTTAAAGTGCCCATCTAAAAGTTTTTTGAAGCTATCAATGCTCCCTGCTGATACTACTGCTTGTGGAAGAGAATTCCACATCCTTACTGCTCTGACAGTAAAGAACCCCTTACATATTTTAAGGTTAAACCATTTTTCCTCTAGTTTTAGTGAGTGGCCATGTGTCTTATTGTATTCCCTTTCTCTGAAAAGTTTGTTCCTTATGCTAGGGTCATCACCAGTACAGTATTTGTACATTGATATCATATCCACCCTCAAGCGTCTCTTCTCCAGAGAGAATAAGTTGAATGCTTGTAGTCTTTCCTCATAGCTGATGTCCTCAGCTATGTCCTCCATTCCCCTTATTATTTTTGTTGCCCTCTGGACTCTCTCCAGCTCCAGCACATCCTTCCTGAGGACTGGTGCCCAGAACTGGATGGAATACTCCAGATGTGGCCAGACCAGAGTCTTGTAGAGTGGGAGAGTATTCTCTTTATTTCTGGAGTGAATCCCCTTTTTTATACACACCAATATTTTGTTGGCTTTGCTTGCAGCGGCTTGGCATTGCATGCCACTGCCAAGCCTGTTGTCCACTAGGACCCCCAAGTCCTTTTCCATCTTAGATTCACCCAGAGGTTCCCCCCCCCCCTAGTGAGTAGCTTTCTTTCGTGTTTCTGACGCCCAAGTGCATTACCTTACATTTTCAACATTAAACCACATCTGCCATGTAGTTGCCCCCCCCCCCCCATTATTTTGTTCAGGTCTGCTTGTAAGGTTTCCACATCATGCATTGAAAATATTGGTATGCTTAGTTTAGTATCATCCGCAAATACCAAGATTGTGCTAGATATCCCTTCCTCTAGGTCGTTTATGAATAAATTAAACAGGATTGGTCCCAGGACAGAACCTTGGGGGACCTCACTTTCCACATCCGCCCAATCTGAGTACTCCCTATTTATCACCAACCTCTGGAGTCTGGACTCTCCCCTGGAGCCAGTTCTCTATCCAGGTACTCACCCTATGGTCCATACCTACGTACCTTAGTTTGTACAGTAAGCATTTGTGAGGAACGGTGTCAAATGCCTTTGCAAAGTCCAGATACACCACATCCACAGGCTTTCCTTTATCTAGATGGCAGCTCACTTCATCGTAGAAGGTTAATAGATTGGTTTGGCAAGAACGATTTTTCTTGAATCCATGCTGATTACTACTAATAATACAGTTTTCATTACTAAAGTCTTGTATGTGGTCCCTTAACATCCCCTCCAAAATCTTGCAGACTACAGATGTTAGGCTGACCGGCCTATAGTTACCCGGGATACATCTCGGCCCCTTTTTAAATATTGGTACCATGTTGGCTTTTTTCCAATCAGCTGGCTCCATACTCTTCTGTAGACTATCCTTAAAGAGCAAGAATAATGGTCTGGCTATCACCTGGCTGAGCTCTTTAAGAACCCTCGGATGCTTATACCGCGGCAGGCAGGCTCAGCTGCTGACTCACAAGGCCGGCGGCGGTGTTGTTCTCTCAGGAATCAGCACAGAGCGCCTGTCATTCTCCTTTTTAGTATCACAGGTCTCTGTGTTGATTCCCCAAGCCCATCCCCCTAACAGCTAGAAAATAGGCTCAAACTTAACCCTTAACCCCCTGAGTTAACCCCTTCCCTGCCAGTGTCATTATTACAGTAACAGTGCATGCTTTTAGCACTGATTACTGTAGTAATGTCACTGGTCCTCCCCAAAATTTCAAAAATGTCCATTAGGGGTCCGATCTGTCCTCTGCAATGATGCAGTCCCGCTAAAAATCGCTGATAGCCACCATTATTAGTAAAAATTACATAAATCTTTCCCCTAGTTTGTAGACATGATAACTTTTGTGCAAACCAATCAAAACATGCTTATTCTGATTTTTTTTTTTTTTTTTTTTTTACCAAAAATATGTAACAGAATACAAATTGGCCTAAAATGATGAAAAAAATTTGATTTTTACATTTTTTTTTTTATTGGGAATGTTATATAGCAGAAAGTGAAAAAATATTGTTTTTTTTTTCAGAATTGTTGCTCATTTTTTGTTTATTGCTCAAAAAAATAAAAATCGCACAGGTGATCAAATACAACCAAAAGAAAGCTCTATTCGTGGGAAAAAATCTACATCAATTTTATTTGGGTACAGCGTTGCATGACCACACAATTGTCTGTTAAAGTAACGCAGTGTAAAATCGGAAAAAAAATGGCCTGGTCATTAAGGGGGTAAAACCTTCCGGGGCTGAAGTGGTTAAAATTAACAATTTTAAAGGAAATTCTACAAGTGTATGGTCAGTTTAAACGATAAGTTCAGGTTTTTTTTTCAAAATCATACTTGGATGCAGCATTGGTTTGATGCAGCATCTGTCGACTGAGAACCGAGCAACCAAAGATCGCTAATCACTTAGTTCTCAGAGCTCTGTGAGCGGAGAGCTGGTGACTGTCTGCTCTGCTCCAAACCCCCCCCCCCCCCCAACGCACTCACTGGAGCACTGAGCTGTAGAGGGGGCAGAAGTGACAAAGGCCGAGCCAGATGCCAGTCCAGGGTTGTGAGCGGATCCCGACTTGATTGCTGCCTGGACTGGCTCTGTGATGTCAGCTGACAGCGGGCTTCAACCTGCTGTCTGCTGAAAACGGGTCACAGGAGTGCAGAACAAACTGATCCATAGGAAAAGTACAGCCAAACAAGCTTCTTTTAGGTTTATTTGAGCTTAAATATATTCCTATACACATTTTCATTACGATCATTACTATTATCTTATAAGAGAAAAACAAGCAGATGTACTATCACGCATACTACGAAAGCAGATACTGGAATGGTAAACTTTTCATTTTTCACAGATATACATTTGGCTCATCTAGTAATATTCAGACTTACCCACCATCCTCTGTGTACTGTACACATTTTTTTTATTTGAATCTATTAATTAAAGCATAAAATAGCTCACTGCAGCCTGAAGACAAGTGATCTAGTCAACATTCTGAAGACTAAAAACAAAAAATCCGTTCAGAATAGTAATCATGTGTAGTCTCAGTTTAATTACAGAAAAAACTTAATTAATCTAAAATGCTTTTCCCTTTAGATAATCCCAAACTGTGAAAACATGAAGCATCTAAAATATTTACAAAAAGTATATATATATTTTCATTTGCAACAAACTGTATCCCATAATTTTATTTTTGCTCAGACAACTTAGCTAATACCATTCCTGTGATTAAAAAAACAATATAAAACTGCTTATTATGTATTTGGTACAATTGTACAGCAGCTGTGAACAACAAAAAACAAAAGGTTCATAATGGATCAAAAGTCTTGACGGAGTCTACTACATATACAAATAAAAGTGTTTATTATATCTGTTTAATAAAGTTCAAAAAGAATAACAATTACAGTTGATTCTGTTAGAAATGCAGTGACCTCATAACTTCCCTGAAAACTTATATAGGGTTATCAACCTGCCTAGTTCTTCTCCGTGGGAATCAATACACTCCTCCCCCTACATAACGGAGATAGGGGATGGGGAGGTGTTCTGTAGTCCAAATGAGGATCGAGCAGCCTAGAATGACAAAACTGCTCATCCATACATATAGTACAGTGAGTGTGTTGCCACCCTAGAACAGGGCATGTGTCACCAGAATCACCAGGTGAAAGAGAAGAAAAAAAGGCTTGATAAAAAAGAAAAATAATTCAGCCACCACATCGAAGGCTCCATTAACACTTGAGCATATCATTTTCAGGCGTTTTTTGGGTTGTTTTTTGGGCGTTTTTTGAGGGATTTCTGCAGGCATTTTTGGCAGGTGTTTGGAGGCAGGCATTGACATCTAACAAAAATGCTTGTAATCTGCCAAGAAAGAAGCTTGTGTACTTTTTTGAGCTTCAGGCATTTTGCTTCAGGCGAGAAAACGCTTATATGTGAACAGGGGCCATTGAAATTAATGGGATTTTGCTTGTTGGGGCGTATTGAGACTTCAAAGATGAGTGTTTTATGAGCTGAAAAATGCTCAGGTGTGAACAGGGCCTAACGGCCAGTGAGCTGCAATATATTAAACATTTAATCCTTTACTTATATACAAAGGTGGGGATTAACAAAGAGTGGTGCAAGCACAAGCTTGCATTCCTCATTAAACATAAATAATGGAGCGGATGCTGCTTCTAATTTGGCCTCATGTACACTGCTGCTGATAAACGGACGTTTAGGAACAGTTTGGTGTTTTTTTCAGCAGCCCCTGAACTCTCCTCTATGTTATCTTATCTGTCCATGTACACTGAGACGTTTAAAGTCGTTTGGAGGCAGTTGAGTTTAGTAGCATTTTTTAAAAAGCAAAAAAATGCATTCAGACAGAAGTTTATAGGCATTTGAAACGGCAAATGCTTGTAACAGCTTGCAAACGTGTCTATACGCAGTAACTCGCGTTTATAAGCATGTTAAGTTCCAGCGTTCAGGAGAGGTTTTTTAAACATCCCGTGTACATGAAGCCATGAAAAATGGGCTGCAAACCCCTTTCTTAATTAGGAGTGGTCAGTTCTCTATCCTGCCGTGTCTATGACAGGCAGTACAGGGAAAGGAGAGCTGGAGATACATGTTCTAAACTCTCTGCCATCCTCGCCCCCTGCTCAGCTCACAGTGGGTAGGGGCTGGAGGAGACCCCATCGACCTGAAGTTAGCACAGGTGTCCCTGCAGCTGCAGACATCAGGGCCTGGTCCGCAGATAAAGTGAGTTGCATGAACTACCCTAGCCTGTCCACTGACTACCCTAGCCTGTCTATATACTACCCTAGCCTGTCTAGCCTGTCTATATATTACCCTAGCCTATTTATTTACTACCCTAGCCTGTCCATTTACTACTCTACCCTGTCCATTTACTACTGTAGCCTGTCCATATACCACTATGGCCTGTCTATATACTACCCTAACCTGTCTAGCATGTCTATATGGTACCCTAGCCTATCTATTTACTACCCTAGCCTGTCTATATACTACCCTAGCCTGTCCATATACTACCCTGGGCTGTCCCTATACTACCCTAGCCTGTCTAGCCTGTCTATATACTACCCTAGCTTATCTATTTACTACCCTAGCCAGTCCATATACTACCCTAGCCTGTCCATATACTATCCTGGCCTGTCCGTATACTAACCTAGTCTGTGTAGCCTATCCATATACTACCCTAGCCTGTCCATATAATACCCTAGCCTGTCTATATACTACCCTAGCCTGTCTATTTACTACCCTAGCCTGTACATATACTACCCTAGCCTGTCTATTTGCTACCCTAGCCTGTCCATATACTAACCTAGCCTGTCTATTTACTACCCTAGCCTGTCCATATACTAACCTAGCCTGTCTATTTACTACCAGCCTGTCTATCTACTACCCTAGCCTGTCCATATACTAACCTAGCCCGTCCATATACTACCCCAGCCTGTTGCTATAAAACCCTAGCCAGTCCATATACTACCCTAGCCTGTCTATATACTACCCTAGCCTGTCCATATACTACTCTAGCCCATCCTTTAGGCTGGGTCCAAAGGCACAGGTGCAGGCCTGCGGACCACTACAGAAAAAATAAGTTTGAGAGGCGCTGCGAAAATCTCCACCCCGCCAGCTCCACCGTAAACATTAGTAAGGCAAAGGGGTGGAGTCAGGGGAAGCAGCAAAATGAGGTTACGCCTAGATGTTGAAACGCTCTATAATAACATCCCGTATTCCAAAGGCCTAAAAGTAGTCGAGAAAATACTTCAACAAGAAAGCAGATATGATGCCAACTTCAGCACTTTTATCTTACAGATGCTGAAGTTTATACTAAATCACAACATTTTTTATTTCTGTGGTACGTATTACGCACAAACATGCGGAGTTGCCACGGGCACAAGTTGTGTGCCCACATACGCCAATATCTACCTAGGCGAATGGGAAGAGGACTTCCTATCATCAGAACACTACAACAAATACACTAGTTACATCATTTTATGGCAAAGATACATCGAAGATGTTTTCCTCATATGGACCGGATCAGAGATACTCTTATTAGAATGCTTAAACCAAATGAATCGAAATCAATTCAACATGTATTTCACCATGACATACAATCAAACAAAAATACAGTTTTTGGACACCTACATCTATAAAGATGACGCTGGTAATCTCTTAACAACCCTCTTCAGAAAGGAAACAGCCGGAAACACAATACTTCATGCCAAGAGCTTCCACCCAGAACCCCTCAAAAAGTCGATACCATACAGTCAGTTCCTCAGACTCAAGAGGAACTGTACCAACCCCTCGGAATTTCAAAAAGAAGCCAATGCCTTAACTGACAGATTAACAAACAGAGGATACTCTAAAACATGCCTGAGAAAGGCATTCAATCGGGTAAAAAAACTGGACAGACAAGAGATCCTTTATAAGAAGACCAAGAAGGATACTAAAATAGAATCACTTCCCACGAGAAACATCATGCGCTTCTCGAATGAACACAATAAAATAAGAAATATAGTACAAAAGAACTGGTCCATCCTCACTGAAGATCCCACACTCAAAGAACTGGTACCTGCTCATCCTCTTATCACATACAGAAAAACACGATCTGTACATCAGACTCTAGTACATAGTGAAATGAAACCTCAAAAAGATCCTTGCAAAACCGTAGGCACCTTTCCGTGCGGCTCCTGTGCTCAATGCGCAGTCATACCCAAATCCACATACTTGCTTCTTCCCAACGGTGAAACCTTCATTTCCCGTCATTTTGCCAACTGTAAAACCAAGGGGGTGGTATACATCATGAACTGTGAATGCGATGCATTCTACGTCGGAAAGACACGTCAAGAATTCGGATTAAGAGTAAATAAACATGTACAAAGCATGACCATCGGCAATTTTCACCTTCCACTAGGCCGCCACATAACTCACCACCATAAATACAAGATGCCAAAAGTGTCTTTTTCTGCACTAGACCGCATCCATATTCCAGCCAGAGGAGGGACTGGAATAAGTCCCTTTTACAGATAGAGATGCGTTGGATAAAAAAACTTAATGCCACAACACCCCCTGGATTGAACGAAAGCGAGAGTTATCGCCCCTTCCTAGAAGGCTTTGCCTCTGGAAAAACCGACTGAATAAACATCCCACCAAACCCTGCTCAAGATAAAGGTTCCCCCTTTATCCCTCATACCACACTCAAGACAGTTTTTTCCAACCCCCCCCCCCCTACAATATAAATCTTACCTTGAACATGACATGTATGTGTCTCATTGGGTATCACCCACCACTGCCCACAAAATACCCCCCTTGACTGGATACCCCCTCGACTCTCTTGTTGTAATTTATATTGCTGTTAAATACTATCAATTACCAATTACTAGTAATTATCATTATTATCCTTCTATCACCTTATCATATTATTTGTGTATTATTGTGTATTATATTACACTGTGACCAATTCAGTCCTTTATTGCCCTGGACCGAAATATTCCTTCTTTTTCTCCCAAACCCACCTGGCACAGGTAACCCCAGAGTATGAACACTCTGGGGAATGGTAGAGAATTTGGGGGCTGCATCCTCCAAAAATTTGTATCTTACTCCTGTGTCGGCGGCTACGGAACAGCTTGCTATGCCCATCACGTCACAGACGAGGTGCGCGCGCAATCCATCTGCGCGCGCATCACGCCAATACGCCGACCCGGAAACCGGATCGGCGTCATGACGCACGGATGCGCTATGCGCATGCGCCGGTGGGTATTTATAGCTGGGGATTTGAAACAGGGCGCCACTTCCCTCTAGCAGAGGGACGGTGCGGACACCCAGGACACGCTACCTCTGGATACCATCCTCACTTCAGCGCAACCAATTGTAAGTCTATCATCCAACAATGCTATATTTTGCATTGTTGGATACATTCTTTTTCAAGTGCCGAAATGCCTTTTTTCCAAGGCTCACTAGCACAACTCTAATTACCAGGGAACAACCGGAATTCCTGACCAGAGCTCCCCCTGCTGTTCGAATCCGGAAGTTCCTCAACTGTAAGTTATTATATCCTCACACAGTGGTCTATTCAAAACAATCACACATTATTGCCAATACAATCTATAATTCTTTTCATAACGCAGGCTGAATAAAGAAAGAATATCCCCTCTACAGGCCCTCTACTTTCCTTTGAACATTGGGACCATCAAACTGAGACTCCTCTCACTGGTTAAATTTAACTGTAAGTGACAAGCACCTTTCTACCATAGTGGTTTAAAAGAATGTTAAACCACTTATTTTGACCCAATATGTCACATTTTCAGGCCAATCAGAAGGGCAGCCTCCTTCCTCATATACATCAAGCACCTTCTACTCCACGTAAGTCTGCTCAAAAATATTATTCCCTTATTCACATCGAAGATATCTGGTACCACTACCACTACCACCATTATATTTTTACAGATAGCAAATCCTCCACAAATCCTGTGTGATTAGTTTTGGGAAAACAGAGGGAATACCAAAGCCTGGGATCTGACTGTCTAGTCACATGTACGTGCATTTTTTTCATTTTTTTCTCTATTTTTTCACAAATAGTGTTATATTACATTCTTTGATATATACTCACTATATTTTTCAGATATGGTGAACTCCCCCCTTCCTTGATAAAGGCAATATACCAATAATAATGCCGAAACGCGTTGGAAGTTTTCAAAGACACTCTCTCTCAACAAGCTCATATGCATGAGCAAAGAATAGACAGAGTTCTTAAGTCACCATTCACATTGTCACCTCTTCATTCTACCTCACTCTTTCACATGGGTCTATAACCCATTGGCACTAATTGTGTTATATTGTTTGTACAATTATTATGCTATTATTACCTTTTAATAAATTGTATACAAAATATACTATTTGACTGAGCCCATAAAGTCCCACCTTCTTTGGCCTGAGGCACCAAACCCTGTTCTAAATGTATCTTTGGGATGTTGGCTATACCTACTAACCTAGGTATCAGGGATCAAACCTATTACTAATGAGGTTACGCCTAGGATGTCAAAAATCCTTGCACCAGCCCTGGCCCTCCTGTACTGTACATTATGTACTCCCGACCACAGCTTTTATTGTCGTAACAGTTGCTAGTTGCTATGTATTCCCCAACTATAGTAAAGAAATTCTTCTTTAAAGACAGAATCAGACAAAATTGTTAGCTGCCTGTCTATATTCTGTGCAGAGAAGAAGGGTATGAGTAAAGAAAGAGTTTAAATTTATAAAAACAATCATACTTTTTGCTGAAGGATATATATGTCCGTAGGAATCTCATTTGTGCCACTGTAATTAATAAGCATTTTGTGAGTACAAGGAATGTGGCATATCTGGTATGTACTGCAAGTAGGCTCACAACCTATTAAACCCAATATGCAATGTCATTTAACCATGCCCAGTTTTTGTTGTGGCACTCTTTGGCCACCATAGGCCAGTATCTCTATATAATTCTGTGTGAGGTATGCTTAATACGAAATAAAGTGAACCTTTTGGGAGTTGATTTTTTCCCAGTAACATTACTTGTTATTAATTCATATTACATTATCACAGTTTTTTTTAGAAAAAAAAAACTGATTAAAATGAAATGCAGGCAAAGGTAAAGACATGTAATACCAATCCCTGAAATAAAACATTGACTTATATACTAGTCCTTTCATGTCTTAATGATAAAATAGCATCACCTGACTTTCAACCTTCTTCAAAAGCCTCTTCTGTGCTTGCTGGCCAGAAATGATTCCCGAAACCTCTCTACAACCAATTGGTAATGACTCCATCAATCAGGAATCAATGAAGTTATATGGAGCTTTTTACTAGAGCACAGTGATTCTGGCATAGTATATATTCTTCCTGAACAACTCAAAGACAGTATGATGAGTAAAAAGGACCTTGCATTAGTCTACTGCTCAGCAGTTTTTTTTTTTTTTTGTTACTTTATCCACAATGAGAACCAGATACTGCATGTCTACTCAGAAGAATAGGGCATCTACCTCTGAGCTCCAAAGCTGGAGATGTAACAAGCTCATCAGACCCTCTAGATGCCTCTGCCCCTTATTGTCCTTACACAATGGTCTCTTCTGGATGTTTTTATGCTTTATATATACCCATTCCTCTTCTTACTTTAGCTATCACAATAGACAGAGACAATTATAGTACAAGAAAATGATGCAGGGAAAATGGTGCAGAATTAGGAGAACCTGTAGGGTTATGCTATATAAGTATAATGTGGATCAGGAAAGGGAAAACAGCAGTATGATTACTAGCCAAAATTCAGAATCAGGGGGATTGCACCATGATGCCCCTGTTACCCCTTGCCCAATCTCTAAGGTAACTAATGTATCCACTTTATCAATGCAGAATACTGTTTAAGAAGTAACAGGAATCTGACTGTATCATCAAATAAAGACCAACAATTCTGCTTTCCTACCCAAGGCTGGTGCTAGACTCTTTTGTGCCCTAGGCAGGACCAGCTACGTTCTCCACCACCCCCAAAACATAACTAAAAAATTTTTCTTTTTTTAAACTAAACTACAAATAATGACAACTACCGATTTCTCAATGTTTTTTAGAGGGAAGAGAGGAAACAGCGGGTTAGGGAAAAAGGAAACAGCAGGACAAGAAGAGAGGAAACAGGGAGGTCAGGAGAGAGGAAACAGCGGGTTAGGGAAATAGGAAACAGTGGGACCAGGAGAGAGAAAACAGTGAAGCCAGAAGAGAGGAAACAGCGAGGTCAGGAGAGAGGAAACAGAGGGGCCAGGAGAGCGGTAACAGCCAGCCAGGTCAGGAGAGAGGAAACAGTGGGGCAAGGATAAAGGAAACAGTGGGACCAGGATAGAGGAAACAGAGGGGCCAGGAGAGAGGTAACAGCGAGGTCAGGAGAGAGGAAACAATGGGGCCAGGAGAGAGGAAACAGTGGGACCAGGAGAGAGGAAACAGAGGGGCCAGGAGAGAGGTAACAGCAAGGTCAGGAGAGAGGAAACAATGGGGCCAGGAGAGAGGAAACAGTGGGGCCAGGAGAGAGGTAACAGCAAGATCAGGAGAGAGGAAACAGTGGGGCCAGGAGAAATGAAACAGTGGGGCCAGGAGAGAGGAAACAGCAAGGCCAGGAGAGAGGAAACAGAGGGGCCAGGAGAGAGGAAACAGCAAGGCCAGGAGAGAGGAAACAGTGGGACCAGGAGAGAGGAAACAGCGAGGCCAGGAGAGAGGAAACAGTGGGGCCAGGGGAGAGGAAACAGTGGGGCCAGGAGAGAGGAAACAGTGGGGCCAGGAGAGAGGGGAAACAGCAAGGCCAGGAGAGAGGAAACAGTGGGGCCAGGGGAGAGGAAACAGTGGGGCCAGGAGAGAGGAAACAGTGAGGGCCGGGAGAGAGGAAACAGTGGGGTCAGGAGAGAAGAAACAGCGGGGTCGGGAGAGAGGAAACAGTGGGGCAAGGATAAAGGAAACAGTGGGGCCAGGAGAGAGGAAACAGAGGGGCCAGGAGAGAGGTAACAGCGAGGTCAGGAGAGAGGAAACAATGGGGCCAGGAGAGAGGAAACAGTGGGACCAGGAGAGAGGTAATAGCGAGGTCAGGAGAGAGGAAACAATGGGGCCAGGAGAGAGGAAACAGTGGGACCAGGAGAGAGGAAACAGAGAGGCCAGGAGAGAGGTAACAGCAAGGCCAGGAGAGAGGAAACAGTGGGGCCAGGAGAGAGGAAACAGCGAGGTCAGGATAGAGGAAACAGTGGGGCCAGGAGAGAGGAAACAGTGGGGCCAGGAGAGAGGTAACAGCGAGATCAGGAGAGAGGAAACAGTGGGGCCAGGAGAAATGAAACAGTGGGGCCAGGAGAGAGGAAACAGCAAGGCCATGAGAGAGGAAACAGTGGGGCCAGGAGAGAGGAAACTGAGGTGCCAGGAGAGAGGAAACAGTGAGGCCAGGGGAGGGGAAACAGTGGGGCAAGGAGAGAGGAAACAGTGGGGCCAGGAGAGAGCAAACAGTGGGGCCAGGAGAGAGGGAACAGTGGGGCCAGGAGAGAGAAAACAGTAAAGCCAGGAGAGAGGAAAAATTGGGGTCAGGAGAGAGGAAACAGCGGGACCAGGAGAGAGGAAAAAAGTGGGGCCAGGAGAGAGGAAACAGTGGGGCCGGGAGAGAGGAAACAGTGGGGTCAGGAGAGAAGAAACAGCGGGGTCGGGAGAGAGGAAACAGTGGGGCAAGGATAAAGGAAACAGTGGGGCCAGGAGAGAGGAAACAGAGGGGCCAGGAGAGAGGTAACAGCGAGGTCAGGAGAGAGGAAACAATGGGGCCAGGAGAGAGGAAACAGTGGGACCAGGAGAGAGGTAACAGCGAGGTCAGGAGAGAGAAAACAGTGGGGCCAGGAGAGAGGAAACAGTGGGGCCAGGAGAGAGGTAACAGCGAGATCAGGAGAGAGGAAACAGTGGGGCCAGGAGAGAGGAAACAGTGGGGCCAAGAGAGAGGAAACAGCAAGGCCAGGAGAGAGGAAACAGCAAGGCCAGGAGAGAGGAAACAGTGGGGCCAGGAGAGAGGAAACAGCGAGGCCAGGAGAGAGAAAACAGAGGTGCCAGGAGAGAGGAAACAGTGAGGCCAGGAGAGAGGAAAAATTGGGGTCAGGAGAGAGGAAACAGCGGGACCAGGAGAGAGGAAACAGTGGGGCCAGGAGAGAGGAAACAGTGGGGCCGGGAGAGAGGAAACAGTGGGGTCGGGAGAGAGGAAACAGCGGGGTCGGGAGAGAGGAAACAGTGGGGTTGGAAGAGAGCAAACAGTGGGGCCGGAAGAGAGCAAACAGTGGGGTCGGGACTCGGGAGAGAGGAAACAGCGGGGGCCGGGAGAACACAGCAGGCAGCAAGACCCTGATAGGAGGGGCAGCATATAGAGAAACAGATCCCCTTCATTTCCCTTCTGCAGCCGCTGCTGCAGCAGCTGCAGAGTATCGTTTTTTCTACATGCAACTGTCTTGTCAGGACATGCTGGGGACTAGGTGGCAGTGCACCCTAGGCAGCTTCCTAGCTGGCCTAGTGGAAGCACTGGCCCTGTTCCTACCACATTTTATAGGAAAATACCTAAATAGTACTTAAAGGGTAAGTCCAGGCAAAAACTAACAAATGCTAAATGTGCTCTCTGCCCCATTCTAAGCCTACTCTATCTAACCCTGTAAAGCAAAAATTGCTGTATTTACCTTTTCTGCAGCTGATCTGGTCTGGTCTCCAGTGGCGGATGCTGTGTGCAGGAGAGGATCGACAACGGCTGTGAAATGGCTGGGAAGTGACGTCACCCATAGAGTTACTATAGGGCTTTCATTTCGGAGGCTTCTCCTGCACCAGCCTCCACACTGACAGCTGAAGCTGGGACTGGACCAGATTGGCTGCAAAATAGGTAAGTAAGTTTTTGCTTTACAGGGTTAGATAGATTAGGTTTAAAATGTGGCAGAGAGCAAGTTTAGGATTAGTTAGGATTTGCCTGAACTTCTACTTTAACAATCAAACACCCTTGCAAGCAACCTATACCTAATCAATGCTTTATCACCTGATATTAGCAGCAGCAGGCACTTCTCACTCTCCCATACTCTGTGCAAAGTAATTACAATTCATACTTTGTGCAAAGTAATTACAAGTCATACTCTGTGCAAAGTAATTACAATTAAATCAATGCGCTGCGCTTATAAACCAACCTTAAAAGCTCCTTCTAAACAGATACTATATATCACTCTATAATGCACATATAACTTCAAGTGCTTATGTAATAAATCCGTGTGTGCAAATAACAAAAACAAAAATATATAAATATTATATATAGACAAAAAAAATATAAAAAAATATATATATATATACAATATTGTTAACTTCTTATCTCACTTTAAATCACAACAATCCCAAGATCAGTGTTCATAAATAAAGTGACAAGTGAATATATATAAACCATACAGTCCATATTACATGGTATATCCTCAAAAGAAAAAATATATTAAAAAACAAAACATTTTAAAAAATGTTCCAATTTATATTGTCGTGTATGTGGTCACCACTAATTCTGTGCAATCCCTAAAAACAAAAAATTAAAAAATTGGTCCATTTTAATTTGTTGTGTATGCGGTCACCACTCGTTCTGTGCAATTTCTTAAAAGTGCTTATGTACTATAACAAGTGATAATATCCCATGCGTGCTCCCCTTCTGGGTGTACTCCCACCTCTATGCCAGTTACCTCAAAATTAAGTTTGGTCAGTGCTCGCTTTTTAGTCACCAGCAGACAAATGAGTAAGGAAGTTCTGTCTCCCATCAAACCTCTTTGGCTGTGGTGATGACTATTACCATAGGATTCATGTATGCAAAAAAATAAAAATAAATAATACTCCTATAGTGCTTATATCATTTAAAACCAACACTTTATCAAATGGTCAACAGATCACTACTCACATATTGAGGGTGCTTGTTGTGCACCACTCTAACCCCGCTTGATAAATAAATGCAATATTGTATGTTGCCTTCGTGACACCAGCCGGTCGTCTGCGATTCCTCGCGCTGGGTGCACTCACAGTACCATTTTATTTGCCCCTTCCCTACGCATTACGCCACAGGGTCACGTGGCTTCCTCAGAAGTATTCTATTGGATGGTAGTTGAGTGCTCTTTTTATAGTGTGAAATACTGCCATTTTCCTGGAGCTCATTATAACATTATCTCCAATATTCGGGACGTCACCTTTTTCAAAATGGTGCACTACAAGCACCCTAAATGTGTGAAAAGTGATTTGTTGAAATTTTAATAAAGTGTTGATTTTTAACTATGTAAGCATTATGGGAGTATTTTTTCTTGCATACATGAATCCTATGGTAAGAGACATCGCCATGACCAAAGAGGGTTGCAGGAAGACAGAACATCCTTACTCATTAGTCCGCTGGTGACTAAAAAGCGAGCACTGACCAAACTTAATCGTGAGGTCACTGGCATAGAAGCGAGAGCACACGTGGGATGCTATCACTTGTTGTAGTAGATGAGCATTTTTAAGAATTGCACATAAGGAGTGCTGACCACATACACAACAATTTAAATTGGACCGTTTTTTAAATTTTTTGTTTTTTAAGGATTGCACAGAAGGAGCGGTGACCACATACACAACAATTTAAATTGGATCATTTTTAAAATTTTTTGTTTTTCAAAATATTTTTTCTTTTGAGGATAAACCATGTAACAAGGACTGTATGGTTCATATATATTCACTTGTCACTTTATTTATGAACACTGGTATTGGGATTGTTGTGATTTATTGTAAGATAAGAAGTTGACAATATTGTATACATTTTTTTTTTTTTTTTTACATTTTTTTGTTTTGTTATTTGCACACAAAAATGTATTACATAAGCACTTGATGTTTTATGTGCAGTATAGAGTGATGCGATAGTATCTGTTTAGAAGGAACTTTTAAGGTTGGTTTAGAAGCGCAGCACATGGATTGAATTGAAATAGTATTTATTATCTGTTTTGCTACATTAGGCTGGTACATACTTTAGAAGTGTCGATTGGACATGAGCCAGCCATAGATGGATCAAAATTTTGCTGGTTAAGCAGGAAACATCTGAATTTTGATCCATCCATGGACAGGCTGATTGTTCTGAAGTTAATCTATCAATTACCTTCAGTACAAACAGCCTGTGTTTTTTTTTATGTAAGATCACTACCAGTGGCCATAGCCACCAGCAGTGATCACTAAATTCTGACAGTGGCGAAACCTCTTGCTGTCAGAATACAATAGTGCAGAGGAAGGATTTTCTCCATCAACACAATCAGTCAGTAAATTGAGCAATTGCATAATCTATGGCCAGTCTTAAAGTGATTGTAAAGTCTCGTTTTTTTTCTATAAAAATAACAAACATGTTATATAGTTGGTTTTGCACAGAGCAGCTTGGATCCTTCTCTTCTCGGGTCCCTCTTCACTGCTCCTGGCCCCTCCCTCCTGTCAGGTGCCCCCACAGCAAGCAGCTTGCTATGGGGGCACCGAGCCGAGCTGCAGCTCTGTGTGTCTATTCAGACATGGTGCTGCCATTTTGCCCCAACCCCTCTCTCTCCTGATTGGCTAACTGACTTTGATTGACAGCAAAGGGAGTCAATGGCATTGCTGCTGTGTCTCAGCCAATCAGGAGGGAGAGTCCCGGGCTGCCGAGAGACTCGTGGACATCACTGGACAGAGATGGGGCTCAGGTAAGTATTAGGGGGTGCTGGGGGGGGGGGGGGTGCTGCTACACACAGAAGGCATAGAATGCATTAAGATAAAATAAAAACATTTTTTTAGAACTCTTTAAGATCTATGTATAACCAAAACTTTATTTTTGTTTTGAATAGAGTAGGGAGCTCCTGATTAGATTCTGTTGTTGTTTGTGTCCTTGCTGAGAAAATCACCCTCTCTCCTCGTCCTAGTGACTATTGACACTGAGACAAAAAAATGGAGGAAATTATCTTTTTTGAGTTGTCACCTAAATGAAAAGTGAGAGGTAATCTAGAAGGGAAATTCCCTTCACTTTATACAGATTTTCGGCTAATTTCTGTTGTGCCTCTAGAATATGAAGTGGAGATAAATTTTCCTGACTGAAAAAAATGTTGTGGCTATACATACACTTTAACAAGTAATGTTAGCATTTTGCTAGTTGCCATAAGAAATGACATTACGTCTCAGATAATGACAGTTCTGGATAGAAAAAGGCCAAAAACCTTACAATTGTCATTGTCTAGACAAAGGTAAGGAAAAGTACAGACTGTCTTCATTTGGTAATCAAGTTCAAAACAGATTTTTTTTCATCCTCCTTTAATTCCCTGCACCCCAACAATTAGACTTTAAAACTGGCCATAGACGGGTCGATTCTCGGTCGGTTCAGCAGGAACTGGCTGAGATTCGAATCATGTATGGACAGGCTGAATGTATCAAAGTCGATAAATTTATCAACGTAGGTGCAACAAGCTTGTCGGATTTTGCATTGCATATGATTTTTGCTAGCAGCTATTATAGCTGCAAGCAATAATCACTGTGTTCTCCCGGAGGGAGTGGCTTCCTTCGCCCTCCGGCAGGGAAAACACAATTACTCCACAGGAGGAGTCCTGTCATCAACACTGACTGTGTTGATGGGGGAATTCAGTGATTTTCTGGAAAGGAAATCACTCCATATATGGCTGGCCTGAGCAAGGCTGTGTTAGATAAGACAGAGCTATGTACCCAATATTAAAAACTTCATATAGGAGAGTGCAGAGAGTTAACTTCATCAGTTTTGTCATGTTTTTGAATGTACTAATCACAGGTTATGTTGGGCCCTATCCCAGGTTGTAGTGCTAAGCTGAAATGCAGAGAAGTCTCTGGGAATACAGAATATGACTGTTCTGCTGGCAGGGGTGCCTTTGTCACAAGACTGCATGAAATGAAGTACCAATCCCTTGGCAGGTAAAACAGTCAAATAATTTATATTACAACTCTTCATTTAGTCGTTTACCTAAAGTTCAGTTTTAAAAATAAGTAATGTATGATAAATGTCCTCAAATGTTACAATTACATCATTAAATTGAACATGCAGGATGACAAGCATTTTCACAAAAAAAAAATCCCAGTTTTGTCATTTGTGACAATTAACAATCTCAAAAAGCGTGTTTCCTTTTTTCCCCATAGCTGCAAAAGATTACATTTTACCATTATTCATTATTGGCTATTTCCTTGATACAACATGAACAAATATAATTTGTAAAGGATTAGAATTTCTGTAACTGTGATGTCTGTCCAAATTTCTGATTTGCTCTAAATAAAAGGTTTAACACCCCAACAGTCCCCTTGTTCCGTGTATCTGGATGGTTAAGCGTACGCACCAAATGTTTTGAAGTCCATAAAACTTAAGTTCGAGATGTTATACACCAACCTTTAAAAGAAAATAAATTGTACTGTTCTGAAGCCGTGAAACAGGTTGGATTGAGGCAGAAGTTAATACAAATCACTCCAAATTCTATAATCTTCTAGCGGACATCAGACGATTGATGTTACCCTTGGCATCTGAGCTGCTAGCAATGTGCTTTTTGGCTTTCAAAATGCTGCCGTTTCCTTGATTCACAGTCTCTGGAAAAGCAGATATTTTCTCAGCCTGCCATAAACAGCTTGATGCATGCATTCTGCCTATGATTGAATGCTTATTTTTCTACAGGTGTTAAATATGGAAAAGGATCACTGTGTTATGCTAGCCCTGTTGTCCAAACACATGTAAGAAAAATCTGTATTTGGAGTGGAAACATTTTTTACAAAGTACAGGATGCTTTATGGAAGGGAATGTTAACTCGGCAATATAGCAACATGCACAGTATACTAAGTAGAGCTAATCAGTGTCTTCAATATATTGTTAGCCCCAACAGACTAGCAAGTAGTAAAAAGTTACAAATATAGTACAATTAGAAAACCAAAATATATACCATAGAAACCCACAAAAAAACTTGAATGCTTTGTAATGATAGCTGTAAGCAAAGCACCAGATTTAAATGACCATTGCTTATGGTGGGATCAGCAAGGGTAGCGGGTATAGCCACGACGACTTGAATCAAAGTACCTGGGGGCCCAGCTCTGAACCTGCTACAAAGCCTTTTGCTTTTTTTTTTATTCATGTTTCTACAATGAAAGCATCATTCCTATGCATCAGTTACAACAAGCCTCGCAAGACCACAAGTTTGTAATACTAGAGTTAATTCACTAAAATGGAGTGCAAAATCTGGTGCAGCTGTGCATGGTAGCCAATCAGCTTCCAACTTAAAGCGGAGTTCCGGGCACAGAATCTTTTTTTTTTTTTATACCCCCCAAACAGTAACCCTCTGACCTTTATATATCCACTAATCCTGTTTCATATAGTTAAATACGAGTTAGGCAAGCATAAAATCTTACTTTATATAATTTCTGCAGAGCACCGTTATCTTTGTCCTGATGAGCCGAGTCCGCAGTGGGGAAATGTCTGCCCTGCTTCCTGCTTCTAGTGGGAGGAGGGCGGTGAATCCAGCGCGAAATCTCGCGCATGCCCAGTACTGTGCGATCGGCATAGTATTGGGTTTACATAGGGACGGCGGCGTGGAGGAAGTTGCCGCCCCTATAAAGCCATTTTCTTCTTTTAAATATGGCGCCGTCCGCACTGTGCTCCACCTAACATCGCGTCATTTCCTGTTTGGAAATAACGCGATGAGAGGAGCGGCCGGCCGTCTACGTCACTGCACATTGCATCCTGGGAGCGACGAGTAAGAGCTCCCAGGACGCATTGCGGGACAGGAAGTCACGACGTGGGCCGAGGCCAAGGAAGGAGGAAGTGGATGTAAAGGTGAGTATATTACCTTCTGAAATAAGGTAAGTAAAAAAAAAAAAAAAAGGCCGGGAATATCCAATTCTTGTACAGGGAACGATAAGGAAGCGGATGCCATTAAATATAAAGACGTGATTTTGTGCCCGGAACTCCGCTTTAAGCTTGTTCAAATTAAAGTGATACTAAAGTCTCCTTTTTATTTTCATTAAAAATAACAAACATGTTACATTTACCTGCTCTATGCAGAGGTTTTGCACAGAGCAGCCCTGGTCCTCCTCTTCTCACATCCCTCATCGGCGATCCTGGTCCCTCTCCCTCTCCCTCTCAAGAAGATTGCTATGGAGAAACTTGAGTCAAGCTGCAGCTCCCTGTGTCCATTTAGACATGGAGCCGTGGCCCAACCCCCCTTCTTTTCTCCTCATTGGCTCACTGACTTTGATTGACAGCAGTGGGAGACAATGACATGCGCTTCTGTCTCAGCCAATGAGCAGGGGAGTCCTAGACAGTCGAGTTTCTCGTGCAACATCGCTGGATCTAGATGGACCTCAGGTAAGCATTAGGGGGGCTAAGGGGGGCTGCTGCACATAGAAGGCTTTTTATCCTAATGCATAGAATGCATTAAGAGAAAAAAAAAACCTTCTGCCTTTACAACCACTTTTAGCTTTGACAAAAAAAGCCTGGAAGATGATTGGTTTCTATGCAAAGCTTCAACCAGATTTTGATGAAGGTAAGACTATAATTCTACCACTTTAAAAAACTCTGGTTCAGCCATGTCATGTGTATGCCATCCAGTTCTGGTTACCAGTCCTCATAAAGGATGTGCTAGAATTAGAGACAGTCCAGAGAAAGGCAACAAAACGAATAAGGGGGCTGGAGGACCTCAGATACGAGGGATGACTACGAATATTAAACTTATTCTCCTTGGAGAAGAGGCACTTAAGAGGAGATATGATCATATTATACAAATATTTAAATGGTTATTCTAGCATAGGAAGAAATCCATTCAGGTCTCAGGTGCCTTAAGAGGACACATGGCGATTTAATGAAGTTGGGCACAAAGCCATTTTAACCCTAAAGTGATACTAAAGTCTTTCTTTTTTTTCTTAAAAATAACAAACATGGTATACTTAGCTGCTCTGTGCAGTGGTTTTGCACAGAGCAGCCCAGATCCTCCTCTTCTTGGGTCCCTTGTCTGGGATCCTGGCCCCTCCCTCCTGCCGAGGTCAGCCTCGCCCCCTCTCTCTCCTCATTAGCTGACTGACTTTGATTGACAGCAGCTGGAGCCAATGGCACCGGCTGTGTGTCTCAACCAATATGGAGGGAGAGTCTTGGACAGCCAAGTCTCTCAAGCACCATTACCGGATCGAGATGGCAGTCAGGTAAGTATGCATTAAGATAAAAAACGTCTAACTTAAGAACTACTTTACAACTGCATAAGGGGTTCTTTATGGTTAGAGCGGTAAGGATTTTGAACTCCCACAGGCGATGGTGTCAGCAGGAAGTGTCAGTAATTTAAAAAAAATCTTCCAATTGGGCATCTTTTCAAATTTAATAATCAAAGATATGGGAAACGGTGACATAAACACACACACATACAGGACTGGTGTCTTTACTCAACCTTAACTATAAGAATATATATAAAAATGCCCCCTACTAAATTCTAACACATAACCTATCTATGACCTAAAAGCATATATCCAAATAGTCCATACAGAATGTTTCCAATGGAAAAGCATATTTTGTTAAGCAAAATACCCTTTGCTACTTTTTTTAAAATCTCTTTTTTTAGTTATTGCTCTGCAAGCATAGGGCATATAAGAAGCTAATATGGTAACCAAATCTTTACAGCAGAAATAATGATCAAGTGGTCAAGACTCAGGAAGGGCTAGCATTAGTTAGTCAGATTTAGTTGGACTTATTCAGTTATGTTGAAGGCCTTTTACTACTTATTTAAGGGCTTCCTCAGTTCATATGAGTGTCAGGAAAATAAATAAGTGAGCAAAGTTCAGTTTGCAAAGCTCCGTTTGGAGGTCTGTGGATCCTGAATATATTGTGAACCCTGTTGAAGACTATGGAAACCAAATCTTGCTATTTTGTTCTGGTCTGGTCTAATTTGTAAGCTATTGCTATAAACGCTAGGGGAAGCTTTGCACTACCATGGGGAACATATATCATTTAGCGGGAAGAGTGTCTTTTACTCAAACAGCAACACTGAAAAGGTACAAATTTTTTAAAAACAAACAAGGTTAGAGGATGCTTCAGAGCTGCACATGTTACGGAACAGTAGGAGTTATGGAAAAGTAGAAATTAACCTACTCCCCACCCCTCCAGGCAATGTACATGTCCCCATGTTGGGAGCACAAAGGCTTTAATCCCACATTTGATGCCCCAAGAGGATGTGAGGGCTTGTGAGGAGACATCAGAATTTCAAAGCCTCCTTTATAATGAGAGGACAATCAGATATCCAGGCTGCCCCTATGGGAAACAGTACAGGTTATATTGGTAGACACAGTTAAAAACTAAAAAAAAAAAACACCTTAATCAAAGCCCAAAAAAAAAAAGGAATTCCCTTTAATGTAAATCCATTGTTAATCATGTCATACAGTGGTAGAAATACTCATCAATTACAAGGGCCGGCCGACCGACTAACAATGTTGCCCCTCGGCCGCAATGACCCACCACCCAATGATTCTACCCCACTGTACTGCCACAAAATGACAGATCCGTAGCGTACTTCTGTTTCTAAAAAAACAGGCTGGGGATGCTGGGTTGCGAATTCGCAGCCTGTTCCCGCATCGCATAAATGTGAACCGAGCCTGAATCATGCCAGCATGAATCCATGGCTGTTGTTTGGAAACAAACAAGCTGGTTATCTGTCATTTAGCAGAGATAGCACTACAGCTGCCTATTGAGAGATGCTAAGCCAGCCTATTTTTGTAAACAAAACCAGCCAGGGATTTTGGATGGTCAATGCTGTCACCCAGCTGTTTAGCAGGGGAATGCGGCGTCGCCCGGAAGTGACGAGCGGGGCCGGTGCCGTCGCATTGATTCCTGGGAGCGATGACATTCAGCTCCCAGGAATCATCACGAGACAGGAAGTGACGGCGGAGCCGCGGCGCTGAGGGAGGAAGTACACTGAGGTGAGGATTTACGATCTTCAATTACAAGGTGAGTTTTTTAAAAAAAAAAAACCTAACTATCCAATTCCTTTTCAGGTGATGTCGAACTAGCGGACGGGCACAAAACAAAAATATCGATTTTGTGCCCGGAACTCCGCTGTAAAGTGAAACAATAAAAATGAAAAATTCCTTTAAATATCGTGCCTGGGGGGGGGGGGTCCCCTTAAGGTGTCTGTATGATGTATGTAGCCTGCTACAGCAATACTGGCATTTCAAAAGGAAAAAATGTAATTTAAAGGCGCTCGCAGCTGTAATGTATTGTCGGGTCCCGGAAATTCAGATTAAAAAAATGAGAAAAAAACAGCGTAGGGTAGTTCCCCCCCCCCCCCCTCCTCGTCCATACCAGGCCGTATGTCATTCTTCAGCTTTGGCAGCTCTTTTATAGGCAAGGGGCGGGGCCACCAGTTACGTCACCGGGTGACACCGCCCCTTCTGATGTCACATAATGTCAACGTAACCAGGTGGCCTTGCCCCTTGCCTATAAAAGAGCTGTCAGAGCTCAAGAGCGGCATACAGCGGGTAGCATCAGAAAAGGCAGAAGGAACCCAAAGTGCCCGGTATAGATTTTGGGAGGACCCCATGCCATTTTTTTTTAATTCTGTCATAGGGTTCCCCTTAACCACCTAAATACAGGGCACTTTCACCCCCTTCCCGCCCAGACCAATTTCCAGCTTTCAGTGCTCATTGGCATCTATGGGAAATCTTGGTCAGCTTGGCATGGCACTGCTCCCCGCCTTTAACATTGGCATCTATGGGAAATATTGGTTAGCTTGGCATGGCACTGTTTCCTGTCTTTAACATTGGCATCTATGGGAAATCTTGGCCAGCTTGGCATGGCTCTGTTCACAAACTGTAAGTGACAGGGACTCAAAACTTGGGGAGCACTGAGAGGGAATCCAGGACTACAACATATCTATACATTATAAATATCTATACATTATAAAAGTGGAGTATGCCTGTACACTACACTGACTGTACTAAACTAACTCAACTCACTATCCACTAACTATCTACTCTCCATTATAACACACTATACACGGCTGCCATATAAGCAGCAGCCTTATATAGTGAGGGGCGTGGACTTAGCCCCTGAGCCATGATTAGCTAAAGGCACCCTGCCTTTGGCCAATCATGGCTCTGACAGGACATTGTTCTGTGATTGGCCAAAGCATACAGGTCAGGTGCATGCTTTGGCCAATAATCAGCAATCAATGCATTGCAACAGCGCAGTGCATTATGGGGCGCTCATCGGCGGGTGAACTTCCCACCGAGCGCCCTATTTGTTTGTGTGTTCAGTGACGTTCGACTCAAACATAAAGCCCATCCCTAGTTCTCATGTAAATAAATCTGTGTTACTAGAATCTAAGGCTGACAATAAAAGAGGGAAGGATAACATTATCTTATTAAATATTTTTTCTTTTCCAGGAGGCAGAACTAAAGCAGCATCATTAGTCTGAGCCCTACAGTGAAGCTAATGAGAAAAGAACATTATAGAATGTTAAAACTTTGGTTTTGTACAGTATCAAAGCAGCAAAGAAAATACAATTATTTTATACTTTTCTGTGCGTAGAGACACCACCCAGAGTATCAGCCTTGACATGTTAATTTGTGCAGGAAGGCTGACAGTAAATAAAAAAAAAAAACACAATAGTTGTGCTATTTTTTTTTTTTTGGGGTCCAGCAACAACACAGGAATATAAAGAGCATCCATGTCTATGACAAGGAAAAAGTAATAAACAGAATTCTTTCTACTTAAGCTCTGGAAAAAAAAATACTTAGTGTGTTGGTTTTGTGACCACTAACATATAATAAAATGTATCTTGCAAGCACAATTATCAGCAAACAATACAGTTTAGAAATGGGAATCAGCTGATGGATAATGGTGGATAATTAGGATAATGCAGAGAAGGAGGGGAATAGGTTTGTTGTAAATAATAATGGAATTAATTGCCGGTGTGCTTGTCATCACTCTCTGCAGGAGAGTATGATGGAGACGCAATCTGTACCTGACCATTGGGTTATGACTTAGCCTTGGTCCACACACATTGCACACACTTCGTCAGTGGACATATCTATTGCACAAAATCCATCATCGATAATCTTTGTACTACAACTGGATAGTTTACAGCCTTGTGCTTCATATTGCTATTGGAGCTAAATACAAGCCCTCACCTCTGTAGAAGCAGGCTTTGTTGAACGGTGTAAATAATATTATTTAGGAATGTCACACCTAAAAAATAAAGGAAAATACATATAAAGCCAGTTAAACAGAGAAAAGGGAATCTGCTACTATGCAGAATCGGAATTATTTGCTAATCTTTGTTTATGACAAGCCTTCTGAGATACCCATGTAAGTGAGTGGATTGTGGAAAGCATAGGAAATATATGTCTGGGAGTGAGAGAAATGCAAGGACAGGTATAGATAACAGTAAAGGCAGAGAATGAAAAACACCAGAATGAGGCACAAGGTACATGATACCTCTAAGCCAACAGACAAAAAGGTCAAGGTATATTCATAATAAGAATATATAAGGAAACAAGAGCAAGGACATTTCTAGGATGGTGAAAGACCCAAGGCCCTTCCAGACATTTGAAAGAGAAACCTGATGTGGCATTGGAGGGGCTTAGAGGGACAATAAAATAGGACCTGAGCATTCTAGCTGTATACACAGCTTATATACTGTATATACTGTATGTTGCAGACTTTATAACAAGAGAAGCTTTAACATGCTACAGGCAAGACACATGTAAACCTCAGCACAAATGAATTTCCAGTCAAAACTTGTTTAGTTTTGGATAGAGTGGAGTAGGATTGGAACCCCCATCAGGTTTTTACTGTTATATGGTGCTCCATAAAAAATATTTTCCCTCACTTATTTTCCTGATGGCAATACTTTACAAGACAGAAAGTGTTTTGAAATGATTGTTTTCTTTAGTAGACTAGGGCTGGGACCCATGCCAGATTTTTTCTGTTTGTCTCCCTGTTGCAGATTTTCCCTAATTTCAGGTCTGTTAAAACCACTGTCAGCAAGACAGTAGGTGACCTGACAGATGTTTTAAATCTTCTTCACTCCACCCAAAATTAAAAACTGAAATGTTTCTATTACTGGAACCTTATCTGAGCCTACCTTAAAGAAGGATGTCATTAAAATGGTCAGAGACTACTAAGCAACCAGAAACTGTGAAATTATGGACACTTCGGTCAGGACTATGCAATTACCAATAGGGTGCTGCAGTATACAGTACAGTATAATGCACGGAGCAATTTCCATACATATGTAACCTCTGCTATGCTGTACCATATGTTGCACATGCCTGAATCTTTCACTCTCAGCATACAGAGTGTAGAAGTCAGGAGTACTTTACGAGACACTGTCACCTTCTGGGCAAGTGCCTCTGCAAAAGGGACATTTACTAATCCCCTTTCAATAGTCATACACACATAGATCATTTTCATCTAGCCTGTGGGCTGAATGAAAACATTCTAAGAGATTCTTACATCCATGATATTCAACTTGGACAAATAAATTCCCCCCTGCGGCTCTTGTGTTTTGACAGGCAACACCAGTGGCTGCCAGAAAACCCTAATAAGAGAAAAAAAAAGGGAAACAAAAAAAAAACAAGAAAAAAGAATGAATGGGGTTAAATGATAGACGAAGGAAGGGGTAACCGGTATTTATTGAGCTTCTTTAATTTTTCAAATATAGGATGTAGGGCTTAGACTGGGCAGAAGGGGTGATACTCACAGGGGATGACTTTCATCCTTGACTAAACTTTGCACACCACTGCCTCCCGAATCCCTCATACCAAAACACAATTGAGATATTTTAAGCAATTCCTACAGAAATATCAATTAACGTCTGGAACATCTTACATCCCACAGTGAAGGACTACTCCTTCTTTTCCCCAGCCCAGAACACACATCACTGACTGGACTTTTTCTTTACCAGTCAATTTGCACTGACGGTGGCCCTACTCTCCTCAAAAGTGAATTTTGTCTGGTCAAATAACTCTTTATTGTTTCTGTCCTTGGAATTAAAGGACCATCAAAAACCGCAATGGTCTTGGGGATGAAACGATAATTTGATTATGGTAGATGCGCATGGTAAATATTTGTTGGGCCATTTTGGACTTTACTTCCTGCACAATGGGAATCCCTGAAATGTGTCATACAAGGGATTTTTTACTATACATTTCTCTAGGCTAAAAAAAAGATCCTCAAAAATAATACTAATAATAATACTTCTTAGACAAACTTTAAAGATTGGAGTCCTGCCATCAAAAGGATCCTACACCTGAAACCTTAGTAGCACTCTCCAGCTGTTGCAATGAATTACATTCCCTATTGGACCATCACACTTGGAGACTTAGAGACAAGATAATTTGATTATGGTAGATGCGCATGGTAGATATTTGTTGAGCCATTTTGGACTTTTTTTTTTTTTTAATAAACGTTTTATTGAGAAGAATAAAAATGTACATGTACAAGTGATGGCAATATAGTACAATCAGCAGACACAAGTACAAATAACAGTAAACATCCAAAATAACCATAGACTGTATCCAGGAGCAGGGAGATGCCATCTGCGGGAGATACTGAGGCATAAACAAAACAAAAGTGACCCGGCCTCGTTACATACGTGGCCAAGAATTCAGTATAGAGTTTCAAGTGCAGAGGGCCGCTGCGGCTTAGGAACATATCCCAGCCGCATGGGCCGAAACCAATGTGCTATGGAGTTCAGAGTAATCACAAGGGGTATTGGGAATTACGGGGTAGAGGAGTAATGAGGAAAGGGGAGAATTCTGACCCCCCAAATTGGGCAGGTGAGGATGGGGACGGCCAGGAGGCAGAAAAGTGAATGCCCTGGATGGGGCACCCCCGTAGCGGACACCCCCAAGGGGAGCAAGCTGTGTCCAGGGCCGGGAGTGCACCATCCATACACACATACGGACCGCCCATCGCTGCCATTTTGGACTTTACATTGATACGCAATTCTGACCCTACTCCTCTTCCTGTGCAATGGGAAGCCCTAAAATGTGTCCTACAAGGGATTTTTTATTATACATTTCTCTAGGCTAAAAAAAAAGATCCTCAAAAATAATACTAATAATAATACTTCTTAGACAAACTTTCAAGATTGGAGTCCTCCCATTAAAAGGATCCTACACCTGAAACCTTAATAGCACTCTCCAGCTGTTGCAATGAATTACATTCCCTATTGGACCATCACACTTGGAGACTTAGAGACAAGACCTGTACCCATTTTTATCAGCATGGTAATCAACCAGAGTGTCTCCTTGTGAGAGTCTTACATTGCAGGCTTCACATGACCTCTATACCATCCTTTCAGACTCCGACCGGGAATAGAGATGGCGTTGCGGTTTGCCCGGCGGTCGGTTCGCTGCAAATTTTGCTTATTCGCTACCCGCCAAATTTGGCATGGCGTTGTTGGCGGCGGCCATATTTGTTTACATTGGGAGAACTCTGACACATGACACAGCCTTCAGCTGGAATGGGACAGCCAATTGAAACATTCCAGCACATGGACAGTCCCCCTACCCTATAAATAGACCTGACCTTTGGCCATTTCACATTCCGCTTTTTGCCAGTGTAGGGAGAGGTCTGCTCTGCTCCTCAGGGAGAGTTTGCTAGACACATATAGCCCTGTGAAGATCCACAAAAGTCCTTTTCAGGGCTGGTATTTCGGTATAGGTCTACTAGTATCTTTTGAGTTTAGGGAGAGGTATTCAGTGGTTGCTTTAGGGGCAGTTAGAGATCGGCTGCAGTCACACACATCGCTCTGTTAATGTCCACAAAAGTCCATTTCAGGGCTGGTATTTAGGTATAGGTTCAGTCTCTCTTCAGTATAGGGACAGGTTATTCAGTCTGTGCTGTAGGGGCAGTTAGAGATCGTCATCTGCAGTGACACAAATCACTCTGTTTATGTCCACAAAAGTCATTTAAAATGCTGCAATGTCGTTATAGGGTCTATTACAGTCTCTTTAGTATAGGGAGAGGTATCCAGTGGTTTCTGTGCATGGTTACATCATTTCCGCCCCACTGGAAGGCAGATCCAGCCGCTGACATGCATAGCGTCCCGGAAGCAGCCGCTAACGAGGGTTTTGCGGCCCCTATTGCCTTGAACGCTCGTTTACCAGTTCTTTTATGTGAGTACAATAATTTATTCCAATTAAGCAGTTATTTTTAACGGTACATCACTATCTGAGGCCTTCTTTTTGCATATCATCTTGGATATATACCTACCTATGATGGATGGGGATATGAGGCTGTACCAATCTTACGGAATACATATTATATATGTGAGTGAGACGATCCAGGGATCCTTTTCCATGAGTCCAGTATACAGGAATTGCCTGACAGAGGAAATCCTATAATACCCAAAGGCTGGTTACCCCTGTAGGGGTTCCTAATTCTGGTGAGTGCGGGAGATATTGGAGGGGTGCACCGTTCCTTCACCTGGCACCCAGCACTCGGATCACCCCGATCATCACCAATCAGAATTATTGAATTATTGTTTCCATTTACCACCACTTTATGGACTTTTTGATCATTTATTTATTGTATTTTTTATCACAATTTATTTTACCATGTTCACTATATCACCTATGATATTTATTTATCTGGTATACGGTATCACTTATTGACCACTTTTTAGATACCACACCTTTGCACCTTGTATCCGTATACATCCACTGTAGCACTTTCTATTTCTATATATTTTTATTATTATATTTTTTTGTTTATTTATTTATTTATTTATTTATGTTCTGGTTTTTCTCTATTTAAACCAGACAGTCACTTTCACTTTGGCACTTTATATTTATTCCTGCTATATCACTTACATTGTCATTTTTATTGCATTGTTATTGTATTATTTGATCATGCACATTAGGATTTTTTAACCATATTTATAGTCCAAATGTGAGGAAACATTCCTCCCCCTTTTTTCCATATTTATTATACACCTACAGGCAGCGCCACCTACCTCATTTTACCCCACATTCCAAAGAAGGTGTTGTGTATGTATAAAATGCAGATATAGGCGCGACACCTGCTATTTTTGGCCCTCCTGTCCTGGCCAACCTGGTCTCTGCATCGGGGACTGTTTCTGTCGCTATCACACACTAGTGGAGTATTAGTATAGGGTACATCATGGCACAGTTTAGGGCACACTTTCACACAGGGTCTTGAAAAATGTTAGATGGCTATCGCATTTTGAGAGACCCTAGCCTGAAACATTTAAAGTTTTTTTACAGTTACAAAAAGAAAATAAAAAAAAATTAAAAAGCCAAAAATAGTTGTCATTTTTATTGAGTTAATTTTCTGTTCTTACTGTTTTACTGTACTTTATAATATACTGCTATACTGTAATGTTTTATTGTTACTGTTTTTCATTGTTAACCATAGCTTAATTTGCAGATACCGCCATTCCACTGTTTTACTGTACTGTATACTATTCTACTGTAATGTTTTATTATTACTGTTAACCATTGTTTGCTTTGCAGGTATGACCATCAGCTGCAGCACTTATTTGTTTTTCCTGATAGCAACAGCGTTTGCCTTCGGCATATACGTAAATCAATGATTTCAGCGCTGTATGAGGTGATTTCACCACCGCAGTTAAAAAAAAAGAGCATATATGGTGAAGCATAGAGGATGGGGTGGACACAGAGGACAGATCTTCCCTATGCTTCGCCATATATTTTTTTACACTTTATTGGCAGAGATTTCTTCATCCACATCGATCAATGTGAATGGAGGAATCTGTTATGTTCCTTTTTTCCCATGGGCTGAACGCAAAAAAAAGAACATTGCATGTATGCCCATCATTAGAAGTTAGTGGATGTTGAGAGGTCTAATGGTGGGCCTACCACACACTTTCTGGCAGAGATTTCTTCATCCACATTGATTGATGTGAATGGAGGAATCTGTTAGGTTAAATTTTTTTGTTCAGCTCACAGGCTGCATGAAAAAAAGAGAAACTTACAATATATGCCCAACAAGGACCAGAAACGTAGTGGTATGTCGCTGGACATACGCTGTAGTGGTCATACCGGGTTGATGCCTGTAGGTTTAGGCATTATCTAGGTATCATTTTTTACAGGTGGCGGTCGGCTTTCATGTAAAAGCAATCCTAGCAGCTAATTAGTCACTAGACTGATTTTACAAGCAGTTGGAGGGGACTACCCCCCCTCCCGCTGCCTTCCCCGGTTTTCTTGGGCTCTCCTGTCCCACCGGGTAACCCGAGAATGCAGCCGGTGGTTCTGTCAGCTGACCATAGAGCTACTCAGAGACCAGAATGACTACAATAATTTCTATGGCCTAAGATACCAAAAGCTAAGAGCATTTTAGCACTTCAGTTTCGCTGGATATAAGCAGCGCCATTTTTAAATTGGGAAAGCATCTTATCACACCGATCTTGGTGCGGTCAGATGCTTTAAGGGCAGAGGAGAGGTAGACCCCAGTTTTTTCAAAAAGAGTACCTGTCACTACTTATTGCTATCATAGGGGATATTTACATTATCTGTGATAACAATAAAAATAATAAAAAATAAAAAATGAATGGGAAGGAGTAAAAATAAAATAAAAAAGCAAAAAAAAAAAAAGGAAGCGCCCCTGTCCCCCCCCCCCCCCCCGTGTTTGCGGGCAAAAGTGAACGCAAGCATCGGTCTTGTGTCATATGTAAACAGGAATTCCACCATGTATATGAGGTATGTAAACAGCAATTGCACCATGCATGTGAGGTATCGCCATGAATGTCAGATCAAGGGCAGTAATTTTAGCAGTAGACAGCCTGTAAAGGCTTTTAAAAGCTTTTAAAATGTCCGTAGTTCGTTGCTGCTGCACAATTTTAAAGCATGTTATGTCTGGTATCTATGTATTCACCATAAGATCATCTTTTATATCTTACCAAACAATTGGGCAATATATTGTGTATTTGTGCATTCAATTAAAAAAAGTGTTTTTTTCCCAATAAAATAAAATCTGCGCAAATACTGTGTGACAAAAACATTGCAACACCCACCATTTTATTCTGTAAAGCCTCTGCTTTAAATATATAAATATATATAATGTTTGGGGGTTCAAAGTAATTTTCTAATAAAAAAAATCTATCTTGGCATTTCATGGCCTCCGAAACTGTGATAGGTAGTAAGGAGTGAAATCAACAATTTACGCCCTTAGAAAACCTGAAGGCAGTGATTGGTTTCGGGGTCCTGTACACGGCTAGACTGCCAACAAATCTCACACATGGGGTATCCCCTTACTCAGGAGAAGCAGCAGAATGTATTTTGTGGTGGAGACATTAGACATATACCCATGACATGTGTGAGCAATATATTCTTTCAATGACAACTTTGTGTAAAAAAAATGTTTGTTTTTTTTGCAATTATTCAAACACCTGTGACAAAAAAATGTAAAATTAAATTGGCTCAACATGCCTCTCAGCAAATTCCTTGGGGTGTCTACTTTTCAAAAAGGGGTAATTTGGGAGGGGGGGGGGGTGGTTGTACTGCCCTGCCATTTTAGCACTTCAAGAAATGATAAAGGCAGTTAGAAAGTAAAAGCTGCGTAAATTCCAATATATATACACCATAGTTTGTAGACATTATGACTTTTGTGCAAACCAAAAAATAAATGCTTATTGAGATTTTTTTTATCAAAGACGTAGCTAAATACATTATTTGGCCTAAATGTATGTAAATTTTGGTCTTTTTTCTTTTATATCAGGAAAAAAAAAATGCCAGTGGTGATCAAATTCCACCAAAAGAAAGCTCTATTGGTGGGAAAAAAGCACATACATTTTGTTTGGTTACAGCATTGAATGACTAGTTAAAGTCCCGCAGTGTCAAATCTGAAAAAATGGCCTGGTCATTAAGGGGGTAAAACCTTCCGGGCCTTAAGTGGTTAAGCCAAATCCTTGAATTAACAAATACGTGCTTTCATATACTATTTGAACAATTACAGTGTAAATTTTTTCTGTGTAAAGAATACTGCAAACCCAGTAATGGCAATTACGATCATTTTAATAGCTATGGCTGGGTTTTTATAGAGGTCAAAACTGTCTGGAGAGCTGAGAAACTGTGACCAGGGAATTTGTTTGTCCCCTGTGAGCTCTCCATGATACTGAGCAAAAAATGAGTAATGCCTGATCGTGATCATTGCACTTACCGAGCCAAGATAAAAAGAAATGAGTACAAGGTTTAGCAGGAAATAGAAGCACATTTTTGTTATTTAACCACTTGTCGACCGATTCACGAAGATTTACTGCGGAAGGGTGGCTTGGCTGCGCATAATCACATAGATCTACATGATTATGTGCACGCGAACTAAGCGGCGCGCGTGCCACCGAGACCGCACTCCTGCTGTGATTAGACACAGCGGGAGTCAGGCAGCGGCCTCCTGCAATCATCACAGAAATTGACAGAAGATCTGCCTGCTTATGTAAACAAAGCAGGCGGGTCTATTGTCACGCAGGCAGAGAGAGATCAGGAGTTTCAGCTAAGCTGAAACCCCAATCTCTCTGTGCCTGTCACAGGCCCCCCCCCCCCCCACAGTCAGTATGCATTAATCCAGCATACATTAACCCCTTTGATCACCCCCAGTGTTAACCCCTTCCCTGCCAGTGTAATTTATACAGTAACAGTGCATATTATTTAGCACTGATTACTGTATTAATGTCACTGGTCCCCAAAAAGTGTCAAAAATGTCAGTTAGGGGTCCGATCTGTCCGTCACAATGTCGCAGTCCCGCTAAAAATCTCTGATCGCCGCCATTACTAATAAAAACAACAAAAATAAAAAAAAGTCCAAAAATCTATCCCGTAGTTTGTAAACGCTATAACTTTTGCGCAAACCAATTAATATACGCTTTTTGGTATTTGTTTTTTTACCAAAAATATGTAGCAAAATACAAATTGGCCTAAACTGATAAAAAAATTTAATTTTTAATTTTTTTTATTGGGAATGTTTTATAGCAGAAAGTAAAAAATATATTTTTTTTTTTTTCAAAATTGTTGCTCTTTTTTTGTTTATAGCACAAAATTTAAAAACCGCAGCAGTGATCAAATACCACCAAAAGAAAGCTCTATTTGTGGGGAAATACATCAATTGCATTTTGGTACAGAGTCGCATGACCGCGCACTTTTTCGTTAAAGTAACCCAGTGTCGAATCGCAAAAAAATGGCCTGATCATTAAGGGGGTAAAACCTTCCGGAGCTAAAGTAGTTAAAGAAAACTGGTACCAATAGAAGAATGCTTTGTATTTTTACCTCATTCTGAAAATGTTAGCTGCCTGGAGCGTCTTCAATACTTTTTGAATAAATAATCCACTAAAAGTATTGCTGTAAGTCAAAAAATCCTGATCTGCATGATTGTTCTGAGACAGCAACCTAGAAAGTAATAAAGCTGATGAATCAGCTAATTATATATTTCTCATAGTATTGGTTTTCATTAACAACCCAATTTAAATATACCTCATAAAGCTGGGTATAGATGTTATGATTTATTTTGTTCAACCCTGTGGCATGGATGTGTAGCACCCCCAGGGTTGCTAGAGTTAGAGAGTAGGTACATTTCCAGTGCCTGGCTGGCAGCCAAGTCTGTGTTGTTTAATCTGAGTCGGGTGAGTGACTCAGAGAGGCTGTTATGACTCACAGGCAGCATCTCTAAGACCTCCCCCCTACTATTAGAAACATGCAGAAGGTTTTAGAAGGATGGGAGTGGAGGGGAGGAGGAGCTGCCTGGAGTATTCATGAGGGCCCTGACCAATCTCCAACAGATGGGTTGGCAGGGGGCACGCCCCCTGAAATACTCAGGGTCAGCTAAGCTGAGGAAGTGGAGTTCAGGTGGAAGCTGGAGATGGAGTGTTGAAGCGTTAGTCTGAAGGGGTGAACTCCGGCCTGGCCTCGGGTGCTGAAGGGACCCCTCTTCAAGACACACAGGGGGATCCTGACCAGGAGGCACTGGAGCAAGAAGAGGATAGCAGGAGGACACTCTCCAGGGAGGAAGACAGCCAGAAGGGCTAGTGAGTGACACACAGTCAGGAGTACTAAAAGGCATGCCTGTGAGGACTGGGAGAGAGCAGTTTGGGATGAATGCAGAGTCAGGAGGACTGTGGTGGAATGGGCAAGAGAAAGGGGCAACTGCACCCAGGTGGGCTGGCAGTGCCTGAAGAGGTGGTACTGGGAACAGTAGCCACAGGAATAGGACAGCTAAGCACTAAGACCTCTTTTCTGCTACACTACCAAAGGGGCCCACGGTCCCTGCCTGCAATTGCTCTGGATCTGACTGAGTCTGTGTTAGATCATATTTTCAGTGCTAGCTGGTCCTGGGAAATTTAGTTCTACAAGCAAGATTGTGCTGGAGTTAGAAGAGGAAAATTTTTATATATACTGGATGTACAAAGTTGTGTCCCTGAAGAATTCTATGTTGATCAAGTGAGCATCCAATAATTACCCTATTCCCTATCCAAGTTCAACTTCTCTAATAAAAAAAATAAAAACAAACCTGCAAGGACTGATCTCTGACTCCAGTGTGTGTGGAAAATTCATGTCACTGGCCGTGCAGGGTGGGAGATAACCATATTTACCAGCGGCTTCTATGGGGGTAGCGCTACAAATGGATGAATCTGCAGTGCCCGCTATTGTACTCTGACAGCCATCACCCATGGCTGTCATACTACCCGAACACAGCTTGCATCTAATTGGATGCAGATGCTGTTTGGTTGAGATTTTTCTACCCGTGGCCCTGTAATTCTGAAAGAGCCTTCCACTATACAAAATTTGGTTTATTCAGCAGGAATTGGCAAAAATGCCATTCCTGTTTGGCCAACTTAATTTCAAGCTGTTCCATCTTCAGAAAAAAGTTGGTAAACCACTTCTGCCTTCTGGTCAAAATCAGATCCAATCACTCCATTACCTTTTTAACACTCAATACCTTTTTAACAAATCTGAAAAGGAACACCTGTTCAGCAAAATTAGATGGTAGGCAAAATGGTAGTGGCAATGTTTGAGGGTAAAACTGGCCATAGATGGATCGGAATTCAGCCAGTTCAGCAAGGACCATCTATGTCTTTCCTATTGATTGACTCCTCTCGAACAGGACGGCTGATACATTTCTGCTTGATCAGCAAATGCAGCTAATCAGCTGTAGAGCTGATCATTGCATTCTGACAGTGGAGGCATCCCTGCTGTCAGAATATAATAGTGGAATGGGGAGGATTCCTGCATCCATCTTGTATGCGTGGTCATATCTGTATGGTGGTCATTCGGTTAAGCTGGCTGATCAAAAAAATGATCAGTGTATGGGTAGCTTAAAGAGGTTGTAAACCTCAGAAAAAAAAACTGGAACACAAAGACATAATGAGCTAGTATGCATCACATACTAGCTCATTATGATATACTTACCTTAGAACGAATCCCTCACAGCGCCACCCACCCACTGGTGACACGGCCGACATGTTCAGCCATATTCCTTCCGGGTTTGCATCCTCCGGCCATCTGATTGGCCAGAGCCACGATGACGTCACTCCTGCACATGAGTGCGTGAGCCGTTGTTCATGGCACAGGGCTCTAATGGAACAGCACGGGCGGCCGTTCCTTCAGAGCGCATGCACCAGTGATGTCACTGGCTCCATGCAAAGTAAATATCTCCTAAATGGTGCATGTTTAGGAGATATTTACAGTACCTATAGGTAAGACTTATCATAGGCTTACCTATATGTATAAGTTACAGAGGAAGTTTTACTGCCTGTTTAAGCTACTGAATTATTTAAGTTGGTGATGGTTTGATATTACCACCTTTCATCAAATGATTTATGATTTATGTGGTTTCATGCTGCAAATTGTCCCAACCCCTAATAAACTTTACAGTTTTTGTTTTAACATTTAACATCAAGCTGCTCTAGTATTGCTTTAGACATGTATGGGTAGAGAAACAGTTCTAATGCTATTACAAGTGTAATTGATGCTACAAATAACAGAGATACTTATTAAAAAATATATATATAAAACTGTATATTTTATTAAACAATTATATTATGTTGTATTTACCAAAAATTGTAAATATTAAGTCCTAAGTTTCTTGCCACTAAGAAATATAGCAGGTAACATCTATCTATTCCTATGGTGTATTGATAAGCTATACGTCTTGATTTCCATATGTGCATGTTAGGCAAAATTGCATTGCTGCTATCACTTTTTTATGGCTGTCCAATAATATTGATGGTAGTTTCTCATTAATGCAAATATAATTACGTTTTGCAATTACCAGAGACAGTAAAAAGAGTATTATTTTTCCAATTATGATGTTATATACATCCCAGTGGCAATATAAACGGATAGACTTAGCTTGTTTAAATGATGTATGAGTCTGCCTAAACATTTAAACAGAGTGAATGTACTGGGTTTTATTCATACTTATAATTCATCAACTCTTGCATGTGTCCATCAGTAATGTCTTTTTTGTAGCTGTTAAAGTACATTAATATTGCAAAAGGCATTGCAGACTGAAGGACTCAATATTATTTTCATACTTTTCTAGGGTTTATTAAAATGTTATCAGTAAATGCTAAGAGTTATGATTATTGATAAGCGAATCTGTGCAGATTTGTTCTGTTGTCAAATTGTTAAAGCTAGTCCCATGACCTATTTCACAAGACAAATGATTTACAGATGTACAGGTACTGATGTCAACAGGCCCTCTTCTATATCCTATGATGGTCCAATCTAGAGCAGGGTACCCCAGCTCACATGACCTCTGGCCTCCAAGACAACATTCTACGAACAGTAGTAGTTAGAAGATTAGTTCAGCACCTGTTAAAAATCTATCTGTTGACTAGACAGAACCTTTGTGATTCCTAAATCAGGTGAATTATTACACCACAAGTAATAGTCCAGCGTGTGTCCATCCACTTTTTAAAACATCCATTGTCCTAATGGAACCTGATATGAAACAATTTAACTGCCTGACAGAAAAACCTGGAGCTGCAACCCCACCATTCATATAGGACATCCTAAGAGCTATTGTATTTACCATACCGGCTATTATTCCCTAATTAATTTAAATATGTATCATAGTTTTGAGAAAAACTGCTGCACATTTACCTAGCTCTTAATAATTTAAGAAAAAACAGTAACTAACCTAGAATTGCAGCCCCACCATTTGGTCTCACAATTTTTTATTGGCATATTCAGCTATGTAAAATTGGGTCTAAAATGTAAAATGTATTTTATATACATTTCTGTACAGTGGTCACAGATAAATCTCCAACAAGAAATTAAAGCTTTGGTCCTTCCTACAGTGTTTTTTTTTTTTTTTTTTTATAACTTCATCATTCATTCTACATCTTAGAAAACTTGTGCCTCATCCTACATCATTCATACATACAACTTTATCCTACATCCCATGCCATTCCGACCAATTCCAAATCAACCCTATTTTGTGTCACATACAAGTTCATCATGTGTCCATGCAACCTAATTTTGCATCTAATGCAACCTCTTATTATGTCTTAATATGCCCATCCCACTTTAGACAAAAGGTTATTATTCCTCACATAAATTCTCCTCAATCGTCAAACAAAATATTATTTCTTATTGGATGAATTTCCTCATTACACAAAAGTGGTTGAACATCGTCCTGTAGGCAGAGCCGGATTTATGTTTCTAAAAAATGCTGCGCTCAAATGTGTATGACACAAAATGATACACCTAACAATTATGTGTCAATAATTGTTATAAAGTGATGAAAAACATTATATATTAGAAAAAGGTTGAGAAAGTAGATCATACTTTCTCAAAAATGGCAGACTTTGTTGGCACAATATGAGGCAGTTAATATAAAAAATAATCTTTATTACAAAATTCCATAAAACATCATAAAATCATACTTGTCAGTAGGTCAACAGATACCCAATCCCAAGCATGGAGGCATGGATACAGTCATGTCAAGTATATGGAAGTCCATCAATAGAAAGTAAGCTTCATATTGACGTGAATATCAGGAGTTAGTTCCACAATTTCTCCATGTGTTTCGAAAGATATACTTTCTTCCTTAGGACTGATTGGGTGGGTGCTGATAAACTTTGAGAGTAAAGATCTGGGTGAGAGCAAATCCTGGAGGTGGACACAGAGTCCCCTTTAGAGAGAAATTGGAGGACACCAAACAAGCCCAGGTGTCCACTTCTCCCAACATTTGGTCAACCAAAACCAGGCTAATAAGCTAAGATGTTGTATCAACGCATTCTTTTAGGGGATCAATTGAGAAATGTATATTAGGCTGGAGAACCTGGTGGAATGTGTCCAGATAACTGAGTCACAAAGATAATAGTTGTGTAGGATATCCTGAATTTAGAGAATCTCGACAAAAAATACATAGGTGTGATAAGGCATCAGGTAGATAGCCCAAATATTATTTTATTACATGTCAAGATTTACAGGCATCCATCAGATGTAATTATCAAGGCCTGAAACATCAACTCATATGTTCAATAGTCACCCCATACAGCGAAATTCCCTGCTTGGAAACTCTCAGGTGGAGCTTACTAGTCACCAGGTATGAGGGGGTGCCTCAAAGCAGATGTAGTTGTAGTACCCTGTGTGGTATAAGCTGGTCTAGGGTCCAGATAAGTGTCCAGATAAATTAAAAAAAATAAATAAACTTTGATGTAAAGGCCCAGTAAGTGAAATTGTGATCTACCACTGAAATGAAAAAAAATAAATAAAATAGTCCTCTGTATAATCTTTACAATATAAAAAGCATAAAGTTCTTTTTGTGCAGAAGCAATGGTGTCTTGTTCCTTAAATTCCACCACCGAAAAGATATGACGCACCCAGAGCATCCTCCAAGCCAACACAACTATGCAGTCACGGGATAAATACATGTCATCAGATGACAGTGGGAGTATTCCAGAATTAAGGAATATTTTCCCCCACCAGAGGGATATGCAGCAAGTGTCCCCCAAACCAACAAACCTACATACTCATTATACCAGATATAAACCTGCACCCTGTATAGCAACAGACGACCATTAAAGTATTCCAGAATTTGTCAGGCCTCCAGCGCTCATCACTACAGGGATGATCCAATCATGACAAATAACAAATGGGAAGAATCGCTTATGCAGTGGAGTCACAAAAACTCATATAGTATAGTATTTTCATTATTATAAAGAAAGCAAAAAAATCAATGCAAATGTGTTACTGACTAGCCATGCCTCCATAGGCTATGGTTTAAATCCTTAAATACTCAGGTATTTGTAATAATGCCTGAAGCTACCAAACCACTTATGGTAGACAGGAAAAATTTGACCAGCCATATATTAAGGATTCAAAAATTTATGAGAAATTCAGCTATTTAAAATAAAGTTGTATCAATCAGGAGCAATTTTCCAGTACACATCAAATTTTCTAGCAGTACCTTTTATTCTGACAACACAATGTTGGACATTTCTGTATAAGTAATGCAGCTCTGAGTATAAAACTTCTGCCGTGGTTGATTTTTACTGTGCATACAGATTGGTGAAATGTTATTATTACTTATTCCATATAAGGCACCATGTACTCTAGATTTTATAGCGCTTTAAAGACTGTGATGATCATTTTTAACACACAGTATTACATGTAGTAAAAACAAGACAAGCTCTTGAAATATATAACAACAAATATAAAAATGTTTAAAGACGGAGAAAAATCAATTCCTTTTTTTCCCCTAAAATGCATTTACAGGCATATAACCATACAACTAATTATGCAAAGTTGTTGCAAGCTCACAAAAAAACAATTTGCACAAATCATAAATCTTCCCTATGACTGGTGTTGACATGTAATGGCTGATGAAATGTTGATGAGCAAAAGTTGGAATTGCTTGCAGGAATTATCTAATCAACATTACACACAGGAATAAATGAGTAACAGGGGGTGACAGCTAAGTCTAAAGTTTGACTCTAAGAAGGCCAGCAAGAAAAAGAGCTTGTTAGATAACCCACAGTGCTCTCATAATACTTTGTCTTTGTACTTTCACAGCATAAACAAAGAGAATTTCTGCTTCACCGAGCCACTAACTGAAGTCTGGCCAGGACTAACAGGGTGGCCCCTAACATGTTTCCCAAAACAAACAGGCAGCCATTGTACCCTTTTGTACAGACTTTTCACACAGCAGCAGACTACCATAGCAGAAAGAGCAAGAGAAAGAGAGCCCTAACTATCAGCCAGCTTGTGGAAGGGGTCATCTGCACGTGTACTGGACCCGACAGAACCTGCCGCTTGGAACTCATGGACCTCAATTATCCTACTTTAAATACCACAGGTGGGCTGGCTAGGACCAAAAGCCCGGGAACTGAGCTCAACACATTTAACCCCTTCCCCATCCTGGGCAAGTTGCTGGCTCATTCGACTATACAAGTTTCAACCTGCCTACAAGCTCACTTTTATAAATATCTCTGGATAGCTGAGAATAATAATGAAGTCTGGCTACCAGGTAAGATGTGGACCATGGGATGGGGCTTTATCCCACCCAAAGCTCAACAATGCTTCTGGGCTCCAGGGTCCAGAACATAACCTATTAGGATTCTGAGAAAACAAAAAGTTTGTTTTCTGCATATCAGCCATCTGATGTATGAGGACCCTCACCCTGTAGGTGGCACATAAACATTGCCTACAATCCTGATATATACTATATATGTCTTTTATTTTTTATTTTTTTTTGGAGGGGGGGGGCAAAGAAAGTAAAAAAAAATAAGATTTTGACATTAGATTTAAAAAAAATTACAAGCAAATTAAAACAAAACAGTATGACTTGCGTGTTTTGAAGTTTTTTGGGGGAAGAGTTAAAGCCTAAGTTTAGGCTTTTTTTTTTTTTTAAATCAGCGCATGGGACTGTACTTAAATGTAATTAAAAGTGTTTCTTGTGTTGGTGTCAGCTGTCCCAGTTGAAATCTGAAATCCTCTGTCCTCTCCATACCCCCACAGTTCCTGAAACATTGTGGAAATAAGGGGGGAGAGGACTTTGGTTTGTAACTAGGATGCCTGGCATCAGCACGTGGGGCATAAATGTAAAGGCTGTGCCTTGTGCTGAATTAAAAGAAAAAAAATCCTAAACTTAGGCTTTAACTCTTCCCCAAAAAGACCCCTCAAATGTATTATTCCTTTTATTGTTTTATTTGTTATTTTGATATTTATATTTAGTTTACTCTTATATACTTTGTTTGCCAAAATAACAAAGAAAAGGGCCAATGCTTGTATTAACCACCGTGGCAACTGAAGATTATGGCTACTGGATTATGGGGGTGTTCTTTTTTTAATTTTTACCTAAACTAACCCTAGAAATTAAATTATGTAATTTGCTTCCTTTTGGTCTGTGAAATATTCAACTGACAAGGGAAGGGCAGGGAAGAGAGGAGAAGGAAAAGAAAGGGAAGAAGAGGAGGAGTCATGTATTCCTGTCCTAGTGTGACAATGCTGCTCCTCTATAAAGTACTGTGAGTTAGGGTTCTCACCCTAGGAAACAAAGTGTGCTACTGGTAGAAAAACAAGGTCAAAATGAAAAGGAAAATATTAATAAGCCACTAGATCTAACAACCCGTAAGCCGTAATATATATATATATATATAAAAAAATAGAAAAATATATGAGTATCTTAAATAATAGATCAGTGTCCATACCTGTCCTTGAAGCTAACATTTTCAATTATTTTATGTAAGTTGCAAAGGTTGGTGAGCAAAAACTCCAAGTCTCCCCCCAAACATACATAAAACCTCCCACCGCCTCCTCTAACCTATTACTGCCATTGAAAAAAATGCCATTTGTTCACCTACATTTGTGATAACATATTCCAGTCCCAGATCTTCTCTCTTTTGTTTACAAGAGGTGAGGTCCTTCCTTGGATGTCCATGTCAATTTCTACTGGCTGTTCTCTCGGGATCCAGAAGAGGAATATCAATGATGAAGTCAGTACAAGTCAGTACAGACAGATCTGTAGCACTGGATTACCACCCCCCTTGCTTGGACATATCACCAGCCAGAGACCCTGATGGTGTACTTAGGTGAACATACCATGCTGAAGAGGGTAGGTGAGATGGGATTAATTTTTATCCAGATATAAGGCTAAGTGTTGGCTTCCAGTGGACCAATGACAGCAAAATCAGTAAATACAATATGACATTTCGGTTGAGATATACAGATTGCTGGCTTCTGAGAAACATTTTTAAAATAGTTGCCTTCTAGTAAGGAGAGATGTAATTTTCTAAAGGATCACCTCCCACCAGGTTCATTATCATTATTCTGCTATATAATGCCATATAATACCTTTATATTCATTCTACAACCATAGGATATTTTCTGCGGGGCTCCAGATAAATACATGATCCATGCAGGCATTCAACATAATGTCATATAAATAGTTTGAGCAAAGAAAGCCTTCACTGTTAGATCTGTTTTGATGTAAAATAAAGTGGTTGAAACCTTTTTAACAATACACACAGCTTCTACTAAAACCCAACAAAAGGGGCCAAAGGTCTTGTCATGTCATCTATTTTCTTCTTGCCAGTGGGAGCTTGCTTGACATGCTATCAGCCCTAACATGCTCTCTTACACTATCAAACATATTGATCTTGTCTGGGCAACTTATGCTGCAAAGAACAGACAGATTCATCTATAGGGAATTACTTACAATAGACTTATATTTACACTTTGGGACTCATATTCAAATACTACACCGTAACTCTACGAGTCTATGTTGTGACTGATGTGAGCAGAATATAGTGCATGTGTCAGATGTCCCTTTACCTGAATATCATTTATAATTATTATGAATATTAAAGGACCTCTATTGCAGAATAAAAATATATTGCTTTTTATAAACTGTATGCATTTCATATTTGGTTATGATAGTATTAAGTATAATAACCTTTTTTATTTTGCATGTTTTATCTACCTCTAAACATTTGCATGCAGACCAAGCACTCCAGCAATAGTGTCGAGAGTTAGGACAACCTAAAACACTTCCAGGGGTGGTTATTATTGTTATTTTTTATTTCCATAAATTAGGTAGATGCACACTGAATGTCACTTGCTTCGTTATAACACATTGTATCATGAACAGTTGCATTTAAAAGAATAAAAAAAAAACTCAGTTGCTTTCACCTTTTTTCATTCTTTGTTGCATCTCAGTTTTGCTAATCTCATGCAGTCTTTTTGCAGCCACTTTCCATCTGAGTTTTCTGATGGTAACAGTGGATCATGCCTACAGTGCCTTGCGAAAGTATTCGGCCCTCTTGAACTTTGCGACCTTTTGCCACATTTCAGGCTTCAAACATAAAGATATAAAACTGTAATTTTTTGTGAAGAATCAACAACAAGTGGGAAACAATCATGAAGTGGAACGAAATTTATTGGATATTTCAAACTTTTTTAACAAATAAAAAACTGAAAAATTTGGTGTGCAAAATGATTCAGCCCCTTTACTTTCAGTGCAGCAAACTCTCTCCAGAAGTTCAGTGAGGATCTCTGAATGATCCAATGTTGACCTAAATGACTAATGATGATAAATAGAATCCACCTGTGTGTAATCAAGTCTCCGTATAAATGCACGTGCACTGAAAGTAGTCTCAGAGGTCCGTTTAAAGCGCAGAGAGCATCATGAAGAACAAGGAACACACCAGGCAGGTCCGAGATACTGTTGTGGAGAAGTTTAAAGCCGAATTTGGATACAAAAAGATTTCCCAAGCTTTAAACATCCCAAGGAGCACTGTTCAAGCGATAATATTGAAATGGAAGGAGCATCAGACCACTGCAAATCTACGAAGACCTGGCCGTCCCTCTAAACTTTCAGCTCATTCAAGGAGAAGACTGATCAGAGATGCAGCCAAGAGGCCCATGATCACTCTGGATGAACTGCAGAGATCTACAGCTGAGGTGGGAGACCCTGTCCATAGGACAACAATCAGTCGTATACTGCACAAATCTGGCCTTTATGGAAGAGTGGCAAGAAGAAAGCCATTTCTTAAAGATATCCATAAAAAGTGTTGTTTAAAGTTTTCCACAAGCCACCTGGGAGACACACCAAACATGTGGAAGAAGGTGCTCTGGTCAGATGAAACCAAAATCGAACTTTTTGGCAACAATGCAAAACGTTATATTTGGCGTAAAAGCAACACAGCTCATCACCCTGAACACACCATCCCCACTGTCAAACATGGTGGTGGCAGCATCATGGTTTGGGCCTGCTTTTCTTCAGCAGGGACAGGGAAGATGGTTAAAATTGATGGGAAGATGGATGGAGCCAAGTGCAGGACCATTCTCGAAAAAACCTGATGGAGTCTGCAAAAGACCTGAGACTGGGACGGAGATTTGTCTTCCAACAAGACAATGATCCAAAACATAAAGCAAAAACTACAATGGAATGGTTCACAAATAAACATATCCAGGTGTTAGAATGGCCAAGTCAAAGTCCAGACCTGAATCCAATCGAGAATCTGTGGAAAGAACTGAAAACTGCTGTTCACAAACACTCTCCATCCAACCTCACTGAGCTCGAGCTGTTTTGCAAGGAGGAATGGGCAAAAATTTCAGTCTCTCGATGTGCAAAACTGATAGAGACATACCCCAAGCGGCTTACAGCTGTAATCGCAGCAAAAGGTGGCGCCACAAAGTATTAACTTAAGGGGGCTGAATAATTTTGCACGCCCAATTTTTCAGTTTTTTATTTGTTAAAAAAGTTTGAAATATCCAATAAATTTCATTCCACTTCATGATTTTTCCCACTTGTTGTTGATTCTTCACAAAAAAATTACAGTTTTATATCTTTATGTTTAAAGCCTGAAATGTGGCAAAAGGTCACAAAGTTCAAGGGGGCCAAATACTTACGCAAGGCACTGTATATAAATAGTGTTGAAATGGTCACTTGTAGTCTTCATCAGAAGCCTGTGTGACAGAGTGGCAACATAGAAGTACAATAGGGAGACAGGGAGAAAGTGTTGTCATCCTATACAAGAAGTGCCTGAACATTGACCTTCAGGGCAGAAACACTGGATATTATTTTAATGAAAGATTTAGATTTAAAAATATTGCAAATGATTAATGAAATTACATTCCCATGATACATAAAACTTTAGGTTCACGTATACTTAACCTCTTGCTGCCCACATAAAGCCCACACACTGCACATATGCATCAATGGATGGCCATGGTTTCTCTGCTGAGAGCACACTCCCAGCACAGTGACCATGCTGTCATAAACAGCTCCCAGTCTCTAGTAATGATTAGGACCAGGCAGGACTGGCCCAATGGTTATGTGACCATTGTGACAGCCAATCACAGTGATCAGTTGATTGGGCAGTCCTTAATTGTCCCTGGGTGTAAAGACCCAGTTAAAAGGATGCTGGAGGTGGCCAGGAAGGAAATAAAAAATTGTAGCAACTACTCACACTGTTGCTTTTACTGGAAAGTTTGGTCTGCATGTAACTACAGAGAAAAATAAAAGTAAAAACATGCAAAATTAAATAAAATAAAAAAATAATTAATTTAGGGAAATTCAAAACAGCTCTGACAATACTTTCCTGGTGATAGTTACCCTAATAAACTGCGGCTATTTCTGGCAAGCAATTGTGCAAGAGTCAGTAACATTACCGACATGTGTGGCAAATTCAGGTAGTTTTTACTAATGCCACTTTAAAAACCTGTCGCTATGGCAGTAACAAATTTCTAAAGCAGAACTTTGGGATACCACAAAATTAATCAATTAGTTAACTGGCTTATATTAAATAATAAACAGTTTATTATACCTAGATAAACCTAGATCACCAGTGTCCAATTTCACAGGTACTAAACCATGCAAAAGATGTCATTTTTGCACCCTTTCGATGAACGCCCGAGAAGTGACCTTACCGAATGGTCACCTATACAGGCCCAATTTTTGGGCCGATTCTCAAACCTTCGGTGCCATCTATTACACGGCGTGTGAATGTGGGCTTTTGGGGAAAACTAAAAGGCTGTTTTTTCACACAATTAGAGACTGGGTGTCTCTAATGTCCAAAAAGAAGATGGAGACACCCATTAGTAGACACATTGGTCACTCTCTATCACAACTTTGATGCATCTAAGATGAGATTTTTAGATTTTTTGCCCTTGAACATATACTCAAGCACGAGAGAGGGGGAATATTGATAAACTCTTGTTGCATAAATGCATTTATACCTTAGCCGTCACTAGGTTTCTAGGACTCAATTAATCCATGAGTTTTAAACTCTTCTAGTAAAAAACATATTTCACTATAATTGCTCTTTAAGTTTCATGCACTTTTGGCCTGGTGATTATTGTCCCCTTTTTTTGTTGCTTTGTCTTTTTCTTGTCTAAGTATACTGTATAATCAGTGTATCCCCATATGATGCTTGCATTTTCTGTAAAAGTCCTCTGTTTAGATAAATTGTTTAGATTCATTACATTTTTTGTTTCTTTTTTGATTTATTAGATGGCCATTAGATGGTGCTCTACATTTAGTTAGGTGGTTGTGGAATTATGGGCTACCATAAGGACGCCCGGTACACCTCTGGACAGATTATCTGACATTACATGCAGTTGCCGATGTCATGTCACAGTAGGTGTCCTAATTAGAGCTCTCTGCTGTGCTATTGTTCCATCTGGAATATTCCAGATTGCAGGTCTGATCATCATCTTTCTCCTGGCAAAGTTGGTATTCCCAAAATAGCGCCAACTGACACACAGGGCCTGTGTGTGACGCCACATCCGGCGCCATCTTGTGCAAACACGGTGGGCCTTTTTCGGCATCCGCTATGCTCTGGTATGAGGACACTATTTTTTTGTTACATAGAAGACAATAGGTAAGGTAACTTGGATATACCAAGTCATTGCTCTTTCATACTAATAGTTGGTTTGAGAATTTAATCTCTCTTCCTCATTTCTACAGACTCCACTAGGGTGGAGGTGGCCACCTTGCAGCCTGGCTACCTATCTGGAGGAACATTTAAGTTTATATCTACAAATATCATTTTTTTTATTGCTCTCAATTCCAACTGCCCCATTTTTTTAGGGTAGGTATGGCCCTTTGGGCTTTTGATAGGCATGCACATTATCTGGAGTAACTCTGTGTTATTTACTATACTAATATGTCCCTCCTTAGGCATCAAACTCCCTGATCTCTTCTTAACAACACCTAAATTACTTATGTCTCCTGTATGGGTCTGATATACTTTATCGTTTGATGCATAGAAATTGGACTATTCTTTCTAGAGGACTTATTAATGTAAGCATCATTATATATATATATATATATATATATATATATATATATATATATATACAATATAAATGTTGATGTGATTTTGTTTTTTCTTCTTGTAATTAATTTGTATGCAATTTCTTTGTAGTGTTTACATAAGCAGTATCCATCTCCTGGAGAAGCTAAATCATAGCAACACATGTAGAGTGATTGAAAGACTGTACAATATATGTAAAGCAATGTTTATTTTATTGTTGTACATGTTAACTTTTTATGAATAAAAAATATATATTTTATCTACAACATTTTTTTGTTGTGTCTAGCACCAAAAAAAAAAAAACACATTTTTCTATATTTGCATTACAGTTAGTTAATTAGTTAACACACTCACAGTTTAGGAGAGAAGTCAAGTGGAAAATTCACGATGGCATCAGTTTAATCTAAAAGAAAACAGCTTCAGCTGAGCAGAGGTTTTAATGCAGGGGAGATGTTACATCCTGCCCTCCCACTCTTCACTTCACAAACTACAGTTCCCATCATGCCACGTGAATTGTAGTGTATGTGGGTGGGAACACTGAGCCTGTGAACTCACCCACTTGTACAATGAAATCACACCCCCATATTCTCCAGCCTCACTGCTCACTGATACATAGCAAGACTAGATAAAAAAAAGGTATTTTCATTCTCTGTGCCTCATGGCTTATTCCCCCCACTGAAAAGGAGAAAAACTTTAGGAACGCCGGCTCATTTCATTTACACAGTGGTAAGCTGAGTTGGAGCTGACCATTTCCCTCAAACCATTTACACCCATACATGCTGGGCAACCACACAGGCAGACATGGGGTACAGATCTCACTAGTGACATTAAGAAGGCACTGTGATAGCCCAGAAATCAGTGATTGGTATTAGCTATGCCGGTCATCGGAGACATATAGGGGAGAGATAAAATATTTTATGGTCTTTCAGTAGAAACAGGACAGAAGGGGAAGGAGCTGAGCCTGTGGCTAACAGTTAACCCTTCAATTGCCAGACACTTGTCTTAATCAGTGGGTGCTTTAAGTAGTATAAGGTAAATGTGTCTGGTAATTGAGGGGTTAACTGTTAGCCATAGGCTCAGCTCACTCCCCAGCAGCTATGGGTTTAAGTCTGTACAGCCACTCAGCTCCTTCCCCCCTTCTCCTACACTTATACAGAAAGACCAAAAAAATCTCTTTATCCCTCCCCTGTGTGTCTCAGGTAATCAACATAGTTAATACCGATTACTGTTGTCTGGGCTGTCACAGTGCCTTCTTAATGTCACTAGTAGGATCTGTACCCCCTGCCTGCCTGTGTGGTTGCCCGGCATGCATGGGGTTAATGGTTTGAGGGAACTAGTCAGCTCCAACTCGGCTTGCGATGGGTGGAGGGACGCACTGCCCCTGTGGGAGGTTTAGACCAGGTAACTTAGACTTGCTGGTCCACCCACTGCAACAGCAAAGTGTAGGTTGAACTAAAGTACAGGAGAGATGTGACAAGACCAGTGGAAGGCAAGGCATAGCAGCCTGTGGCCTTGCAAACAGGAAACCACAAATGATCAACTCCATTACTAAAAAAATTGCACAGGCTGTTTCTCAAAATCTACAGAGGCAATCAGAAGATGGACTAAATATTTTACAAAGGCAGGCAAGCAGCATTAAAACTATGAAAAAAAGATTTTGCCAGGAGTTCTGCTTGAAAGAATTACCACCAGTTGCTAGTTTAAGAAAATTGGCAATAATTAAGAACTGGGAGACTAGTTCTCCATCAGGTCACTTTTAATTGACGATGCACAGCATGGGTTGGATTTAAAAGGCAATGTGGACTAAATAGTGACTAAGGATCCACCCACTCCAGTGCACTGCCAATCAAAAGTTGAGCGGACCTGATGGAGAACTAGTCTCACATTTCCCCATCAGGCTCTGCCCACCCCTGGTTTAAATCGGCTTGGCTCCCTTCATTAGGCAGGCATGTGCCCTGCCTGATAAAGGGGGGCCGTGAGGCAAACTTTAGCTGTGGTGTGATCATAAAAAAAAGCCTTGGACTCTTTTTTTGAGATCACTGGTGTGCTAGTGACATATCCTTTTCTAGCTACATAAATTGGGTGCAAGCACTGTCACTTTTGGTGGATTCTAAAGGCTGTCTACACCACCCTTTATGAACTCCCCCCAAATATATTTCACTATAGCTCTCCTTTACCTAACTTCCCTTTGAAGCTAACCTGAAATTGAGATATTAAAACAAAATAACAAGTGTTCATTCGATTGGACTGATGCATTTCAGACATTTTCTCAGTACTATAACACTTTGTGAAATATTGCAAATGTCAGAGTGTTTTCCCAGGGAGGGTTGGCAGATATATCACTGCCTGGTATTCTTGAAGAGGGAACTGCCCATCTCTAAGTGGCCTTAGTCCAGCTTCCTCTGGAAGCCATTACCATAACCTAGTTTTTCTATCTCTGGCAGAAAGACAGGCTTTTTGATGTTCCTAAACAGTGCCGTCTTGAACAGCATATGTCTTCTTGGACACAGTGCTGCAGATTTAATTCTAAACAAATAGATAAATCGGTAGGCAAATCAGCAAGCCCATTTTGTGCATTTGTAAATGGCTATTTACAGACCCTTACTAAATTAATCGTCTGCAAACAATAACTGATGCTTTTAGTCCAGGGTTTTTATTTTTCCTACAAAACATTTTATATTTATCAATAGAGAAGCTGGTGCTTAAACTGCTCTTAACAGAGAGTATGTCACTTCACCGTGTATCATCTCACGCTATTTACCCAATAAAATACCCTGAGCTTTTAAAGTTAAATGGATCTGACCTTTGTCTTGAAACATTTCTGTTAATATTACACTTTATAAACATGAAAAAATAATTCGAACTCCATTACCTTTGAAAATACTTTTTATCAAAGAACAATTTGATTAATTTAGGATGGGTTTGAAAAAAAAAAAATATTTCCATTCAATTCAAAACCAGACACTTGCCACTAATCAAATGAACCATTACATCCCATACAAGAACATGTTTAGGATTTCACAGATCAGTTTAATATCTACATCTGGCATGAAACTGCTCAATCATACTTAGACTGATGTGCACAGAGCAATAGCAGAAAAAAAAAATGAAGGACTTCACTGCCGAATTAAATTACACCTAAAGCCAAAACTTTTTTTAGCTTTGGATTAAGTAAGAAATGTTTTTTTCCTTCTGTGTAAACACAACAAGAAGCAAGAGGAAATCTTCTTTGTAACTGTTAAAACTGCAACGTTATACAAGTTTACACAACTAAACATTTGTGATTTTCCTTTACTTCACTCTTGATGACAATGGTTAGTAGAACAAACAGAAAGAGTTAATTTCCCCAGCAAGCACTCAGACAGCAATAAAGTGGCATATGCAGGGAATGATTCACCATTAGGTACAGCAAGCCATAGTAAGAAAAAGGGGGTTTTACCAGATAGAGTTATTGGCAATGCTCGCTCTATGCATTGTGCTGTTGAAACTGGGCTATGTTGGATGATTCCTCATTCATGTCCCTTTTTCTCTTAGACATTGTGATTGAATACTTTAATCGATACTCTCCAGAAGAAGAGCGGCAGCACGAAACATATAGAGAACTGTATCACTCACAGTGAATCCACCGCCACTGTTGGAAACTTATTATCAGCCATATATACTACAAAGTTCTAGTAACAGAACACATGTCTTTTGTTTACCTTTATCATTTATATCTTGTGTGGTATGGTGGGGTTCACATGTCGTCACAATAATTCTGAGTCAAGTTGTTTCATAAATTCTAATGATAATGCTATATTAATGTGTTATCCAAAATTTTAACATGTTTTGAATAAAATTATCATAGAAGCCGGTCCAGTAGGTGGGACTTCAGATGACAGCAACCATCTGGAGATCCCCACTCTGTGTAATCTGGTAGCTCTCCCCTCCCAGCGCTGATGGACACTGGTGAGGCTGCATTTATGGACTTTGGTGAGACTGCATTCATGGGCACTGGTGAGGCTGTATTCATGGGCACTGGTGAGGCTGTATTCATGGGCACTGGTGAGGCTGCACTCATGGACACTGGTGAGGCTGCATTCATGGACACTGGTGGGGCTGCATTCATGGAAACTGGTGAGGCTACATTCATGGACACTGGTGAGGCTGCATTCATGGGCACTGGTAAAGCTGCATTGAAGGGCACTGTTGAGGCTGTCTGATGGGCACTGGTATGGTTGCATTGATGGGCACTGATCAGGTTGCACTCATGAGCACTGGTGAGGCTGCATTGCTGGGCACTGGTGAGGCTGCATTGATGGACATGGGTGAGGCTGCATTGATGGGCACTGGTGAGGCTGCATTGATGGGCACTGGTCAGGCTGCATTGATGGGCACTAGTGAGGCTGCATTAATTGGCACTGATGAGGCTGCATTGATGAGCACTGGTGAGGCTGCATTGAGGGGCACTGGTGAGGCTGTATTGATGGGCACTGATCAGGCTGCATTGGTGAGGATGCAATGATGGGCACTGGTGAGGCTGCATTGATCGACACTGGTGAGGCTACATTAATGGGCACTAATCAGGCTGCATTCATGGGTACTGGTGAGGCTGTATTCATGGGCACTGATGAGGCGGCATTGATGGACACTGGTGAGGCTGCATTTATGGGCACTGGTGAGGCTGTATTCATGGGCACTGGTGAGGCTGCATTAATGGACCATGGTGAGGCTGCATTCATGGACACTGGTAGGGCTGCATTCATGGGCACTGGTGAGGCTGCATTGAAGAGCACTGCTGATGGGCATTGATAAGGTTGCATTGATGGGCACTGATCAGGTTGCATTCATTGGAACTGGTGAGGCTGCATTCATGGGCATTGGTTAGACTGCATTGATAGGCAGTGGTGAGGCTGCATTGATTGGCACTGATCAGGTTGCATTGATGGGCACTGGTGAGGCTGCATTGATGGGCACTGATCAGGCTGAATTGATGGGCACTGGTGAGGCTGCATTGATCGACACTGGTGAGGCTACGTTGATGTGCACAAATCAGGCTGCATTCATGGGCACTGGTGAGGCAGCTTTCATGGGCATTGGTTAGACTGCATTGCTAGGCACTGGTGAGGCTGCATTGATTGGCACTGATCAGGTTGCATTGATGGGCACTGGTGAGGCTGCATTGATGGGCACTGGTGAGGCTGTATTGATGGGCACTGATCAGGCTGCATTGATGGGCACTGATCAGGCTGCATTGATGGGCACTGGTGAGACTACATTGATGGGCACTAGTGAGGCTGCATTTGATTAATAAAATAAAGTTCTGAGCTACCTTTTTTTGCTTCAAAGTTCTTTATACGCCTGGGTGTGTTATATGTCGATAAATACGGTATTTGTTTTTTTTTATATATTTATATATGAATAAAGTACATTTTAAAAAAATCTAAAATAAATAAATAAATACACACAACACACACAGTATTCATTCACTTTAAATCCACTGGCATCTGACCAAACCAAAAGTATAAATTTATTGGTGGAGCTACCCTTTAACTGCTTATAGTATATTTCTGCTAGAATGCAGCAATGCAAAGGTGGTAAGGTGGTATTTATTTTGAAAAAGTGACAGTTTAACATGCATATTGTGAAGAACATATTATAAGATGATAAAAATGTAATCCAAGAATAACTTAATAAGATCCACTATATGTAATGTGCCAATTAGTAGTCATTTGCATAATCACAGGCAAGTTTCTAATAGCACTTTCATTGCTTGTAAAATGTGTCTTTATCACTCCATTATATGAGGTAACAGTAATTAGCACAGAGCTAGTGTCAAAGCGCTCTTCCTGAGCAGCCTCATAATAGCTTCGTACATCTCCCTGTAACTTCAGCTCTGCTTGATAAATGACAAAAAAAACTATCCCTGAAATAAAAATCAGTGTATTACCAGTCTCAGCTGGAACATATAGCTTATATAAAACATGGGTAAGAAAGGTCGATCACAATACTAAAATTGAAAAATTAAGCAGTTTAGGGCCGCTGGGATAAAACGAATTCCAAGATCCATTTTTATTATAGAATACAATGACCACTGGCCTATGATTAGATCAATATATATAAAAAACAAAAACAGTATAACATCTGATGCTGGATGAGGCACTGAACAAGAAATTTGTTGATAGCCCTAGAGCGACAGTGAAACAAGTTCCAAATCTCATGGATCAATTGGTCTTCAGCCAGTTCCAGAATAAATGATATACAGACTTGCTGTATTAAAACATGTTCTAGACTACTGTATGTAAAGTGCATGTAATGTCTCATGAGAATTAAAGCTGGCATGTAAATGGCAGAAAATTTATTTTTCTAAAACAGTTTTCTTTATTCATGTCATTAATTTTAAAGCATTGCTTCCTTTCTGGCATATTATTTGCAGATTGGTTCTTGGGGGCCACTTTACAGATGTAACCCTTTAGCAAAAATCTATGAATTTTTCTCGAATTTTTAAGACTAATTCTTACTTTTATTGTATGAAAATTGGGCAAAGATCTGATTGAAGGAGTTTTGAATAATCACTTCTTTTGATAAAAAATGATAGAAGTGCACTCATAGATTAACAAAATGTGAATCAATTTAGCACTGATCAGTAGTAAACTACTAGCACCAGAACAATACATGTGAAGTTGAATTATGCTTGATAATGGGTTGAATTACGCTTGACAATGGGTTATAATACATGCAGCTGCATATACAGTATTATATTTGTAAGATATCTCTTTTTGCTGAATAGATATAAGAAATTAAGATTTTAAAGCTAATGTCCATGTTTCCTGCAACATTAAATAGTTGGTTGGACCAAGTTCTGCATTGGCTCTAAGCATCCAGACCAAGGCAGAGTCGGTTTGAATGGCGCTCAGCCATTCATAGGCAGCTTTGCATTCTGTGAATGAATAGAAAGCTTGCTCTGATTGGCTGAGGCAGAGAGATGGGCTGATAACGTCATACTCTCTGACTTGGCCAAACAGAGGAAGATTTGTATAAATGCACAGGATACAAAGCTGCTTATCAATGGCTGAGCCCTGCTTTTATTTTGTTTTGGGTATGAGACAGAAAGTCTTTTTCTCAAAGCCAGAACCCAGCACTGTTTATTGTATGTAACTGAAGCTACATGCAGTACATGCAGTGCTTAGAACCACTGAAGCACTTAGAGAAGGAAATTATTCATTTGGACCAGCTTGGTCCAAACAAACTATTTAAAGTGACATAAAACATGGAGATTAGCTTAACCACTTGCCGACCGCCGCCCGACTATATATGGCGGCGGTCAGCCCCTCCCAGGCAAAGTGACTAACCGGTACGTAATACCTCGATGTCCGCCGGTCACTCGCGATTATCGGGCAGAGAGGGAGAAAGGCAGGCGGCTAGTGTAAACAAAGCCACCTGTCATTCTCCCGTGTAAAAGCACTGATCACTCGGTCCTGCTATGTAGGACCGTTGATCTGTGCTATTACGCCACTAGCCACATCCAATGACAGTTAGAAACATGCCCCTAGGGACACACTTAACCCCTCCCTCTCCAATAAAGTTAACCCCTTCCCTCCCAGTGTCATTTTTACAGTAACAGTGCATATGTATAGCACTGATTACTGTAGTAATGTCACTGGTACCCCCAAAACTGTCAAAAATGTCAGTCAAGGGTCCGATCTGTCCGCCGCAATGTCGCAGTACCGCAAAAAAAATCGCAGATCGCCGCCGTTACACGTTAAAAAAAAAACAACAAAAATGACAAAAATCTTTCCCTTACTTAGTAAACGCAATAACTTTTGCGCAAACCAATCAAAATACACCTATTGTGATTTTTTTTACCAAACATAGGTAGCAGAAAACAAATTGGCCAAAAATTTAAAAAAATGTTGATTTTTACATTTTTTTGGGGGGGAATTTCATATAAAAAAAATGTGAAAAATTTTGTTATTTTTGCAAAATTGTCGCTCTTTTTTTGTTTATAGCGCATGATCAAAAAATCGCACAGGTGATCAAATACCACCAAAAGAAAGCTCTGTTTATGCGAAAAAAAGGACGTCAAATTCGTTTGGATACAGCGTTGCACGACCGCGCAATTGTCCGTTAAAGTCATGCAGTGCCGAATTGCAAAATACCCCCTGGTCAGGAAGGGGGTAAAATCTTCCGGGGCTTAAGTGGTTAAGTGGTGGATGGTACCAATATATATGTATATATTGGGATTTGCACTATGAATAAAAAAAGACTGTATCACAAATACCATTTTGAGTTGTCTCTAGAACAAAAATCTGAGAAAATCTTCCAATGGGTGTCTTTGTTCTGGTGACAACTGTCTAGGAGGGGTGTTCCTTCACATTGTAAGCTGCTTGCTCTGGAGAAACTTGGCAGGAAGGGCCAAGAGCGCCAGCGAGGCACCCGAGAAGAAGAGAATCAGGGCTGCTCTGTGCAAAACCACTGCACAGAGCAGGTGAGTATAACATGTTTGTTATTAAAAAAATCCTTTAATATCACTTTAAAGGTCTATTTAGAGATGGCCTTTAAATTCACTTGTTAATTTGGATCAGGCAGCGCTACACCCAATATGTGAAAAAAATCCATATCATAGCAGTTACTTTTAACACTTAAATATGTAACAATATAGAAAATAAAAATAAAGACGTTCTAAGTATAAATATTACGGTGTCAATATAAATATTGATATTGCAATGCATGAAACAACATGAAAAATAAAATAAAAGAAACAATCACAGTGAAATAAATTTAACATAGTGTCCATTCCATCATCCACAAAAAATAGGCACCACTAATAAAAAAAAAAATTAAAGTGACTTTAAAGGCGGAATGTTTTTTATCTTAATACATTCTATGAATTAACATTAAAAAAAAAAAACTTCTGTTTGCAAACCCCCCCCTCAGCCTCCCTAATATTTATCTGAGCCCATCTTGATCCAGCAAGGGGCCTGCTTGTTAAAGGGGGCATCCAGATTCTGATAAGCCCCCTCACCCACAGACCCCCACAACCACTGGTAAGGGTTGTGGGGAGGAGGCCCTTGTTCCCTTCAACAAGCAACCCCCTCATGTTGAGGACATGTAACCTGGTATGGTCCAGGAGGGGAGAGCGCTCGCCTGTCTCTACCCTTTCCTGTCCTGCCAGGCTGCATGCTCCCATAAGGGTCTGTTATTGATGGGGGGGGGGCCCTTACACTGTTTTTTCATTTATTTTTCATTGCTGGTATTCTTTTGTTTACATGCAGCTGTCAGTGGGGAAATCTGATGACATCTGAAGAGTCATAGGTTGCTAAGGACACAGCAGCCGACTTCCCGCCCCGGCTCCTTAACAACCAGCTATTCTACACACAGAATTCAGATCGGTCGATCAATTTTCGACCAATTCAAATTCCAACCGTTCTGAAAGTTTGGAATTTGTTAGAAAAGAAAGAAACCAAACAAAATTAAACCATTTTTTTTCTGCACGTGTCTAGGGACTTTGTATAGCACAAACAAAATGATCACATTGGTCAAAGCCAAAGTCGTAACAAAGTCTCACTCATCCAAAGTCGCATCAAAGTCACATCATGTCGATAAGTAAAGGGGCATTGGAAAGCGCATGACTTTTAAGTCGCAAAAGTGTGAATAACCTACTAAAAATAGCACTCTTATCAAACTGTATGTGCCAAAACTAAAATTAGCATTTATTTTAATGCCATATAACTTTTTTCCTATTGAAAAATAGACCACGTCCACGTATCACAGACGAATTTCCTCAAACAAGTTATTCAAATATTGCAAAACACTGAACATCTGGGGAAATAACTCAGACTAAAGTGATGAATTTCCATTATCTTTCTTTGGCAAAGATTTATTTCACATGTCTCCTCTCTCTAATACAAGATATAATGCTGCTATGACAGCTTCACTCTCTCTCCAAGATGTATCTATTGCAACTTCATCTCTTTCAGCATTCAACAGTACCAGCACAAAAGAGCTAAAGGAATTCGTCAAATCAAAGGTATTAATGGGCTGACTCCTGGGCTGGGGATATCTGGTGGGACTACCAATTTAATGCACACACTTCACACGCAGACTGAACACTAAGCTCAAAGTTGGAAATGAACAGGATCCTGGGAGGAATCAACTTAATAGCAGAAATTCCATCACAAGCTAAAATTCTGCTGAGTCCCTGTGGTGGAGAGAATGGTGGGGTGGACTGAGAGTAGATATAGATATTACACTTAAAGGATGTCATCCAGTACAATGGACTTTTCAAATGTCAGAGGTTTAGCAGAGACTGAATTAGGGTTTCCTATTGTAGAAACAAAGTGACAGTTTCTACCTTTTAGTATACAGCTGTAAAAAAAAAGGTTAAAAAAAAAACTTGATTCTTCCACTAGAAACAACAGTACATGAAGTAGACATGCTACTTTATGTACTAACTTTAAAGTTTCCACTACAATCAATCCATCTGTGCACTGAAAAACAGAAATAGTAAAGTACAAGCATTGTGCACAACTACTTTAAATAAGCGTGGGTGAAGGTGAAATGGACCAACATGGCTGCCCTTGTGTACATACATAATCAAATCCATGCATAGAAACAGGTTTTTTTTTAAACATTGACAAATTGTTTGCATATTGTGATATGTTAAAAAGCAATAGGCTAAACCTGTTTTAAAGTAGAACTAAACGCTCTCAATCAACATCAACTATTTTTAATCCTTGTACTGCTAGCATTAGTAAATAGGAAGGTATATTATCTTTTATTTTAATTGTTTTTGCAATTCTCCATTTGCATCCTGGTTTCTGGCCTAGGACAAAATAATGTCATACATCCCAGGAGTCTTCATGGGATTATTTATTTTTTTTCACCTGCAGGAGGGGAGGAGGGATTTTCTCAGTTAAGCACACCCTCCTGCCTGCAGGGCAGATGGATTCAAGGAAGTGAATGCTACATGAATTATTTGCCCTTACTCAAGATGGCCCCAGCTAGAAATGCTAGGGGGTGTTTTTGAAAGTGGTTTCTCAACAAAATAAAGCATAGAGACATGGATGGATGGGTGACTTTGCTTTGAATATTAAAAATGAATAAATATAGTTTTCAGTTTATTACAGTTTAGTTCTACTTTAAGGAATATATAAAATAATATATAAAGCCTATAAAACTCATTTAACCGCTTGACGACCGCCGCAAGTAAATTTACTGCGGCGGTCAGCCCCTCACAGGCAAAGTGACGTTAATTAACGTCACTAGCCTGGGAGGGTCTGGGGAGCGAGCGCGCGCCGCCGGAGGCGCGCTCCCGCTCCCGCGCGGTCACGGACCCCCCCCCCCCCGCGCGCGTGTGACCGGCGGACCCGATGTTCGCCGGTCACTCGGCTGTCGTCGGGGGAGAGGGAGAAAGTCAGGCAGCTCGTGTAAACAAGCTGCTTGTCATTCTCCTCGGTGTAAAGACACTGATCACACGGTTCTACTATGTAGAACCGTTGATCAGTGTCCTTACACCTCAAGTCACAGCCAATCACAGTAAGAATCACGCCCCTAGGGACACACACAGCCCCTCCCTCTCAAATAAAGTTAACCCCTTCACTACCAGTGTATTTTTACAGTAACAGTGCATATTTATAGCACTGATTACTGTAGAATGTCACTGGTAACCCCAAAAGTGTCAAAAATGTCAGTCAAGGGTCCGATCTGTCCGCCCCAATGTCGCAGTACCGCAAAAAAATCGCAGATCGCCGCCATTACGCGTTAAAAAAAAACAACAATAATGACAAAAATCTTTCCCTTTGTTAGTAAACGCGATAACTTTTGCACAAACCAATAAAAATACGCTTTTTGCAATTTTTTTTACCAAACATATGTAGCATAAAACAAATTGGCCGAAAATGTTAAAAAATTTTGATTTTTACATTTTTTTGGGGGGGAATTTCATATAAAAAAATGTGAAAAATATTGTTATTTTTGCAAAATTTACGCTCTTTTTTTGTTTATAGCGCAAAAAGTAAAAAGCGCACAGGTGATCAAATACCACCAAAAGAAAGCTCTGTTTGTGGGAAAAAAGGACGTCAAATTTGTTTAGGTACAGCATCGCACGACCGCGCAATTGTCCGTTAAAGTCACGCAGTGCCGAATCGCAAAATACCCCCTGGTTGTTTAGCAGCCAAATCCTCCGGGGCTTAAGTGGTTAAAGGCCTATTCCACCTTTTACTTTTTGTTCTGTAATTCCCCTTTTTTAGACTCTAAAATAAATTTACCCTCAGATTTTGGACACTCTCAATGATTCCCCTTTTTTCTATATAGTGCATCCTGGTCCCAAGCCGCATATGCCTTTTTATTTCAAGCACATAATGTGTTGCTTCCGTAAAGGCCAAATACATTACATGGATTGTTCATGCAGGATCTCTGAATGTTTTATTTTATTTTGGAACAGTGTATGAACAAATATACTCAAATCACACAAGCTTGTGTTCTATGGCAGTGTGCAGACACCCCTGGCTAGTAGTAATTAGCTTGGAAAATCCAATCTGGCCTGTTATCATCTCTTGGCCACGGGGTGTCTGCTCTGTGTCACCAGAGACATTGTAACTGTAACCTGACTGACTGTAACTGATGATCATCTGCCTGTGGGTACTTCATCTGTCAGGTGTATGTTCAGTGCCGGAGATAAGCCATTCAATCCCAGAGAAAAGAAAAGGAAGAAAATGTGTTCACATGGTTCTTATTCAAAATGCAGACATCTCCTAAATTACGTTTAACGTAATCAATTTATTACTAAATAGAAACTTGCCGAAAGACAAGTGGAATTACATTTTGATAGCTTCAAGGTTATAATTTTGTAAAACTACTAAAATTGAAAGGATTTCAACTACTGATGAGAAAATGCTTCATTGTAATTAGATGAACCCAAAATGCCTATTCTATTATTACTGCTATACTAAACTATAGCATAAAATACATATAACCACAGCATACGAATTACTGTACTATAAATACTACTCCAAGGTACACAAATCAAACAGGGGCAACATTTTTTATCACTTAAGCCCCCAACACACACACACACACACACATACATACATATTATGTTGTACTTTACTGGTAGTGGCTTAACCAATATTCTAAGGCAGCTGTGACAATACATTATTGACTGTAATAATGTGTCAAAAACATGGTAATACAGGCCCATTTATAAAAATACGATGTGTGTCTAAAAAGTTCAGTGAATGGTTTCAGAAAACAAACAAAACAGCAGATACCAACAAATTACCTTTATTGGCCTTCCCAATAATCGGCATCCTTCCCATCACAGTTTTGGCAATGTTCATAAAGCTTCTGGAAACTGTCAGCAAAGGCCTCTTTAGGAATCGATCGCAGAACCACTGTCACACATTCTTGGACTGCTGCCACATCCACAAAATGTGCATCTTTTATGCCGCTCTTCAGATGGGGAAACAGAAAGAAATGAGCAGGGTCGCGGGGAAGACGGTGAATGCCATTCCATCCATTGCCGCTTGAATTCCGGATTTAACTGGTAGCACCAGGTCCCATCCCCTGTGATGATGGTTCCCAGAAAGGATGGATCCTGGTCACACATGTTAATAAAATCTCTAGAGGTTTCCATCTGTTTTGCTTTTGTCGGTCAGCTTGTGCGGCAAAAACTGGAAACAGATCTTCCGCTTACCAAAATTTTCAGGGATATTGGTGCTCATCATGTCCTTGCTAATACCCAATTTGCCCACTATCAATTGTAGAGTTAGTCGCTGATGTTGTGCCAGCATTTGTCGCAGTTGCTCGATCATGTCTGGGGTTCTGCTTGTAGACAGCTGACCTGAACATGGCTCATTTTCAAGCCTAGTACACACGCAACGATTATCGGCCGACCGATCGTCCGTCTTTTGTCCAGAGTTGTGTTTTGTTGGTTGGAATGTGCCTAGACTGCACGCGATTTTTCCCGCCCGACAAAATTCTACTTCAGAAGTGATGTCATGTGTTGGTTTGCTTTCTTTGTGTTCTTTCTTCTCTGAGCATGCCCAATCTTGCTCATAAGATTTTTCCCTGTCGAAATCTGTACTGACTGCACGAAAATCGGCCGTGTTTTGACGGAGGACAAAAATTTTATAGCCTGCACATCAGATTTTTTTCGGCCAAAAAGTCGGAGTCGGTTGTCGGAAGCATCATACTAACAAGCCGAAAATCGGCAGATCGGTCGTCGGACGAAAATTCCCTGCCGATTTTCGACGCGTGTGTACGAGGCTTCAGTTGATTTCTTTCGTCTTCCTCGCCATTTTCCCCAATTTGCTTTCTCGTTGCTCCATTACACTGGGACCTCACTTCTCACATTGTCTACGTTTGTCTGAGCTAGGTGGTGCTTCTCGACTTGTCTCTGGATAGCTACGTGCATGTGCGTACGCCTAGCCCATATAGCTGTTGAGATATCATATATGGGGAAGTGGAGCAATACATGGACAGCTGTGGGAAACAGTGGAAATACCTAAGCAGTTGAGACAGTACATAGGAAATTGAGACAATTAATGAACTCTTCCCTTCATCCTCCACAACATAGATTATTTATGTACAGCCAGAAAAATGCTGCTATACAGTGGTCAGAAACAGCACTAAAAACTGTAAACGTGGGGCAGATCATGTCAAATTCCAGTGTGAAGAGGTATGGGGGCCCAATTTATACTTGACAAACCAGGGTTCTAACTTAGGGGTCCTTCACGCAGGAGAAACGCGATCTATTTTCTCACAGTAACAGCCATGCACACTAAGGGACATCAAAGAGAATGGACTGGTGTGAGTGTGTGTGTGTGTGTGTGTGTGTGTGTGTGGGGGGGGGGGGGGGGTATCAAGCAATCATGTTTGGGCCTCAAAGCTTGCTTGTAAAGTATAGTCAGACCTCAGAAATATCTGTGCATACACAAGTTATAGATCTGTCTCTGTAACCAGTCAAGGCAGCGTTGAGATTGAGTATCTGTGTCAAGGTAAACCTTGAGGAAAAAAATACTGGCAAAGAGAAGGAAACCCAACTTTTTTTTTTTTTTTTAACCAGAAGATGAGAAATAAAACAGTAATATGTTCATGGCACTATGAAATGCCTAAAATCACAAAAGGGTTACTGGATAATTCTTTTCATCTTCTACAATATGCAGATATGTGATAATGTACTAATACCGCAGCTATATTTGATACTGCATATGCTGAGCCACTGGGTCTGAATGCATTGCAGCTAATTTTCCCCCTTACTATGCAGGCTGAGAGTGGTTTAACCTTGTGACTTGATTGCAACCTTTAAATAACCCCTGTTTGTGCTTACAGATAAAACGTTGCTCATCCAGCGATGCTGGTCATCAGTTTGGAGAGTTGAAGCTCAGGTGCTGCCGTCCGCCTGTCAGGCCATAGCAGACTGATGTGTCCTCAATATCTCAAGAAGACAAATGCTAGAGACGTGAAGAAAATGATAAGCGGCTTCAAGGAAGAGAGAGCCTGACAAGGCAGCGCACTTTCATAAAGCCCTAGCCAAAGCTGAAAACGTATGGATGATATCATTGTATGCACAAAATGTTCAAAGGCGGACACAAAGATTAATGCAAGAGATGCAGATATCCAAAATGAAATGTGTTTTTATTAACATATTTATCAACACAAAAAAATGTAATCAGAGTGCTGTTATGAACGCTTTGGTTCTGTGGTTGGCACCAGGAGTAAGCGGGTGGCATGCATACCTAGAATGCATCTGTATGAAGATTGGAAAAGAAATGATATCAGATTTCACTGCACCCCTCTTATCTGAATTCTTATTTTCCTAGCCACATTAGACACATTTCCTTCTCTTCATATTTGCATAGTAGGTGACCGTGAAATGAGCGCAATATTCATATTTGTTCTCTATTGTCTGGTTCCAGTCACAGTTTCTAACTGAAGTCTAAATTAGGGAGAAAAGGGATAAAGTATTTCCAGCTCACAGCTTTTCCTCCTTTACAAGTAAAACTGTCCATACATAGGGAAAACGGTCATTGACTTTTTATTTGAGTAATACACCCAGTTGGCTGGAAAGCAATCACATTCACAGTTCTTTATATCCAATTGTGTTCACACACAGCACGCTATTAATAAACAATTTCCCTTAATCTTTCCCTGCATGTGTATTACAAAGTCAGCAGATGCATCCATACACTAAACAAAAACTAACAGGTGGCTCACAAATTCATCAAAGTGATTTGATCTTTATTCGTCCCTTCCGAAAGGTATTCTAAATGGTCAAAATTGCCCATACCAAACGATAGAAGGTATCTGAAGTCTATCTGATGCTATTTGGGAGCATGGAAAAAAGGCCTGTGGTACTAAACAACAATAAAAAGTGATAGAAATGTAGCATATCTTAACCACTTGCCGACCGCCGCACGACTATCTACGTCGGCGGTCAGCCCCTCACAGGCAAACTAACGTAGGGCTATGTCGCTTGCTTGTGAGGGTCTAGGGAGCGAGCGCGCGCCCCCGGAGGCGTGCTCCCGCTCCCGCGTGGTCACGGACCCCTCCCGCGCGTGTGACCAGCGGACTCGATGTCCGCCGGCCACTCGGCGATCGGCGGGGGAGAGGGAGAATGTCAGGCAGCTTGTGTAAACAAGCCACCTGTCATTCTCCTCGCTGTAAAGACACTGATCACATGGATCTACTATGTAGATCCATTGATCAGTGTCCTTACAGCTCAAGCCACAGCCAATCACAGTAGAAAGCACGCCCCTAGGGACACACACAGCCCCTCCCTCCCAAATAAAGTTAACCCCTTCACTACCAGTGTATTTTTACAGTAACAGTGCATATATATAGCACTGATTACTGTAGAAATGTCACTGGTAACCCCAAAAGTGTCAAAAATGTCAGTCAAGGGTCCGATCTGTCCGCCGAAATGTCGCAGTACCGCAAAAAAATCGCAGATCGCCGCCATTACGCGTTAAAAAAAAAACAACAAAAATGACAAAAATCTTTCCCTTTGTTAGTAAACGCGATAACTTTTGCGCAAACCAATCAAAATACGCTTTTTGTGATTTTTTTAACAAACATAGGTAGCATAAAACAAATTGGCCGAAAATGTTAAAAAATTTTGATTTTTACATTTTTTTGGGGGGAATTTCATATAAAAAAATGTGAAAAATATTGCTATTTTTGCAAAATTGACGCTCTTTTTTTGTTTATAGGGCGTGATCAAAAAACCGCACAGGTGATCAAATACCACCAAAAGAAAGCTCTGTTTGTGGGAAAAAAAGGACGCCAAATTCGTTTAGGTACAGCGTCGCACGACCGCGCAATTGTCCGTTAAAGTCACGCAGTGCCGAATCGCAAAATACCCCCTGGTCGGAATGGGGGTAAAATCTTCCGAGGCTTAAGTGGTTAAGTCAAAGTGCTTCCACGTGACAGGGAAACCTCCTTGCATATACACTATAGTTCCAAAAGTATTGGGAAGCCTGCCTTTACACACAGATAAACTTTAATGGCATCCCAGTCTTAGTCTGTAGGGTTTAATATTGAGTTGGCCCACTTTTTGCAGCTATAACAGCTTTAACTCTTCTGGGAAGGCTGTCCACAGTTTAGGAGAGTGTCTATGGGAATGTTTGACCATTCTTCCAGACGCGCATTTGTGAGGTCAGGCACTGATGTTGGCTTGCAGTCTAATTCATCCCACAGGTGTTCTATCCAGTTGAGGTCAGGACTCCATGTCCATGTTTTTATTGACCTTGCTTTGTGCACTGGTCCAAATCATTTGGTGGAGGTGGGGTTATAGTGTGGGGTTGTTTTTCAGGGGTTGGGCTTGGCCCCTTAGTTCCAGTGAAGGGAACTCAAAGTGATCGTAAAGACAGAAGGTTTTGTTTTATCTTAATGCATTCTGCTGCAGCCCCCCTAATACTTACCTGAGCCCATCTCTAGCCAGCAATGTGGCAGAAGAGACTCAGCTGCCCCGGACTTTCCCTCCTCATTGGCTGAGACATCAGCCGGGTGCTATTGGCTCCCACTGCTGTCAATCAAAGTCAGTGAGCCAATGAGGAGAAAGAGGGGAGCTGCAGGTCAGCTTGGGAGCCCCCACAGCAAGCTGCTTGTTGTGGGTGCACTTGCCAGGAGGGAGGGACATGAGAAGAAGAGAATCTGGGCTTCTCTGTACAAAACCACTTCACAGAGCAGGTAAGTATGACATGTTTGTTATTTTTAAGCAAAAAAATAGTAAAAAAAAAGACTTTAGGATCACTTTAAGGTGTCAGCATACCAAGACATTTTGGACAATTTCATGCTCCCAACTTTGTGAGAACAATTTGAAGGTGGCCCCTTCCTGTTCCAACATGACTGCGCACCAGTGCACAAAGCAAGGTCCATAAAAACATGAATGAGCAAGTTTGGGGTGGAGGAACTTGACTGGCCTGCACAGAGTCCTGACCTCAACCTGATAGAACACCTTTGGGATTAATTAAAGCAGAGACTGGGAGCCAGGCCTTCTCCTCCAACATCAGTGCCTGGCCTCACAAATGCCTTTTTTTTGCCTTCCCAGAAGAGTTGAAGCTGTCAAAGCTGCAAAGGGTGGGCTAACTCAATATTGAACCCTACGGACTAAGACTGAGATTCCATTAAAGTTCATGTGTGTTAAAAAAGCAGGTGTCCCGACTTCCGGTTCCGGCGCCTCATGTGAACGGATGCTAGGAACAGCGGCTCCACACTCACCGGCTTACAAGACCGCGACTGAGCCCATCCGTGCCTTCAAACCGCCCGCTGGGGATCCTCCACTGCCGATGGACAAATTTCTTCTTCACGGCCCCCCGCCGTCCTCCGTCCCAGCCCACAGTGAGCCCACGCTACAGGCTTCATCCGAGGCAGACATGGCGGACGCGGCGCAGCTGCCCGCCCCTCTCCCTCAGAGAGCTTCTCCTTCTAGCATCCCCGAGGCACACATTGCATCGTTAGCCCAGGCGGTAGCAGCGCTTCTCTCCCCCACAATAACAGATGCTGTGGACAAGGCGATTGCTCTGGGCATCACCCAATCCGGAAAGACCTGGGGGAACACTCCTCGAGGCTGACAGAGCTGGAGCATCGCATGTCTGATGTGGAAGACGAGCTCCAATCCTCCTTCTCACAGGACCAGGCTGCCAGGCAGACGCAAAGATATCTGCTGGAAAAGCTGGATGTCTTAGAAAATCGATCCAGACTAAACAACCTCAGGATAATTGGCCTGCCTGAATCCTTCAGTAATGATTTCCTGCATGATATCTGTATGAATAGGATCCCTTCAGCATTGGGCCTCACAACGCCATGTATTGCTGAAAGAGCCCACCGCCTTGGTGCCCCCTCCAATGAACGTCGCTCCCCACGACCGGTAATCGTCCGTTACTTAAACTACATGGACAGAGAGAGTATTTTGAAATCCTTCAGAAACTTCAAAGCCCTGCAAATCGATGGCCACAAGCTATTGCTATTTGCGGACTATTCGCAGGAAATATCCAAACGGAGAAAAGCTTTCCAACCCGTATGCCAGGCTCTTTTCCAAAGGGCTGTCAAATTCACACTAGCATACCCTGCGATCTTACGCTTCTCTGACTCCACTGGGGAACAGAAATCCTTTACTCACCCGGAGGAGGCTGCCCAGTATCTCCAGCATTACATGCATATTCACCTGGACATCCCAGGAAGCTCTGACGCTCTGCACACCGACAAGCCTAGTCCTAGAAAGGATCCGGCCAAGAAACTTCGCCTCTCCGGTCCCAGCCGCAGATCACGCCGTCGCTGATCCTCCTGGCTTCTATCGCTCTGACTCTTAGATGATCCCATGCCTGCCCTGAGTGCTCTTTCCGGCACTTGTCGTTGCTCATTGATCAGGCACCAGCCTGCTTATACTGGTATCTTCTAAGTAGGGCTGCCTACCAAGCCTTCTGATGTCTTATTTTGGTTTTCACTTTCTGCATTATGTTACTTGGTTATTTATTCTTTTTTTTTTTCTAAGGTTCCTGATGTGTGGCTCCCTGGGGCCTCCCTGTTCTCCCCATTACAGGAATCCAGCCTTCCCGGTGATCCGCTCTCCTAACCCTTCATAGGCTCCCCGGATGAGTGAGTACTGGCGGTTACACTAGTACTTCTTTTGGGAATACCTTCGGGCACCCACCGCTGATCCCCGGTAACGCTGCTTCCGATGTGTACTTTGTGTTACATGAGGAAAAAAGCGAAGTCTCTCCACCACCTGGTATGTACCTGTTATGTTTCTCCCCTGGTCCCCTGTTGGGCGTCCCCTTTCCCTCCTATGCCCGGTTTTACATGCAGATGTTCTTTACCTATGCTCCCCTTCTCTGTCAGGCTAGATTGTATGGGCATCACTACCACCTGGTGTGCACACTCACTGTTGTTAAGGCTGCAAATACATCCCAACTGGTACCCCCCAATTAGATGAAAGTTGTCTCGTGGAATGTTAAGGGACTGCGGTCCCCTCACAAACGTATGGCAATCCTCAGACACCTTCGCCGCCTGAAAGCAGACATTGCTGTCTTGCAGGAGACGCATCTATCTGAGGAGGACATCCCTCGTATGCGTAAGTTGTGGGTGGGCCAAGTCTATGGCTCTCCGGCTATTCAGGGCAAGGCTGGTGTTCTCATCCTAGTTCACAAATCTCTGCCGTGCGAGATCTCCCTGTCATATGCAGATGATACAGGACAATTTTGCTTGGATTCCCGGACCTGGGCTCTGGCAGCGGTTTATGCCCCTAATTCCCTGACGCAATCTTTTTTCCAGACGCTCACGGCCAGGATAGCCCCCTATCTACACCCCCCCCCTGCTGGTAGCAGGGGATTTCAATACCCTCATGGTCGATAGTGAGGATAGATCGGGGAGCAGGGCTCGCTCCCTGCCCTCCCTGCCTAGCACCATCTCACCTCTCCAGACTTTCACGGATGGGTTACACCTCACTGACGCGTGGCGTTTGGCTCATCCCTCGTCCCGGGATTTTACTTTTTTTTCTCACCCCCACGACACGCTGACTAGAATAGATTACATCTTCCCTAATGACCTCCTACTCCCCTCTACTTCCCACCCCGAGATCCATGATATTGCGGTTTCGAACCACGCTCCTATTTCCATCGACCTCTCCTTTTCTCTTTCATCCCCCCTCAAAGGGTCCTGGAGATTTCTTTCATACCTAGCCAAAGATCCAGGAGCCCGCAAGCTCATAGTGGACTCATGGAATGAATTTCTTCAGCTCAACTCTACCCCTGACTGTTCCCCCACACTACTTTGGGAAACGGGCAAGGTGGTATTACGGGGACGGATTATCTCCTATGCCTCTGCCCATAAGAAAAAAAATGAATAAAGCCTATACGGCAGCCAGCAAGTCTCTCAGAGAGGCGCAGAGACTTTTGAATCACGCCAACACTCCAGAACACAGTCACTGGCACGATGCCAAGCTGGACTTTGATAAATGGGCGGCGGCACAGGAGACCATCCATGAGACGCGGCAGGCCTGGAACTTCCATAAATTTGGCAACAAGCCAGGTAAACTTCTGGCTTCCCTCTGTAAACCCCCCTTTACACCTACCCATGTCACGACACTGACGGACGCCCAGGGTAACTCGGTCGACTCTCCCCAAGGCATCACTGACGTTTTTGAGTATTTCTATAAATCGCTGTACGGCCCCGATCCCATCGATGAGGTGGAGGCTAACTCTCTTTTAGCCTCCATCTCGCTCCCTACGATATCCCCTGACCAACTGACCCTCCTTAATGAGCCAATAACGCTAGAAGAAATAGTCACTACGGTACAGGCCCTGGCCCCCGGGAAAGCCCCTGGCCCAGATGGGTACACCTCAGACTTTTACAAGATGGCCATTGATGCGGTAGCCCCAACCTTCTGGACCTTTATAATCTCATATACTCTGGTGGCCCCTATCTGCCCACCGGGTTCCAAGCGCACATAAAACGTATTCATAAGAAAGGAAAGGACCCCACCAATCCGGGATCGTACCGTCCCATCTCACTGCTCAACCTTGATGCAAAGATTTTTTCCAAAATACTCGCGAATCGCCTAGCCACTATTCTCCCCTCTCTTATTCACCCCGCCCAGGCGGGTTTCATCCAAGGCAGATCCGCCACCTCCAACATTAGAAAGGTCGTAGCGGCCTTGGAATACGCGAGGGCCAATCCAACCTCGGACTCTGCCATCATCACGCTCGACGCTGAAAAAGCATTCGATAATGTGAGCTTCTGTTGGTTGGATATGGTCCTCGCCAAACTCGGGTTCTCAGGACCTTTTACCCACTTGATCAGAACTATGTATTCCGAACCGACGGCTCAAGTGATGGTGGCGGGCTGTGCTTCAGGCTCCTTCAGATTACACAAGGGTACGAGACAGGGCTGCCCCCTGTCTCCGCTGTTGTTCAATTTGGCAGTGGAACCTTTGTCTAGACTCATTACCGATCACCCGCAGCTACATGGCATTCCGGTGGGGGACAAGGACTTGCGCTCGGCGCTATTCGCTGACGACGTCCTGATCTTCACTGCGAACCCCGATCAAGACCTCCCGGTGATACAGGACCTCTTCGCCAACTTTCACCGATGCTCAAGGTAGTACACTCCTCCATCACTTATTTGGGAATTAAAGTAGGTAAACTTCCGTCCTCCCTTTATCGTCTAAATCTATCGTCCACTATTGATAAAATTATAGCTGAACTCCATTCCTGGCAGAAACTCCCTATATTGTTTCTAGGTCGCTGTCACCTGTATAAAATGATGAGCTTCTCTAAACTGCTATATCCCCTTCAAACTTTACCCCTCCTCTTAAAACACACTGATGTCTCCAGACTAAACAAGGCCGTTGCCAAGTTCTTGTGGAAAGGTCGTAGACCACGTATAGCTTTCGCCAAATTGTTCCTGCCCACCAAGGATGGGGGGGGGGTAGGTCTCCCTAATATACGCTTATACAATTTGTCATGCCTCATCCGGGTTGCTCTAGATTGGATCACCAGAGATTCCAGATATACCAACTTAGAGCTAGAATACAGTATGGTCGGGACGTATGATTTGGTGGTGCTGCTGCATTGTGGGCACAGGGATCTTCCTCTGCCGCTGCGACAGAATGTCTTAATTAGAGACACGGTCTTGGCATGGCAGGAAGTCCGGAAGAAACTGGGGGCCCCCCAAAGGCTATCCCCCTATCTTCCCATTTGCAACCATCCTTTGTTCCCCCAGGCCCAGCAGCGCTTCCCCTTCTCTGACTGGGCCTCTAAAGGCCTGACCAAATTTGTACAATTGTTCGACCCTATTTCAGGTACCCCGACCTCCGTAGAGGCACTCAACGCCCAATTTGGCATCCCGCTCTCCCATCACTTGTATGTACAACAATGTATTTGTTTTGTTAACTCTCTATGTTCAAACAAGGTCACACGATTTCAGCATACTCTGATTGACTATTGGGTCTCGCAGGGCAGGCATAGGATCTCCCACATCTATACTCCCCTTTGCCAAGAATGGCATGCCGCAGACATTCACCAAGTAGCCAAACAATGGAATAAAGTGCTGGACTGCCCCAATGCTCACCACCTGGCCCTCAAAGGCTACAACGCCACACGCTTGTATGTCCGCAATGAAATTTGGAGGGAGCAGCAATTTAAGATTCTGCATGGAGCCTACTTCCCTTGCCTTCGATGGTCAGATGATCCGGCCCACAAAGTGTGCACCCTATGCGGGACTCAGCTACCTACGTTGCTCCACAAACTCTGGACTTGTACGGATATCTCTCGCTTCTGGTACAAGATCCTCACTTTCATTTCTTCTACACTTGGCATGGACCTGCCTAAAGACATTTTCGCTTTGCTCTTTGGCTACACGGAGGGCGTTTGTGCTATGTTGCCGCCCTCCGATAGGAAATCCCTCCTCTTCCACAAACCATGGCTCCTCAACTGCCTCATGATAGCGAGGAGAGCCATCCTTCGACAATGGACTGCCACTTCTCCTCCTTCGGTTTCGGAAGTCTGCATTGAACTCAATACTCTACTGAAATTTGATCTGTTGGACTTATATCACAGCCCGCACCCTAAACATAGGCTGTTCCACAGATCATGGACACCTTCCTATCTCGCCAATGCTCCCCCTCTCCCAGTCCACTTGAGGGCGCACCACCATACCCTGCTTACTAATCCCTCAGGATTGTCCTAATCTCCGCCGCAACTTTCCTGTTACGGAGAGTGCCCACACCAGCTGCTCTAGTTGATTGTTTGTAATAGATGATTAGCCTATCCCATGTTGATTATTCCACGGTCAACTTCGCATTTGTATGACGGCACAACCTGACCCCGACTCTCCAGCGACTGAGTCTCTTGGTGCTGTCAATTCTCCAATATCTGCATCTGCTACCCCTCCCCTTCCCCCCTCCCCCCCTCCCCCTCTCTTCCCCCCCCCATTCCTCCCTCCCCCCCCCCACGTCACTACCTACATTATCGAGATTAGCTGTTTCATTACTTTGCTATCTGACGATGTTGTGAAAATTTGAAATTTGTTCATGTTTTGTGTATCATTATCAACGGTCTTCATTCTTTAGATACTTGTTTCTTTCCTCGGATAATTTTTTTGGATTGGCGTTCCGATTTTATCACTGTATTTGTGACAAATTTCAATAAAAATGTTGTTAAAAAAAAAAAAAAGCAGGCCAACACTTATGGCAATGAAGTGTTTATATGCATCCAATGGTTGGGACTGCTAGTATGGTAAAATTATAACATGATGCTTGTTACAATAACTGTTCTAGTGTTCATTGAAGTATATATTCGGTACAATTCATTCTATTACCCAGAAAGCAGTAGAGGTTGACATTATGTTCCATGATATACAGCAGAGATGAGCTGCTGTAGTTTCTCAAATCATTGGGCAGAAGGAGTTTCCACACCTTCCTAAAATTTTTTGCACTCCTGCTGCTGACTGTATTCTATTAGGATATTACAGTAAAATATACAGCGTTTAGTGCTACAACATAAAGGATGCTTGTATTATTAGAAAAAAAAAACTGCCATTTTTGTAGGTCCTTCTGCTAATGCTGGTGGCTTGGCTGTCCCTGGATTCAGTTCTTGCGGTATCACTGACCCAGAACAAGTATACAGATTTAAAAGTCAGAGTAAAGCCCTTATCTGTGTGCAATACCCATAACTTAAGATTTATACGGTTATTACTCCTAACTGAATTTGGTGACACCCTGCTTCCCGATGACATATTAAAAACAGAAAATACAAATATTTAACAGCTCTATTCAGTGGTCCTGGCTGGCTCAGAAAAAAAAAGAAGGACGATTAAGCATTCAGCAGCTTAAATACTTTATAACTTTCAAAACCTAAGCATTTTGGCAACCAAAAGTAAAATTATAACTGTTTTCTAACAAATGGGTGTCAATGCTAATCTCTGGAGTGAAATCAGAGATCGATGTTGGAGACCAAATTATTGCAGACTGAAAAGTTCCTTCTCAATGCTAAAAAAAAAAAATGAAGTGCATTGTCCCTTCTCACTGAAGAAACTCTCAGTTCACGTTAGCCATCAGCTTTGTAAGTTGAATAGTTATGTAGCTAGCACTGTTTATTCCACTAACTCCTAAAAAGCTGTACAGTATAATAATGCAGCAGATATTAATGTAACTTGTGAGATCTGAAAGACAGTCACAGCGATTTATAATTCAATGTGCAAGTTAAAATACTGTAGCCAGTTTATGTCAATCATTTTAGGCAGCCTATATAGTGCCTTGAATAAGTATTGATATCCCTTGAACATTTCCACATTTTGTCATGTTACAACTAAAAATGTAAATGTATTTTATTGGGATTTTATGTGATAGGCCGACACAAAGTGGTGCATAATTGTGAAGTAGAAGGAAAATGTTGAATGTTTTTCACTTTTTTTAACAAATACATATCTGAAAAGTCTGGCATGTCTTTGTATTCAGCCCCCCTGAGTCAATACTTTGTAGAACCACCTTTTGCTGCAATTACATCTGTGAGTATTTTTGGGTATGTCTTTACCAGCTTTGCACATCTAGAGAGTGAAATTTTTGCCCATTCTTCTTTGCAAAATAGCTCACTCTCTGTCAGATTGGATGGAGAGCGTCTGAACAGCAATTTTCAAGTCTTACCACAGATTCTCAACTGGATTTAGCTCTGGACTTTGACTGGGCCATTCTAACACATGAATAGCTTTGATCTTAACCATTCCATTGAAGCTCTAGCAGTATGTTTTGGGTCATTTTCCTGCTGGAAGGTGAACCTCTGCCTCCGTCTCCGTCTCAAGTCTTTTGCAGACTCTAACAGGTTTTCTTTTAAGATTGCCCTGGATTTGGCTCCATGCATCTTTCCATCAACTCTGACCAGCTTCCCTGCCCCTGCTGAAGAAAGTATCCCCACCATGAAAGATAGTGGTGGCAGCATCATGTAGTTACATTTTGGTCTCATCTGATCAGAGCACCTTCTTCCACATGTTTTTTGTATTCCCCACATGGCTTTCTGCAAACAGTACTTCTGATTATTTTTTTTTTAACAATGGCTTTCTTCTTGCCACTCTTCCATAAAGGCCAGATTTGTGGAGAGCACGACTAACAGTTGTCCTGTGGACAGATTCTCCCACCTGAGCTGTGGATCTCTGCAGCTCCTCCAGAGTTACCATGGGCCTCTTGGCTGCTTTTCTAAATAATGCTCTTCTTGCCTGGCCTGTCAGTTTCGGAGAACGGCCATGTCTTGGTAGGTTTGTAGTTGTGCCATACACTTTCCATTTTCGGATTCTGGATTGAATAGTCCTCTGTGTTCAAAGCTTGGGATATTTTTTTATAACCTAACCCTGCTTTAAACTTCTCCACAACTGTATCTCTGACCTGTCTGGTGTGTTCCTTGGCCTTCATGATGCTGTTTGTTCACTAAGGGTTTCTAGCAAACCTCTGAGGGCTTCACAGAACAGCTGTATTTATACTGAGATTAAATTACACACAGGTGGACTCTATTTATTAGTTAGGTCACTTCTAAAAGCAATTGGTTCCACTAGATTTTAGTTAGGGGGGTAGCAGAATAAAGAGGGCTGAAAACAAATGTACACCACACTTTTCAGATATTTGTAAAAAATGTTGAGAAATAAAATTATTTTCCTTTCACTTGACAATTATTTGCCACTTTGTGTTGGTCTATAACAGAAAATCACTGAAAAATAAATTTACATTTTTGGTTGTTACATGACAACATGTGGACAATTTCAAGGGATATGAATACTTTTTCAAGGCACTGTAGTTGCAGGAGATCCAGCAAGTCAAATAAAAAAGAAATGGAATCTTGATCTCTTATCTGCTCTGTGATGCTGTTTTTATGCTCTCCTGTATGTTTCCCAGACTTTACATTTGCTGGTGTCTTTCTTCCTTCAAACAGGATCATTGTAGGTAAGACAAAAGTAAGACCGGAACATGACAGTGGATACAGAAGCACAACAAAGTAGAATTCCTCTTGCTATGCAAATGCAGAACATGAAACAAAATAAAAGTCTCAGAGCTTGTATATTTATTTCAGATTAGTGATTTATAAAATAGTGAAATTATTACTCTGCTTATGTCCATGAAACTATTATTTTAGAATTAGAGATCAGTAACGGTTGCCTCTATTCCTTTTAACTACAAGTACTTGTTAAGCAAGTGACCTAGCAGAAAAACAATAGGACATTCTATTACACAGAATAAAGGCCTGTTCACACCTATTTATTCATGCATAGGTGCATTAAGGCAGCGTATTCAAATGGGCTAGCAATACCCCTATTACACAAACACACAAACATTTAAAAAAAAAACAGGCATGGGCCATTTTTTTAATGCAGTGCATCACAACACCAAAGCCAAAGTACCTTGGATGAAAATTAGTGTAGAGACCCATCATGTCTTATAAATAAAAAAATAAAAAGGGCCTTCTTTAATCTGCTCATTTTAAATAAAATTGTGTAAAATTTAAATAAAATTATTTCTGTAGGTTTAATACGTGGTGTCAAGCTTCTAAAAGAAACAGAAAAGAAGGTTAAGGACAGTCGTGGATAAATAAGTTGGAAAGACAGGTATTGTTGAGCTCCACAAACCCATAGCCCAAAGAGTAGTTGTCCCCCTTCACTTATACCCAGTGCTTTAAGTGGCCCAAAAGAGGTGCCGGTACTCTATTTTATAGCCTATACATTTTTTTAAAATCATGTACTAAATATACTCCAAATTCATAAGTATTAAATTCATAAATAATAGTCCATATAATCAGTCAAGTGTCCATCAGGTGCAGGTTATCATTATCACTAAATTCTGACCTTGACAAAGCATTGACAAATATTAGGGATACATAATGTATCAACCTGGCTTCATCTTAGTTCCTGCCTAGCATTTGGCCTCTCAAAGCTATCTAGAGCTTGTAATGTATGATACATGTATCATACATTACAAGCTCTAGATAGCTTTGAGAGGCCAAATGCCGGGCAGGAACTAAGATGAAGCCAGGTTGGTTTTGGGCCTGGTAACTCACCTAATGTGCTGTGCTGGTGGCAGGGAGGATGGCACGGCAGGGCACTGACTGTAGTGGCACTGGCAGGCCAGGCAGGTGCTGTGGTGGCAGGTGGCAGGCAGCTAGGGCACTGTGGGGTGACAAGCAGCGGCAGCCAGGCTTTACTTTCTCCTCGGAGTCGGCAGACGCAGGAGTCAGGACACCACACCGCGCAGGGCACTGCTGGAGGGGGTGGGGGATGGAGCACTGTTTAGGCATGCGCGCGGAGGAGTTCCTCCTCCACTGTGAATGCTGGGGCGGCGGGCCGGGCGTATGATGTCACTGGTTGCTAGACGCCAAGCGGTAGGTGATCTAGCAACCACCAGAGATACAGAGGGAAGGAAGCACAGCAGAGGCAGAGTGGTCAGCGGTGCGGCCGGCATCGATGGATTTACTGTTCTGTCTGCAGAGCGGCGCCCCCCTTTTCAACAGGGTATCGGCCCTGCGTACTGGTACGTTAAAATCACGTTCTGGGCGCAGGGAGAGGTGGTGGTACTCTCAAGAGCTTTTTGCAGAAGTGGCGGTACTGAGTACCGGTGCATACTGGCCCACTTAAAGCTCTGCTTATACCCTGGTTGGTGTTATGATTAGTATAGAGCTTGTTTTATGGTATGTTCCATTTCAGTGTCGAGACTTTGGCACTAGTAGTTTTTAAAGCAGAGCTCCAAACACAGAGGTCAGTGTCCTATCCTAAAGTCCATCTCAGGCTATCCCTCTCTCTAACCCTTTCCTTCAGCCATACCCTAATTCTCACAGCAACACTTTTTTAAGTCCCCTTGCCATTGGGTTCTCCAGGAGCAGTGCCTTTATCCCAGGGTTTAGCCTCGGAGGTCTTCTGCCTGCTGGACTTTCAGCTCAAAATGCATGCACCACTTGGTACAGTGGTCAGCCCCATCTAGCCTGCTATTGGTTTTGATAGACTTCCTGCTGTACCTGTCCTCCCTGGGTGCACTGCTCATAAACATCCCTGTCGGCAAGGGGCCTAAAGACATTCTGTATCTTTGCCCATTCAGGGTAAAATAACAGAGTATCTTGCTAGTCTATACCGTCCCTATGCTCACCTTTGCAACACTCCCCACCCCTCCCCCCTCCCCCTCCCCACACTACTCCATTGCAGTCACAGAAAACCAGGTTTAAGGAAGAATGTGACTTCCTCCCATTATGCAGTGCTCAGACCTGAGCAGCCAATCATTGGACCCAAACACTGTCACATTATTGTGGGTGTGGCAAAGCATGAGAAAATTGCCGGAATGTCTTTAAAACTGAAAACCAGACACAAGTACTTTTTAATCTTCATATTCCTCTAGTGTCCCCAGTAAAATAAAAAAAAAAAGAACCGGTGTAGGCTTAAAAATGTGTGCAAAGCAAGTTATTACCAATACCAATCACTAATGACATCATCAAAGACTTGTATAGAGCCTTTAAAGAGTACTGTGTCAAGGGTTATATTTATATCCCTCCCAATATGGCGACAATTGTTTAGTGCAGAGAGCTTATTTGTAGGGTTGAGCGAACACCTAGATGTCCGTGTTCGACGGGTTCGGCCGAACTTTAAAAAAAAGTCCGGGTCCGTGTCCCGGACTTTTACCGAACTTTTCCCGGACACCGAACCCCATTGAAGTCAATGGGGACCCGAACTTTAAGGCACTAAAATGGCTCTAAAACACCAAAGGAAAGGGCTAGAGTGCTGCAAATGGCAGCAAAACGTAATTAAGAGCATGGCAAGTGCTCTGCAAACAAATGTGGATAGGGAAATAACTTAAAACAACAAAAAAAAAACAGAAAAATAAAACAATGTTCTTCTTCATCTCTGAAGGACGAGGCCCATATGGAGTAGGAGGGAGGTTGAGGTGGTGGTGGATGTGGCGGTGACATAGGCGTGCGCACAGGGTGTGCTGGGTGTGCCTGGGCACACCCTAATCACCTAGGGCACATAGCATTGCCAGTGAGGAGATGGGAAAGATCTCCCTGGGACCTGCTCTGCTCTATTTCTCCTTGCCTACAGGTACATGGCCCCGATACATTACTCTCCCTGCTGGCAAACACATGCATGTGTATTTCAACTTTGGGGTGCACACCTTAATGCAATAGGCTGCGCACACCTATGGGCGGTGTAGGTGGAAGCGGCGGTGGAGGAGGACCAGGGCCGGATTAACAGCATCATGGGCTTGGTGCTGAGGATTTTGAAGGGCCTTAAGGGCCGTGCCTTGCCATGCACCCAGAGGAGGAAGGGTGCAGCCATGCATGCCTAATTCAACATGGGATGCTGTCTCTGAAGCCCATAAACACATCCATGCATCGCCAACTGTCCCTCCTTGTCCGGCCTTCACGCTGTGTGGGGAGGTTCTGAGGGTGCTGCCTGGGGAAGCGAGCATAGAAGCCAGACTTCTGTGTTTACAAGTGACAGAAGAGCGGTAACAGTGAATATGGCCAACCCGGGGCCTATATAAAAGGTAGGGGCCTGGAGCTGCAGCTCCAATAGCCCCTACATTAATCTGGCCCTGAGGAGGAGGACGAGGTAGCCAACACTGCTTCTTTTCAAAAATTTTAAATGAGGGTACACCCCAAAAGAGTGAGAAAGAGCAAAAATGGAACAATGGGTGGGTAAGGTCGGTATCCATTGCTATTCTGCATAAGGTACGGAAAAGTCCCGTGGGATCCATGCCTGGTTCATTTTAATGAACGTGAGCTTGTCCACATTGTCTCTGGACAGGCGGCTGCGCTTGTCTGTTATAACGCCCCCAGCCGTGCTAAATACCCGTTCAGATAATACACTGGCTGCAGGGCACGCCAGCACCTCCAAGGCGTAAAGGGCAAGCTCAAGCCATGTGCCCAATTTGGAGACCCAGAAGTTGAAGGGGGCAGACCCGTCATTCACTACATGTAGGCGTGTGCACACATACTGCTCCACCATGTTGGTAAAATGCTGCCTCCTGCTAAGACGTTCCATCTGAGCTGCTGGTGCTGCTGTTTGTTGTGGCGTGCTGACAAAGCTTTTCCACATTTCGGCCATGCTAACCCTGCCTTCTGAGGTGCTGGCGGTGCCCTGGTTGCGTTGGCGACCTCCTCCTCCTCCTCCTCTGCCTTGTGCTTCCACTGTGGCCCCGCTGTCAGATGGGAATGCCAGCAGCATGGCGTCTACCAGCGTGCGCTTGTACTCGCGCATCTTGCGATCGCGCTCCAGTGAGTGAATTAAGGACGGTACGTTGTCCTTGTAACGGGGATCCAGCAGCGTGGCCACCCAGTAATCAGCACAAGTTAGAATGTGGGCAACTCGGCGGTCGTTGTGGAGACACTGCAGCATGTAATCGCTCATGTGTGCCAGGCTGCCCAGAGGCAACGAAAGGCTGTCCTCTGTGGGAGGTGTATCGTCCGTGTCCTCTGTATCCCCCCAGCCACGCACCAGTGATGGCCATGAGCTGGCCTGGGTGCCACCCTGCTGTGAACATGGTTCCATCTCCTCCTCCAGCTCCTCCTCCTCCTCATCCTCCTCATCCTCCAGAACTGTGCCCCTGCTGGACAATTGCGTCCCTGGCGTTTGCGTGTGCAGGAACCCACCCTCGGAGCCCCTTGCGAATGACTGCCCTGAAAGCCTTGGAAATGTTACCTCTTCATCCTCCTCCTCCTCCTCATCCTGTGCCACATCCTCTTCCATCATCGCCCGAATTGTTTTTTCAAGGAGGCATAGAAGTGGGATAGTTAAGCTGAGAACGGCGTCATTGCCACTGGCCATGTTGGTGGAGTACTCAAAACAGCGCAACAAGGCACACAGGTCTCGCATGGAGGCCCAGTTAAATTAAATAGCGGAATAGAAAATATGATCCAAAAAAAGTGTATGTATATCACACGTACACAACCACACTGGGCCCCAATTACTATTGTTTGTACCCCTAAAAGGCTAGATGAGGAGTAGGGGGAGTATGGAACAGGCAGCACCCTCAAACCTTCAGAAGTATGAGATGAACCCCAACAACTTGGAAAGGTGGATCTCTCTCACACGTACCGACACAGACTATCCCGCAATTCAATTGATCCTCAAAGGTTTTTATTGAATAGCGGAATAGGAAATATGATCAAAAAAAAGTGTATGTATATCACACGTACACAACCACACTAGGCCCCAATTACTATTGTTTGTACCCCTAAAAGGCTAGATGAGGAGTAGGGGGGGTATGGAACAGGCAGCACCCTCAAACCTTCAGAAGTATGAGATGAACCCCAACAACTTGGAAAGGTGGATCTCTCTCACACGTACCAACACAGACTATCCCCCAATTTAACTGATCCCCAAAGGTTTTTGATTAAATAGCGGAATAGAAAATATGATCCAAAAAAAGTGTATGTATATCACACGTACACAACCACACTAGGCCCCAATTACTATTGTTTGTACCCCTAAAAGGCTAGATGAGGAGTAGGGGGGGTATGGAACAGGCAGCACCCTCAAACCTTCAGAAGTATGAGATGAACCCCAACAACTTGGAAAGGTGGATCTCTCTCACACGTACCAACACAGACTATCCCCCAATTTAACTGATCCCCAAAGGTTTTTGATTAAATAGCGGAATAGAAAATATGATCCCAAAAAAGTGTATGTATATCACACGTACACAACCACACTAGGCCCCAATTACTATTGTTTGTACCCCTAAAAGGCTAGGAGTAGGGGGAGTATGGAACAGGCAGCACCCTCAAACCTTCAGAAGTATGAGATGAACCCCAACAACTTGGAAAGGTGGATCTCTCTCACACGTACCAACACAGACTATCCCCCAATTTAACTGATCCCCAAAGGTTTTTGATTAAATAGCGGAATAGAAAATATGATCCCAAAAAAGTGTATGTATATCACACGTACACAACCACACTAGGCCCCAATTACTATTGTTTGTACCCCTAAAAGGCTAGGAGTAGGGGGAGTATGGAACAGGCAGCACCCTCAAACCTTCAGAAGTATGAGATGAACCCCAACAACTTGGAAAGGTGGATCTCTCTCACACGTACCAACACAGACTATCCCCCAATTTAACTGATCCCCAAAGGTTTTTGATTAAATAGCGGAATAGAAAATATGATCCCAAAAAAGTGTATGTATATCACACGTACACAACCACACTAGGCCCCAATTACTATTGTTTGTACCCCTAAAAGGCTAGGAGTAGGGGGAGTATGGAACAGGCAGCACCCTCAAACCTTCAGAAGTATGAGATGAACCCCAACAACTTGGAAAGGTGGATCTCTCTCACACGTACCAACACAGACTATCCCCCAATTTAACTGATCCCCAAAGGTTTTTGATTAAATAGCGGAATAGAAAATATGATCCCAAAAAAGTGTATGTATATCACACGTACACAACCACACTAGGCGCCAATTACTATTGTTTGTACCCCTAAAAGGCTAGGAGTAGGGGGAGTATGGAACAGGCAGCACCCTCAAACCTTCAGAAGTATGAGATGAACCCCAACAACTTGGAAAGGTGGATCTCTCTCACACGTACCAACACAGACTATCCCCCAATTTAACTGATCCCCAAAGGTTTTTGATTAAATAGCGGAATAGAAAATATGATCCCAAAAAAGTGTATGTATATCACACATACACAACCACACTAGGCCCCAATTACTATTGTTTGTACCCCTAAAAGGCTAGGAGTAGGGGGAGTATGGAACAGGCAGCACCCTCAAACCTTCAGAAGTATGAGATGAACCCCAACAACTTGGAAAGGTGGATCTCTCTCACACGTACCAACACAGACTATCCCCCAATTTAACTGATCCCCAAAGGTTTTTGATTAAATAGCGGAATAGAAAATATGATCCCAAAAAAGTGTATGTATATCACACGTACACAACCACACTAGGCCCCAATTACTATTGTTTGTACCCCTAAAAGGCTAGGAGTAGGGGGGAGTATGGAACAGGCAGCACCCTCAACCCTTCAGAAGTATGAGATGAACCCCAACAACTTGGAAAGGTGGATCTCTCTCACACGTACCAACACAGACTATCCCCCAATTTAACTGATCCCCAAAGGTTTTTGATTAAATAGCGGAATAGAAAATATGATCCCAAAAAAGTGTATGTATATCACACGTACACAACCACACTAGGCCCCAATTACTATTGTTTGTACCCCTAAAAGGCTAGGAGTAGGGGGAGTATGGAACAGGCAGCACCCTCAAACCTTCAGAAGTATGAGATGAACCCCAACAACTTGGAAAGGTGGATCTCTCTCACACGTACCAACACAGACTATCCCCCAATTTAACTGATCCCCAAAGGTTTTTGATTAAATAGCGGAATAGAAAATATGATCCCAAAAAAGTGTATGTATATCACACGTACACAACCACACTAGGCCCCAATTACTATTGTTTGTACCCCTAAAAGGCTAGGAGTAGGGGGAGTATGGAACAGGCAGCACCCTCAAACCTTCAGAAGTATGAGATGAACCCCAACAACTTGGAAAGGTGGATCTCTCTCACACGTACCAACACAGACTATCCCCCAATTTAACTGATCCCCAAAGGTTTTTGATTAAATAGCGGAATAGAAAATATGATCCCAAAAAAGTGTATGTATATCACACGTACACAACCACACTAGGCCCCAATTACTATTGTTTGTACCCCTAAAAGGCTAGATGAGGAGTAGGGGGAGTATGGAACAGGCAGCACCCTCAAACCTTCAGAAGTATGAGATTGTGTTCACTGTACCCCACAAAGATTGAGTTCACTGCACCCCACAATGATTGTGTTCACTGCACCCCACAAAGATTGTGTTCACTGCACCTCACAAAGATTGTGTTCACTGTACCCCCCAAAGATTGTGTTCACTGCACCCCACAAAGATTCTGTTCACTGTACCCCACAAAGATTGTGTTCACTGCACCCCAAAAAGATTGTGTTCACTGCACCCCAAAAAGGATGTTGTTCACTGCACCCCAAAAAGGATGTTGTTCACTCCACCCCAAAAAGATTGTGTTCACTGCACCCCACAAAGATTGTGTTCACTGCACCCCAAAAAGATTGTGTTCACTGCACCCCAAAAATGATTTTGTTCACTGCACCCCAAAAAGGATTTTGTTCACTGCACCCCAAAAAGGATGTTGTTCACTCCACCCCAAAAAGATTGTGTTCACTGCACCCCAAAAAGATTGTGTTCACTGCACCCCACAAAGGATTTTGTTCACTGCACCCCAAAAAGATTGTGTTCACTGCACCCCAAAAAGGATGTTGTTCACTGCACCCCAAAAAGGATTTTGTTCACTGCACCCCAAAAAGATTGTGTTCACTGCACCCCACAAAGGATTTTGTTCACTGCACCCCACAAAGATTGTGTTCACTGCACACCAAAAAGGATTGTGTTCACTGCACCCCAAAAAGATTTTGTTCACTGCACCCCAAAAAGATTGTGTTCACTGCAGCCCAAAAAGATTGTGTTCACTGCAGCCCAAAAAGATTGTGTTCACTGCAGCCCAAAAAGATTGTGTTCACTGCAGCTCACACACAGAAAAATGGATGTGGATCACTGACACCTGCCTATCTCCAATCCCACACCACACAGCAATATCGATTGTAGTTTGTAGAACACAGTTTCCCTAAAATTCAGCAGACTCTGTCCCTAACAGGATTGAGAAGAGATCGTAGATCAGGATTGAGTGCAGATTCACCCCACCCCCCACACAGCAATATCGATTGTAGTTTGTAGAAGACACTGACCCTATAATTCAGCAGACTCTATCCCTAAAATGCCTACAACTCGCCCTGCCTAAACACTCCGACCTGTCCCTCAATTCTATCCGGACACAAATGGTTTTTTCCTGCCTATCTTTCCCTAATCAGCAGCCAGCACGTTGATGTGTGCTCTGTCCCTGAATCTAAGCAGCATAATGACGCCGCTGCGGCTGCCTCGAACTTATAAAGACTTGGTCACATGCTTCAGACGGCCAATCACAGCTACTGAGACATTTGCAGGCATGGCTGGGATGGCTTAAGGCACACCAGTTAAACGATTGTTGATTGGCTGTTGAAAGCCCGCCATGAAAAGAGCGCCAAAGCATGCAAAACCCGGAAATAAAACGACCGAACACGGATTTTTACCCGAACATACAGTAAAGTGTCCGTGTCCGTGTTCGGGTACAAAAAATCCAATTATTCGGTACGAACACGAATAATACAGTCCGTGTTCGCTCAACACTACTTATTTGTGTATTTTTCAGCTATGCATTGAGATCCTCTGCTATAGACTAATGATCCTACAGCGATACTCAATCTCAGAAACCAACAATCAATTTTTTTTTTCAAACATAAGAATTTTATAACAGCTGTTTTATATATAGTAAACCAGGATTTAGTGAAAAAAAATGTCCTGCATATTTCTTACAGCACTGTTTTATTTAAAGAATGTTAGTTGTGTAGATGATCAACAATGTCAGTTTCATGATACCCAGCTAATAAGAGAACTGGTAGAGCAGTGATTATATGCAGTGGATGAAAGCTGGTTATTGGTTTGTAGAAGAAAAATGCTGACAGTGTTGCCATATAAAATCCTGATTCTCCTTTGAGCCCCATGGAAAGGAATATCATATAAGAATTGAGGTCGAGCTCACTGCGATAGAAAGCAGCTAAAAAAAAAAATACAGTAAGTAGAGAAACAATAAACAGCAAAATAATGTCTATTTCTGACATTTTAAATCACTGATATATTAAATTGTATAAATCACTGTTTTATAAGCTTCCTGTAGTTTCTGAAGTTCCAACTTTTTTTTCTGTTAACATTATCGGTTACATTGTAGCACAACCAGCCATGTCCTGGTTTACCAGAGTTTATGGACATGCTTGTTGCATAAATCTCTTGTGCATCCATTTTGGAAAATAGATTTCATTTATAGAAATTTGTATGAAGGAAGGTGAATGTGTCATTCATATAACCAAACCAAATCTAGCTCCAAATATTCTAGTGTAGACTAAAATTTAATACAAACAACTTAACACCCAAGAGCTCACTACAATGGGAATCACAGGCGTGCTGCTCTACTACTGGTGCATTTTCCTTGGACAACTAAAAACTTTTATTATAAAGCCAAAAACATACTCACAGACAAGAACAACATATATATTGAATGGAATGAGTCCGCCACATGTGGAGGTTGTTGTCCCTATCATAGGACCATTGACACGTTTCGGGAGACACGCTCCCTTCCTCAGGACTCTGAGGAAGGGAGCGTGTCTCCCGAAACGCATCAGCGGTCCTACGATAGGGACAACCACCTCCACATGTGGTGGACTCATTCCATGCGACATATGTTCTTCTTGTCTGTGAGTATGTTTTTGTCTTTTTAATAAAAGTTTTAAGGTGTCCAAGGGTAATGCACCAGGTGTTTGCACCTCCTTTTCTTTCTTTTGTATGCACTTAAAATTTAATGAAGGTATTATATTTAAAAATTGACTCGGCTGATTATGATTACCTACCCTTCAAACCTGCTCATTTTTATGCATTTTTCACCAAGAGCAACATACACTATTTGGCCCTTCACACAAATATTCCGATTAGGTCTGCCTGTCTATTTTTCAAGCAGACCTAATTGGACCAATTTGATCTGGGCCTCCAAAAATAAACAGATGGGGATGCGTTTTCCACCCATCCGGTGGACCTGATCGGATGACAGTCGGATAGAAAAGGACAGGCGGTCCATTTCCATCCGACTGCCCCAAAGAGGAGAGCAAGCTGTGTCTGTGTCCGCTCTGCATAATGGAGCGGACACAGACCTGTCATCTGCCTGCTCAGCGGGGATCAATGGAGGGATCCCCCACTGAGCAAGTGAATCTGCTGGATGGAGTCTGCCCCATGTGAAAGGGTCATTAGAGTAAAACATTTCAAGGAAATGCAGGGCCTAAGGGCATTTACTGGATCATATCAAACCCATCTTTGCTACTAGAAAAATTATAATGTGAGGTACTAATATTACTAATACTCTTATTCGGCATGGGGACTTAGTTGTTAGCACTTCTGCCTTGCAGCACTGGGGTTTCCAGTACAAAGTCCAAACAGGACACTATCTGCATGGAGTTTGCATGTGTGCTTGCTTGGGATTCCTCTGGGTACTCTGATTTCCTCCCACACTCCAAAGACACGCTGATAGGTTAAATTGCTTCTGTCTAAATTGGCCCTAGTATGTATGTGAGGCAACAAGCATAGGTTGTATGCTCCTTAAGGGCAGGCACTTATGTGAATATGCAGTATGTAAAGCACTGTATAAAACAGGCAGTGCTATAAAAATATCTGTAATTAAAAAAAAAAAAAAAAATAGCAAACAGAGTGACAATATGAAGCCCCATGAAGGTAATTTCACCATATTCACTAGGTGTATTTGTGAGTTTTGCAGGGCAACAGCAAGACAAACTAGCTTTTAGCTTTACAGTTTGTTAAAAGGCCAAAGAGAGGTTCTATCCAGGAAGTGAAAGTTAGGACCTTTCTAATGCAACCCAGAAATTGCTGAAATAGCTGCACTTTTAATGAGTATGAATAATTGAGCATGTGCACCCCCCCCCCCCACCTTAAGTTGTATCCTCAAATGTTCACTGAGTATGCACTTCAGTTAAAAAGAAACAAAACTCTGGAAAGAGACTGAACACCCAAAAAAGACAGGCAGAGGGCAGATGAACAGTCACCAGTATTGCCTGTGGTCTGCCCACAGTGGAACTTTTCCCATGCCTTGTTTTGTTCTCCTTGTGTTGTGGTGGTCATTTTGGTCTTAGTAGGATTTGTAGGACTTAGTAGGACATGTTCCTCATGTAAGAGTCTCCAGCAAGGAAAACAAAGTGCAGCACAGTGGTGACATTGAATATAAATGAATATTGTAAAAACTGGTGTTAGAAATGCTATATTTCCAATCTAAAGCATTGAAAAAATATCCAGAGCCCATATCAGGCTCCTATATGGAGTTTATTTACTCTCCTCCTAGTCAAACTGTCCTCTGTTATCTTCACTTAACCTCAGGAGATTTCCGTTCAGTTTCTATTGTGTCTTTAGAAAAGGAAGAGATGAGAAGTCTTCCCAAAGGTACAAAAAAAGGCAACAGGGGTTTTAACGATTGATTACTCAAGACCACAACTTAAAAGAAGTTTTGGTTTTAGATAAACTTTGTAATTTAGCAAGCTTGATGGCTTTGGTGCAACATATTATGGTGTTCCTTTCTCTACAGGGACAAAGACTAAAGAAGAAACCTGTTGTAGCCCTCTTTTCGTCTTCAACACAACAAAAAATCCATACACAAACAAGTCAGCGGCAGTTCTCTGAAAAATGCAAACGTATATCTACTCCAGCATTATCCTCGCAGATGTTTGCTGGCTTATCTCCACTGACATAATTACTAATCAAGCTCTACAAAAAAAAGGGAAAAAATCCTAAGCACGTTGTTTGATGTGTTCGTTAAACACACTTTTACAAAATTAAAGTCTTGCTGCAACTGCCAAATGATGTGTACTTTCTAAAGTTTAGCATAGTGTGGTAAGGTAATGTTAAGGACTGCCAAACATCACTGCTATACATTAATAACTTCCCTAAGCCCTGAGAGGAGAACATGGAAACAAACCTGCCCTTTTAAAAGGGCACCCTTTAGAAAACCACCGCCATCTGCAAAACCGCTTGAGCATACTGCTAATCTTCAAATTAAGTATCAGATGTACCAGGTTAAAGCTCAACTCCAGTCAAAACTCTTTGATACATAGGTAAGCGTTCGTTTTTTGTACTCACTGTCCTCCATTCAAAACTCTTTGATACATACAGTAGGTAAGTGGTACTTTTTGTCCTCACTGGAAGATTTACCATGAATTTCTGTCCTGATGATGCCAGGAGAATGAGGGTGTCCTGAGACTGGGAGGCAGAGAGCAATAAAACCTGACAGGTGCTTTAACCCTTTCCTGTTCTAATAAAACATTTTGTTCTTGCCATACAGAAGTCAAAGGGCGGTACAATGAATACAAAATAATACTGATGATATGGGGCAGCATATAGATGGCACTATAGTATAATGGTAAGGTGAAGGAAGGGTGGATGTCACAGTTGGGAAATGGTGATGCAATATTGTAAAAAGGGGAACAAACGATGGTGGAAAGACCTATATACAGTATAATTGATATTAGACTGCTGGTTATATCTCAACATGTTCCTGGAAGCCAGTATTACTCTGTAATAAAGATTTAGGGGAGAGATGTGATGAGAATGCAGGCTGCTAGAGAGAAATATTGGTGGACTGGTGTAGGTTGGCACCACAATGAGAGTGCAGGCTTGGACAATGACAGGAACATGCATTTGCGGTTAGTCAGAACCCAGGTCTGAACCTGTGAACTCTGCTGCGTCTGGTTATGTATGTTCTTGCTGCACCATCTGGCATGCTAGACAGCTCCCTGGACAGGTACTTGAATGATTGTGCTTTGAACCCTATTTTTCTTGAACCTTGAACTATTTGATCCTCCTATGAATTTCTTGATTTAAGCCATGTCTCTGCATTTTCTGTTTGACAGATTATTGTGCTCTCTCCAGCCAATATCTCGCTCTTGCCACCCCTGCTGACATCCATATCTTCGTTACCACTTGTAACCAACCTTTGGCTTGTTCCCAACAATGCTTCTGCTTGATTCCAACCTGCTATATCTGTTATTAGACATGTGCACTACCAAAAAATTAATTTTGTTTCATTTTAGTTTCATTCCTTTTTTTTTTTTGTTTATTGGATCATTCATTATGATTGGCATTCATGACTTCGGATCATTCATAACTTCGGATGCATTCCTATTTGTTTCATTCCATTCCCTTAGATGTGGCATTTGTTACTTCGGATAATCCATAACTTGGGATGCATTCTTATTTGTTCTGTTCCATTCGTTTAGATGTGGCATTCGTTACTTTGGATAATTCGTAACTTCGGATGCATTCGTAATAACTTATCCAATACTCTCTTTGTCACAAGAGACTCACAAATCCAACAAAACAGTGCCACTGGCCCACCACACCCTGCCTGGACTCTGGATAGAAAGAAGTCTGACACAGAAAAACACAAAAGGGAATAGGGGACAAGCTCATTGGTCAGAGATAACACACTAACACTGCCCATCCAAAAATCGAATGAATCCAAATATATCCAAAATACGAATAGGAATGCATTCATCGATGCATTCATTTCTTTATATTCCGTGATAACAGAAAGAACAAAAATACAAAAAAAATGAAATTATTATATGTAATCGATTCGTTAAAGTCAAAAGGTTGAATTGTTTTTCGTTCTTTAGGATTTTTGTATTTTCAGGTTTTCGTCCTTTCGGATTTTAGTTACATAGTTAGTGAGGTTGAAAAAAGACATCAGTCCATCCAGTTCAACCTATAATGTGTGTGTGTGTTTGCTGCTAACCATACATTGTATACCCCTTTATGTTGTGATCATTAGGGTGCCCATCTAATAGTTTTTTTTTTTAAACTATCGATGCTCCCTGCTGATACCACTGCTTGTGGAAGAGAATTCCACAACATCCTTACTGCTCTAACAGTAAAGAAACCCTTATGTAGTTTAAGGTTAAACCGTTTTTCTTCTAGTTTCAGTGAGTGGCCCCTTATTGAATTCCCTTACTCTGAAAAGTTTGTTCCTTATGCTAGAGTCATCACCAGTACAGTATTTGTACATTGATATCATATCCCCTCTCAAGCGTCTCTTCTTCAGAGAGAATAAGTTCAGTGCTTGTAGTCTTTCCTCATAGCTGATGTCCTCCACTCCCCTAATTATCTTTGTTGCCCTTCTCTGGACACTCTCCAGTTCCAGCACATCCTTTCTGAGGACTGGTGCCCAGAACTGTACGGCATATTTAAGATGTGGCCAGACCAGAGTCTTGTATAGTGGGAGAATAATCTCTTTTTTTTTTTTTTCTGGAGTGAATCCCCTTTTTCATACATGCCAGTATTCTGTTGCCTTTGCTTGCAGTGGCTTTGTATTGCATGCCACTGCTTGTCAAAAGAGTTTTTCGTTCATTCGGATGCTCCCGAATAAACGAATATGCCGAATTTCATCCTAAAATGAATTCATAACTAATCAAATTGCACATGTCTATCTATTATTGGACCCCTGCTTGCTCATCTCCTGGTGGGGCGATCCTAAGGACCACAACCTGGTACTAACATGCAGCGAAAACCATCTCCACCATCAAAAGCTTTGCTGAACACCGATTAGTACTTAGTCTCTACACCTCAGATGAGCTTGTGTCATCTGCTAGGGTAACCTGCTTCTGTACTTTTCCAGCTGGTTGGTGGGTGCCTCACTACTGCTATAGCTACTGGGCTCAGAGCCTGACCTCAGACCGTGAAACAATATTTGGTGATGGGCACATGTGAAAGCAAAGAGATAAAATGAAATATATATAAATATATACACAAATTTTCTCCTCCTGGTCCCATTTCTGTTGGAAATGGTAAACCTGCCAAATAATTTAGCATTACAAAAAAAAAAAAAATCTAACCTTTGATAGTTGCTCTACTAAAATTAAGTAATATAGAAGCGACTTTTATTTTTATGACTCATTTATTTGAAATGCATCATAAATAAAGGTTACCATTTATTTTTATAGAGATGTGTTTAGAACCCCCGGGGTTTTGTATCACACTGTTTTCTCACACATAATTAATCTGACACTTCATGCTGGCCTACACAGTATTATTTAGTGAACAGGTGCTGGAATTTACCATTGTCTCAATGGAGGGGGTTAGAGACATATTAAGGCTAGGGAATAGCTTGTCAAGTGACAAGTGTCTTCATAAAAAGGATGCCGTTCTGAAACACAGATACATGAAGGAGTCTGTAGGACATGGCCCAAGTAGAGAAGGTAGGAAAGAGACAGATGGCTTATTAGAAATTGCACTTCTTTGTCAGTGAAAAATGACTTTGACCATTGGCATTTGGGTCAAACAAATGAATGGGTTAAAAAACTGACTTCTATGAATTTTAGCGACAGTGGTATGAAGGGAGTTTAAGACAACGTAAGGCTTAGGGGATGAGGAAGGCTGTAGGTTGACAAGGGAAGAAGATGACAGATTCTATTTCCAATTCCTGGTAGAGTCTAACCCTTTCCCATTGAAGTTTACAAGGGCTTGTTAAAATTGTAGTGCGTGCCGAGTGCTATTCTCTGTAAGGCATGGAATTAAACAGTGATGGATGGGATAGTTCTCCTATTTATTTGGCAGAGTTTCATAATGTGGCAGTGAGGAAATATTGAGGTCTGGCTAAAACAAGGAAGGTGTAATAAGCATTGTCCAGGAAGAACGAATGCCATGTCACAAACTTTAAGAAAAGGCATCATTTTATTAAATTACACAGGTGATGGATGAGCTGTATCATTGTTGACAGCTTTGTCAGCAATTCCTCAACATAGAATAAATAATGTGCTTTATGGGATCTAGTCTTGTGTTTTGAACAACAACATTTGAACAATGATTGTAATGTATTTTTGGACAGAGACTGAGTGGGATGTGTTATCTGTAAAGACAAAAAAAATCCCATATCATATACAATTTGGATGTGCTTGCTTGAATGATATAACTTTTTCAGGTTCATTACCAGCAACATTATTTTGATCTAAAGATGTATCATCTCTGTGTTACATTTTATGTAAATTAAGGTTCATCCAGCAATGAAAGTGTACTGGTAATTCTGTGATATACACTATATTACCAAAAGTATTGGGATGCCTGCCTTTACAAGCACATGAACTTTAATGGCATCCCAGCCTAAGTCCATAGGGTTCAGTATTGAGTTGGCCCATCCTTTGCAGCTATAACAGCTTAAACTCTTCTGGGAAGGCTATCCACAAAGTTTAGTAGTGTGTCTATGGGAATGTTTGCGCATTCTTCTAGAAGCGCATTTGTTGAGTCAGGCGCTCATGTTGGGGGGAAGGCCTGGCTTGCAGTCTCCGCTCTAATTCATCCGAAAGGCGTTCTGTCGTGTTGAGTTTAGAACTGTGCAGACCAGTCAAATTTCTCCACCCCAAACTCACTCATCCATGTATTTATGGACCTTGCTTTGTGCACTGGTCCAAATCATTTGGTGAGAGGGGGATTATGGTGTGGGGTTGTTTTTCAGGGGTTTGGCTTGGCCCCTTTAGTGGTGAACTTTTAAGATGTCAGCATGTCACCAAGATATTTTAGACAATTTCATGCTCCCGACTTTGTGGGAGCAGTTTGGGATTGGCCCTTCCTGTTCCAACATGACTGCGCACCAGTGCACAAAGCAAGGTCACCACAACACCAGAGGGAAGGAGCTGATTGCCACACTCTACTTGTGTTATTCCATATAAAATATAACATTGGGCAACATAAAAAGTGCCGCCAATTGTATGTTTTCCATTTCTGTCTGTTACCCCATTGGGTAGAATTTCCCTCACTTCCTGTCAACATGATATTTGAAACAGGTTCAGCTGTCACTGTGTCAGGAATGCATGGGCTGCAAGGAAAACATTTTCAAAAGGTCTACCTGTTTTTCAAAGTACTGAAAATGCTTTTTTGTTTTCTTTGCCCATGCCCATTTCCCTAACAGGAACTGAAGGTAAGGCTCATGAAAAGCAACACATATGACATTAAAAATCTGAAAGGGGCTCTAACAGGGCCGTCTGTAATGCGGGGCAAAAGGGGCAGCTGCCCTGGGCCAAGTATTTGTTGGGAGCAGCTGCTCCTTGAGCCCATGGTGCTGCCACCTCCAGCGTTAGTCACACTGGCTGTTTGCTAGTATTTGCAAGTGACAGGACTCCTCTCCCGGCGGCAGTTCAGAACCCTTCTGCTCCACACATCGATCTCTATGAGAGCAGAGGAGGGAGGGGGTGGGGCATCCACAAAGGCAGAAGCTCCTCCAGAAGGCGGCAGCTTGCATGGACATGCTGTGAGTTGTAGCTGCTCTTCTACAGCACTACTCTTGTTTTCTAGGAGGTAGGAGAGGATTTGGAGGAAATCTCTGTACTGGTATGAGAATCCGAGGGAAGGGGGAGGAAAGCTCTGAACTTTGGAGAACTTGGATGTGCAGTGCACCCCTGAACCCTGCACTATGTACATAGTGTATCCCTCAACTCTGCACATAGCGCACCCCCTCAATCCTCCACTCTGCACATAGCGCACCCCTGAGCCCTGTAATCTGTCCAAAATGCACCCATAAACCCTGTACTCTGTACATAGAGCAACCATCAACCCTGCACTCTGCACATAGCGCACCCCTCAAGCCTGCACATAGCACACCTCTGAACCCTGTATTCTGCACACAGTGCATTCCTGAACCCTGCACTCTGTACATAGCGCACCCCTGAACTCTGTACATAGTGCACCCCTGAACCCTGCACTCTGCACATAACGCACCCCTCAACTCTGCACATAGTGCACCCCTCAAGTCTGCACTCTGCACATAGAGCACCCTTCAACCCTGAACTTTGTACATAGTGCACATAGCGCACCCCTGAACCCTGCACATAGTGAACCCCTGAACCCTGCACACAGTGCACCCCTGAAGCCTGTACTCTGCACATAAAGCGCCCCTCAATCCTGCACTCTGCACATAGCACATCCCTCAACCCTGCACACAGCGCACCCTTTCACTCCATACAAAGTGCACCCCTCAACCCTATACTCTGTATGTAGCACAGCCTTCAACTATGCACTCTGTACGTAGCTCACCCCTCAATCCTGCACTCTGTATATAGCACAACCGATCAGTGAACAGTAATACTCTGCTCCTACCTCTAGCAACCAATCAGCAAGCAGAAATGATGTGCTATAACCTCTAGCAACTAATCAATGAGCGGTAATGGTGTTCTGTAACCTCTAGCAACCAATCAATGAGCAGTAATGATGTGCAGTAACCTATAGCAACTAGTGAGCAGAAATTATGTGCAGTAACCTCTAGCATCTTATCAGTGAGTGCCAATAATATGCTGTAACCTCTGGCAACTAATCACTGCCAGATCTGCTGCAGTAAACTGATTTTGAGTCTAGCTGCTATTTATTGTAAGTCTCAGAGTGGGGGGGGGGGGGGGAGAAAATATTTGTCCAGGGTCCAATCAATATTAATAACAGTCCTGGGCTCTAACCCTTCCCTGCTTCATCCAAAAAAAAAAATTGTTTTGGTTAAAGTTGGATTTTAAGTATAATTGTTACAGGGCAGCAACGGTCATATTTCAGGTGACCTTTGACTCTCTCACACAGGGCTCAATTCAAGAAACGCTATCTACCACTTTAAGATCAGTGGTAAAATAGCTCATAGAGTTTTTCAATTTTTTTTTGCAATTCACTAAAAAACACCAAACACTCAAATACTGTATGCACTATTTCTTCAAGTAATGAGGTATTTTAATAGTGAAAAGCCTCTTTTCCGAGCATGCAGCCCAGGTCAGGAAAAGGGGGAGGGGGGGGAGAAAGTGCACCCAACATGTCACAGTCAATAATGTCACAAGGGGTGGGGTCACAAAATCAAAAGCAGAGTTGTCAGTCGGCGGGAGCAAAGTATCGGGTACGGACTGGCTCTGGGTTTTTTATTTTTTGCCCTCTTTTTGGTGAGTGTGTAGGGCTACTATGTACCCCATGCTCATTCATGTTAGGGGGTGGGATCTGAGGGTCTCCTTGTTAAAGAGGGCTTCCAGATTCTGATAAGTCACCTCCTGCACCCCAACTACCAGGCCAGGATTGTGGGGAAGAAATCCTTGTCCTAATCAACATAAGGACAAGGTGCTTTACGCAGTAGCCCCCACCCCCCTAAAAGCACCACCTCATGCTGAGGGCCTGTGGCCTGGTATGGTTCAGAAGGGAGGGCACTTGCTTGCCCCCCCCCCACCTTTCCTTGGCTGCCAGACATGAGGAGCCTGATATGGATTTGGGCCCCTTTCACACATACGGTCCGTTCAGTTCATCAGTTCAGTTGTGTCTAAATGTATCAGTTTTTCATCTGTTTTTGCCTCCATTTTTCATCCGTTTTTTCATCCGTTTTTTTTTACATCCACTACCAATGCAAAAATGGTCCGTATGTCCTTTTTCATCCGTTTTTCGTCCGATCCGTTTTTTTGACGGATGAAAAATAGGGCATTCATCCGTTCCAAAAAACTGACATTGACGGAAGTGGATAAAAACGGATGTTAACGGATGATCATCCGTTGTCATCCGTTTTTTTACTTAGAGATAGTTACATAGTTACATAGTTAGTGAGGTTGAAAAAAGACATCAGTCCATCCAGTTCAACCTATGATGTGTGTGTGTGTTTGCTTTTAACCGTACATTGTATACCCCTGTATGTTGTGGTCTTTAAGGTGCCCATCTAATAGTTTTTTGAAACTATCGATGCTCCCAGCTGATACGACTGCTTGTGGAAGAGAATTCCACATCCTTACCGCCCTTACAGTGAAGAACCCCTTACGCATTTTAAGGTTAAACCGCCTTTCCTCTAGTTTTAGTGAGTGGCCACGTGTCTTGTTGTATTTCCTTACTCTGAATAGTTTGTTCCTTATGCTAGGGTCGCCAGTACAGTATTTGTACATTGATATCATATATAGTTACATAAAGAGAGATGGATGGATGAAAACTGGACAAACAGACCGTATGTGTGAAAGAGGCCTTAGGGGGGACACCAAGCTGTTATTTTTAAAAATCTTTCAATAATGCCAGCTCTTCATTTGTTTAATTCCCCGCTGACAGCAGATGAGTGATAATTGTTAAGAACGCGGTTGGTGCCAGCTCCTTAACAAACAGCTAATATTTTATACACAACGTAAAGTATAACTAAAGGTAAACTTTTTTTTTTAGCTTTGGATAGAGTGAAGATGAATTGGAACATTTGTCAGTTTTTATTGATGTCTATGTCCCCATGAGGGAGATTAACCCTCTCTATTTGTCCTGTTTACCATTTTCATTGAAAGTGAAAGTAAAAGAAATCCCAAATCTTTGGGTTGTCCCCAGAAAAGTAATAGAGGGGAAATCGTCCAATGGTGACACTAGTTCTGGTGACCTGGGGCTCCACAAGAGATTCCCTTAATTTTCAGGGATTTCTGATCTCTTTCTGTTTGGCTATGAGACAGGAAGTGAAGGTAAATCTCCACAATTGGACAAAGATGGCAAATATAAACCTTTCAGGGGTTATAACCCTCCTACTCTATCCAAAATGAAAAAAAGAAAAAACATTTTGCTTATAGTTCTACTTTAAATATCACATGCCTGGACCACTAGTTGGTTAACTACTTGCCCTCCGGAAGGTTTACCCCCCTTCATGACCATGACACTTTTTGTAATGCGGCACTGCGTTAATTTAACTGTCAATTACGCAGTCATGCGACACTGTACCTAAATTCAATTTTTGTCCTTTTTTTCCCCATAAATAGAGCTTTCTTTTGATGATATTTGATTCTTTTTTACGCTATGAACAAAAAAAGAGCAACAATTTTGAAAAAAACAAAACAATATTTTTTACTTTCTGCTATAAAACATACCTAATCAAAAATGCAAAAAAATCTAGATTGTATTCTGCTATATATTTTGGTAAATAAAATCCCAATAAGTGTACATTAATTAGTTGCACAAGAGTTATAGTGTCTAAAAACGGTGGGATATTTTTATTTATTTATTTATTTTACTAGTCATCATGGTGCCGATAAGCGACTTAAAGCAGGACTGCAACATTGCGGCGGACAAATCAGACACCTAACTGATGGACCAGTGACACTAATACAGTGATCAGTGCTAAAAAATATGCACTGTCACTGTACTAATGACACTGGCTGGAAAGGGGTTAACAACAGGGGCGATCAAAGGGTTAAATGTGTTCCTAAGATGTGCTTACTAACTGTGGGGGAGATGCTTTGACTTATCAGAAACACAGGATCAGTACCTTTCCCGCGGACAGAGCAGCGGTCCGCCTTGTTTACATTCTGCTTCTTTCCTTAACGATCCGCGGGTCCTGGTGAACATCGAGTCCGCCTGACGAGCTGATTGGCTCCCGCTGTGTCCAACCACAGCGGGAGCGAGTCACTGGCAGCATGTATGCATGCCCCACACTCGTAGGTGCAGGATCACATACAGGTCCTGCACAGGAGAGCCACCTTGCCATTGTATATATACAGATACAGTCAACAAGCGATTAGCAAATGCATTTATTTATTTATTTCCTTTGGGGAATTGACTTTAAAGCTGTTTTATGAGGTATTTACTTAGCATTTTTGCTTTTTGAGGTACATAGTGAATTGACATTTTCAGTATTACATTCATTATTTGAAAAAAATGTATGACTTGACCCATATACCACATTTGATATGCTTTAGGCTATGTTCACATCTTGGCGCTGCTATTTACAGGTGTTTTTTAGGCGTTTTTTCAGGTGTTTTACAGGCATTTTACAGGCGTTTTTGTGCAAGCGGTTTTAGGTTGACAAGTGACCAATGGAAAAAAATAAAAACGCCTGTAATCTGCCCAAAAAAAAGCTCATGTACTTTTTTGAGCGTTGGGCGTTTTGCTTAAAACGTCAAAGCACTCAGACGTGAATAGGGGCCATTGAAATTAATAGGATATGTCTTGTTGGGCGTTTTTTGAGCTGATCCTAGAGCAGAAAAACACCCCAAAACGCTTACATGTGAACTTAGCCTTAGTGAATTGAGCCCACAGACTTAGAGTAAGTAAATCTAACTCTGAATTTATGATCATTAAAGAGGAAGTAAACTCTCTCTTTTTACTTGTACCTATAATAAGGCTTACCTGTAGGTACTGTGAACATCTCCTAAACTTACACAATTTAAGAGATATTCAGAGTGCACGCAGCCGATGACGTCATCTGCGCATGTGCTCTGAAGGTCCAGCTTAACGTGCCGGACCTTCAGAGCCCGTGCTGCAAACAGGCGGCTCCCGTGCGCATGCATGGGAGTGACATTATCACAGCTCCGGCCACTCACAGCGTCGGAGCCCGCGAACCTGGAAGAAACACCGTTGAAGATGTCAGCCATCTCCGCAGTGTGCGGGCACCACTGAGACAACTTCGTTCTAAGGTAAGTATTTCATAATGAGCTAGTATGCAATGCATACTAGCTCATTATGCCTTTGTTTTACAGGCCCCCCCCCCCCCCAGGGTTTACAACCTCTTTACAGGCTATGATTTCAATAAATCCTCTTTAAGCAGGGATAATGTACTAATTTGATTCTATGACCTTAACCCCCAACTTAAGGATATTATCAAAACCCCCTTTCACCCCTCTCTCTCTCTAACTGCTGGTATAAAAAAAAATCGAAATGTCCGTTTTACTTACCTGAAGGCAGATGTCCACATCACTACTTGCTTAATGCAGAACTAAACCCTCCTATCCTTTTAAGCCAAATAAGCTGTCATCTTAGCTTCTGTTTGATTTGCAACTGACATGGTGCTGCACATGTGATCAGTTACGGCACCAGCCACTCGATGGTTTGATAGTTTGATTGAGAGCGCAAGCAAATGTGACAGTTAGCAGTAACTTTTTTTGCAACCAATAAATCAAAAGGTTTAGTCTTGCTTTAACGTGGACACCTCCAATTGGCGGAGACAACACTTCCAGTGGCCAGGTCACCTCACACAGGCTCCAGAGGCAGGAGAACTCATGAGGCGGTGCAGGGACCAGTGCCCAAGAAGATGATTAGCAGGGAAAAATGCCCAGTTTCCAGGGCACGATATTAGCTTTGCTTATAGAAGAAACTGTGACTTTAATCCTTTATACTGCAAGATGGCTAAGGAAAAAGTATTTGGAAATAAGACTGAAGAGTGAGGTAACGGATGCACCACGCACCATTTGAATCACGTTTTTTCCCCTGGTCATGGGCTTCAAACTTTACTGCATTGTTTGTGAGCCCTGTGTACCAAACACTAATATGACATATAATATCATAATATGTTAGACATTGTAACAATGTAAAATATGCTCATCATTACTATGAATCATTACATTACATGAATACATGTTAAATTCCGTACTAAGGACCTGTAAAATGGATGCTGCCTTACCCCAATTCCTCACCATAGGTGGGAAATATAAAAAATAGTAGCAGGGAGGTATGGGTGGTGCTGCCAAGCAGTAATATATGAAACATGTGCTAGGGCTGTGTATTGTCCCTTTAAAGAAAAAGCGTGTAGTTTAGAGGGGCTTGTGTGTCGAAAAAAGGGCGGGGGTTGTGCATCATTGCATCACTTGCAGAGGGTGCCGATGCAACCACATACTTATCTACTGATGGCTATGCCGTAACATATATAGATAATAGCACTGGACTTGTGCTTACTCCATGACTTTTTGATCCTTATGACCTCTCGGTGCTTGGGTAGCTTTATACCACAGGATTTTTCTTTCCTACAAAAATCTTGGGACCCTTTCAGATCCTTGTGGCACCTGCTGGCTAGCAGGTTTGCGGCTTTTTCCTCTCACACTCTCATCGTACTCCAGCTCATAATACATGGAGATCCTTAACCAAGCATCCTCCTATGCTTATCTTCTGGTCATTTTTACCGGATTTTACATCTGTACAGCTCCTCTTGGTTCACCTGGATACTCAAGTGGTGAAGTCATATGGTTTGAATTTTGTTTGTCCCTGAAGAAGGGTTTCTACCCAAAACGTGTAGGGTCTCTCCTTACCATATGCACCCTTGAGTTCCTCATACCTTGTATGAGCTGTATTTGTTTGCATGTAACTTTTTATACATACATGTTTTTGGTCGTTACATATTTTTAATGTGAAATCAATAAAGTGTTTTATGTTTTGAACAAACATTATTGTCTTTTTTATGTGTCCAGTCGCCTATACAGTCCCACCACCTTTGAGGGCTTTCCTAAACTACAGGGACGACGGCCACTGGCACCTATGTACTAAGTGATGGGAAACTATACACATTGTATCACTTCCGGGTTTTCTGAGCTTTGATCCGTGTAACGCAGGGCGTCCCGGATACAGCTTTTCTCATGTGTGAATATTACTTCTGCAATTGTGATTGTTTGGCTTTACTACTAAATATATATTTTTTTAAATAAATCTTTTTTTCTCCTTGTCCACCCATTCCCTTTGAGCATTTCCACCGATTATATCCAGTGAGGAGGAATAGGAAAAACCAGACGTTACAACAAAAGGATTATCGCATTGATATACAGTGCCTTTTGGCCCTGCAGGGGTGTAGTCATCTGGTGAGTGCAAGCCCTTAAGGGGGAACACGAGTGTCTTTCACCTATTCACTGGTTGGATACTGCTGCATGAATTTTAAAGCACCAGTCACTTTGAATTGAAACAACTTATACAGACCTTTACATATATTTTGGCACAGTTTTTGCACATATGTAGTTTTGTTTTATTATGCACTTCAGCACTTTATAAGTACATTTGTGAATTAAGGTCACATATCTTGTTGGTTGTGAGGGTATTATTTATAACTGGTTCATATCTTTTTGAGTGAACTTAAAGGGACATTGCACTTATATTTTTTTCACACTTATTTTTATTCAAATTTTTCCTCTTTATTCATCAATTTGTTTTTATTTTTCTGTTACACTGTGTTGCACAGCATTTTTTGTACCAAAAAGAAAAGGGTTTGTACCACATATGGAGCCTAAAAGTGCTGCACACCCCACACTATGGAAAAGAACAAAACAAGAGAAGTTCCTCCAGGGTTTTTTTTTTAGCAGAAATGTATTAAATCAAACGTTTATATAGTAAAAAATATATTTTTATTGACAGTTCATAAAAGGCTTGATGCCACATAAAGTTAAAATCTGGTTACAAAGGCAAAGGAATCATCAAACAGTTGATAACATCTATGCATGGCAGCTATAGTAGAGCTGCCAAACAGTGATATACACAGACGCGTTTCAACCTTCTTAAAGTCACAGTCTTCTTCAGGGAGTGTATTCTATAAAATAGTCACAGTCTTCTTCAGGGAGTGTATTCTATAAAATATATGCATAACATTAGTAATTTGATCCATTCCATCAATATTTCTACATGAAAAAGCCAAGGATGAACATATGTGTATGCAATATATAATTACCACTGGAAGATGAAACAACAGCTTGCAACCAAAAGTTGATCCAGACAGCATCTATAGGTCCCACCGATTTGCACGGTGCTTGCGGGAAGATGGCTTGAGGGGAATCACCGTTGTGGCACATGTAGGAAAGGAGAAAAGGATCGGATCTTTCTCTCCTTTCCTCCATGTGCCACAACAGTGATTCCCTGCAAGCCATCTTCCTGCAAGCCCCATGCGAATCGGTGGGACCTATAGGGACTGTCTGGATCAACTTTTGGTTGCAAGCTGTTGTTTCATCTTTCAGTGGTAATTATATACTGCATACACATATGCTCATTCTTGTCTTTTTCTTGTAGAAATATTGATGGAATATATCACATTACTAATGTTATGCATATATTTTATAGAATACACCCCCTGAAGAAAACCGTGACTTTAAAAAGGTCGAAACGCCTCGGTGTATATCACTGTTTGGCAGCTTTACCATAGCTGCCATGCATACTGTAGATGTTATCAACTGTTTGATGATTCATTTGCCTTTGTAACCAGATTTTAACTTTATGTGGCATCAAGCCTTTTGTGAACTGTCAATAAAAATATATTTTTTACTATAAATGCTTTTGATGTAATACATGGCTGTTAAAAAAAACCCTGGAGGAACTTCTCTTGCTTTTTAGCATTTTATGTATTTGCTTAGTTATTGTTTTTTTTTTTTTTTTTTTAATGATCACATCATATGACCAATTCCATTACCAATGTAATTACCTTTGCCCCTAGCAATCTCTACTGTGGTTTGACCCCTAAACTACACATTTTTCCTTTCAAAGGGACATTACATAGCACTAGCACATATTTCATATATCACTGCTTGGCAGCGCCACCCATACCTCCATCATTACTATATGTTTAGCTGCAGAATGTTAAGAGCCAACCTAATTCTTTCATATTTACAGAACTTTAGGCGTATGTCAAAGATAAAACGAATGGAGAGCTCCCTTTGTCATACATAAGCTGCCAATGTTCTATATTTCTGAATCAATACAGGTAATACATCACTTATCACTTATTTAATAAAGGAAAGTGACAAAAGCAATGTCTTTTCTATTGACATCACTAATGCGAATGAAAAAGATTAACTGATGTGAATGTATTTACCCTGAGGAAGAAGAGATTCAGGGGAATATAACATTGCATAAAATGGTTTATATAATAAATTTAATGGAAAGTTGCACACTTTAAGGCCAGTAGAAATATACTGTCTGCAACTGGAGGAAAAGGAGTTTAATCTTCACATATGGAAAGGGTTTTTTACTGGAATGTGGAATAGAACTGGTTCATGCTACTCAGTAGATTGATTAAAAAAGCACTGGATGCATATGTAAATACACAAAATATAAGCAGCTCCAAAATGTTTATAAGAAATAATGTTGTAGAATGTTAATGTCCTCGGAATTATCTGACATCCTTTTGGGATCAGTAGGACTTTTCTCCCTGTGAGAGCTAACTGGACTGGACTAGTGCTTCTACTGGACCATGCCTTTGTACTTCTAAATCAAGTGCGAGTTTTGAGTTATGAGAATTTACATTTTTTAAAATTGAACTGGAAAGACAATTTAAAAAAATTTCTTTAAGCCTATGTAATTATGTAAGGACATATCAATGGAAGATTTTGGCCACTGACCTTTATATCCTAGTTCAAACCTTCTCAGCTAGGTTACACTATGAAGACAGAGAGTAGTAAAGTGACATTAAACTATTTTTTTTCATCAATTGTTCTAAAATATTAGGTATACCATGGCTCTGTTTTTTTAAGTCTCCTAGGGCCCTTTCACATGAGCTTTCCGATCAGGTACGCCTGTCAGTTTTTCGGGCGGACCTTATTGGATGCTCCATGCACCCCTATGGAGAGGCAGATGTCAGCGGTGACATCTCTGCTGACACCCGCTGCTATCTGATCCGATCCTGTCTGGGAAATCCAGATGGATGGAAACCCTATTTTCCATCCATCTGTAGGATCGGATTGGATAGGATCGGATAAAAACGGGCAGGTGGTCTGTTTTTATCTGATCTCCTATAGAGGAGAGCGGGGATCTGACAGGTCCATCTCTGCAAAGTAAGCGGAGACAGAGCTGTTATCTGCCCACTGAGCAAAACAGAGTCCGCCGGATGGAAAGCCTGTGTGAAAAGACCCTTAACATTGTTTTCAGGCTTCTTTTTTGTCCTGTGCATGCTCCCTATTCTCCACTGATGCACCTCATAGCTACATGTGTAGAGCAAACAGTGCTGTTATGTCTAGTCACATACTCCACTCAATGTGTACTACAATTCCCATAGATTTGAATGTGTCTGCACATAGATGTGTAGTCAATCTTGGGGGGTGAGCAGGAAAGGGTGGCTACATTCACATACACAAGGGGGGCATGGAGAATAAACAAAACCACCGTAGTACATAATGTCTCAGATTAGCAGAAAAAAGCATTTGAGAGATGAAAGTCTTATAAAAAGTGTCACTTTAGCATTTAACGTTTTTGCACATAGTTACATAGTAAGTTACATAGTTAGTGAGGTTGAAAAAAGACATCAGTCCATCCATAGTCAACCTATGATGTGTGTGTGTATGTTTGCTGTTAACCATACATTGTATACCCCTTTATGTTGTGGTCTTTAAGGTGCCCATCTAATAGTTTTTTGAAACTATCGATGCTCCCTGCTGATACCACTGTTTGCGGAAGAGAATTCCACATCCTTACTGCTCTGACAGTAAAGAACCCCCTACGTATAGTTACATTGTTAGTGAAGTATGTACCTGGAAAAGGTAAAGAGATACTTTTTATTATCCTAAAAAGCTCCATCATACTGTAGTTATCTGGGCATTGTAGATGTAAATAGTGCTTGGTTGAGTTTAGCTTTAAAATGTGGTATCACTTGTCAGTACATCGGGTGGCTGAGTGATGACCTCTATAGAGCCTCAGTTAACCAAATTGTTTTACTGCAGGATGTAGCTGTCAAGTTGTCATGGCTGGCCAACAGCAAATGCCCTTTTTTTTCCTTTATTAGAAATGTCAATTCTATAAGTTTAGGTGAATAATAAAGCGGTCTTCTACAAACTTTCCCTTCCTAGTGTGTGCTGCTCATTGTGTTCAAATTGGAACAAGCTAATCACGTCCTGTACAATATTGTTGGGTATCAAATGGTAACTTCTTTAATAACTTCCTAAATAATTTACATTTGATGTTCAAATTATGGAAATTATTTCAGTACATTTTAGTTCAGGCTATAACATTTGCCTCTCATATGAAATTATTTTATGAAATGAAAGAGTCATTTATGGGCCCTCCAGTAAGGAGAAGGTTAAAGGGTCAAAAATTAGAAAAAGTGAATTTCCATTTGAACTAATCCTGAAATGCTAAAACATGATCTAAAGAGGCAGAGCAACAGAATTTAATCCGGGAAATGTGATTTTGCTTTGGAGATGATACATTGAATACACAAGTCTCAGCTTATTTACCAAATGCATATTCAGCAATGAACATCCAAAGAAATCAGGTTTTTCTTGCCCTCCACTGCTTCTCTGTCCTCTTCTTGGGATTTTTTCCTTAAACTAATCCAGACATTTTAGTTGTTGCAGCTAATGTAGGTTTGGACTCACCTCAATAATTCTCACTGCCCCGGGGAAGCTGAAATAGCAAGATAGCCTGCCTGGTAAATTAATCCATAAAATTCATATTATATAAACGGGTCACTGATTCCCCCGTTAGGATGGAAACCAGGACGATATATGCAAGAACAAGTTGTGTGATGAACAGCTTTCTTATATTGGATGAGTAATCTCCCACTGATTTTCTCTGTTCTAATTTGCAGTCCCTGTCTCACCGATTTTTACAATCTGCATCCTCATCGATTTCAGCAGAGTGTCAAAAACACCATTCTTCTTATTTCTCACTGAATTCAGCTCCTGGAAACCACGTCTCACTGCACAGAGGCACCAATTTAAACCATCATTGACATGTGCCTTAGAGGCAGACACTGTGCTCTCCATATCTAGTTGACACAGTAAACTTTGGACACATTTGTACAGGTCAACTGGCAGCAAACAGACTAATTACATAATGTTAATATGGGTCATGGCTTTAGAAGAAATCCTAATCTCTGTACAGTAAACTACTTTTACACACATATTAAATGTGGGAAATAATAATAAGAAAAAAAAATGAACATGTTAAAGTGGATCTCAAGGCAAATAAAATCTGTACCCCTTAGTCCAGCTGTGCATAAAAAAAAAAAAAATATATATATATATATATATATATATATATATATATATATATATATATGTATATTCATACAGTTTAATTATATATATATATATATATATATATATATATATATATATACACACACACACACACATAGAGATGTCCTGAACTATTCGCCAGCGAACAGTTCCCAATGAACATCGCTTGTTCGCGTTCGCCGCAGCGGGCGAACATATGCGGTGTTCGGTCTGCCCCTATACATCATCATTGAGCAAACTTTGACCCTGTACCTCACAGTCAGCAGACACATTCCAGCCAATCAGCATACCCTCCCTCCCACACCCTCCCACCTCCTATAAAAAAGCAAGAACAGATCTTAGATTCATTCTGAAGCTGCAGTGCTAGTTAGAGCAGGGAGAGTGCTGCTGCTGCTGCTGAATTAATAGGGAAATTGTTAGCTAGGTCAGTGTTCTGTGTCCACTCCTGCTGTAAGGACAGCGTCCTGACAGCACCCCAAAAAGCCCTTTTTAGGGCTGGTACATCAGTCTGCTTTTATTTTTTTTATATACGTGTATACAGACCGTACTGTGTGTACACCACTCATATAGGGTGGCACAGTACCTTGCAGATAAAAAAGTCATTTCATTTTTACCCTTTAATATAATTGCAGTTGCCTGCCAGTGTGCCAGGCCCACTGACTGTACTGTGCCCACTGCCAGTCCCCACCACTCATATAGGGTGGCACAGCACCTTGCAGATAAAAAATAAATTACATTTTTCCTCTGTAATATAATTGCAGTTGCCTGCCAGTGAGTGTCAGGTCCACAGACTGTATTGTGCCCACTGCCCACCACTCATATAGGGTGGCACAGCACCTTGCAGATAAAAAATTAATTACATTTTTCCTCTGTAATATAATTGCAGTTGCCTGCCAGTGAGTGTCAGGTCCACAGACTGTACTAGGCCCACTGCCCACCACTCATATAGGGTGGCCCAGTACACTGCAGGGCGCACGTGCAGTGCCCCAAATTGGAAGTAAGAGGACCCACCAACCATCTTTTTCCATCTCCTGGTTCCTAAAATCTATTCCATACATCGGCCCCTGATAGGGGACGTAACCGGGATTAAACTGATAAGAATAGTACTACTTAACACACCACTCATATAGGATGGCACAGTACATTGCACGGCGCACGCGCCGTGCCCCAAATTGGAAGTAAGAGGACCGAACAACCATCTTTTTCCATCTCTCGGTTCCTAAAATCTATTCCATACACTGGCCCCTGATAGGGGACAAAACAGAGATTAAACTGGTAAGAACATTTTTTTTAATTTAAAAAAAAGAGGACGTTATTCCAAACAATTTAGGAATGTTAGGTGATTTATGCCCTTTATGGATTAAAACCCGACTCTGCGTCAACTACGTAGTTTTCCATGGGAGTTTTGCCATGGTTCCCTCTCCGGCATGCCACAGTCCAGGTGTTAGTCCCCTTGAAACAACGTTTCCATCACTATTGTGGCCAGAAAGAGTCCCTGTGGGTTTTAAAATTCGCCTGCCTATTGAAGTCTATGGCGGTTCGCGCGGTTCGCCCGGTTCGCCTACATTTGCGGAAGTTCGTGTTCGCCGTTCGCGAACGGAAAATTTTATGTTTGCGACATTTCTATACACACACATTTAAATTACTGCTAGTATAACTACCCTTAAAGTGAACCTTTACTCTGTGCATTCAGGACAAAGTAAAAGGTTCACTTAGGTCTCTACCTCCCCAGAAAAACTTGATTATTTTTTTAGCTGCCCTACTTACCTACTGGGACCTGGAAAAAAAGGCCTGTTTAACTGCTTTACTGCTACTGGGCTCTGTGCAGTGCAGAATCACACATATATATATATATATATATATATATATATATATATATATATATATATAAATATATAATCCTGAACTTCTGGGTTTTCGGACACGAGGGCGTGCCGCCAGCGGCTCGCTACCGCTGTGATTTTACCTGATGTCTGCTGGGACCTGCCGATCGTTCGTTATTCTGACAGAATGCCAGTCTGTCTATGTAAACAAGGCAGATTGTCATTCTGTGAGTACAGAAGGCATGGATTCTGTATTTCTGTGAAGCAGGGACACTGATCCTTGTCTTCAAGTAGTAAATGCCCCTCCACCACAGTTAGTAAGCACTTCCTAGTCACACATTTAACCCTTTGATTGCCCCTGATGTTAACCACTTCCTTGCCAGTGTCATTAGTACAGTAACAGTGCATATTTTTTAGCACCGATTGCTATATTAATGTCACTGGTCCCCAAAAAAAGCGTCAAAAGTGTAAGGGTCTGATTTGTCTGCCACAATATCACAGCGTCACTATAAGTCGCTGATCACTGCCATACTAGTAAAAAAAAAAAAAAATAAAGAAATATCCTATAGTTTGTAGAAGCTGTAACTTTTGAACAAAGCAATCAATATACGCTTATTGGAATTTTTTTTACCAAAAATATGTAACAGAATACATATTGGCCTAAATTGATGAAGAAATTTGATTACATTTTTTTTTTTATTAGATGTGCTTTATAGCAGAAAGTAAAAAACATAGTTTTTTTCAAAATTGTCAATCGTTTTTTGTTTCTAGTGCAAAAAATAAAAAACACAGAGGTGATCAAATATCATCAAAACAAAGCTCTATTTGTGGGGAAAAAAAGGGCATACATTTTTTTTGTGTACAAAGTTGTACGACTGCACAATTGTCAGGTAAAGCAATGCAGTGCAGTATCGCAAAAATGGCCTGGTCAGGAAGGGGGGTAAACCTTCTGGAGTTGAAGTGGTTTTAAACTTTCGCCCTTGTAAGTGCTGGGTATTTCACAAAGCTCTCAGCAGCTAAATGGAGAAGCTTGGGAGCAATGAAAGGTGAGTACATAATTCTGGGGGAGGTTGAGCTATGTGAGCCATTTACTTTGCTTTTTATGAGTGTAGAAATGGTTCAATTTAACATGAGAAATTAGGATAAGAATGGAAAGTCTTTACTGAATTGCCCAGTACAGTCATCTTGAAGTGTTTCAAGCACTGGGGGCTGGACAGGCAGGTGTTTATGCTGGTTTACAGCAAAGGGAATCATGAACAAGAACCTCACCAGTGGTATGCTGTTTATTCATAGTTTAATTAGCAGAATGATTGCAGAAAATGAACATAGTATAACATAGCTGCCAACTTGAATAGTGTTATTCACCAAGCTATGCAGAGTTATCAAGAACTTCTACGCATTTTAACTGCACATTTACACTTTGGAGCTCTGCTTTAAAAAATACTTTTTATTAAAGTGAAACATAAGGTAGAATTCCAGCCTCTAGTCTGGTCTTGTGATCCCCTGTGCTAGTGACTGTCAACTGCAGGGGATAGGGGGAGCCCTCAACAACAGCTGATGCCATCCACAGACTTCCATGTTCCAGCCATTGTCAGCACTCCCCCCTCTCCCCTGCAGCAGCCACTGACTAACTCAGGGGAAATAGAGCTGCGAATCACGTGACCAGACCGGAGCAAACTAAAAATAGACTGGCCAGCATAGGTAGCAGGAGGAGGGAGGAGCCTTTTTTAGGTTTTTTAGTTTAGTTTATTTTTAGTTAATAATAGTCTGGAATTCGACCTAAATTCTTAAAAGTCAGTTCCATTCTAACATTCCCTCCCTCCCCAAGAAGCATTGCTGGAACTGTTTCAATATTTTTGCCCTGCCCTCTGCTGCCACTAAGGCCTAAGCAAGAATGATGTGTTTTGCAGCCTCCTGGTATTCTTACGTTATATCTCCCAGGAGTAGACATGTGCAATTTGTTCTGGTTTGAATCTAAATTCAGACAAATTTTTGCTTATTCAGAGATTTGGATATATCAGAAATAGTAAGAAATTGTTGAGATTCCTTTTATTTTTTTTTATTCTGTATATTTGTTTTCTAATAAATTCCAAATTTTCAAAATGATTTGAATTCGGATTGTTCGAAAAATGATCGACCGATTCAAATCCTGTGTGAAGAATAGATGGTTGTTAAGGAGTGGGCTGGAATACCGGCCGCCGTGTCCTTAACAACTGATGACTCATCAGCTGTCAGCAGGCTTCCCCACTGACAGCTGGATGAGAACAAAAGAATGCCGGCAATGAAAACGTTAGAAAAAAAACGGTGTGGGGTCCCCACAATTCATACTAGGCCCTTCAGTCTGGTATGGATTTTAAGGGTAACCTCATGCTAAAATAAAAAAAAGGCGTGGAGTCTCCCCTAAAATCCATACCAGACCCTTATCTGAGCATGCAGCGTGCAGGTCAGGAAGAGGGGGGGGGGCGCGAGCAGGCACCCCCTCTCCTGAACCATACCAGGACACATGCCCTCAACATGGGGGGAGATGCTTAGGTGATAAAGCACCTTGTCCCCATGTTAATGTGGACAAGGGCCTCTTCCCTACAACCCTGGTCAGTGGTTGTGAGGTTCTCTTGGGTGGAAGGCTCATTGAAGTCTAGAAACCCCCTTTAAGAAGGGGGCCCCAAGATCCCACCCTCCCATGTGAATGAGTATGGGGTACATAGTACCCCTACCCATTCATAAAAAAAGTGTAAAAAAAAAACATCTCTGGTCTTGTTGAAGGCTCCCATCTGCCAGTTCTTAAATAGCTAAGGGATGGGGCCACCAGGCGACATTACCAGGTGGTCCCACATCGACCGGGGCATGCTGGGTCAGTGATGTCACAAGGGGACAGGTGACTCCGCCCCTTAATTATTTAAGAAATGTCAGGAGCCAGAGCAGGCATACAGCGGGAGCCTTTGACGAGACCGTAGGTTTTTTTTTTTTGTGGGGGGGGGTAGGGAGTCCGACGGTGCAGCGGGCATCATAATTGACAATGGATCCACACCAGGGAACATTTAAAAACATTTTTTTTTTTTTTTTAAAGAAGAAATTATGTTATGTTTTTTTACTCACTTTTTACACTTTTATTGGTGAATGGGCAGGGTACCCCATACTTATTCATAGGGGGGGGGTGGGTCCTGGGGGCCCCCTTATTAAAGGGGGCTTTCAGGTTCTGATAAGTCCCCCCACCCAAAGACCCCCACAACCATCAGCCAGGGTTGTAGGAAAGAGGCCCTTGTCCCCATCAACATGGGGACAAGGTGCTTTGAGGTGCCTGCCCCAAAGCACCCCCCCATGTTGAGGGCATGTGACCTGGTATGTTTCAGGGGGGGTGCGCGCTCCCCCCACTTTCCTGGATGCAAGCTTGAATAAGGGTCTGGTATGGATTTGGTGGGGATCACATGCAGTTTTTTTTTCCTGAATTTTTCATTGCCGGCATTCTTTTTTTTATTCTTATTTTAGCTGTCAGTGGGGAAGCCAGTGAGTCATCGATTGTTAAGGATGCAATGGCCGGCTTCACGGCTTGATCCCAGCTATTCTGGCCTACCAATTACCCCAGACAATCCCCCTGGACCATTCGTCTTTTAAGTGGAACTGCAGTCAACACTTTTTTTTTGTGGAGCAGGGAAATTTTAAAATCTCTATCAGATATATGCCTTCCCACTGGAAAAACAGAGTTAAAACAGGAAATAATGGAAGTTGTTGCCAGAACAGATGACCCCAATCAAAGATTTATACTTATCTCTCGTCCTGACAGCCTTATAGTGGAATCTTGTCCCTAGCCCTGAATGCACCATTTACTTGGGCAACTATGTGGCAAATGAGGTGTAATGTTTATAAATGTAAAGTTATTCACCCTTGAGAAAAATCTGGGTGTTTTGGTAGATCAAAGACTTAATAATAACATGCAATGCCAAGCTGCAGTTTCTAATGCAAGCAAGATACTTTTTTGTAATAAAAAAAAAAAAGGACAACAGTTCATTAAAATGATATTGGAAAACTTTAGAAAGTGCAGAGAAGGTCAATTAAACTGATGAGCGGAATGGAGATGCTCAGCTATGAGGAAAGATAAGTTGATCTAAAGTTATTCTCTCTTGAAAAGAGGCAATTAAAAGGTGAAATGATCATTACATATAAATACATGAAAGGTTCATATAGTAAACTTTGTTATTTACTTCAAGGTCTTTACAAAGGACAAGGGGCACTCTACATGTGGAGGAAAAGATGTTTAACCACCACATACAAAAAGGCTTTTTCACAGTAAAAACAACACACTGAATGTTATGCTCAGGGCAACACCTATTGGCAACAAACCTTAAAATTATAAGCCAGAACAATTGTGTATTATGCTCATCTGAATGGATAGTCAAGTCAACAGCATCCTCACTAGTTGTTTACTGTGCATTCTCTTTTGGCTTTGCAACTAAGATGATAAGGCCCTGAGGAAGCTATTAGACGAAACGTGTCAACATACCACATCGGACCTGCAAAGATTAATGTTTAAATAGTACAAAACTTCTGGTGTACTATCTGATGGTTCACTAATATGGCCAATAGCATAGGATATTGGCATTAATGTTTTTTCATTATTTAATGTTTTGGAATAAAATATAATGTGTTATACAATTTATGTAGTCGTTCCTTTCTGGTACCAGTAAAGTCCAAGTATTTTCAGGTCTCTTTACTAGAGTTGAGCGGACACCTGGATGTCCGTGTTCGACGGGTCCCGGACTTTTGCCGAACTTTTCCCGGACACCGAACCCCATTGAAGTCAATGGGGACCTGAACTTTCAGGCACTAAAATGGCTCTAAAACACCAAAGGAAAGGGCTAGAGTGCTGCAAATGGCAGCAAAACGTAATTAAGAGGATGAGGAGTAGGAGTATGGAACAGGCAGCACCCTCAAATCTTCAGAAGTATGAGATTGTGTTCACTGCACCCCAAAATGATTTTGTTCACTGCACCCCAAAAAGATTGTGTTCACTGCACCCCACAAAGATTGTGTTCACTGCACCCCAAAAGGATTTCGTTCACTGTACCCCAAAAAGATTTCGTTCACTGCACCCCAAAAAGATTGTGTTCACTGCACCCCAAAAGGATTTTGTTCACTGCAACCCAAAAAGATTGTGTTCACTGCACCCCACAAAGATTGTGTTCACTGCACCCCAAAAGGATTTTGTTCACTGCACCCCAAAAAGATTGTGTTCACTGCACACCACAAAGATTGTGTTCACTGCACCCCAGAAGGATTTCGTTCACTGCACCCCAAAAAGATTGTGTTCACTGCACCAAGATTGTGTTCACTGCACCCCAAAAAGATTGTGTTCACTGCACCCCAAAAAGATTGTGTTCACTGCAGCCCACACACAGCAAAATGGATGTGGATCACTGACACCTGCCTATCTCCTTTCCCACACCACACAGCAATATCGATTGTAGTTTGTAGAACACACTTTCCCTAAAAATCAGCAAACTCTATCCCTAACAGGATTGATAAGAGATCGTAGATCGGGACTGAGTGCAGAGTGCAGACCCCACCCCACACAGCAATATCGATTGTAGTTTGTAGAACACACTTTCCCTAAAAATCAGCAAACTCTATCCCTAACAGGATTGATAAGAGATCGTAGATCAGGACTAAGTGCAGACCCCACCCCACACAGCAATATCGATTGTAGTTTGTAGAACACAATTTCCCTAAAAATCAGCAGCAGCCTCTCCCTAAAATGCCTACAACTCGCCCTGCCTAAAACACTCCGACCTGTCCCTCAATTCTATCCGGACACAAATGTTTTTTTCCTGCCTGTCTGTCCCTAATCAGCTGTCAGCACGTTGATGTGTGCTCTCTCCCTGATCTAAGCAGCAGAATGACGCCGCTGCAGCGCTGCCTCGAACTTATAAAGACTTGGTCACGTGCTTCAGACGGCCAATCACAGCTACTGATACATTTGCAGGCATGACTGGGATGGCTTAGGCACACCAGTTAAACGCTTGTTGATTGGCTGTTGAAAGCCCGCCATGAAAAGCGCGCCAAAGCATGCAAAACCCGGAAATAAAACGACCGAACACGGATTTTTACCCGAATATACAGTAAAGTGTCCGTGTCCGTGTTCGGGTAACAAAAATCCAATTATTCGGTATGAACACAAATATTACAGTCTGTGTTCGCTCAACACTACTCTTTACTATATTGTCCTAATGGATGTGGTACCATCCCAAACAACCACTTAAATCTCTTTTTATGCTATATGGATAGTCAATGGATATACAAGTATAAAAAAAAACTCTGGTGATTTTAACCCAGTGAAAAATAATTTTATTATAAAGGAAAATAAAGCAAAAGAATAAAATAATAAAATATAAAAAATCAAACAAAAGTTCAAAAGTCCCGGAGGGTAAAAAGGCTAGTCAATATGTGAGTTCAAAAATGTGAAAAACTATCAGCGCAGTATGAAACCTAAAAAAATGTGATTAGCTGCAAACACTAAAATGTGATCCCACTACACAAATAAATGATTCAGTAAATAATATGTGTTGCGCTAAATCAAATGTGTTGCGCTAAATCATTTATAATATTTTTCATATGCACTTTGTTTGATTTAGCGCAACACATATTATTTACTGAATATGTGAGTTCAATCAGTCTATGTAAAATACTGCATGAAGGGGTGAGGCAGCCTTATGGCGGTTTGGGAGACCTGAACATTGTGAACACAAGAAGGGAGGGGGAGAGAGAATAGCTAAAACCGCCTATGGCGCAGTAACGTTTATTAGGTAGGAACAATTATAAAAACTCAAGCAATGCACTCACGAAGAGTCAAGAAAGACAGGCATGTAAGAAATGCTGGCTGTCAGCTTGAGACAGCTCCTGTCATCAAGAGGTTCCCCCGGTGTCTTCCCCACTCCCTGCACATCCACCCGCGGAGGAGTCTGCTAAATGCATGTTTTCTTTACACTTTGTGAGTGGACACCTCCCTTCTTCTTCACAATAAAAGCTGTGAAAATGTGGAATAGACTTCCTAAAGAATTAATATTGGCCAACTTAGTAGATTGTTTTAAAAAAAGAGTTGGATGTACAAAATATAACTGGATTTTACCATTCATAGTTAATATCACCAAGAATTGTTGGTCCAGGGAGAATCTGATTTCCCCCTGGAGATCAGGAAGTATTTTCCCACCACTGGAGCAAATAGGACCACGCTTTACAGAGTTTTTGGCCTGCTTTTGGATAAACTGTGGGTGTGGGGTTTTGAGTGTGGAGGTTTTCTATTTCTGCATTTTTTCTATTGGTTAAACTGGATGGACTTTATCAAAGTAAAGATGTAACTGCAATTGCAGATTTCCCCTCAGTTCTTGTCCTACTGATAAATGACACCCAACAGAAGGTAAGGGTTGTAAAGGAAATTTGTACATCCTGTATATTATTGTATTCTATTTTGTATGTACTGCCAACTGCACTCATTATGCACATGGCACTAATCATGTTTTCATTACATGTTTGCATTCTTTCGAGTCCTGATTAGAATCAACCTGCCTATGTTACGCCCCTTGTTAACCATAAAATTACAAGTGTAATGTTGATGTGATACCTACTTAATCATGTGTATAAAAGCCTTTAATTGCATCAAATAAAACAGAATAGTTATTTTGGAAAGATGTGGCCTGTATCTTTTTGTGTCTGTTCCCTACTGCAGTAGGTATTATTAATTTGGAACAACTAATCAATATGAGGATAGGAGTTGCCTATCTATAAAATGTCCAGAACAGTGTAAATTTACCTTGCTGCTTCAGTTTGACTGTAGTCTTTGGAAATATAGTACACATATCTATCCTATGAATAGCCAGAAACCCTAAGGACTTAACCACAATTGGCTCTAAAATGTCAAGCTCCCTGATTTTGCTTCAGACAGGCAGGAGAAGGATGCAAAATATGAGGACATCAAATGGCAAATTGCTGCCCTACAAGTCCCATGCTTTATTCTCTTTCTTGATTCAGACATTGATTAGTGGGTGTTAGAAGGCAACATGTTTTAATATCATATATTTCTGGATTTTTACTGCCTGGTTAATAAAGCCACTTGGCCTATGTTGAAAGTTGTCTTGGAATGCCAGTACAGTAAGTTTACCCAGCAGAGTGTTTGTAAAAAGGAGTCATAAATGGGAATTCATCTCCTAGGATGTTCTCACATAAGCCTCCTGATGTGATGTATGGGGGTAAAAGAGCATCAGCTAAGACCTCCTGGGGAGGTGCGAGTTAAAATGACAGATTTCCTGAATTACAGCAACATCAAAGGCCAGCTGTTAATGGAAGATGACCTGGGTCAAAGCAGTGGTTCATGGACTAATGCTGCCACCTGGTGGAGATCGCAACATACTTCCTGGAAGATGTTCAGGGGAAGAATATACTTCCTGGTGATTATGAAGAACGGCCTCTTATGGCGTCCCATTGGTTAGAGGAGTACACAAGCAAATACTGATACTGTAACTGATACTGATACTGATATCCTGGAGCCCAGCCAGCATACAGAACCTGAAAGGAAGAACTTACTGTATCATATCACCCCTGCTCTTCTGTTTTTATATTTTTAATGTTTAATACTCTGTAGTATTCTTTTAGTATTTTTTGTCTTTCAGAGACTAGCGAACTATAGTAATAGACAAGATAACACATATTTATAATAATAAGGGGAAATCCAAAAGCACCCCATGTTTATTTCAGTAAGAGAGTTTTTTCTTTTTTACTTTATCTTGACTGTGCCATACAGGCTAATGGGAACCTCATCTGATACAAAGTATAATTTTTTTCACAGCATCTGTGTTTGTTAACCTTCTAAGCGGTATTCCCGAGTGTGGCTCGGGGTTAAATTTCAGAGCCAAAAGCGGTAATCCCGAGCCACACTCGGGGTACCGCCAGAAGCATCGCTGGATCCTGTAAGCAGGGTTACTTACCTTGTCACCGGGATCCAGCGATGTGTCCCGGCGGTGTCTGGCGGCAGTTCTTCCTCCCGATCCTCTCCGTGCCCCGGCTTCCGTCTCCTGCGACGTGACGTTCGCAGGGGGTGGAACCGGCGGCAAATTCAAATGTAAAACACACCAAACACACTGATACAATTCAAAATAAAAAAAATCACATTAGTTTGCCCCCCAGTGCCCTTTCCTGCAGTTTTACTGTACTTTTTATGTATATATATATATATATATATATATATATATATATATATATATATATATATATACATATATATATATATATACATACATATATACATATATACAGGTCCCTCTCAAAAAATTAGCATATTGTGATAAAGTTCATTATTTTCTGTAATGTACTGATAAACATTAGACTTTCATATATTTTAGATTCATTACACACAACTGAAGTAGTGCAAGCCTTTTATTGTTTTAATATTGATGATTTTGGCATACAGCTCATGAAAAACCAAAATTCCTATCTCAAAAAATTAGCATATCATGAAAAGGTTCTCTAAACGAGCTATTAACCGAATCATCTGAATCAACTAATTAACTCTAAACACCTGCAAAAGATTCCTGAGGCTTTTAAAAACTCCCAGCCTGGTTCATTACTCAAAACCGCAATCATGGGTAAGACTGCCGACCTGACTGCTGTCCAGAAGGCCATCATTGACACCCTCAAGCAAGTGGGTAAGACACAGAAAGAAATTTCTGAACGAATAGGCTGTTCCCAGAGTGCTGTATCAAGGCACCTCAGTGGGAAGTCTTTGGGAAGGAAAAAGTGTGGCAGAAAACGCTGCACAACGAGAAGAGGTGACCGGACCCTGAGGAAGAGTGTGGAGAAGGACCGATTCCAGACCTTGGGGGACCTGCGGAAGCAGTGGACTGAGTCTGGAGTAGAAACATCTAGAGCCACCGTGTACAGGCGTGTGCAGGAAATGGGCTACAGGTGCCGCATTCCCCAGGTCAAGCCCCTTTTGAACCAGAAACAGCGGCAGAAGCGCCTGACCTGGGCTACAGAGAAGCAGCACTGGACTGTTGCTCAGTGGTCCAAAGTACTTTTTTCGGATGAAAGCAAATTTTGCATGTCATAAGGAAATCAAGGTGCCAGAGTCTGGAGGAAGACTGGGGAGAGGGAAATGCCAAAATGCCTGAAGTCCAGTGTCAAGTACCCACAGTCAGTGATGGTCTGGGGTGCCATGTCAGCTGCTGGTGTTGGTCCACTGTGTTTTATCAAGGGCAGGGTCAATGCAGCTATCTATCAGGAGATTTGGGAGCACTTCATGCTTCCATCTGCTGAAAAGCTTTATGGAGATGAAGATTTCATTTTTCAGCACGACCTGGCACCTGCTCACAGTGCCAAAACCACTGGTAAATGGTTTACTGACCATGGTATTACTGTGCTCAATTGGCCTGCCAACTCTCCTGACCTGAACCCCATAGAAAATCTGTGGGATGTTGTGAAGAGAAAGTTGAGAGACGCAAGACCCAACACTCTGGATGAGCTCAAGGCCGCTATCGAAGCATCCTGGGCCTCCATAACACCTCAGCAGTGCCACAGGCTGATTGCCTCCATGCCACGCCGCATTGAAGCAGTCCTTTCTGCAAAAGGATTCCCGACCAAGTATTGAGTGCATAACTGAACATAATTATTTGAAGGTTGACTTTTTTTGGATTAAAAACACTTTTTTTTTATTGGTCGGATGAAATATGCTAATTTTTTTAGATAGGAATTTTGTTTTTTCATGAGCTGTATGCCAAAATCATCAATGTTAAAACAATAAAAGGCTTGCACTACTTCAGTTGTGTGTAATGAATCTAAAATATATGAAAGTCTAATGTTTATCAGTACATTACAGAAAATAATGAACTTTATCACAATATGCTAATTTTTTGAGAGGGACCTGTACATATATACATATACATATACATATATATATGTATATGTATATATATATATATATATATATTCATATACATATACTGTATATATATATATATATAAAAATATATGCAAAATAATTGTACCGCTTTCAGCACCTAAAATCCGAAAGCATCATACCGCCAGGGAGGTTAAACAGAGAGCAGGGAATACTGCATTTTACTAAAAGTGTATGCATAACCATATTTTCTTTTTAGTTTTGGGAAGGCTTTGAGTTTTAAGGTAGGAAAGACCTAAAGTAGTTCTAAAGGCTGGGCATGTTTTACCCTAATGCATTCCCTGTGATCGTATCACCCCCTCACCACCTTGTATACTTACCTGAGCTCAAACACAGTCCAGCACGGTGCTGTGCCAATCTGCAGCAGCTCTCTTCTCACATAGGCAGCAGTGAAAACCATTGGCTCCTGCTGCTATCAATCAAATCCTGTGAGCAGAGAGTGGGGAGCAGGGCTGAGCCGTGCTGTATGTGTTAATAGATGCATACAGTGGTTTCTTATTGTGGCCCCCTGAGAAGAGGAGAAGCCTGGAGCACTGGTGGGAGACCACAGAAAAGGAGGTTAGAGCCTTCTCTCTGCAATACTATTGCACAGAGCAGGCAAGTATAACATGTTTATTATTTTATTTAAAAACAATTAAGCTTTACAATTAATTTAAACCCCCTGTCAGGTAATCCAGTTGAATAACTTGTCAATGATGATCAACTGGATGATTTACCCTCACTTCTTACTCTGGTGACAACTCTAAAAATTTAGAATTTTGAACTTTTTAGAAATTCCTCCTGCTCATGTTTAGCTTGAATTCGCTGGCTCTGACGTTTGGAAGACCATAGTTTCCTCTTATTAAAATACTTTGCTCCACCTTCCTGACCCTTGCCTGGTGAAATCTGAAGTTGTTCAAGTACCCTCTCTTTCCTTCTCCCTTAGCTTTCCTTCACTGTTTCCCTCTTCTTTAGCTTTCCTTTCTCACTTTCCTCTATTCTCCTCTCTATTACCTCCCTAAGTTTTAAATTGCAATACCTGTGGATGTCTACGCATACGTTCTCAGCCTGGTGTACCCACGATTCGTACTGAGATGTTCTTTTCTATTTATTACCACGATAACCCTTCCTTGAGTGTTATTTATACTGTATCTTTGTTCTACAGTGGGGACTGTACCCCCCCCCCTCCTTTTTTATTAATATATACTCTATTTGATGTTCACTGTTCTTTTACTTTTTTGCAATTTCAAATAAAAATATATTTGTTTTTAAAAATTTGAATCCCCCATCTCTTTCTGTCTCATTGACAGTGGTTGTTAGGATAAAAAGTGGGGTAAATCTTTCCAATTGTGACCCAGGTCACAATAAAAGCTTGACAAATGGTCTAACCACTTACCACAAAGTTTACTCTTAACATGCATTTTATGCTTGTTTATTTCACTTATTCTTTTGTTTCTCTTCTCAGTTGTCCCCTCATTGCTCTGGAGACTTAATTATCAGCCCTTCTGAGATGTGTCACACAGAATACTAAGCCTTTCTTTAACCCTAGGGGTATTCTGCATGTAAAAGTTTGCTTATTTGGTTTGGGTGATCGAAGTCATGGTTGACATTTTATTTAGTATAGTTTTTATCTGTTTTAGGTGTTCAAAGCTTGCTTTCTTTCATATTATGTCTACTTTACTTGTACTTTAGTAATCACTTTTACTTTAATATTTTATTGTTCCTATTAGGGAGGCTAGCAAAACTCACAAATCATATCATAACTGAACACCAAGCAGAAAATATATCTATTTATAGGTGGTTTCTGGCCACTGCACACATGCTATTTGCCTAAGTTGCTTCCTATTAAATGATGATTGGAAAAGTGTTAATTAAAACATTAAATGTTAGGGGTTTAAACGATGCTGTTAAGCACTATTCTTCATCCAAGCATCTGCCTACAGAAGATACACCTTACAGTTATATTCCAGGTATGGATCTTTTTGCATAGTTACAATGGTCCAGGTTAAACCAGCTGCATGGTGAATACAGAGGGACACTCGCTTGGTATGGGCCCTATTCACCTAATGCCTTGCATTTCTGGTCACTGTCCCATCTCTCCACCTTGACCAATCAGGAAACACCTTGTATTCATTGAGAAAAATGCAAGGAATTCTGAAATTGGTGCCTTTGCCGAGCAAGCAACCCACCTGCGTTCATTATGCAGTAGGGCAGCCCATCGAAATGGGACCCGGAAAACAGTGGTGATCACTGTAGTGGAAGTAGTGATTACTACAGTGATTTTTAGCTTCCATAATGATTCTATATATATGATATATGAATAGTTACTTTGGTCCAAGATAAACCAATATAACTATGCAAAAAATCCATACCTGGAATTCGGCTTTAAAAAATATCTTAATGTATACGTACATTAGGTAAAATACAACTGTTCATTCCTACTGCAGCTCATACTAAAATCTGTCTAAACTCTTTCAATGGATATTTCATTCTTCTTTATGCAGGCATTGATAGAGACATTGCGTAGCTGCTAACATACAGAACAACCATTCAAGAGAGATACAGTATAAAGAAAGTAATGCAATTTCTTATGTTAAACTACTATAGCCAACCATCTTTGTTGCTGACTTTAGCTATATAATTGGTGTGGTTGTTGATAAGTGACATGGTATCAGTCACATCTTTTCCTTGGCCATAAAATCCTTTGGCAAATACATTATTAAATTGTATCCAAAAGACATCAAAAATATGCATTAACCAGAAGGCTCCGTTCACATTAGGTCGCTCCGACTTAAGGGGCGACCTGTGAAGTCGCGTGCAGCGCGACTTCGGTGCGACTTGCACGGACTTGACATAATGGAAGTCAATGCAAGTCGCCTCCAGGTCGCCCCGAAGTAGTACAGGACCCTTTTTCTAAGTCGGAGCGATGTGTCGCTCCTATTAGAACCGGTTCTGTACTACACTATGGGAGCGACGGTGCACGACTTGTCAGGCGGACCAAGTCGCCTGACAAGTCGTACCAGTGTGAATGGACACGAAGGCCTGCAATGTTTACAGTATGCTCTTTCTGTACACAACAGAGAAGATTTAAATTAATATTAGACAGTATGTAGAATAATCAGTACACAACGTACTGGCAGGGACTATGGAAATCCCACATTAGGCCACTGTCTCCCAGGGGGTAATAACCCAACCACTGAGAATGTTTATCACATGGAAGCTAACCTTATAAAATGCAACAATGGCTTTAATATGTTACTACAATGATCATACAAGTGATTGAATGAAAGTGTTTGGATTTCATACTGCCACTGTTTAGTTGTCAAGGAAAAATTAATGGAACACATGGGGGGCCGTGTTGTCTCCTGCAGGTAGAGGAGGAATAATAACTGCTTATGGCAATAACAACCTTGATTCTGTCTGATTTGCTGAAAGAAAAGTGCTAATGCAACATCAATGCAAAAATAAAAAGGCCAAAGATAAACTTAGAAACACTCATCAATAAAACAAAATAATGCTACCCTGTTCCTGGACAACCGCTGATGAAAAAAACAAGGTCTCTTAACTGCAAAGTCTGACCTTGTTTGACAAGAGAAAATGGACAGCATTAGAGACACATACAAAAAACAAATGGACCAATTCTATCCTGCTCAAAGGTTTCAAGATTCATTGCTGTGCAATGCTTACTAAAGACCAAGGATGTTATAACAATTTTAGGTTGGTATTATGTGAGACAAATGAAAGAACTGTCAATAAAGCATGTCTACTAGATTGAAAATTTCCAGTCAGAGAAAAATGTATGCAAGAATTTTTCTAGTAGTAATGGTAGTTTACTTTAATATGCATAGGTATATTACATGCAGACCACAAATTTCTAAGGGGTTAATTTGTAATCTTAGGCCTTATGCACACAAGCAAAAAAAAAAAAAACATATGCAGCTTTTAATGGCCTTTTTATTTTATTTATTTTTTTATGCCTTTGAAACCAGCTTTGTTTCAGTCATTTTGTCCTTGCACATTGTTTTGTTTGGATTCGTATGCTTATGCACATACATTTATTCCAGTGGCTAGAATAAAATGGATATTCTGGGCAGTAGTCAATCTAAAAGCCATATGTCTGCAAATGTGCAAAAACGCATGTAACTATAGACTTGACTTTTGTGCCAGCTCCTGGCAGAAGGATGCAGCACAGATAGGAGTATTTTAATACACTAATTTGTATGATGCCTAATTATTGAAGTGATACAGAATAATAATTGTTTTCATGATATGCCTATAGAGGCTCACAAATTAGATAACGTCATATTAACTAATTGAATCAAAGTAAGTGAAACGAAATGTGTCAAATGCCCTTTCTACTTCAATAAATATTATGTATCTTGATAAAGTTGGGTCCCTTGTGCTTCTGGGCCCCCTAACAGTTGTATACACTATATTGTCAAAGGTATTGGGATGCCTGCCTTTACACGCACATGAACTTTAATGGCATCCCAGTCTTAGTCCGTAGGGTTCAATATTGAGTTGGCCCATCCTTTGCAGCTATAACAGCTTTAATTCTTTTGGTAAGGCTGTCCACAAGGTTTAGCAGTGTGTTTATGGGAATGTTTGACAATTCTTCCAGAAGTGCATTTGTGAGGTCAGGTACTGATGTTGGACAAGAAGGCATGGCTCGCAGTTCTTGCTCTAATTCATTCCAATGGAGTCCTATTGGGATGAGGGCAGGACTTTGTACAGGCAAGTCAAGTTCTTCCACCCCAAACTCGCTAATCCAAGTTTTATGGAACTTGCTTTGTGCACTGGTGCGCAGTCATGATGGAAAGGGGCCACCTCCAAACTGTTCCCACAAAGTTGGGAGCATGAAAAAATGTCTTTGCATGTTGAGGCGTTAAGAGTTCCCTTCACTGGAACAAAGGGGCCAAGCCACATCGCTGGCTAGAGATGGGCTCAGGTAACTATTAGGAGGGCTGCTGCAGAATGCATTAAAATTTAAAAAAAAAACAGACTTTACGATCACTTTAAGTGTTTCCTTCACTTGAACTAAGGGGCCGAGCCCAACCCCGAAAAACAACCCCACACTGTAATACCCCCTCCCCCAAATGATTTGGAACAGTGCAAAAAGCAAGGCCTATAAAGACATGAATGAGCAAGTTTGGGGTGGAGGAACTTGACTGGTTTGCATAGAGTCCTGACCTCAACCCGACAGGACACTTTTGAGATGAATTAGAGCAGAGACTGCGAGCCAGGTCTTCTTGTCCAAACTCATTGCCTGACCTCACAAATGCTCTTCTGGAAGAATGGTCAAGCATTCCCATAGACACACTCCTAAACCTTGTGGACAACCTACCCAGAAGAGTTGAAGCTGTTATAGCTGCAAAGGATGGGCCAACTTAATATTGAACCCAACAGACTAAGACTGGGATTGCCATTAAAGTTCATGTGCGTGTAAAGGCAGGCATCCCAATACTTTTGACAATATAGTGTGGATTGTTAGGCTTGTAGCTATGTTCTTGAATATAATGTGCTATAGACAACATAGATAAGATATTACGACATACAGTATGTGTAGTTAAAATATGCTCCTCATTCTAGACTGATCTAGCCAAGTTAGATAGCTTAGACCAAGCTCTAAAACAACACACCGAAAGACTTCACAAATTGAATTTTATGTATCATATACAGATTTAAACGCATTTCAGCTTCAGGAATTTCTGAGGCCTGTCTTCCTGCTTAAGTTTACAATGCAAATTTTGATGTCTGAGATGAGGACAAATAAATTGATTTGCCCAAGGACACAAGTAGCTGACACAAGGATTCAGATCAAGACTTAAAATAAATCTTTCAGTTAGTGTCTTTACCAGTGAGCTATCTAATCTGCTGCTCATCTACATGTTCAGTATTGGCAGGTGCTCAGAAACATCACCACATATAATTTGAGCTGAATATAAAGCTACCAGTTTTAATAGGAATAATCTGCTATCCCATATCGATGCTGGGACTAGGCAATGATATGTCATAGTTAACAAACAAACAAAAAAAAAAAAGTTTAAAAGAGATTGAATAACTTAATCACTGTGGACAAAAAACAAACTAGTTATGCCATGAAGGATAATCCCACCCATGAGTTCATGATGTGTGCAGTGGACAGTGTGTCTTTCTTCAGTGGTCACTGTTACAACTTCCTATTTTGATATTTAGCATTGTAATTAGTTGAAGCTCTTATATGCAGTTAACAGACTTTCCCTGCATCAGAATCATGCAAATTGTAAAAATGTGTCTATCATCCAGTCCTCAATTTGTACTGGAATGCGATGGTACTGCTTACCAGTTCCTGGCACTGGTCTTCACTTCAGCAGGAGCTTATAAATGTCCTACACTTGGTCTGCTATTGAGAATAAAGAGTTCTTCCACTACTTGGTGCTGAACTGCTGCCCTTACCTGTCCTTTAGTGCCCCTGACAAAGCACATTCTCCCCATTTTGGTAAGGACAAGGGCCTCTTCCCCACAGCCCTGGTGGTTGTGGGGTTCTTCTGTCATCTGGAAAAACATTTAAAAATAAGAGGGCCCCCTGATACTGCAACCCCCATGTGCATAAGTAATGCATATACAGTACCCCGACTTATTCGCAAAAAGAAATGTAGATATTAAATAAAGACACACACCTTTTGACACCTCCTTTGTAAAAAAAAAAAAAAACCTCCCCCTGAAATTTTCCACAATGTAAATCCATCATTAATCACATTATCCAGTACTGCAAATTATTTTCAATCATGATAAACAATGCCCACTGACTTACCAAAGCAAAAAATCTGCCAAACACTCAGCATGTCTGATCATATCTCTCAGATAACCATATTTGGTCAATGATGTCATGGGTGGACTGCCCACCATATTTTTTTTTATTTTTTTATTTGCGGTGTCTATGTTAAAATCCATAGGTCACCTCCTTGCTGCCTGTTTTAATCCTGCAAATGTGGCTCCCCCTTGCTGCCACCTTGTGCATTACACATGGCTGCAGGGTGATTGAGGCACAGCTCGACTTGCTTGAATGGGTCATATTTGTTGGCCATACTGACCACAGAAACATAACAGAGGGATCATTTTTTTAGCACCCGATAAGCAAAGCATCATGGCCATGGCATGTGTACACCAATGTCTGGCTGCCTTTGCAGCTTAAGGGTGGGTGGTTAAGGGGGACAGTAAAGACCTAGCTCAACCACTCCCCAAACACAAGTGTAAAGGACCCTCGAAGGAAAAAAGTACATTGAATGCCCTCTCTCCATTCAATGACTGATAAGCTGCAATATATTATATTTTTTTTTTTTTTGGGGGGGTTGAGATAAACTGTAAATATTGGTATTTGCCAGAGTACTTGGCATGGCCGAGACTATTGTGAGATATAAAAAGCATGCCAGGGCTGCTTAGCTTGAAAAAGCATGATTGTAATACAAAAATATCACTGTTAGTCCCAAAACATTCTGTAGTTGAATCTAAAAATGTTAATAACTTCTTAGTGGAGATAAATTTATTATACGAACATGTTTTGCCCTACCTTGTCTAGCAATAACCAGCCACATATGCTGGCGAATTCTGCATGTCACAACTGCTTATTCGTTTAGTTCAGTAAACAGATGTTTACTCAGGACATGTGTTACTTGCTACATTTTCTGCTCTCTACCAGTGTACCTGATAAGAATGCCAGAGTCATATAACTGTAATGTAAATATAAATTACAGTTATATGACTCTGGCATACTTACCATAATTTATTTTACCCCAGCTCATCATATACTGTATAAAAGCTGTGTCTGGAGGATTGTGGAGGGACAGCATTGCCTTGCTTCTCTATCTGACTTACAGAAGATTTGCTCTCAGCCTCTCCAGACACAGAGCAGTGCACAATCTCTTTTCATTGTGTGCAGAGCATTGTAAGTGCCCTATTTTTGTCTGGCTGATGTATACCCATTCAGTGCAGCGTCAATGACCGGTGACATGGAATCTCCCAGCTGCTCGGTGCCCCAGTGCTGAACTCATCTGTTCATGGCTCCAGCAGATGTTCCTGCTTTTAGGAGAGGAAAATTTGTTTACGCACCATTTTCTTCATTAGATGATCTTATGAATGTGTATGAGAGACAGGTATTAACCCATTTCTTTCATGGAAAACGGCAGTATATTATGTTCTGAACAAGGCCCTTCAGCAAAACAAAGCTACTCATAAACTACCTCTTACGGAGTGCTGGTCACCTGCAGGTTATGGTATTTTACTGTTTTTTTTTTTTTAAATGCATGCAGAGTCTCAAGAAATAAAAATAAAGCCATCTCATGTGGTTGTTCACCCAAAAGAATGTTTTCGAAATTATATCCATATAGTAAACTCACTGGCCTTCAGCTACTCTTCTGGGATAGATGACCTCTCCTCACAGCAGGAGGTACCAAGGATGCGGACTTGCTATACACTATAGTAACTGCTAAATGCTAAAATCTGGAAGCCAAATAGTGGTATAATACAGTTCAGCAGTTTTTTACAATAAGGCATATACAGTAAGTGTAGTTCACATAAGGAGGAAGTGGAAGGGAATTAAAGTCCATCTACATGTGCCTTGAACATATACTATCCGGTAAATGACCATTTTGGGTGGTTCACGTGGAAACCTTCAGCACTACGTTTGCAGTGATCAATATAAGTTATTTGTGCACACTTTACTTCTCCGTCTGGTAAGGAGGAATTTCACCTGGTGGTGGGGTGTTAATCACACTGAAGTTGAAGATATCTTTCAACCGTTGAGCACTTATTTGATTTCATTTTATATGGACACTTAAAGATTTATGTTTTTGACTTTATGATTACACCTTGCAACCCTTTATCCATTTGTTTGTTGAGTTGTCAACCATTTTGGATCTTTTATATTGTTTTAGCGCACCCCATTTTATCACTTTAATACTTTATTCAGGCATTGAATTCGGGTAGCAGCTTTGACACATCACTATCAGCGCACTCCATACACATACTATAATATACAGTAAATAAATAGGTACACTGGTAAATATTTAGTATTGCTTCTCCTTTTATCTAATCCTATGATTGTGGCTATAGGAACTGATGAAGCACTAAAATTGGACAGAGTAACATTTCTCATTGTGTCATTCCATGCCTATCCCTCCCACTGATATAAACAGAAAATGTTTGACCAAGCTACACACTGCACTGAAATGGAATGTTTAGGGTTGTAGTACTTATTTATTTATTGTCTTAAAAAGTAAAAAGTATATATTTTTTAGTCAGGTAATTTTGAATTAAATTGCATTTTGTAAATAAATATATATACAGTATCTCCCAAAATTGAGTACACCCCTCACATTTTTGAAAATATTTTACTATATCTTTTCATGTGACAACACTGAAGAAATGACACTTTGCTACAATGTAAAGCAGTGAGTGTACAGCTTGTATAAGTGTATGTTTTCTCTCCCCTCAAAATAACACAAAAGTGAGTACACCTCTAAGTAAAAATGTCCAAATTGGGCCCAATTAGCCATTTTCCCTCCCTGGTGTCATGTGACTGTTTAGTGTTACAAGGTCTCAGGTGTGAATGGGGAGCAGGTGTTTTACATTTGGTGTTATCACTCTCACTCTCTCATACTGGTCACTGGAAGTTCAGCATGGCACCTCATGGCAAAGAACTCTCTGAGGATCGAAAAAAAAAAAGAATTGTTGCTCTACATAAAGATGGCTACCTTCAGCGCTTGCCTAAATGGAAATTGGACATGTGTACTCAATATGATACAACAGAATATACATAAATTGCATTTAAAGTGCATATGTGCATAAATAAATAAAGCAACAATGACAATACTTAATCCCGTGCTCTGTGGCTTTGAAAAACATTAAGTGTGAAAAATGTATAAAAAAATAAATATATAAATTAATAAATCATGCTAATTCAAAAATAATGGTAAATGACGTTAGAGTCTGTAAGTAATTAGTCCAGTGCAAACATGATACATTTCTTGTGCAAAATAGAAAGAGTTCTGTGCAAGCATAAAGTGCAGGTGCTACAGGTGATCTTCCCCACCAGCCATGTAGTGACTAGGGTTCACTGACAGAATAAATCCAAAAGTGGTTATGAATGGGCCACTCACCAGAAGATGTTTGTCTTGACTGCTGTATAGCATCAAGACCATGCAGTGCTTTGGTGGTCACCCCGACCAGAAATGGTATCTGTTGTATCCAACAGCAGAGCATGATCCCCTCCCTTCGGAGACTGGGCCACAGGGCAGTATTCTAACATGATAATGACCCCAAACACACCTCCAACTCGACCACAGCCTTGCTAAAGAAGCTGAGGGTAAAGGTGATGGACTGGCCAAGCATGTCTCCAGACCTAAACCCTATTTAGGATCTGTGGGGCATCCTCTAATGGAAGGTGGATGAGCGCAAGGTCTTTAACATCCACCAGCTCAGGGGTGTCATCATGAAGGAGTGGAAGAGGACTCCAGTGGCAATCTGTGAAGCTCTGGTGAACTCTATGCCCAAGAGGATTAAGGCAATGCTCGAAAATAATGGTGGCCACACAAAATATTGACACTTTGGGCCCAATTTTGACATGTAAACTTAGGGGTGTACTCACTTTTGTTGCCAGTGGCTTAGACATTATTGGCTCTATGTTACGTTGTTTTGAGGGGACAGCAAATTTACACTGTTATACAAACAAACTGTACACTCACTACTTTACATTGTAGAAAAGTGTCATTTCTTCAGTGTTGTCACATGAAAAGATATAATAAAATACTTACAAAAATGTGGGGGGTGTACTCACTTTTGTGAGATACTGTATATAAATATATATATATATATATATATATATATATATATATATATAGATATATATATATATATATATATAGATATATATTTACAGGATGCAACTCTGAAAGGTGCTCTAGAATCAACTGGCGATTTCCTTTAGTTACACGTAGATCATAGTTTGAATCGGCAGGCAGAAAGGACACAGGTCCTCCATCCCTCTGGTTCACACAACACTGTGTGGAGTGCTTATCAAGCGTCTCAAATTTAAACTCTGCTGTTGATTCTAGAATGCTATGCAAATGCAGGGGTTGAATTACCAAAACTGGATACTGTAAAATGTGCTGTAGCTCTACATAGAAACTGATCAGCTTCCAGGTTTTTTCTGTCAAACCTTAATTGAACAAGCTGAAGTTAGAAGCTGCTTGGCTACCTCGGACAGCTGCACCAGATTTTGCATTCTCCGGTTTTGGTAAATGAACAGTAGCGATCGACCAATTATCGGCAAAGCCGATTATCGGAGGGCCGATATTAACTTTTGTCGATATATCTGTATCGGCCCCAGAACTGGCCGATATTACCGATATTCCAAATATTGCTCATGTAAGGGTAAAATTTTGTCACGTAGCATAATTCCGTTTACAAATGTTATTGAATATGCCACTCACATATGTACAAAAGATATAAGCCATTCCACATTAGCAGATTTGCTGGCAGATCAGTATCTCTCACCCACTTGCCGTAAATAATACCCGGGGGATACCGCTCCGTTCGGCATTCACTCTATATCGCTCCGTCCCTCACCCGCTCCATCTCCCATCCACCCGATACCGCTCCGTCTCTCACCCACTTGCTGTAAGTGACACCTGGGTGATACTGCTCCGTCCGGCATACGATCTCGGAGGTCACGTGGTCATGGCATAACCACGTGACCTCTGAGATGGTATGCCGGACGGAGCGGTATCACCTGGGTGTCACTTACGGCAAATGGGTGAGAGATGGAGCGGTATCGGGTGGGAGGGAGACGGAGCGGGTGAGAGATGGAGTGGGTGAGAGATGGAGCGGTATCGAGTGGGTGCTGGACGGAGCGGTATTACCCTGGTATCATGTACGGCAAGTGGGTGAGAGATACTGATCTGCCAGCAGATCTGCTAATGTGGAATTGCTTATATCTTTTGTACATATGTGAGTGGCATATTAAATAAAATTTGTAAACGGAATTATGCTATCTGGCATCATTTTACCCTTACATGAGCATCACCACCTAATGGTTGGAGGAGGAGAAGACTAGTCTCGGACCCTGACATAGGATGTACAAAATATCGTCCCATATCAGCTGATACCGATACGTTGTGACCAATATATTGGTATCGGTATTGGCCCTGAAAAAAACCATATCGGTCTATCCCTACCCCACAGTGTCACGGAAGCCCCTGTATTAACTATTTATTTTTAAAATGTATGCTAACCCTAAAATGATTATTTTAATTATGTATTTCTTTAGTAATAAGCAATCTTGTACATTTTGCTTCTTCTTCCACTAAGCACTCATTTAGTAGTAAATACTTGTTAAAGTTGCCAGTCCTCCTCTTTTACTACTGCAAAGTGACCACTCCAATCATTACATTTTATCTGTGTTAAAAGAGTGGTCAGAGTGGTCAGTTTGCATCCCTAAGCCTACTGATCATAGCTGCAGAATGCCATGCAGACACATGGTGTGCCTGTAGTCCTGTAGTTAGCTTTGTTGCCCTGACCCCCAGGCAGCCCTGCTTTACAGGATCGGCAGTGGCTTACTTTTCTCCTCTGCCCGTCATCCCTGTTTTAGATACACCCCCTGCTTGATTGACAGTGGCTTTCTGCACTGTCCTACATGCCATTCTGCTGTCTATTATCCCTGCTGCACATATGCCCCTGAATAAAAGTAGCTTTTCCCTCTCTCTATACATCACTCTTGTTGCTGTCCACCCTGCTGCAGACATGCCCCCACCCCCAATCTCATTACACCTCCCTACTTGATTGACAGCCTCTTTCCCCACTGTTCTAAACATCATTTAGCTGCCTGTTTCTGTGTTGCAGACAAACCTCCTACACTGGGAAAACAGGAAAGGAAGAAGGAGGTGAAGTCACATGGTTCTAAGAGAAATAAAATAAAATATGGTATCTAAGCTATTTTTTTTTAATAAAATACATTTTATTACACCCCTAGAAATCTATTTCCAATAGGATACTGTCCTTAGCTTTCACTGATTTCACAAATAGATTGATAAACATTTTTATCCAAATAAGGAAAAAAAAAGTTTTAGATGATTGTAAAAATAAAAAAAGTATATATTTAACCATTAAATTTTTTTGGGGACTGCCAATTGTTAGAGATGTTTAAGAGCAGATGGATTATGTCTGTAATCTTGAGCCCTTTAACATTAAGCAGAAATCTATATTTGATTCTAATTTCTATGTTCCTGTAAAAGGATAGTGGTTGTTTTAATGGCCAATAAAAGGCTTTACAAAAAAAGTATTACATTATTGCAGTCTGTTTTGTTCCCTATGCACCCTATATTGCATGGGTGAACCATCTTTTAGGTAAAGTGCTGAACTGTAATCAGATCCACAGGCCTACACTCTGCTTGGTAATAACTCCATAGGTTTTTTCTATCAACCCCTATGGTACAAACCTTGTTCTTGTTAAAGCCAGATTTTTTTTTTTATTATTGTTTGCTTTGGATAGAGAGAAAATAAAAAAATGGAGATGTCATAAGAAAAGCACTAGAGGGGAAATCTTCCAATGAGATTTTCTTTTTCCAAAAGACAACTGTCTAACATTTTCATCACTTTGGAGTTATTTCTTCTCCCTTACTGTGGTGTCTACAAATATTGTGTACTTTAAGTGGTGTATTGATAATTTACTTCTTCAGATTATCAGAGCCTTCTAATAATATGTAGAAAATCTCAATTCTGATCACTGGTGTCTCTAATTACAACGTTCCACTCAATAAGATGCTATACTCTTGCTTGTAATGGAAGATCCATATTTACACAACGTTTCTGACACCAATGCTTTTAGGACCACACATTAAAAACCACTGATCACCAATAATTTTTATAATCAGTTGAAATTGCATTAGGAGAAACTGCTCTAGAAACACAAATGACAAACAGCAGTTTATACTATTCAGTAGGAAAATGTGCCCAAAAGACATAGTTATCAAAACATTATTTAGAGTTTCATTCCTTTATTAAATTTCCTTTTAAAATTTGAAAGTGTATCTAAACCCAAGATCCCCTTCGCTTTCCCTCGCCCTCTTTCCTTTTTCTTTTTGTTTTCCCTCCCCCCACTTCATTATCACTCTTTACCACCTCCCTACCTTCCTCTCCTCTTCCCTCTCTTTTTTCCTTTTCTCTCCCCTACCCTTTCATTCCTTCCCTCCCTACCGCCTACTCCCTTTTTAACCTTCCCATGCCCCCCCTTTTTCAAGAGAACAAGACAATGTTGGATCTGTTGAGCTTGTAAGTATATTATTAATGAAGGTATGTGGTGAAAAAAGCCATTCTCATTCGGAGGGTGAAGTTGCTCATTAAAGTGGAAGTAAACCCATCGATTGAAAAAAAAGTTACATTCCCAGCATGACGGAAATGGTAGCTGTCACATTGGTTGTGCACTCAACCAAACTGTCAAACCATCCAATGGCTGGTGTCATAACTGATCACATGTGCAGCATCGTGGCAGGTGAAGGTTAAACAGAGGCCAAAGTGGCAGCTTCCTTGGCTAAAAACAATAGGAAGGTTTACTTCCACACTAACCACTTTCCGCCTGCTATATAGCATAATGACGCCCAGGAATTGGTTGCTCTATCTTGACTGCTCGTCATATGACATCCAGTAGGATAGACCACTCTGAGCGGCAATCGGTGGTGCGGTGTGTCACTCTGACTCACCGCATCTCCGATCCCAGTAAAGAGCCTAATGACGAAGGCTCTTTACCATGTGACCAGCTGTGACCAATCACATAGTAAATAGGAAGTGCCGTTGATTGGCTTTCCTCAGTTGGTGCCTGACAGGCACGAGTAGAGGAGAGCCAACCGGCGGCTCTCCTGATGGGGGGGGGGTCTGTGCTGGTAATCAGAGCATTGATTACCAGTGCAGACCCTGGGGGGATGCCACTAAAGCCAACAGGGATTGCCAACCCATGGCCACCAGGGATGCACACCCATGGCCACCAGGGATGCCAATCAGGGCTCAGGGACCCTTTCAGTGCCCCCCTCATCAGAGCTGCCCATGATTGCCATCTATCAGTGCTGCCCACCAGTGTCCATTATTGCCATCTATCAGTGGTGCCCACCAGTGCCTATTATTGCCCTTCAGTGCCGCCTATCAGTGCCCATCAGTGCCCCATATCATTGCCTATCAGTGCCCATCAGTGCCACATATCAGTGCCCATCAGTGCCGCATATTACTGCACACCAGTGCCCACCAGTACCACCTATTAGTGCCCATCAGTGCTGCCTATCAGTGCCCACCAATGCTGCATATCAGTGCCGCCCATCAGTGCCCATCAGTGCTGAATATTAGTGCCTCATCATCAGTGCCACCCCATCAGTGCCTCCTCATCAGTGCAGCCTCATCAGTGCAGGAAAAAACAGTTACAAAAAATTTTAACATAAACAAAAAAACTTTTTTTTTTTTCAAACTTTTCAGTCTTTTTTTATTTGTGTAGCAAAAAAGAAAAAACCTTGCGGTGATCAAATACCACCAAAAGAAAGCTCTATTTGTGGGGAAAAATTACATAAATTTGGTTTAGGTACAGTGTTGCATGACTGCACAATTGTCATTCAAAATGCAACAGCGCTAAAAGCTGAAAATTGGCCTGGGCAGAAAGGGGGTGAAAGTTCCCAGTATTGAAGTGGTTAAAGTGACGCTAAATAATATGCTTACTCTCCAAAAACAGTTCATACACATCCACTACTTAAGGGCCCTCTCATCAATTTTTCATAAAATCGTTTTCCTGCCTCCTTGTAACATCCTCTGTGAGTTCCTCACTTCTGTTTGTTTGGAATGAGCAGTAAATGTTAGCTGCGGTCATGTCACTACTCAGAAGTTAGAAAAGAGGGTGGCTTTTTTCCAATATACAATGTACAGTGGGACCATGGAGAAGGAACCCAACCCCCCCTCTAACAGAAAGTTGTGTCACAGCAGGAAAAAAAAAAAAATATGAATCTGATGGAAGCTGAGAGCAAATAAAGAAAATCAAAAGTTCACTGGATTTTTTTTTTTTTTAAAACCAGTTTAATGTAAGTTTAATTAATAAATAAATGAATACATTACATTACATTTTTTCAGCTAGTTACCCAGAATATTAAGGTTTTTCTGATGGTACTCATATAAAGAAACCTGACCTTTTTGTGTGGCAGTATTCTATATATTATACGTTAGTGCTCCAGATCTATGGCCTATCACCCCTACCCAGTGCCCAATGTGCTGCTGCCTGTAAAAAAAAATCTGTCTAACAGAGTAGCAGCTTATCACTCTTCTTCACGCCAGCTATAGGATCTAGTACTTGTCTGCATGACACCACTCAGGAAACTCTGCAGCGTACTTTCAGCTGCATTGCACTTAAATTTGAGATCAATTTGAGATGCTTCTGAGATTGTCTAGAGTTTATTGACAGGAGTATTTCACCTACAGCTAAGGTTGCTACCTTTTCTGGAAAAAAAATACAGGTCTTTCCTATTAATAACATTGGAAACAAGCCCCATTTTATTGACCAGCATTTAGCTCCCTTCTAAGCTGTGTCAACCTGCTTTGCATGATTATTAACTTGTATGTAGAGAGAAGCAATGGTAACGTGAACTAAAGCCCATTGACACAGGCTGTTAAGTTCACACGGGGTCAGAGATGAGCAAATTCTCATTCTCATTGCCTCTAATTACTTTTTATCTCCACTTTTTTTTTTTTTTTTTGGGGGGGGGGGGGGGCTGATAAGCTCTATTTTATGTTCATACATCCTATTGAACAGCCTTGTCTGACAAGTGAACAACTCTATGAACAGTTTATGAGTGTGCATGTGAGTGTGTATATACTGTAGCTATGTGAGTGTGTGTGCATGTATGTGTGTGGGTTTATGCATGTGAGTGTGTGTATGTATGTATGAATGTACGCGTGTTTATGTATGTGCATACATATGTGTATGTACATGCATACGGATGTATATGCATGCGTGTGCATTTATATATATTTATATGCATGTGTGTATGTATGTATGTCTGTACATTACTGTTAGACCTTGTTCACATGTGCCTACCTAAGCGTATACCCGTGTGAGGGCTGTGTTTGCCAGCACAGGCATGGGATGCACAGGTGTTCTGTGCATCCCTGTGCAGGCTGTCCCATTCATGTCAATTGGGACACAGTGGCTGCACTTATAGAGCCACTGCTCCTAATTTGATATCTATGCAGGAGCACGTACCCACACAGATGTCAGATTAGGAGCAACAGCTTTGTCTGTGCAGCTGCTGCTTCCTAACTGACATAAATGTGACTGCCTGCACAGGGATGCATGGAACACCTGTACATCCTCATGCCCAAGAGGGAAACATGGCGCTTCCATGGGTCTCGGCTTAAGTATGCTCATGTGAACAAGGCCCAACAGTAAGGGCCCTTTCACACATATGGACCGTTCAGTTCATCAGTTCAGTCACGTTTTTTGTCTTCAGTCAACGTCCGTTTTCATCTCAGTTCATATCCGTTTTCCATCCTTTTTTCGTCAGTTGTCATCCGTTTTTCATCCATTTTACGTCAGTTGTCATCCGTTTTTCATCCGTTTTTCGCCAGTTGTTATCCGTTTTTCATCCGTTGTCATCCATTTTTCATCCGTTTTCATTCGTTGTCATCTGTTTATCATCTGTTTTCATCCGTTGTCATCCATTTTTCATCCGTTGTCATCCGTTTTCCGTCTGAGCCGTTTTTTTGACGGATGAAAAATAGGGCATTCATCCGTTCAAAAAAAACGGACATTGACGGAAGCGGATAAAAACGGATGTTAATGGAGGATCATCCGTTGTCATCTGTTTTTACATAGAGATACATTGATGTCCATTTTTCATCCGTCATGGATGAAAAACGGACCATATGTGTGAAAGGGGCCTAACAAACAGGCATACATTAATACAAGTCACTGACAGGCTGGGGGAGGCATTTATGACAGGGAGTGGAAGCAGTATGTACAGGGGAAAAGAGGGTTCCTTTATACAGGTGGTCAGTGTATACAGGGGGTCAGTGTATATAGCGGAAAGTGTGTAGAGAGGGTGGGACAAAATGTGCAGGGGGTGAATTCATTTGGGATAATTCCCTGGTTGTGTTTATTTGTTTCAGGGGTGATTATTATAATAAAGTGTCTAATTGTGTAAATATATAAATAAATATCAAAAAGGTGCAATATCTTCAATCAATGTATCTAAAATAAAGTGATTAATTAAAAATTGTGTAAAAATATATATGTGCCATATAGATATTCAGTTGTATGATAACTTCCGGAATAAATAAATATATATGTTAATAAATTCTTAAATCAATAAACTCATTAATTGTATGAAACTCAATCTAGGCCATGTAGATATTCAATAATAAAATGACATCTTAAAAACCCTGAAGAAGTTAGGTGGTAGCGTGACGTAACACGTAGGGCTGACACAGCACCGGAAGTGACGTTACGGGACATGGAGGAAAGTTCCGTGGCATACATATTTTAGAGATTTTAAATTGTGAGTTGATACATTTTTGTCTTCAAATAAAAATGTGATACTACTACACTCTGATGGCCCCATTATTTTGAGATACGAGGAGGCATTGGAGTTTATAAGGAAAAGCGATACCCTGGAAAGGAGGAAATATACTAACATCCCCCATACTTGATTGAGCAGAGTTATAAGAGGAGAGGATAGATGATCTGACTTTTCAATATACTAAAAAGCGCATTTCCTACAACATTAAGGTGAGCAGGTAGCACACCTATAAGTGATGAGCACTGAAGAGCACTGTTTTTCACAAGGTGTAAAGGTGGAAGGAAGTCAATTTTGACCCGCAGAAGAGGAAGTTTGAAAATAGTTTTTGGACACTTAAACACAATTATTTAATTATTTATTTTTGATTGATCCCGCAGGTATATTGTATAGCGGTAGAAGTTTGACAATTTATTAGTTGGCACGTTGCACTTTATTGTATCACTATTGTCACCTTTTATTAGTTGTTTATATTACACATTTACCATTAGCACTTTATATTGATTTAAGTAATATATTTACATACGTATTTATTTATTATTTTGGAAGTCATCTTATTATTGAATATCTACATGGCCTAGATTGAGTTTCATACAATTAATGAGTTTATTGATTTAAGAATGTATTTACATATATATTTATTTATTTATTCTGGAAGAAATCATACAACTGAATATCTATATGGCACATATATCTTTTTACACAATTTTTAATTAATCAGTTTATTTTAGATACATTGATTGAAGATATTGCACATTTTTGATATTTATTTATATATTTACACGATTAGACACTTTATTATAATAATCACCCCTGAAGCGCGGTACTCCCCCCCATGAATTTTCATTTAACTGTGTGGTCACCAGTAATAGTACAAGCAGCATCAAGGGTAGAATTAAACAAGAATCTCCCAAGACAGCGCAAGAATCACACCCATACAAACAGTGTTTATTTGTTGTTTCTAATCAAGGTATTTGCCAAGGGATCTGTGATGCTATTACGATGTCTCTGGCTGAAGGTGATGCCTTCGATTTGCACTGCATTTCCAATTTTATATTTTCCTTAACCGCTTTATGACCGCCCACCGCAGTTATACTGCGGCAGGCAGCCGCTCCTGCACGAACCGCCGTAACTATACGTCGGTCACGAGCAGGAGGCCAGGGGGCGAGCGCGCTCCGCCGCCGGCGCACTCCCGCCCGTGCTTGTCAGCGGGGATACCGATGCAGCGGGTAGGTGGCTCCTATATAGGATCACAGGTCACTATGGTAATTTCACATGCCACGCCCCCACAGTTAGAATCACTCCCCTAGGCTCACATTTAACCCCTTGATCACCCACAATGTTAACACCTTCCCTGTCAGTGTCATTATTACAGTAACAGTGCATATTTTTAGCACTGATTACTGTAGTAATGTCACTGGTCCCCCCAAAAGTGTAAAAAATGTCAGTTAGGGGTTCGATCTGTCCGCCACAATGTCGCAGTCCCGCAAAAAATCGCAGATCGCCACCATTAGGCCTCTTGCACACGATACTCCTGTTTGAGTATTTTGCGGCTTGAAAATGCTCAGTACAGCTTTTTGAGCTAAAATACAGCCAATTAATTGTAATGTGCCTGTGCACACAGGCGCGTAAACAAGTGCTGTGCATTCTTCAGTAGGAACAAAATAGAAAAATCTGCATTTTTGGTTAGTAATTTAAGCCTCAATGCACGCAAATACTTGCGAACACTCGCAAATACTCGCAAATACATACAAAAAAAAAGGTCTTGAAAATATGGATGCTCAAACAGGAGTATTGTGTGCAAAAGGCCAAAAGGAGATGCACAAACAGGAGTATCGTGTGCAAGAGGCCTTACTAGTAAGTGTTGGCACTATATAAATGCAAATAATAATGCATCTTTTAAAGGGAGGGGGATGTTAAATTAAAAATAGAAGCTGCCATGAACTCCTGACACCGCCGGCCACCTGGACCTCCTATGACACAGAGGCTGCCGTCTCTGCCCGCTATAGCTAAGAGAATCCCGCTGCCAGTCTTGCCACCACCGCTCCTGCCAGCAGGACAGAGGATCTGGCTCTGCACCCCATGAACATATCCTACAACCTAAATAACAGCCCCTATACGTACTCACTGATGCAAGTATCCTCCTTGCAGGAAATGAAGACCAGCCTCCGTAAACTGCGTGGGCGGGGTTCTGAAACCATCGCGATTTGACTGCTCTGGCTCTCTGTAATTTGCGCAGGCTCGCATAGCACAATTTAAGCGGGCCCGCTCTCAGTGATTTTGGGCTAAGTGTAACTTACTCAAACACAGCTCGCGAACCCACCAGTGGGTCCTGACCCACAGTTTGGGAACTCCTGCTCTAGACAATTTGCTAAATTTTTATAGGAAGGGATGTGGATTTATTTAAAAATGCACTTTTCCATTAAGTACAGAAAAGTATAAATATCTAGATTTTGACAAAGATTCATAAAAGCAGTTTAGGTCTTCACTCTTCTCTGTATTCTCTATCTCCTAACAGATGTTACAAGAGACATAGTGTAGAGTGATTTATACATTTCTAGGAGTTATCTTCGCTAATATTACTGTTAATTTAAAAATCTGGCTATTGATGTAAAAATCTGGCTCCGATACAACTTTTGAGTCAGCGCATTAAGCCACAGTGCTATGATTTACCTGAGCCATTGAGCAGTGCAGGCAGGGGCTGTGTGATCTACAACAACAGAAGTCAAAGAAATATTATTCCAGGTACATGCTGTAATGAAAGAAGAATATGCAGCAAGCCTGAGCCACCTTGTGTTTGTAGATGGGAGGGCTGCTAATTAGAAAATGATGTGCCACAAAACCATTTCATGATAGATCACACAACACGTTAGTCATTTAAATCTATCACAATACGAGATCAATGGCTTGAGAACAAAGTAGGCACACTTCTTTACTCCAGCATGCCCTGTCATGACCTAAAGGCCAGTACAATCATACTGGAGATGTTTTGTATAACAGAAAATACATGAAATCACTAAACACACATACTGCCTAATGATCTGGGCCATTGAGTCATGTCGCTTTATACATATTGCTATTCATCATCCTTTCACATGCAACAGCCATGTGGCCCTTGAATGTCATAGAAACAAATCCCATGCTCTGAGATAGGTCATGCTAGGTAGATTACATTATAATATTAGACCAGTGTTGCATTCTTATGACTGAGTGTAAAAACAGGAATATCATCCAAAACACTTCTGATCTTCTATGGCGGTCAATTGTTTCAGTTTTCTCAGTGGGTTCAGGAAACACTTTGAAAACCTGCCAAACCTCAGCAAACCACTACCCTGAGCAGTCTAGCTTCAAATTCCTGTGGTTTTCCCCAAAATTTCTTATGTGATCAGTGTTTTCTTTTCTTGTTCAATAAAAACTTTTGTTATTTAGAGTACCTGAAATGTAAGAAGCTGGCACCCTTCTTGTATATCTTAGCAATCATTTTTTATTGGTGGTCTGATTGGCTGATTTTAGACTGTATATTGCTTGTTTGAATATTTGCAATAGGGGAAAATTATATATTTTTTTAAGTGTTTAAATATGTATGTTTATGGGATCAGACTCTTATAAATATCCCCATCAGTGTAGTTTTTTTTCCTTCAGACTTAATTTCAAGAACTTTTCTTGACCTGTTTATAAAATGTGATCTCATATAAAATCCTGCTATAGCATAAGTGAACAATTTTAAGGATTATGGTTTAAATCTTGAATCTAGAAAAAAAACTCAAAGGAAAGGTGAACTGCCCTGTCAGCTGGATGTAATGCATAGGTGCATACTACATGCAAGTGATAGAGCCCCTGTAGCACAGTATAGGAAAGCTGTGAACCATCCTTTGGGAAAGTATCTCAAATGTCCGGTTTGTTCATCAACACAGCAGTGTTCTCATTGCTGATGTTAAGGAAGTGGTTTATATAGATGAGAAGCACAAACAGACACTTGTACTCACCAGGGTCTCCAATTTATACCAGGATCATTATTTTATATCCAGGGTCACAGATCTCCTTCATGCTAATGAAGCTTGCTGGCTCAGCAGTGAAGAACAGCATGTGTTGTAGCTGGGTTCATCTTTGTACGCATATGAGGGAGTTTTGCATGTCACTCACTTAGCGTATACGTCTCTGCATTTATATTGTCAATCAGCATCTCATAGTTAAATGAGAATCTTTTCACACCAGCTGATTCTATCGAATAGTAGTAATGCACCAATGTATTTTTTTTTCCTGCAAGTATATAGTACTAATACCTCTTATATATATATATATATATATACCTACCTTTGGCTCCTGACTAAATTGGCCCTAGTATGTGTATGTATGAATGTGAGTGAGAGACCTTAGATTGTAAGCTCCTTTAGGGCAGGGACTGAAGTGAATGTACAATATACATATCTGTAAAGTGTTGCATGAATTGACAGTGCTATATGAGTACCTGTAAGTAAAAGAAATCTAGGCATAGGGGTGGCAGATTGTTGTGGCTGCATTGTAATTTATGTTGAATCACACCACTATACAATGCAATTTAAATTTGCAATAATGGATTTATCATGGTGTCTATTTCTTTTTTTGTTTTTGATATTTTTTGGAGGAATGTGTAATAAGTTACTCATGTAACCCATGCTTATTTCTCTGGGAGTATGTTTTGGGGACCTTTATTATAAAGGGGGCTTCCAGATTTTTACAAGACCCCCCCCACAAATCACCATATCTGGAAGTATGGATGTGGGGATGAGGCTTGCAAGGAGAGGAGAGGTGAATTGCAGGGAGGGCATATGGCTTGTATGGTTCAGGAAGGGAGGCCACAAGTTTATTGCCTTTTTGCTTGCCACCCAGGCTGCATGTCTGGAAACGTTTCTTGGAATAATTTTAAGGTGGACCTCATGCTATTTTGTTTTTATATGTCAGTTTTAAAGGGTTAAATTATAGTGTTCCATACCTTATATATAATTAATTTTTGTTTTATGTATGCACTTTGCCTTTATTCTTCTGGTCAGGCTGGCCCAAATTATGGTTATAAGGTGAGCTTTAGTGACTGGGGGACACCAGAAAAGAATAGCCTCCAAATTCCTTCTTGCAGTGTACCCATAGAATGCCATGACTTGTGATCTGGAGAGCTTTGCTGCCTTCTCAGGTGATAGAAAGCAGCTCTCTTACTACACACAACCAGTGGTGTGCTTTTGTATTTTTTTTTAATCTTCCTGATGTATGTAGACATGGGACCTCGAAAAAAGTAAAATAACTTAGATATTTTTTAACTTGCATACAGTATCAGTAAACTGGTTTGTTTGTGTAACATAAGCTCTTTCTTGGGAACTTAGATTTCTGATTTAATGTCTTAATAAAAGTGGTGTCTACTAATCCCTCACATATATTTAATCTCAATATCATGAGGTTATTTTATGGTCATAGGTTTGCGGTTATATGGGCACAAATCCTAAGCAGCCAAGTATAGATGAGAAGGTTGTAGGTGTATATTTGTTCTTATTATACTTATTACACTCACTTCAGATGTCAAACTCCAGGGAATACGATAAGAAACACTGGTAGCTCATGTTATCATATGCTGCATCCAGTAATTACTTTTGTAGCCTCATAGTGAAATTAGGTGATGGGAATATGGGTAGAGGAAAATTACAACACAATGATATAGCTTTGTTCTCATAAGTCCCATGTAGTCAGAAAAAAACAGGCAAATTGAGGTATTATCCAGAACTAGTGGGGGTTTTGCCCAGCCCAGACTCATTTTTAATTAGTTTGAAGATTCTTTTTTGAAATAACTCATATAATGCCTAACCCACCTCATTTTCAATTTCAATTTTGGATGGAAGAGTAAATATGTTTTTAAAGTTTAATTTCTTGCCCCCTATGACAGTCTGTGGCAGCAGGACAAGAAATGAGAAGCTGTCATTGACAGTAATAGTAACCTGACAGAAGATTTGATTTTCCCATAATACTGAAAAAGTGCTTGGTTTTAGTCTGTGTTCCCACGATAGAAATGCCCTATCACGTCTTATCCAAACAAGAGGTGAGGGGAAACTTGCCCAGGAGAAAGTGACTTCTGATACACAGGGCTGGATCTTTGATTATGGTTTTCTGGTAGCAAGGCATATAAAAAGCAAGGCATAAAAAAAAAATGTAAATAGCATTACCATGCTTTTTACTAGACTCAAAATAATATTTTACAGAAAGGGTAGTGAATGCTTGGAACAGACTTTCAGTAAAGTGCAGAAACAGTAAGTCAATCAACAGTAGGGCATTTTTAGCATGCTTGGAAGAATCATGAATATAATCCAAATAAATAAATAAAACAATAAATAAATGAATAAAATAGATAACAGCAGGCTTGATGGACCATTTTGCCGTGTTCCGCTGTCAGTTTTCTGTATTTCTATGATACAGTCAAAATATTTTAGAAATTTATATTATAACATGGTAGTTTTGCAAACATAATGTTTGCCACCAGAATGATTTAATCCCACTTTGCTTACTCTGTAAAATGTATTATTTGTAAAAAGAACATGAACAACTGTACCAAATACACAGACAAAGTAACCATTTTTCTGAGATGCTTACACAAAAGTCATTTAAATAAGCAGAAAGACTCTGAACAAAAGAGGGGCTTACATTTTGAGTTGAATGCCATGAGTTAAAGACACTGATATGCATAGTGTAATGTTGTATAAGACTAGACTATAATAAGCAGCTATAATGAGCAAGATCAGAGCTGAGAAGTTTTAAAGAAGAATGGCTGCAAGGTTACTGCAAGCACTTGATTACTACATTCCCCGGACACATCCAAAGTAAGAGCACTTGCTTGTTACAGTTAAAGACGAGGCTCTGTATGTAACATCATTTGGAGATGATAACAAAGCAAGCTAGACGGGTGATTAATTATGTCTTCATCCTCATAACAGCATCCACTGTGTAAGCACAATTTGTGATCTGCTGCTCTTCAAGTAAACACTACTGAACGTCAAAGATTCTTAGGTTGCTTCAGTGTTGACATTATAGGGATGGTGACAGATGGGTTCCCATATCTGGGTTTGGCAGTTTATCCCCACAGCTTCTATACTTAAAGATGCCCAAAGGCTTGCGTCTCTAGACCATCTGTCTAGCAGGGCACTGCAAAGCCCTTTTACTAACTGACAGAAATATCAGCTTCACTTTCCAAATGAATGAGAGAGAGCAGAATATTTTAAAACGCAGCCTGGCCTTTTTCATGCAGCATCATACAAGACATTAGTCATCAGACAAACACACAGAAGTTGTTGGTACACATTTGCTCCTTCATCCATGTAACGCATTGCTTTGTGGACAGCTGCCCTTGGAACAGCCAGTGGATGCTCAGTTAATGAACCCTAGCTCTGTATATCTCTAACCATTCCATGTCCTAAATAGATCATAATCTCCGTCCACTGTGAACCTTGTCTAAGCAGAGCAAAACAAAACAATATACAGGCATGGATCAAAGGGGTAATCAGTGAAAAATACATTTCATTTTATTTTAATTGTAAGAGAAAAAATGTACTTGGGTTTACAGCTTTATTTTGTAGGACTGCACTAAGAAATAAGGGGGGCCATTTTTTAAAATGTAAAACGGGGAAATCTATAATAAGGAAATATTGTTTGACACAATATTTTTGTTCTTGGATGAAAGAAGAGAAATGAAGATGTCTCCTGAGCATTAATGCACAAAATAGATCCCAACAATTCGGTTGTGTTTAGGTGTTTCAGGCAGACAGACGAGATGAGATAGACCCTCCATAACCTGAATCTAATTTTTAGTAAGAATTGAAAAATAAATCAGTAAATTAAATTCTAATGTCAGACACATTACGTTTTTTTTTTTTTTTTATTGAAAGTGCATGTGTATTAATTAAGGGTACACAGGAGCCAAAGCTAAAAAATAGACTTAAGGAGATGCATACAGGGAGTATTGTTATTTTGCTTAGAAGTCTTAGTAGTTTTTCATCCTGACATTGCTGTATAGCACCATTCTACCCAAGATCCTTTTGCACATCATATGGCGATCCCGGAATACACTGCTGGTGATGCTGGAACACTCTTCTTGCTGTCCACCACATAGAGAATGCATATGTAAAAAAGCACCATTGCTAAGAAGTTTCTCGCAGCCAGCAATCAGATTCAGACCCACCTTGGAAGCTGGAGGTGCAAGAGTAGCTGCCATTGTCATCTTGTGGTGTATGTACATAGTTACATAGTTAGTGAGGTTGAAAAAATACATCAGTCCATCCAGTTCAACCTATGATGTGTGTGTGTGTGTTTGATGTTAACCACTTAAGCCCCGGAGGATTTGGCTGCTAAAAGATCAGGGGGTATTTTGCGATTCGGCACTGCGTGATTTTAACGGACAATTGCGCGGTCGTGCGACGCTGTACCTAAACGAATTTGACGTCCTTTTTTTCCCACAAACAGAGCTTTCTTTTGGAGGTATTTGATCACCTGTGCGATTTTTTGATCACGCGCTATAAACAAAAAAAGAGCGTCAATTTTGCAAAAATAACAATATTTTCACATTTTTTTATATGAAATTCCCCCCAAAAAAAAAGTAAAAATCAAAATTTTTTAACATTTTCGGCCAATTTGTTTTATGCTACATATGTTTGGTAAAAAAAATCGCAAAAAGCGTATTTTGATTGCTTTGCGCAAAAGTTATCACGTTTACTAACAAAGGAACATTTTTGTTGTTTTTTTTTAACGCGTAATGGTGGCGATCTGCGATTTTTTTTGCGGTACTGCGACATTGCGGCAGACAGATTTTACCCTTGACTGACATTTTTGACACTTTTGGGGTTACCAGTGACATTTCTACAGTAATCAGTGCTATATATATGCACTGTTACTGTAAAATTGCACTGGCAGTGAAGGAGTTAACTTTATTTGAGAGGGAGGGGCTGTGTGTGTCCCTAGGGGCATGATTCTAACTGTGATTGGCTGTGGCTTGAGCTGTAGGAACACTGATCAACGGTCCTACCATATGATCAGTGTTTCTAAACAGGGGAGAATGACAGGCGGCTTGTTTATACTAGCCGCCTGACTTTCTCCCTCTCCCCCGACGATCGCCGAGTGACCGGCGGACATCGGGTCCGCAGGTCACATGTGCGGGGGGGGGTCCGTGACCGCGTGGGAGCGCGCCGCCGGCGGCGCGCGGGAGCTCGCTCCCCAGAGCCTCACAGGCTAGTGACATAACGATACGTCACTCTGCCTGTGAGGGGCTGACTGCCGCAGTATATGTACTTGCGGCGGTCGGCAAGCGGTTAACCGTACATTGTATACCCCTTTATGCTTTGGTCTTTAAGGTGACTGTCTAATCATTTTTTGAAACTATCGATGTTCCCTGCCGATACCACTGCTTGTGGAAGAGAATTCCACATTCCCACTGCTCTGAAAGTAAAGAACCCCCTACGCATTTTGGGGTTAACCCATTTTTCTTCTAGTTTTAGTGAGTGGCCACGTGTCTTATTGTAGTCCCTTTCTCTGAAAAGTTTGTTCCTTATGCTAAGCTCACCAGTACAGTATTTGTACATAGATATCATATCCCCTCTAAAGCGTCTCTTCTCCAAAGAGGATAAGTTCAATGCTTGCAGTCTTTCCTCATAGCTTAGATCCTTCATTCCCCTAATTATTTTTGTTGCCCTTCTCTGGACTCTCTCCAGTACCAGCACATCCTTTCTGAGGACCGGTGACCAGAACTGGACGGCATACTCCAGGTGTGGCCGGATGTAGTACAATATCCTACTTTCCTCCACCCTTTCCCCACATCCAGGCATTTTAGTTTTTAAAGACATGTAAGTCATTATTGTAACCACAATAAATGTCCGTGTTGCTAACATAAAAAAAAATATAAAAGCACTGTGGGGTTAATTTAATAAAAGAGTATACTAACCTTGTAGCTGCATTTATTTCAATTACAAAGTCACCTGCACAGTAAATTCCATTTTTTCTTTTAATTCCGTTGCAAAAGTGAGTATTTAAAGTTAATACAGAACCACTTTGCCAAGAGAAAAATTAACTTTTTAGCAAATATTCCCCTTTAAATTGCTTGGACATCTTTCACATTTAGAATCTGCCTTTTTTTAAAATAAAATCATATTTCTATATTGCATTAGGTGTAGGATAGCTTCTGCAACCAAATCAAGCTGGTGAGATCCCGGGTAACCGTTTTCCATATCCTGAACATTCATCCTCTATCTTATAAATGTATGACTGCAGGTTGTTATGTAGCAAAATAAATCTATGTTTGAACCATCTTAAATGGATATTTCTCTGCAAGGCCATTTTGTTAGACACGGGCAAAGAGGAGAGATGATTAATAGTTGCATTTTATAGATGGTGACTCAGACACAGGAAAAGTATTCTTAGAGCTAATTGTAGGTAGCACACTTAAAAAGCTAAATCAGTCATTTGGTATGAAAAATGTAAAGCTTTTCTGAAACATTGTTAAACATACAAAATTCATAGAAAATACTTTAAACTAAATATCGGCACATAAGCTTGGTCAGCCTAATGGAGAGGGAGGTCCTGGAGTTCTAGGAATAAAAACAATGTGAGTATTGGAGGCCATTCCCATACCCCTATTAACTATAGGCTGCCTTGTGTTTTAAAATGTATCTGCCCTTTATAAGAAATCCCCCTTCCTCTGCCTCCGGACCATAACTCCTCCATTAGTCACCTACAAGTACCTATGTAGTTCTACACAGTCAGTGCTGGCATCATTAAGCTGAGGCAGGGCTTTAAGGAGGCCACACACATTACAATATGATTGCGCATTTTCTATACAATAAGATATACCAAGACCCAAGTAGGAGGAGCCTTGCCTAAACAATATTTTTCATTTGTAGGCAGTCAGATATGCTCTTGTACTACTTAGTCATTGGTAGATCAAAAGGGCATTGCAAAATTAGATTGCAAAGTGTATGTTCATTTTTAGATTTCACATTTCTAGGGCAGGTTTATTCTACTTGATGGATATAGGGAAATAGTAACAGCTCTGTTTACAAACCCTTTTATACATGAAGCTCATGCCATGATATATTTCCACACAGTAACCAATCAAATACAAACTAATAAAATACAATTAAGTACAGAGAATTTGTCAGGTTGTTATGCAATACATGTGTTCCCCTGGATACTACAGTAAAGTCCACTTTTTTTTTTTTTTTTTAGATAGTGTGAAGAAGGGTTAAAAGATCTTCCAGTTCTTTCAGTTTTTTTTGTTGTTGTTGTCTGTGTCCTGCAGATTTCAATTCACTATCCATTCACTTCCTGCCCCCAGGAGGCAACAGGAAGTGAGTAGATATCTGTACAAAGTGAGAGTAAATACCCTTTAGATAGTTAGATTTCCCATCACTTTTAGTTTCAGTGACAATGGTGACCAGGGCAAATAGAGAGGGCGAGTCTACCTACAGGGAACACTGACAGCAAAAAAAATATGACAGGGGTCTCTATCACACCAGTGCGAGCACAGTGCAACCAAATAGCATGCTCAGCCCACAGGCTGATTGAAAAAAAAACTATCTGAGTATGGCCAGATTTAACTGACGGAACTAAATTATAAGGAATCCATAAAATATGAAAGTCCAAAACAGCTAATAACCTGTAACATCAATGGTGACCTTCTGAGTACTTTCTGGACTGCATACTAGTCCTTGGGCTTCAGTGTTGAACCCCTTCAGTTACATATGGTAGTGATGTAATTGCCATTAAAGGCATGTTATACAGCCGTCGATGCTAAATAGTGTTTATTTTTTATGACTTGGCAAGTTTTCAGCAAGTTGGCAGGCTATCCATCTGTCACTGTCAAAACATAATGCAAAGTATGTATTGCATTGTATACCATACTTTAAAACTGAAATAGGGGAAAAAAAACTAATACATGGTTAAAATAAATATAGTGTTTACAGAGACATTTGAAAAAGTAAGTACACCCTGTGAAAATTGTTGACATTTTCAACATATTTGAGGCAGCAGACTAACATTGCATCTTGTTTCAAAGGTGATATTTTTGAACAAATTGCACATAACATTGACATAGTGTATTCCTTTTATTATGATCTAAATGAACAAAAATGCAGATCTGATATTCTTGAACAATGAAACGTACAGTGAATCTAATGACACTTAAAATTTACATGTTTTTTTTTATTTTAAAGATCTATATTAACAAAAATGCAGATTTGTCATATGGAAATAAAATTAGTACATCGCTACCTTTACCACCACTTCAGATCCTTAAACCTAGAATTCATATTATGTGACAATTAATAAAACCTCCCTAGGGAGTATGCGGGTGGAACCAGTCTTATTTAAACCTCACACATCTAGGGTCTAGTGTTCTCTTTGGCATTAACTTTCTATTAGCATGCATGGTGTCATCACGCCAGGATCAATAGAGCTCTTCAAGGCCCTCAGAAAGAAAGTTGTAGATGCCTATGGGGATTTAATGTGATTGATTTAAAAAGGGCTTTAAAAAAGATCGACAAAATGATTTGAAATCAATCATTTCACTGTAAGGAAAATAACATACAATTGGCATAGAAGTCAACTAACTGCTAATTTGTTCAAGACTCGCCAGCCCAACAAATTAAATTCAACTTCTGACTATTTGTTGCTAAAAGCCCCAGAATCTCATTGAGGATTGTCAGGTAACTTTTGTAACAGTTGGAGTGAAAGTGCATACATTTACAAATTGAAAGAGGTTGCAGCAATTCAACCTGCATGAGAAGCATTGTAATAATAAAAAAAAGTCTTTGCTGTCTAAAAAGAAACATTAAAGCAAGAGTACAGATTGCCATGGTACATATACTAGGTCTTCTGGAATCAGGTGCTGAAGACTAATCAATAAAATAATTGTTTGGACAGAAGACATTTTTTGCCACCAAACAAAGACAGTATTTCAGGAGAAGAACCTCTAACAACTGGGAAGCATGGTTTGCTGCTTCAGAGTCTGGGCAACTTGCAGTCAATAAGTCAGCTATACATTCTGCATTATATCCAAATATGTTTGATGAGAGTGTGAAGCCATGTATCCAAAAGTTGAAGTTGAAATGGAAATACCAAGGAATGGCCCAACAAGAAGAAATAAAGGGCTATGGACTGCTCTAGTCAGAGCCATGCTTTGATTCTCATATTGTAGGAGAATTTCAAATGGGCAGTTCATTTTAGGAAACCCACAAATATCTTGCGCCTGAAGGAATTTTGAAAGGAGAGGTGTTCAAAAATGTTGCTGATGGTTGAGAATAGTGGACTACAGAATGTCTACAAAAGGTAGTTTGTCCTACAGGAGGGCAATACCAGCATTTTATGGCAAGGATGTACTTACGTTTTCACAGTACACAACTATGTTTTCATATGTTTGTAAATAAATAATTGAAAAGGCAAATTTTTATTTTGTTCTTATTTAGACCCCATTCACACTGCCGCAACCAGAAAGTCGCCTCATAAGGGGCGACTTGTTAGCGCGACTTTCAGCGCGACTTCAACACGACTACAGCGCGACTTTGCGTGAATTCAGCACGACTTGTATGATAGACGACTTTGTACGACTTTGTATTTGCCCAATCAGAATGTGATGATTCTGGGTCATGCTCAATCACACAAAAAGAAGTTCTTAAAAATTCTCGTTTTTGATAGAGAGCCAATTATTGAAAAAATTATTGAAAAAAAATGAGATTTCTTTGGATTTAGTGTCTGGGGGGTCTAAAAAGTGTACCTGTGAAGTTTCAGCTCTGTAGCATGTCCAGAACCCGAAAAAAAGATCATTTTGCTTAGAATTTTTAGTAGCGCAGGGATGGGGCTTCGCTCCACCTGGGCGTTTTTGTTGCAGGCGTTTATCGGACATTTTTTGGGCGTCTTTGGAGGCAGGCATGACTTTTTTTGGATTTAGTGTCTGGGTGGTCTAAAAAGTGTAACTGTGAAGTTTCAGCTCTGTAGCATGTCCAGAACCAGAAAAAAACAGATCATTTTTCTTAGAATTTTTAGCAGCACAGGGATGGGGCTCTGCTCCTTTCACACCTGGGCGTTTTTGTTGCAGGCATTTATTGGGCATTTTTTGGGCGTCTTTGGAAGCCGGCATGACATCTGAACTTCTGTATAGGGGTATCTATACACACACATATATATATATATATATATATATATATATATACATATATATATATATATATATATACACATACAGGTGTGATAGGAGCGGAACCCTATCCCTGCAAATAATTTCATTAGCACAGGGATGGGGTTCCGCTCCTTTCACACCTATATGTGTGTATGTGTATATATACATATATGTGTGTGTGTATATATATACCCCTACATAGAAGTTCAAATGTCATGCCTGCCTCCAAAGACGCCCAAAAAATGCCCGATAAACGCCTGCAACAAAAACGCCCAGGTGGAGCGGAGCCCCATCCCTGCGCTACTAAAAATTCTAAGAAAAATTATCTTTTTTTCTGGTTCAGGACCATTTTAATGGAAAGTCGGAACACAAGTCGCTTCAAAAAGGATAAGGAGACGACTCCCATTGAAGTCTATGGGGCAAGTCAGACACAAGTCGCCTCAAAGTAGTACAGGACCCTTTTCTGAAGTCGGAGCGACTTCAGTAGTGCCAATTAAGACGGCACTCATTGATTAACATTGCTTTTGGTATGTCAAGCGACTAGGGGCAACTTGAGGGCACACAAGTCGCCTCACAAGTCGCGGCAGTGTGAATGGACTCTTAGGTATGTCACATGTATCTGCAGGCACTGTTTGAATACAGATCTACTGTTTATCTGTTCAAATATGTTGAAAAAGTCAAACATGTCCATAGGGTGTACTTATTTATTCACATACAGTATATCACAGAAGTGAGTACATCCCTTCCATTTTTGTAAATATTTTATTATATCTTTTCATGTGACAACACTGAAAAAATGATACTTTGCTACAGTGTAAAGTAGTGAGTGTACAGCTTGTATAACAGTGTAAATATGCTGTCCCCTGAAAATAACTCAACACAGAGCCATTAATGTCTAAACTGCTGGCAACAAAAGCGAGTACACCCCTAGGTTAAAATGTCCAAATTGGGCCCAATTAGCCGTTTTCCCTCCCCAATGTCATGTGACTGGTTAGTGTTACAAGGTCTCAGGTGTCAACGGGGAAGCAGGTGTGAATAGCGAGCAGGTGTGTTAAATTTGGTGTTATCACTCTAACTCTCTCATATTAGTCACTGGAAGTTCAACAAGGCACCTCATAGCAAAGTATGAGTGCTGCCAGCATTGCTGCAGAGGTTGAAGGGGTGGTGGGTCAGCCTGTCAGTGCTCAGACCATATGCTGCACACTGCATCAAATTGGTCTGCATGGCTGTCATCTCAGAAGGAAGCCTCTTCTAAAGATGATGCACAAGAAAGCCCGCAAACTGTTTGCTGAAGACAAGCAGACTAAGGACATGTATTACTGGAACCATGTCCTGTGGTCTGATGAGACCAAGATAAACTTATTTGGTTCAGATGGTCTCAAGCATGTGTGGCAGCAACCAGGTGAGGAGTACAAAGACAAGTGCTGTGATATACTGAAGCAGGGCATGATCCCCTCCCTTTAGGGACTGGGCCCCAGGGCAGTATTCCAACATAATAACTACCCCAAACACACCTCCAAGAAGACCACTGCCTTGCTAAAGAAGCTGAGGGTGAAGGTGATGGCTTGGCCAAGCATGTCTCCAGACGTAAACCCTATTGAGCATCTGTGGGGCATCCTCAAATGGAATATGGAAGAGTGCAAGGTCTCTAACATCCACCAGCTTTGTGATGTCGTCATGGAGGAGTGGAAGAGGACTCCAGTGGCAACCTGCGGAGCTCTGGTGAACTCCATGCCCAAGAGGGTTAAGGCAGTGCTGGAAAATAATGGTGGCCACACAAAATATTGACACTTTGGGCTCAATTTGGACATTTTTACTTAGGGGTGTACTCACTTTTGTTACCAGCGGTTTAGACATTAATGGCTGTGTGTTGAGTTATTTTTAGGGGACAGCAAATATACACCGTTATACAAGCTGTACACTCACTACTTTACATTGTAGCAAAGTGTAATTTCTTCAGTGTTGTCACATGAAAAGATATAATAAAATATTTACAAAAATGTGAGGGGTGTACTCACTTTTGTGAAATACTGTATACAGCCAGCGGTAGGCTTCCTGCACATTCTGAGTGCGACCAGCAGCAGCTGTCAGCGGAGGCTGTTAAATATGTATTCTGTACAAATCAATGACCAGCACCACCACTGTTATGATGTCACCATTTATCTGACTGGTTACATGGCAATAAAACCTCTGACCAACACTGGGCACAAACAATGTGTATCCAGGGTTAGCATTTCTGCTGAGTTTTGGGCACACACAAAATGGCCACAGTTAAATTTTCAGTTTGTGTGTAACCATAGTACAGAGTGTTGCTGCATCAAGAGGTGATGTTTGAACGCAGCAAACTATTCACCTGTGTGAATGCAGCCTACATATGCCCCAAAGCATGCAGCTAACACAGATAAGCAGAGCCATATTTTTTTAGCTCACAATTTATCCAGTATGGAAGTAGCATATAGGCTTTTAGTATTGATATTCTACATTAATATACTGTATTCCCAGTAAATCGGTCAAAAAAAGGTCCTACCTATAAGGTTACAATTGCTTTATACTCTTTTGTATATGTATTTATTCTTTAAGGTTTTGTGTGCATGCTTAATTTTTCATTAGAGGCCTTAGAAGGCAGCAGTAAAGTCTAGAGACTATCAGACCAGAATGATGAAGATGTTATGGGACTTGGCAATGGCAAAGTGTGGACAGCATATCATGTTTTAGAGAACAATACACTAAAATAATTTATGAACAACACATGTTGATAAAGATCAATATGGAGTGACCACACTATCCCATTTCTTTTAAATGAACATCAGGTTTTTTTAATGTCTGTAAAAAATAAGCCGCTATGCTTCTAAAATAAGCTTTCTATTGGATTTGTTAAAAACTCCCTGATATCATTAAGTCTGTATTAGTTTAATGGACAAGATTGTCCGGTTTTGCCAAAATTGAGCTTGCTTTTACACAGCCATTACACAAGGAAATAATTAGGCAAAAAAAAAAAAAAAAACATTGATTATACTTTGTAGCCTACCACATTGTTGTTGGAAACTGCTGCAGACAGGATTCTACCTAAAACACATCTTATGTGAGCCTTCATTTATTGTTCTCAAACAGTGTGTATGGGATATTAGGATGTGAAGGACGCTACATCTCATCACACATAAATTCCCACAATATACAGAGAGTATGATAACACTTTACGAACAACAACAAAAGCCTAAAGTTTTGCTAAAGTGTATTGATTTTTTACCTGAATGCATTCTCTGCATTAATGTATAAATACCCCACTACTTGACCTATCCCATCATCCCTAAACTCTTACCTGGCTCTAGGTCACTGCTGCCAGCTTCCGTGCTGCTCCCCTGACTTTATGATTTTACAGGAGAAACTGGAGCAGAAGTCAGGAGTGAGTGGGGTAGTGGCTTTCTGGTGTGCTGTGTGTCTACATGCAGCTTGGCATGGGACCCAACAGGAGCGCATGGGTACGGATGGGTGCCTCCTTAACATCCAGACTGCCACAGGAGGCACCCACTGCAGGAGAGGAGGAGTCCACTGTATTGTCGGGACTACTAGAGGAGGATAAAAGAGAATTTTCCATGCAATATTATGTGGAGTAGATTCGGAGAAGCTTTGGAGTAAAAGCATAGATCACATTCAACTTATCCTACAAGTCACCAAAGCATCTATTGCTATAGTCATTGAGTCCTCAAGCCTAGAGACAAACCTGGCCAGTTTGTTGATGGATCTGAAAACCAGATAGTCTATTTACGCCATTCCCCACCAGCGACAGAAGTGACCATGGGTGGTGATGTCATTTACGGCTGGTGAGAAGTAGGCGGCTGTGTACTTCTGGTTTCTGTTTGTTTGATGCTCATACATTTCTCTGTAAATGTGAGTGTTAATATTTTAAGTTTGCTATTTCATCAATAAATAGAATTACACTATGTAGATTTCCCCTGCCATCTTCTCTATATTCTGAACATGAGTACCTTAAGTCACATAAGTGATCTAGCAAAGGTCAAAAGTATAGAAAAACCTGTAAAAGATTTCAAAGTGCTGGACCAAATAAATTGTCAAAGGTAATCCTCCACCAGTGTGGTGATTTCATCCTGTATCGAATCCTCCTTAAGAAGAAATGCACACTCAACAGATTCAATTGCTGTCTAAGATGTAGAACAGTAAACAACGCTTGTTACCGAAATGGGCTTTAACCCTCTCCGTGCTTAAGGGTAAAACAAATTTCAATGTCTAAGCCCAATTTTGCAACTTCGACATGCTCTAGTAAACCTGTACATATCATTACAACTACTTTGTGCATCCATGTGGATTATGTTTTGTTTTTTCCAGGCAAATCCCATGACGTCAGAAGGAGGCGGTGCTACTGGGTGACGTAGCCAGGTGGCCTGCCCCTTGCCTATATAAAAAAATGTCAAAGTGCGGAGCAGGCATACAGCAGGAGGCCTCCTAGGAGGTGAGAGCATTTTTCATTTTTTTCTGGTTTTCAGATCGGTGGGCGGTGTGATTGATGATGGATTTACATCGAGGGACACTTTTTTTTTACTTTTTAATAAAGGATTTGTCAAAAACTGTCTTGTGTGGTTGTTACTTTTGTACACTTTTTTTGGTTAATGGGTACGGGTACTATGTACCCTATGTACTTTTTAAAGGAGGCTTCCAGATTTTGATAAGCTCCCTGCCCACATACCCCGACAACCACAGCCCAGAGTTGTCGAGAAGAGGCCCTTGTCCCCTTTAACATGGGGACAAGGTGCTTTGGGGTGAAGGGCAGAGCCCCCCTGCCCCAAAGCACTTGCCTCCTCATGTTGAGGGAATGTGGCCTGGTATGGTCATGGGGAGGATTTTGGTGGGGGACCCCATGCCATTTTATTTTTCAAATTTTGGCATTGGGTTCCCCTCCAACTCCATACCAGACCTGAATAGACTGGTGGGAACCCCACACCATTTTTAAAAAAAAACATTTTATCGCCACTTTTTTTTTATTCAGCTGTCAGCGGGTAAACACATTGACAGCTGATGAATTATCGGTTGTTAAGGACACCGCTGCCGGCTTCCCAGCCCCACTCCTTAATAACCAGCTTACACTGCTCCCTGATTGGGGAAAGCTTTGCCCAATCAGAGCGCAGAATGCACTGTGCATCGCTTAGTGTATTTCAGGGTGTTCGTCGAACACCCTGCATATTCGGGTGTTAGGCGAACAGACAAACAGGCAAATGTTTGGCCTGAATTCATGCTTGGGCCAAACCATTCGGCCTTCCCTAGTGGTTAATATAAATAATCTAAGAGACCCTATTCCACCAACAGGGGCCATGGTAATAATGCTAAACATTATTCAGGTGATATCCTGCTATACAATCCTCCTATACAATATATTTGATTCGCTGGAAAATAATACTGATGAGAATATTGGAGGAAGGTATATTAACTGGCATCTGCTAAACCAGATGAGAGGCCCACCAAGAGGAGGGCATATCAGATCAACTTTAGAGGAAACCACAGGGGTGGCTCTAATGGAAATGATCATAACTATAGAGGAGGTTATAGCCATAATTCCTACAACTCTCTCCCACATTATAACTTTCAATCTCATATGGACAATTTATTCAATCAAGGTCAGGCCTTTCTTTAGGGGACAAACACAACAGAAAGAGAGGTATAGATCCCAAAGCAATGAAGAGCAGGACAAAAGGCAAATAGAAAACAAAATTACAAATGTGAAACAATCCACTGGTATTTTTAATCTAAGTTCGATCTTCCTTAGTCCTGCAGAGGAGGGGATTTTAAATAAAGGTTGAAATGTGCCCCTAAAACAGGATTAAATACATTTCAGACCTTCATGGACATTCAGATCTTCACGAGATAGATCAACATTAAAAAACATTTTATGCAAAATCCCATTATACATAATAACACCCGCTTAACATATCATCATACTACTTAGAGGAATTCCTCTTTATTTAATGCATTAACAGACCTGCTGATAAAGGAGGGGATTAGCCCCCATGGATAAAACCACCCACGTGAAAAAAATGCAAAATATTGCAAGTTTTTCTTTTGACTGCTGGTGACTGTAGTTTGCATTTTTAGGGTCTCTTTCCTTGCAGTTTTTTTTGTTTTTTTCCATTTATTTAACTCTTTTTTTTCTGTCACATTTTAAATAGCCTTTTTGTTTTTCTTTCTTTCCTTTCTTCAGACTACTAATTAAGGGGAGTGGTTAATTGGTCACAGGTGTTTCAGGTTCTATTTAAATTTCTGCAGGGCTCCTTTCTGAGCTTGCTCTTTCTCGAGCTTGCCACCTTTTTGCTTGCTGGATCTCTGACCTAGTGGACCTTGACTAAGTGGTGAGTTGACCAGTAAGTAACATCTGAAATTTTCTATTAGTTGTATTATTGTTGTAACTGGGGAAATGTGTGCTAGCAAGATTGAAGGTTTTGTGCAGTGCACAGTGTGCTGCATGTATACAATAACAGAGCAACCGCTCGAGAATGGATACAGCTGTGACCGATGTGAGCGGGTTGCCCTTCTGGAAGCTCACATTAGAGATCTAGAGGAGCAAATTGCAGCACTGTGCAGAACTGACAACCTTAAAAGGGGTCCTCTGATCGCTGAGAAGGGAGCTAGTGGGGTTAATGGGGAGGGTCAGAATTATCAGGTAGGAAGATGGGTTAATACAGTCAGAGGGAGTGGTAGGGGCTCACAGAAAAGGAAGGCCAGCCCTGGGTTTGAGCACCCTAACAGATTTGCCATGTTGGGTGAAGATGTGGGGATGGCAAGCTCAGAGGTGGCAGCCCTAGATGTCACTGCTATCCCTAACAGCCGAGAGAGCAGGCCGTCTAGTAGAGATGGTGACGTGTAGGTAGGCCTAGATAGTTGGTGGCAATTGGCGATTCTTTATTCAGAAGGACTGATAGAATAATTTGTCACCAGGATCACCTCAACTGAATGGTTTGCTGTCTCCCTGGTGCCAGGGTTTGGCATGTGGTGGACTGAGTTGATAAATTACTGGGAGGGGCTGGGCATGACCCAGCTGTCTTTGTCCACATTGGAACCAATGACAGAATATATGGAAGGTGCAGGCTCCTTAAGAACCAATTTAAGTAACTAGGCTGCAAGTTGAAAAGAAGGCCCGCCAAGGTGATATACTCTGAAATATTGCCTTTGCCATGCGCAACACAGGAAAGACAGGGGGAGATTAGAGAGCTGAATGCATGGCTAAAGACCTGGTGTATGAAGGAGGGATTTGGGTTTTTAGAACCCTGGACTCACTTTTCATTGGGGTGCAACCTATATGCTAAAGATGGTTTGTACCTAAATGGAAGGGGGTCTTTTGTGCTAGGGGAGACGTTTATGAGAAGGCTGGAGGAGTTTTTAAACTCTGATTGAGGGGGAGGGTAAATTCGATTATAATGAGGTGGATAAGTCAGACAGGGGTCAGCCCCTATTGGTGGGTGGAATGGGAAAAGATGGAGGGAGAGTTATGGCAGCGGATAAGAAGGTTCTCATGTTAAAAACAACCATTAGAAATGGTTCTATTTGTACCAAAAAAAAAGTACGCAAAATATGTGTGCAAAATGTGACAATGAATAAAAGTGTTTGTTCACCAATGCCAGAAGTCTGCCAAGCAAAATAGGTGAGTTGGAAGTTCTGGTGCATGAGAAGAACTATGAATTAATTGGTATTGCTGAATCTTGGCTTCATTCTTCACATGACTGGGCTATTAACATTCCTGTCTATGCTCTCTTTCAGAAAGACAGGGCAAAACAGAGAGGTGGTGGTGTCTGTCTCTATGTGAGAAGTGATCTCAAAGTGAGTGTGAAAGAGGACCTAGTTGATGGAGAGTGTGATGAGTCTGAAGCAGTATGGGTGGAAATGTACATGGGTGTGCATAATGCAAAGATTATCATTGGAGTTTGTTAAAGACCTCCCAGTATTAATGAGGAGATGAAGACTCAGCTCCTGGCACAGATAGAAAGGGCTGCAAGGGCTGAGACAGTGAAAATAATGGGGGATTTTAACTAACCATACATTGACTGGAGTAATGGCACTACTGGAACAGTTAAAGGGCAAACATTTATAAACCTATTACAAGACAATTTTATGGTACAGATTATTGAGGCCCCCACTCAAAATGATGCTCTGTTGTTGGACCCGTTAATCTCAAACCATGCAGAGCTTATTAATAATGTTCATATAAAAGAACATCTGGGTAGCAGTGACCATAATATCTTTTCATTAATGTTAGTTGTAAGCAAAAAACGCATACAGGAAATAAAAAAATTCTTAACTTTAAGAGAGCAAATTTTCCAAGGATGAGGGCTGCTCTCCAGAATTTAGACTGGGAGGGAATATTGGCATTGATGAGCACAGAACAGAAATGGGAAATTTTCAAAAAGACTGTATGCAAACTCACTGCAAAGTATAATCCCATGGGCAATAAGTTTAAAGGCTAAAAATAAAACCTATGTGGCTTGCGGCAAAAGTTAAAAAAGCTATAAATAATAAGAAAAGAGCTTTTTAAAAATATAAAAATAAAGGAACACTATCATTGTTTAATTGTTAAAAAGGAAATCAAGGACGCAAAAATTCAAAATGAACGACAGATTGCAAAAGATAGCAGGACAAACCCCCAAAAATTCTTCAAATATATTAATAGTAAAAAGGTTGGGTCTCAGCATGTAGGCCATTTACAAAAAATCAGGAGTGGGTGACTGGGGGCCAATAGAAGGCAAATTTATTAAATACTTTCTTCAGCTCTGTGTATACAAAGGAGTATGGGGGAGCTCATGACTATAACGAGGATGGTATTGACACAGCCCCAAATTATCTACAATGGCTCAAAAGTGATATGGTCCAGAAATATTTAGACAGAATAAAGGTGGATAAAGCGCCTGGACCAGATGGCATCCACCCACGCATTCTAAAAGAATTGAGCGCTGTAATTTTAAAGCCTTTGTTTCTAATTTTTAGGGACTCGTTAAGGACTGGAATAGTACCACTGGATTGGTGTAGGGCAAATGTGGTGCCTATATTTAATAAGGGATCAAGACCTGTTAGTTTAACTTCTATAATCGGGAAGATACTGGAGAGTTTAACCACTTAAGCCCAGGAAGATTTTACCCCCTTCCTGACCAGGGGGTATTTTGCGATTCGGGACTGCGTGACTTTAACGGACAATTGCGCGGTCGTGCGACGCTGTATCTAAACAAATTTGGTGTCCTTTTTTTCCCACAAACAGAGCTTTCTTTTGGTGGTATTTGATCACCTGTGCGATTTTTACTTTTTGCGCTATAAACAAAAAAAGAGCGTAAATTTTGCAAAAATAGCAATATTTTTCACATTTTTTTATATGAAATTCCCCCCAAAAAAGTGTAAAAATCTAAATTTTTTAACATTTTCGGCTAATTTGTTTTATGCTACCTATGTTTGGTAAAAAAAAATCGCAAAAAGCGTATTTTGATCGGTTTGCGCAAACGTTATCGCGTTTACTAACAAAGGGAAAGATTTTTGTCATTTTTGTACTGCGACATTGCGGCGGACAGATCGGACCCTTGACTGACATTTTTGACACTTTTGGGGTTACCAGTGACATTTCTACAGTAATCAGTGCTATACATATGCACTGTTACTGTAAAAATACACTGGCAGTGAAGGGGTTAACTTTTTTTTGAAAGGGAGGGGCTATGTGTGTCCCTAGGGGCGTGCTTTCTACTGTGATTGGCTGTGGCTTCAGATGTATGAACAGTGATCAACGGTTCTACATAGTAGAACCGTATGATCATCCTTCATAAACAGGGGAGAATGACAGGCAGCTTGTTTACACAAGCCGCCTGACTTTCTCCCTCTCCCCCGACGATCGCAGAGTGACCGGCGGACATCGGGTCCGCCGGTCACACGCGAGGGGGGTTGCGTGACCATGGGGAGCGGGAGTGCGCCTCCGGCGGCGCGCGCTCACTCCCTAGACCCTCACATGCTAGCGACGTAGACCTACGTCGCTTTGCCTGTGAGGGGCTGACTGCCGACGTAGATCTGCGTTAGGCAGTCGGCAAGTGGTTAATAAAAGACCACATAGATGAGTTCTTGCTGGAAAAAATATTTTAAGCATCAGACAGCATGGATTCATGAAAGACAGAAGTTGTCAAACAAACCTGATTTCTTTTATGAGGAGGTAAGTAAAACCTTGGACAGAGGGGTGGCTGTGGACGTAGTATACTTAGATTTTGCAAAAGCGTTATACACAGTTCCCCATACATGGCTAATGTGTAAGGTAAAGTCTACAGGCTTGGAAAGATCAGTTTGTAAATGGATGGAAAATTGGCTAAAAGATAGAATTCAGAGAGTAGTGGTTAATAATTCTTACTCTGAATGGTCTAAGGTTATCAGTGGTGTACCCCAGGGTTCAGTGTTGGAACCCTTACTTTTTAATATCTTTATAAATTATATAGGGTCTGTGATTAAAAGTACCATTTCAGTCTTTGCAGATGGTACCAAGCTTTGCAGTGGAATAACTTCCTTACAGGATGTCTCCA